>NW_020955033.1:21063595-21236095 GCF_900497805.2 Vombatus ursinus | reverse complement strand
CTCATCGGCTTATGCAGCATAAATTCACTAAAATTATAAGGTAATTTCAACTAATGATGCCCTAGAAAAATAAAATCTTATTTGATTTTCAAAAGACAGTGAGATTTTCCCAGGCTTATCTTGGCACTTTCGAATATGATGAGATAGGAGGGTAACTGTCACTTTCCCCACCAAAACTATCTGTGGTCTTACACTTGGAGTTTCTGCTGAGCAAGGAGGCTGTTAAGGGCATGGACAGCAGCTGATCCCCAAGTTAGGCTGAGATCCTTTGAGTATACTTATACCCTTCTCTATATACTTTGGGAATCCAGAAGCCCAGAGTCAGGATGACAAACAACTGGTGTTTGTGGAAAGCATACAGTGGAAAGTGAAATAAGGGGACTAGATGTACAGTTGAAAATCAGACTCCAAATTCCAAGGCAGGAGAAGCCAGGTAGGGAGACATTAGCCAAGAGGACCTGGAGGGGTCAACAAGTATTTATTAAGCTTTTTGTAGCAAGCACTCTGCTTAGCTCTGCGGATACAAGAAAAGGTAAACAAAAACAAAAACCCAGTCTCTACTTTCATGGAACTCACAGTCTAACGGAGGAAGCAAGCATGTACAAATGGATATACGCAGGGTAAAAATGGAGGTAATCTCAGAGCCAAGACACTAGTTTTAAGGAGAACTAGAAAAAGCTTCTTGCCACAAGTGAGATTTGAACTAAGATGTAAAGGAATCGGGGAAGCCAAAAGGCAAAGATGACAAGGGAGAGAATTCCAGGCATGGGTGGGGGTGGGGTGGATAGCCAGGGCAGTCACCAAAAATACAAAAAATTGGGATGTGGAGGGCCTTGTGTGAGGTATGGTAAGGAGGCCAGAGTTACTGGATCACAGAGCACATGAAAGAGAGTAATGCGAAAGAGGACTGAAAAGGTAAGAAAACCAGGATATGAAGGGCTTGATGCTAGGGGTAATAGAGAGCTACTGCAGTTTATTGAATTAGGGAAGCAACATGGCTAGATTTGCACCTTAGAAATATCACTTTTCTAGCTGAGTGGAGAATGGAGTGGAGAGAGACTAGAGGGGTATATATTTCATGGTCTGGAAAGGTTTTGCCTGCCTTAACTGTGGGTCACCTTCTCTGTGCCGGTAAATGTTAAAACAACTGGTTCTCCAACGGAAAATAAAATGCACTCGACATACTTTTAAGTTCAATCGCATTATTAACATTTTCTTTATTATTTTCTTATGTCCAGTCAAGAAAACAATAAATCAAGACTTGAGTTATACAATTTGATATGAATGATCACATAGCATTTAACAATAGACTCACCCAAGCTGGTATGAGCTAGCTGCAGCACACTCTTGCTCCACAGCCTTAAGGAAATTATTACATTTAGAGCTCCAACGATATTACCATTACCTTGATAATGAAGAGTGGGGAACCTGCCTCCTCCCCGGTTCTATAATAGCAATAACAAGGCTTAATTTGCAAAGTAGGGGTAAGCACACAAACCAGTGGTACATCCAGAAAGAATTATTGCTGAAATGCTGTCTAGAACATGGGAACCAAGAAATAGCTATATAACTAAGTGGTCCTCCCTTCCCTTCCCCCCCAACCCCTCATCTAGTTTTGAAAGGACAACTAGCTATGGGAAAATCATTGGGACAAATGTATTTCTGTCTGATTCCATGGTGTCTGTGGGCTGGCTTGAACCCAGGTATTCCTGACTACAAGGTCAATTCTCTGTCGTCCATGCCACGCTGCTTCTTGACAAATTTCAATTCCCATAGTATAAAAACATTAATTCCTACTAAAGTTCTACTCTAAGATCTCACTGTGTATCAAAGTGACCTTGGCTTCTTGAAGTTATGCCAGCAAAGCCACTGGCAGAAGAGAGGGGGTCATAATGAAGAGGTATCAAAGGAAAGTGAGTTCCTTGTAGGTGGTACATAAGACTAAAATTTATTCTTAAAACTATTTTAAATTGGTAATTTCTGCTTTCATTTGTTATTCTCTCAAAAGATAGATATAGAAATAGATTTTGATACCTGTGTCATCTATAAATAGATAGAGATATAGATAGACATCTATCTATTTATCTATCCATCTATCTCTATATCTGGTCCTTGCGGGGGTGGGCTGATAAATGTTTAACAACCAGCTCTGAAGGGAAGAAAGTACACTCACTTTAAATTTAATCATTATTAACATTTCTGCTGTCACTTTCTTAAGTCTAGACAATCAACAAAACAATAAATTAAGCCCTGATTTGCAGTGTTTGCTGATTTCCAATGTGTAAATGCTCACATTGAAAATTTAGCAATTGACTCTCAGGGTTTGAGTCAGTTCCAGTACACCCTGATTCCTTGTTCATGATTTGTTTTCTTTGTTTATAGCATTTATAATTAAACTCACTTACACTCAACAAACATCTTTTATGTGACTACAATATGTTGGGCCCTGTGGCAGGTTCTGAGGTTATAAAGACAAGGAAATGGCCTTTGCCCTTGAGGAGCTTATGTTCTACTGAGAGGAAATAACAGTTGTACAGATAAGTAAATACATTTTTTTAATGGTTTATAAGCTCCTTGAAAGCAAGGACTGTCTTTTGCCTCTTTTTTGTATGTTTGCTTGTTTGTTTTTTAAATAACATTTTATTATTTTTTCTCAATTACATATAAAAACAATTTTAACATTCATTTTTAAAAATTTTGAGTTCCAAATTTTCTCTCTCTCTTCCTCCTCTCCCCCCTCCTTGAGACATTAAACAATTTGATATAGATTATACATGTGCAATCATGCAAAATATATTTCCATATTCGTCATTTTGTGAAAGACAAAAAAAATTTAAAAAGTGAAAAATAGTTTGCTTCAATCTGCATTTAAATTCCATCAGTTTTTTTTTTCCTCTGGAGGTGGATAACATTTTTCATCATGAGTCCTTTGAGATTGTCTTGGATCATTGTACTGCTGAGAATAGTTAAGTCATTCATGGCTGATCATCATACAATATTGCTGTTGCTGTGTACAATGTTTTCCTGATTCTGCTCAGTTCACTTTGCATTAGTTCATGTAAATCTTCCAGATTTTTTTGAAATCATCCTGCTCATCATTTCTTATAGCACAGTAGTATTCCAGTACAATCGTATAACAAACTTGTTCACCCAATTGATGGACACACCTTCAATTTCCAATTCTTTGCCACCACAAGAAGGGCTTCTGTAAGTATTTTTGTACATATAGGTCCTTTTCTCTTTAAAAAAAAATCTCTGTGGGATACAGTTTGGGCATAGTTCCAAATTGCTTTCTAGAATGATTGGATTAGTTCACAACTCCACCAACAGTGCATGAGTGTCCCAATTTCCCAACAACTTCTCCAACATTTATCATTTTCCTTTTCTGTCATAATAGTTGATCTGATAGAGAGATAGTAGTACCTCAGTATTGTTTTAATTTGCATTTCTCTAATCAAAAGTGATTTAGAACATTTTTTGCCTAAGACTATAGATAGCTTTGATTGCTTCTTCTGAAAACTGCCTGTTCATATCCTTTGATCAATTAGGGAATGACATATTCTTATAAATTTGACTCCATTTTCTATATCTTTGAGAAATAAGGCCTTTATCAAAGACACTTGCTGCAAAAATTTCTTCCCAGCTTTTTGCTTTCCTTCTAATCTTGACTGCACTGGTTTTGTTTGTGCAAAACCTTTTTAAATTTAATATAATCAAAATTAGCCATTTTACATCTTGTAGTGCTCTCTATCTCTTGTTTGGTCATAAATTCTTCCCTTCTCCATAGATCTGACAGGTAAACTATTCCTTGCTTTCCTAATTTGTTTATAGTATCCCCTTTTATGTCTAAATCATGTACCCATTTTGACCTTATCTTGATATACAGTATAAGGTGTTTGTCTATACCCAGTTTCTGTCATACTGTTTTCCAGTTTTCCCAGTAGTTTTTGTTAAATAGTAAGTTTTTAATCCCAAAAGCTTTGAGTATTTAGGTTTATCAAACACTCGATTGTGATTGTCATTTATTACTATGTATTGTGTACCTAATCTATTCTACTGATCCACAACTCTATTTCTTACCTCGTGCCAGATTGTTTTCATGATTACCACTTTATAATATAGTTTGAGATCTGGCACATTTTGCTTCTTTTTGTATCCCTAGCACTTAGCACAGTTTTTGGCACATAGCACATAAATGTTTAATGATTGATATTGATTAATTGAATCCGTAATTTATTTGGTGTAAGATGGATAAGCAACTATATCTATCATTGCAGATCAGTAACTTCGCTGCAATTTACAATCTTAGAGAATTGCCTAGGGCTCTGAGAGGTTCAATATCTTTCTCAGGGTCACACAATCTATATGTGTCATAGGCAGGAAAAATATATATGTAAAATAAATATAAAGCAGTTGTCTGAAAGACAGTACTAATATTTAGGAGAATCAGGAAAGACCTCTCATAGCTCTACCTTAAAGAGAGCTTCCAAGAGGAAGAAGTAAAGAGGGAGGGCATCCCAGGCATAGGTAGTAACTTGTACAAAGGTGCGGAGGTGGGATAGGAAATGTCAGGGACAAGGAACAAACAGCAATTAGACCTGTTTGGCTGAAATAAAAATGTGTATTGGGGTGAGGTTGTGTGAGTTATTGCAGCCAGGAAATATAGGCTAGAGTCAGAATGTGAGTAGAAATAAATGTTTTGTTTTGTTTTGTTTTGTTTTGTTTTTCTGGCCTAAGAAGAACCATTTGCTATTTTTAGAGTGCAGGGCCAGAGAGGAATATGACTGTATCTTTTCCAACAGCTTAAAGTGAATCTTAGGGGAACCCAAAAAATCAGGAGCAGAAGTGGAAGTGAAAACTCAGTAGAGGATACCAATAATCCAAGTCCTGGAATTTGCTGGTGGTGGGGCAGGGTGGGAGGGGGAGGAGAGAACTGGACATTACAGGGTCTTGGGCCTCTTTACTTCTTCCTCTTGGAAGCTCTCTTTAAGGCAGAGCTATGAGAGGCCTTTCCTGATTCTCCTAAATATTAGTGCTCTCTTTCAGACAACTTCTTTATATTTATTTTGCATATATCTTTTTTCCTGCCTGTGACACATACAGATTGTGTGACCCTTTAAAGTTCATTTTCTACAGACATCCATGTAAATAAAATGAGGGAATACAATGTGATTTGCCTTGAGCCCTGGATGATGACCTAGTCTAAGACCTCATTCTTCACATTTGAATGAGAAACTCTTATTACTCAGGGGGGCAAGATTGCTCTGCACCTTGACTGCTCAGCTGGCCACATCAAGCCTCTGGGTTATCAAGAGACTTGATTCTGTGGAAATGGAAGTGACTACAAAGGAGGGACTCAGTGAAGGCCCAGAGAGGGTCACTGTGATTAACTGGCTGGAACAAATAGGTACGCAAGTGGGACAAACTGGTTTCGAGATAGGTCGTGTTTAGCTCAATGGTTCCTGATAAGGCCAAGGCATCCTGATGGTTGAAAAGGGGATAGTAAAAGTATCACCTCCAAGTCCTCTGCTTTGGAATTCCTCAGAGGACGTCCCTCCCCAAATATAAAGAAGAATTTCAGAGAGGAAGCAAAGTCCCAAAGAGACCAGTTCCCAAATATAAGTTTTCATTTGTTCCCATTTAAATTGGAGACTTAACTAAGTGCCTTGTGGAACAGCCCACTTGGGAGTCTGCCACTGGCACTCAATTTGTCTTGATCTGATTCTAGGGTTGGGGACACATTTTTTCCCAGCCAAGTTCAGGGCTGCATCATATGTCCCACATGTTTGGAGAATGAGCCAAATGGTCCCCATCCCCGAGGTGCAAACAAAACCCTGGCAGGGGAAAAAGACTCTGGGGCTTTCTCTCTGCTACTGTTCCACAGAGAGACCTTCACAGCTTTCACTTGCAACTATGTTGCCATAGCTTCTCACATGCTTGCGAAGCCCAAGTCTTCAGCTCTCTCATCGCTTAGCTCAGCCTCCTCTCAGACATCCTTCAGCTGTTCCAGTGATTGTTTTCCTGCTTTGTTGCTGCTTTGCTAACCAACTTTGAGGTTATGCTCCCTTTTGTTTGGAGATCCTCTACTACAGTGGATTGAATGAAATGGTAGAAGAAGGGGAAACAGAAACGTTACTATGATATAACCCAAAGTCAGAGGATACACACACACTAACACTACCACTACCACTAACACTAACACCAGGTAGGGTAGCTGGCCAGCCCCTAGTACCATTAAATGTGCTGAAAGATACATCAATCTCAATGGGCCTTCCCCATTGCTCTGATGTAGCATTGAGAGCCCAATATGAAAGTCCCCGGTTTGAGGAGCGGGTAGCTGGTGGTGCAGCGCATAGGACATTTGACCTGAAATCAGGAAGACTTGAATTCAAATCCAGCCATAGACACTAATAATGTGACCCCGGGCAAGTCACTTGACCTCTGATTGCCTCAGTTTCCTCAAATATAAGATGGTGATAATAATAGAATCTAAGCCACTGGGTTGTTGTGAGGATCAAATGAGATGATATTTATAAAAAATACTTAGCACAGTCTGACACATGCTATATCCTCCCCACCTCCCTTTGAGTTAAGGCAGTTGGTCTTCCACAAGGTAGGTTGGTGCAGCAGGAAGAACCCTAAACTGGGCATCAGAAAACCAGGATTCTTATTCAACCCTGTCAGGCATATACCTTTTGGATACAAGGGACACTGGTTCTTTTGGTCTAAATCCCACATTTGTCACTTATTGTCTATGAGACCTTTAAAAATTTACTTAAGCTCCCTGAGTCTCAGCTTCCTCACCTGTACAATGAGGGGGCTGGAGTAGATGAGGTTAATGGTCTTGAGGGTGCCCTCCCTCTTTAGATCTATAATCCTATGGTACATTAACTGTCCGTGCAGCCTCGGCAAGTCACTTCCCTTCATTGGGTTTCAGTTGCCATATTGGTAAAGTGAGGAGGGTGGGACTACGTGATCCCCAAGGTCCCTTTTCACACTAATGTGTGATTCTCTAACCTGCTCTTGCTGAAACACCTAATTCAGTTCCCTGGATCACCTATCACAGAGAGAAAGGGGAGACAGGATGATGATTAGAAAGAACACTGAAGTAGAACTCTGGAGAGCAAAGCTTTAGTTTTGTCTCTAATATTTGTTAGCCCTGTAAGTCACTTGATCTATTCTGGACCTATCAAATGATGGAGTAGAATAAATTGCCTTTAAGGTTCCTTCTGACTCCAATGTTCTAAGGACAGGTAAATCTTGGTAGGAGGGAGGAAGGGCAGAGCTAGGATGTCATAGTGGTGGGTGGTAGATGGAGTGGGAGGGATAACGACAATAGCGATGATGATGATGATGATAACATTTCTAGAACACTTTAAAGTTTGCAAAGAGCTTTGCAAACATTATCTCATAAAACTGAACAGAGATTAAGTGATTTGCCCAAGGTCAAACAGTTAGTAAATCTGCCTGAGGCTGGATTTAAACTCAGATCTTCCTGTTTCCAAAAACATCTCTCTAATTCCCTGCACCCAGCTGCCTAAGGGGGAAGAAGAAGACAAGAAAGCAAATAAGTATTTATTAAGCACCTACTATGTGCCAAGCACTATACTGACCACTTTACAAACATCTCATTTTATCTTCACAACAACCCTGGGAGGATGGTGTTAGTATTACCCCTATTTTTACAGTTTAGGAAACTGAGGCATTCTAGTATGATCACCCTTCTTATTTGCCTCCAATAACTTCCTCTGAAGAGCAGTAGGTCGCATTGCAGGAGAAGACCAGCAAAATCATGCAAAGCACAAGGGAGTTAAATTATTCTGAAATGAAGAGGTGGGATTCCTCTTTTTGCATGTATTCCACAGAAATTCTAGACTAGAATGATCACAGCTATGATCATCTTATGTTGTACTCAGGGACAGAAGTATAACCCATTCCCTCTCTGGGACCACCAGAGCCTACTCTCTGTCAATGAGGATTAGAGGTGAGAATGAGTTATTGCTTGGTACCCTCTCCATAAATTACAGATTTGTTCATCTAGGACTAGCACCCCTAGCGTTCAATTCATGTGAGTGGATAAACTGGATTTGAGATAAGTCTCTGATTGGAATGAGACAAGTCTCTCCCTTAGGGATTTGGCATCTGAGGGCCAGTGTGTTGACTCCCCCACATTTGCAGGGCAAATAGTGTTCTGGCAATGGTTTTTGTAGTACTGTGTGTGTGATTCTCCCAGCAGTTAGATTTGATAGATTTCTCTGCAGCCTCTTTACTGAATTCTATAAAGAAAATCTCACAGAAATTGTCACCTCAAGTCAAAAATTATGTGGTAATGGTATTAAAAGGTAATGTGAGGAAGGGGTGTCTTTCTGAATATTGTGGGACCTCAGCTTACACCTATCTTCAGGGTTCCTGAACCTGGGTTAGAGAGGGCCATGTCCATGATTGGTGATTAATGTCTTCCAGGGGTGGGGAACCTACAACCTCGGAGCCATATGTGGCCCTCTAGGTCCTCAAGTGAGGCCCTTTGACTGAACCCAAACTTCACAGAATCCTATAAGTTTGGATTCAGTCAAAGGGCTGCACTTGAGGACCTAGAGGGCCACATGTGATCTTGGGGCCACAGGTTCTCCCCACTGTGACACAATCTCCCCTCCCCAGCTTCAGCCCCCTACTCACTTCAGAAACCCAGGTAAATATATGATGTGGTATTAGAGAGTCATTCATTCTTCTGCCATAGTCTTCATTCTATAAATAATGTAGTCATTATAAGATTTTATTTGGTATAAATGGGATCAATTTCAACAGCAACAAAACACGAAATGTCGTCTTCTTAAAATACCAAGGTCGAGAAAATGGATTGGGTCCAATTTAATAAAATGGTTCCAACTTTGTAGGAGATATGGAAAAAGAATTTGTATTCATCAGATAATGTCCCAGATGGTAAACATAAAGGGTAATGGTATTTTAAAATAGATATATGGCAATTGTGCATACCTATATACTAGACATATAAAGCATATACATACACATGTGATGAATAAGCTGTTTTTAAAATGCCAGCTTTCTCTAGCCTGTCAGCTGAAAGAATGCTTACGATAATGTGTGTACGTGTATCATATGTACATATGCATATATAGATATAAAATGCACAGACATTTTCAGTCTCCAACGTATTAAAGCCGCAGAAAGAGTACCTCAGACCTCAGAGATGACAAAACAAATTCAAACATCAAAGAAGGAAAAAAGACATTAATAATTATATAGAAGTCTGAAAGCAAAGAACATTAAGTTCTTTCTCCACAGCCCAGTCTAAAAGCAACAGAGAATAATGAAATGCTGGTGAGAATGTCAAAAAAGGAGTGTGAGCAAGGCAGAAGAAGGTAGGACTTCTCAGCTCTTCTCCAAAAGCTTGGTGCCACAGGGAGAAACCTGAGAGAAAGTCAGCGAACACAGGGGGCTGGGAAATGAAATTGAAGGAGCCAAAATTAGTGATTTGTTTTTTAACCCAGGCGTGGTGGGTGTGAACTTGGGGTCAGGCACAGTTAAAACTTTGATTCAGGAAGTAACCTAATAAGACTAATTCAAGGGATCTCAGAAACCAGGTGTCAATGATGCCGGATATTAAGACACCAGGGAGGGAACTTCAGGTCTTATGGTGTGTCTGATCAATTTCAGAGGCCCTGGCAAAGTAGGGACTGCCTGGCTGCAGCCGGTGTAGAGCTATCTCGTTACCATCAGGTGGCCTGAGAAATCATAGCAAAGTCAGTGTGTGCTGTGGGACCCTGATCCCTGGGCCCCACTGTTAATTTCCCAGGAGGCCCACACTGGGCCAATGTGAGTCTGCCCTAGAGCAAAGCTAGAGTACTTTCCTGGTTCACCTCTTCACCTTCCCAAATAGGTTACAGCCATGGACCCTGTTACATTGGAATTTGGGCCAGGCTGTAACAAAGTGTCGCAAGACAGTCGGCTGCTGAGGCTAAAAGCAGTGGGAGCTTAGGACAGAAGAGGGTAGGACAACTCCGCTGAAGAACAATGTCCCTTAGCCCAGAAGTGGTGAGTGGGGCCCCTGCAGGGCCCACTGCCGGCACCTTTAAGTGTTTCATGCTCACATGATTAGTCAGGATGAAGGGGCCAGCTGCAAACTTTAATTTCCTGATGACACAAAAGAGCTATGAACAATATATAGATAGGATTTGAATTTGTAATAAGCATTGGCCTAGATCACAGCAAAGGATATTCAATGTGCACCCCCACCCACCTAACCCCCTCCCCCATAAACTGCTCTCGAAGGTTGTTAGGGTTCTCCTATTGAGGACATATTATTTATTGTCAGTTATTTCAAGTAATTTATCTTGGGAAGTAAGTCCTGAGACTGGAGGCTGTTGGGAAAAACCCACTATATTCTAGCTCCAGGATTCTGATT
The DNA here is from genome assembly GCF_900497805.2 of Vombatus ursinus. Lineage (NCBI taxonomy): Eukaryota > Metazoa > Chordata > Mammalia > Diprotodontia > Vombatidae > Vombatus > Vombatus ursinus. The sequence continues at coordinate 21,225,672 of NW_020955033.1, read as the reverse complement.
TTCTGATGATGTACTCTGTACTCCCAGGCTAATGTCTGGCCCCAAGAAAAATGTTCACACAGGGAATGTTCTTGTGAGCTCACAGAAGAAGACACTGGCCCCCATCCACTGAACAATTGAGTTAATCTTGGGGCGGGCGAATTAAAAACAAATGTAGACACAGACAAATCAACTCTAAATCTATCTCAGACTCATAGGAAGTTAAATTAGAATGACAATATTGGCTAGCTTTTATATGGCACTTTAAGGTTTGCAAAATGCTTTACAAATATTAACTTATTTTGTCTTCACAATAATCCTGGGAGATAGGCACAATTATTATATAGATAGGGATGTTTAATAGATAAGGGTAGATTCTATTTTATAGGTAAGGATAACTGAGACAGAGGTTAAATGACCTGTCCAGAATCATCCAGCTAGTAAATGTTTCAGACTGGTTTATGAACTCAGGTGTCCCTAACTCCACATCCAGTGCTATGCTATCTAGGTGCCTAAAGATTATCTACTCTAATTTTACTGATGAGGAAACTGAATTATAGAGAGAAGAAAGGTTACAGTTATAATAAGTACAAAAACTTGCTGTCTTCTGATTCTAAAGGTGTATCTTTTCTACTCCGTGATCAATTAATCAACCTTGATTCAGTGCCTGTTCTGAACTTTACTGTCTCCTTGCTGCACAACACTTTGCTAAATATTTTACCTAAACATCGAAATTAAAGCATTTGAGGTTTTTTTTTTCTGATACAATCAGATTAGCTGTAGGAAAACAATGTTTCACTGTCTTTCCTCCTCCTTCCCCTCCTCCCCCCCATCCTCTTCTTCCTTTCTTCTTCTTTTTCTTCTTTGCTATATCTCCATTTGATTTCAGGTATTGACAGAAAAAGCAAGATATCTAGGTCACATTTAATTTTATGATAGACTGTCATCAAATCCATTCCCCTCTTTGAACAGATAAGGAAACTCAGACCCATACACACACAGGCTCAAATGCACATGGGTTGTAAATAGGGTTTGAGCCCACATTCTTTGCCTTTTCTTCACACATATCAGACCAGCAATATGTTGGGAGAATGGGAAGGGGGATTGCAACAGTTTTTTAGAGTGCATGGTTGTCGTGCAATACTAGCAAAAGCATAAGTAAATGGTTAAGATCATCATTCCATACTTCACTAGATTAAAATGTTGTGTGCATGTCAGCAAACAAACAAACAAAAAAAACAAAACCTAAAGAAAATCAGTGGAATTCTAGAATAAACTGACAAATATTACAGGGATTAAGCCACAAATTGGGGGTAAAAACATGGCCCCCATCAAATGTATTTTTATTATATGTAAAAACATGATATATGAGCTGATATGAACTCATAAAGTGGGTACTAGTCTGGTCACCCATCATGAGTGTGATAAAAGGGCTTCAGATTACATTCTTCTTATCCAGGTTTTCTTGAAAGTACCTTTGTTTGTTTGTTTTTTAAATAGGATTCATCTGTTACAATTACCTCAGGTGCATGAAATCCTGAAAGAAACTACTGCAGAATAAGAGTCAGCTGTTTTTTTTTTTTTCCTTCATATGCAAAAGGAATGAGGACAATGTGTTCATTGGATGAAAAGAAAATCCTTCCCTGGGTTATTTGTGTAATGGTGAGTCAGTCTTTGGAAGCCCTTGTCAAGTTCTAGTGCCTCGAAATTCTATACTTGCATTCCTTGCTTTGACACTGAAGGTGTCCTGAGGCCCCATCCAGCTGAAAGGAAGCCCACCAGCTGCTGGGGTGAAGATCTGCTGGCCTCCTGGGTGCGGCTGCTGCAGAGATTGCTCCCTGTTCCAAGGGGAATATGTTGTCATCCAACTGGACAGAGTCTGAAGGGGGTGGGATGAGGTAAATCACTTTCCCTGCCTGTACCTCAGTTTCCCCATGTGAAAAATGAGAAAGCTGGACCAGCTGATCTTGAATGGTTTTTCCAGTTTGGTTGTCCAACGATTATGATAGATTGAAGAACAAGAGAGGCCCGTTCCCGTTTGTTCTCCACTAGTGAAACAGATCCCATCTCTCTTTTCCCAGGAGCTCTGTACGACCTTCACTCCTGCTCCTGACTGGCCTCACCCAGTGAATCCATGAGGACGCCTCAGAGCCAGCTCCTGAGTCATCTACGGTGCACACAGCTGGGGACGAATTGACTATTGGGTGTTGGGCCAGACCCTTCATTTTACAACCAAGGGTATTCCTTCAAAGTCATGCTTGGATTAGGCAAGATACTCTTTCCAGCAGACAAAATGTCTCAGAGAGAAGAGAGTCGTACTGGAGCCCCACAGCCCTCCATCCATTCTTCCTTCCTGTCTCGTACAATTGAGCTAATTGATGTGGCTGGAAAACAGTTGAACTGCTAATGGGAGCCAAGGAAGTGTTGGGGGCCCAAGACAAACGTTTCTTGGCTCATGTCACTAAACAGCTTAAGTTTCAATTTTGAAAATTACTTCAGTTTTACTTAAATCATCTTCGGTGCCAAGCAGCCAATTTTGTGAACTGATGCATGACAAAGCCATCCCATCTGCAGTGAATACACTATCAATTTTATTTGACCTATAGAAACAGGAGAAGGTAGTTTTTTTCATAGCCATTCCATGGTGCTATGTGAGTGGGGAAAATTGTGTGTGTGTGTGTGTGTGTGTGTTACTGCATTGGTTTGTCTGAGAAAAGAACAAAGGAAATCAAGTGAAAACAATTCAGATTTCTTCACAAATGAGGACTGTGTTAAGGGATTAATGTGAGTCATTTATCCGTGGATCACTGGCAGTTCATTTTGGTGAAAGAAGTAGGAGCTTTTTATTTCAACAATCGTAGGTGGGCTATGGGCTATCGCTGATATCTGAAGAATACCCTCAGAATCTGCGAATACTTCTGATGGATACTCTGAAAGCCCCAGTCCAATATGACATAACATTTCCAGGAGTGGGCTGGGTTGGGGGCAGGGGAGGAGTCTGCGCTTTATAAATTAGCAGTTTTGTCATCCCCTACTTGATTTCAATAATGTTTTTAAGTCCCCACCCAATTCCAGTTCCTGATATAAGTATTTTAATTTATAACCTTCACCTGGCTACATTTTCCATCAAATGAGCTGGTAACTGCCTCTAGAGTGCTACATTCAATTTTCTGGAGAGAACATTGTCCTTTATAGATTATCAGGATGCTAGACGTGTCAGGAAGTCATTAGAACAACAGGAAAAGCTTGCTCAATAATTACATATTTGTCTGGCACTGGTTTACCAAGCGACTGCAGACACCATATGACAGAACAACTCTGAGAAGTACTTGGGGCAGGGGCAGTGAGGTGGCTCAGTGGATAGAGAACCGGCCCTGAAGTGAGGAGGACCCGAGTTCAAATCCGGCCTCAGACCAAACACTTGACACTCACTAGCTGTGTGACCCTGGGCAAAGTCACTTAACCCCAATTGCTTAAAAAAAAAAGTACTTGGGGCAGGCATTATCCCCATTTTTCAGATGAGGAACCTGGGGATCAGGAGGCCCACAACGCAGTGCTGCAGTCAAGACTGGAACCCACGTCTTCTGACTACAAGTCCATGTCACTTTCAACTGAGCCATATTCCTTATCAACAAAATAGACAGGTGGTTGCAAGAAAATCTGAGAACAAAGATATTATGTTGAACAAGAGAGGACAAGTCAAGCGGACTTGCCCCAGTGCTTGGCATCTGTGGTACCACATACCCTTTTAGCAGGCAATACCAAGCATGGCAGTTGTCCCCCACCCCCACCCCAAGCCGTATGACCGAGGGGAACGGCAAACATTGGGGCCAGCTTGGAGGTGTGGCTTGTAAAAGTAACGGTATCAGACAGAGGTAGGGCCCATTCTGGTCTCTTTTGCTAGTTTTAAATTTTGATCTTTTGAATGTTTAGGGAATCTATCCATTCAACCAACCGACGCTTCCTGGGCACTAAAGGTGTGGCCAACTTAGAATCAGAGGACGTGAGTTCAGGTCCCAACTCTGAGACTTACTAATGCATGGCCTTAGAATTAGAGTTGGGGGGAGAAGCTGTCTTATCTCTCTGGAACTTGGTTTCCTTATTTGTTATATATAAGCAGCTAGACTAATCTCTAGGGTCCATTCCAGTTTAGCACAATGCCTAGCACATAATAAGGCTCTAATGAATAAATGTTTATTGACTGGCTGAAAGAGTTTGACCTCTTTTTCATTCTTTTGTTTCCTGAAGTAACCATTTGCTTCATACATGTCAAACTACAAATATTCTCCTTGTACCTCTGGAACTCAGAAATCTTTTACATGAAAAGACCATACCGAAAGGCTTGTGCTCACTGATTTATAACACTCCCTATTTATTCCAAGTCTTGGGGATGGGTAGAGGCCACTAAATGGCAAAGTTTTAAAGATAGTGTCTTGCAGAAATGACCATAAATAGCTGCTCAGGAGGCCACTTACATTAGGTTACACCAGTTTAGGATGAGGGGCAATTACTGTGTGAGCTTATCATAACTTGATTCAATTGCAATAAGTGAGAAACGGAGAAGATGACCAGTCACTATGAGAAAGCCAAGTGTAGATCAGATAACCACATTAAAAAGATTAAAATGTCCAGCCTGCTATAAATGCCTGCTAAAATCCCAAAAAGGAGTCTGGGGAGACCCATAAAATCGTAACTAAGAAAGTAAGGGAGCCCTGAAGCTTTAACCAGATGTTCTTGCGATATGAATGACTATGTTAGTAAATTCTCATCCTGGCAATACAGCTTTGTATTGATCTTCTGCTTTTATTAGTCAGTGCTGCTATGAGATTAAATATTGTCGGAGAGGAAATACAGGCTTCCCCTCTCTAGAATGCTCTTCTCAGTAACCCAGTGTTTGTTATGGCGGAGTGCATGAGGGAGTCAATAATGAATTGCACAGCGGAACAGGGCCTGGGGTATATGAAAAGAGTTATATAAGGGGGAGCTATATAGTGAAAAGCCTCATATGGAGTGAGGGCATTGTGCACCCCACAGGCCCGGCAGCCCACAGAGAGCTGTCGGAAACAGAACTAGATGTGAGTATTTATGACGTGGCAATATCTGGTGCTAAACACTTAATCTATGGTTAGTTTTTACTCTAGATCAGAGCTGAAGTCAGCAGAATTGAATCTTCAACTGTATTTCAGCAGCCTTAAATCCTTCTGATACTGTTAGCAGTGGCAGGCTTCCAAAATGCATTCTGTTAATAAGACAGTAAAGTATAAAATCGAGTTATCTCCTTCAAGGAGGAAAACAGAGAGTAAAGGGAACGAGTCTCGTAAAATTACATTCCCAGCATTCAGGCCTTTTCTATCTGAGTTCCTTTCAATTTATTTTTTTACTCTCCGACTATTCTTCTTGACAAATCACAGAACTTTCCCCCCAACTATGAAAGGAACATTTCCTCTCTCCCTACTCACCCAACCCCTCAACCCCTACCTCCCCCAAAACCAGGGCTTAGTATTTTCTCTCTCATCTTTACAGGTCAGAAGAGGTTAAGAATTTGCCAATCAGCTTGTAACAAGCAGTACAAGGGCTGGCAACCAGGATTCAGCGGCTGTTACCTTTTTTTTTTTCTCACTTTGACATAACTTTTTGTTCACCTGTGGCTAAAGAGAATTCACGCAGCGCCCACTGGGATGTGGTTCCAGTCCCTAAGGCAATTCTATTAGCTTTTCCAGGAGCGGCATTAAATGCTTATTAAACCACCCCCAAAATATGGAAAAAAGAAAACCTTATCCTTGAGACTCACCACAAGGAAATGGCGAAAAGAAACCGAGAACTCCATCTCTCACTCGGCACTCTCATCCTGGGATTTCTGCACAGATGGTATGCAAGCTCACCCACTGTTTAGAGATCCCTGCAGGGCACCATCGGGTGGATTAAGTAATGAATTTTAACCTTAACTCTGAATTTCCTTGCTTTTGTGAGTTTCAGTCAAACTCTTGCTTGATGCGTCAATATGTATGACTGTCGGCAATTTCATGTGCTTTAGGCATTACTTTTTTGCCTGTGCTGGAGTCAGAAAAAGATAGAAACTCCCTTGTGAGGGAGAACTGATGTGATACAAGTAATTGAGCTGTAGCAATCCACTGGGCAGATATACAAATACATGAAAGTGTGGATTTATACTCCACTGGAAACCCGTGTCATATTTAGCTCCAGCCGAAATATTAATACACCACATTAGTGTTTCCCCTCTAGTGATGGCCCAGAATCCCTTCATAGGGGAACTTGGTTTAGTCTCTTTCTTGTAGGTGAAAATACCTGATAATAGGATTCATCATGAATTATTGACAATGACTATCTTAATACCCTGGACCAGAAATAAATGCCCATGTGTCTGTGTATGTAATACATTTGGCTATAGATAGGGGCTGGACCTGTGATTTCATTAACAAAGGGACCTCCTGGAGAAGGATGCCCTCCCTGCCAGTGAAGATCTGCATCTCTCGCCAACTTATTGACTCTTTGAGAGTTGCATAGAGTACTCAGAGGTCAAGTCACTTCCCCAGGGTCCCATAGCTAGGACATGTTAGAGGTAGGACTTGAATCCAGGTCTCCTGGCTTTGAGGTCAGTTCTCTATCCTTTAGGTCAAACTATATGTGATATGTACATGTAAACATATGTATCATATGTATATAACATTATGCCCATGTACTACAACATATAGAATTTATTTATATTACATAGTTATTATATTATGTTATAATACAATATATGACATAGTATAACATATTACAGATATATTTGTTGTTTTCATTCAGTCATGTCTGACTCTTCATGACCCTGTGGACCACAGCATGCTAATACTGTCCATGGAGTTTTCCTGACAAAGATACCAGAGGGGTTTGCCTTTTCCTTCTCTAGTAGATTAAGGCAAGCAGAGGTTAAGTGACTTGACCAGGGTCACACAGCTAGTAGGTGTCTGAGGCTAGATTTTAACTCAGGTCTTCTTGACTCCAGACCCAATGCTCTATCCACTGAGCCACTTAACTGCCTTCTATGGAGAGGGCGAAGGCATACATACACAACATATACACGTACATATATGTATATATATGCACCTATATACATATATGTATATATATACATGCACACATATATTATACACAGATACATGAATATACACCTGTGCACACATACATACATATATACACATATGTGTTTATTTATGATTTGAGAGGGACAATAGTTCATGAGGAGCACGTTCCTGAAAGGGGAACCAGAATGAACAAAAGCACCAAAGTAGGAAAAGATAGGGTAGATCACCATGACCAGATCATATATAGTTTGTGTAGAAGAGTATAATGTGTAGATATATTTATGTGTTTCACTAGGTTGAAAGAGAAAGTAGAACTTTGTCAACTAATGGGGTTTTTATTGCATTCATTCATTCAGCAAATATCTATTGATTACCTTCTATGTGCAAGGCACTATGCTGGGCCCTATAGGGGAAACAAAAATAAATAAGAGAATGTTCCTGTTCTCAAGGAGCTTTAATTAAGGGCAGGGCTATTGGATTTTTAGCACTTGTGCTGGAGAATTTTCTTTCCATACTATTACTTTTACAGATGAGTTGATAATGTGCATTGGTGAAAAGAGTTTCCACACTGGGATTTTCACATACCCATAAAATCAGTTCTAAACCAAATAAACCAGTATGGCTACTATTAAAAGAAAACAGATCAATTATATTGCTTTACTCTTTTTTTCACTGAAAAAAAATGTAATGAGTAGCTTCTACATACCTTCCATTGGCAAAGAGAAGATGAAGGGGTTATATTCATACATATGTATCATAGATGTATATGTAAATATAGGCGTAGTCACACAGATACTAGATATATAGGATATATAGACACATACAGAGTTCCTGCCTATAAGAAACTTAAAATCTAATTAATAAAACAGTCAATGTGCACATAGTTTTTTTTTTTTTTATTAAAACTGTGCTTTTTCATGGATGTAAGGAATGCCTGGTTAGGAATATCCTCTATCAATGCAGATCTGTTTTGTAGTTGAGTCATTTCAGTCATGTCTGACTCTTCATGACCCCATGTAGTGTTTTCTTGGCAAAGATAGTGGAGTGGTTTGCCATTTCCTTTTCCAGCTCATTTTACAGATAAGGAACCGATGCAGAGTTAAGTGACTTGCCCAGCGTCACACAGCTAATAAGTGTCTGAGTTCAGATTTGAACTCAGGAAGATGAGTCTTCCTGATTCCAAACCCAGCTGTCTATCTACTGAGCCACCTAGCTGTCCCAAGTTGTTGTTCAGTTATTCAGTTATGTCCAAATCTCCATGACTCTGTATGGGTTTTCTTGGCAAAGATTCTGAAATGGTTCGACAATTCCTTCTCCAGTGGATTAAAGCAAGCAGAGGTCAAGTGACTTGCCCAGGGTTACACAGCTGGTAAGTGTCTGAGGTCATATTTGAACTTGGAGCTTCCTGACTGGAGGCCCAGTATGCTCTTCACTGAGCCACCTAACTGTCTTGCAGATCTGTGCCTGTCCTAAAACTGATAGGTTTAGAGTGTTACCTGGGAGCACTGAGATACTAACTCATCCAGGTTCACACAGTCAATAGTTGAGAAAGAAAGAACTTAGGTCTTCCCCATTTGGTAGCCACCTCTGTAGCCTCAACATCAATCTACCTCTCAGCAAATGGGTGAAATAGAAGTGATACAAGAGCAGTAGAGACCATATAGGTAACATACTTAGAGGAGAAGGACATGACAGTGAGTGGAACAGTTAGGGCTTCATGGAAAAAGTAAAGCTTGAGCTGATGTTCATAGAATAGAAAGTATTTTACGTAAAGATAGAGAGCATTCCAAGAACATTAGGATAACACAAGCAAAAACATTAAGGTAGGAATGAAAGCATAGAAGGTGTGTTTGGGGGAAGACTAGGTGGACCAACAAAAGGTCCATGTAGAAAACTGAGAACCAAAAGATTGAAAAGGCAGACTGGGACCAGACTGTGGAAAGCCTTGGTTATCAACTTTCTTTAAGCCAGTGATGAGTTATTGAAGATCTTTCACATGAAGAAAGCAGTGTTTTTGATTTTAGGTTGATTAATCTGGCAGGACTATACAAAATGAATTGAAAGAGAGGCAATAAGAACACTGTATGATCTTGGGCACACAAGACTAGATAACCACTGAGCTCCTATTCGTTTCTGAAATTCTATGGTTCTGTGAAATGTGTTCTATTATTTGACCCTCAGTTTCCTCTTTGACAAATGCGAATGAAATGCATTGTTAATAACATCAGTTCCTTGTCTTTATATGAAGCGTTACAGTTTTCAAAGAATTACAGCAGAATATCTGATTTGGGCTCCACAACAGCTCAGTGAATTATTATTGCTATTATTATTATTATTATTACCATTTAAAATAAAAGAATCATTATTATTACTATTTTGGAGTTTTTAAATTGAGGCAGCAGAGACTCAGAGAGGAAACAGCAATGTATTGAAGGTCTTACGGCTAGTAAGGCGCAGGGCTGAGGCTTTATGCCTGTAATGTGACCTTGCATCATTCTGTAGGTATGCTGTCCTTTAACTTAGTGCTTCTGCATTGTCATCTGATTACCTAACTTCACCATTTCTTTGCTTCTCTCTATTTTGAGCTAAGAGAGAGGAAACCTACTTTTACTTCTAAGCAGATTTCTTCGTCATAGTTAAATGAGATAAAGAAAGAGGAACCTTTTAGAGAAATTCAAGTCTTCTGATGCTGTCCACTATTATGAAATGCCTTGCTCTCAGAGAACTGCTATGAAAATGAAAAGAATCAAATGTTTGATTCTATTTCATTAAAACCTAAGGATTTTATATAAAATTATACTCCTTATTTTGTAGGGTTATCATATTATTTGTTTTTCCAATGGTTATTAAGTTCATAATGTTAAAAAATAAAGCTTAAGGAATAAAGATGGGACCATACTCCAATAACTTCAGGTTTGAAACAACCATAAATCTATCCTAAGATGCTTGATAGAGTGTGCATGCAAAGTAGAATCCAATTTATGGAAATTCAATGAATGAAATGAATGTTCACTATCATCCAGATAGTTCTAGTATACCTTTTTTTTTTAGGTTCTGAACTGCAAGTCTTCAGAGCTTAATACAATGGGCAGCACATGGTGAACACTCAATAAAGGCTGAAGATGAACAAATGAAAACATAAAAATGAGATGGGAGATGGAGAACTATAGGCTCTTAAGTTCTCTATAAATAGTGGGCTTTAGACAGAGATCATGCAAAAGAAATTTCCACTCTAAACAAATATCTAAAGGGTCATTTGGGGGAAATCAAGAAAGTTGTCTTGCAACTGGAATCTTCCTCATAATCAAAACTCATTACAATGCTAGCTGACAGTGGTCTACAGAAAGTAAGAAGGAAAGGGAGAAGGAGAAGGAGAAGGAGAGAGGGAGGGGAAAGTTGTACCAAGCTCACAGTGCATGTCAAAGATGATCTCTTGTTTGTCTCTACGCTGCACACTTCAAAATAACAAGGCAGACAATTTACAGTTGACTCCAGACACTCCTAGTTTGTGGAATTCCTTCCACTTTGTCAGAGTGAGATGAAAAAGGGATCCCTCCTTCCATCAGCATCATGAGCTACTTTGAGTTGCATGATTTGACTGCATCGTCTCTTCGCTCCTCTTCTCAGCAGTTAATAATGTCATGTGCTTTTGCTCATTATAACTAAACCATGGGCTGGCTACTCCCTGGATCTTTTGTATGTCTCTAGGCTAGATGAAGGGATCTCAAACTGTCACAGGATACAGTGAATTGAAACATGGAGAGGCAATGTGAAAACCCATTGTGGAGTCTTGTTGGAAACTTGAAATGTCTCCATTGTGACCTTGCATCACTCCCCAATCATGCTGTGTCATTGTTTTACATGGCATTATTGTGCTGTTCTGCAGGGTCACCTTATTACCTAATATCACCATTTTACCTCTGCTTCCCGCTCCTTTGGGTAGAAAGGAAAAAAAAAACAATTTTACTTTAACCCAGCTTTCTTTGTCACTGCTAGGCAAGATGAGGAAGGAGGAACCTCTTTGTCTCTCCCTCTTCTGGATGTTAGGAGGGAGAGACATTTTTCTTCTTTCATGCTTTAAAATTCAAGGAGACAGGACTTGTGGAACATAATTGTTGTACCAGATTGGACCTATGCATCAACCTAGTCTAGTAGTTTGTCTTTGACCGTGGCATTAATTAGCATGTTGTGGAAGGGTATTTTTTTTCTCCTTAATGTCAACTATAAAGCCTAGGGACTGATTCTCCAAATCCCTCTAATTCACCCTAATTTCTCTTACTAACTCTCATAAGGATCTCTAATACAGATTTATCTGAAACTTTTTTTTTTTGCTTTTTTTTAGCCATTACTACTTAGAGTGATATCCGGGCACGACAAAGGAGCTTAGACCAAATCTCTCATTTTACAGATAAGAACCTGAAATCTGGAGCAATGGAATGATTTCTCAAAGCTAGGAAACAGAGGTGATATTGGTATCCAGCTCTCCTGACCCCCAATACGGTAGATTACTCTGCTTAGGTCAATGAGTTCCCTAAGTATACTAATGGCTATGTAAAACAATACTTCAATATTTGAATGCATCTATGATTTCACTGATGTGGATTTGATAGATGTGAGCATTCCCTCCAATGATACATATTGCAATCCAGCCATACCAGCCCACTTTATGCAGTTATCATTCCCTTAAATTTGCAATGGGGATCCATGCAACATACTGGCTTCCTAACTTTTTCTTGACAATGTGTGGATACCAATGGATCACACAGCTGGCTACTTGAGGGTAGAGGGGAATGAGAAAGATCTCATAGTGTAGGTTGTTTTTGAACTGAGATTTTGAAGAGACCAGTGATGTTAAGGGGCAGAGGTGAAGAGAGATTCCAAGCATCAAGGACAGTCTGTAAAAAGGCACAGAGATAAGAGATGGAATGTCCTGTGAGGGATAGCAAGAAGGCCAGCTTGGCACTTTATCGTATCTATTCAAAACCTTATTTGTCTTTCAAGCTTTAATAGGTGCCCTTTTATTCTCGTATCCTAGTATTTTGTGAACTGGTTCATGTTCAACCTGCCCATATCTTTCATCATTCTTCAGCCTCTGAGCATCACCTTCTTCACTCAACTTTTGCCTTATTACTTTGGAGTCATCTTTATTTTGTCTTACTATAGCAACACTTTCATTCAACAAACATTTATTAAGCAGCTACTAGATGCTGGGCACATGCTCATCTTTGTTGTCCTACTCCAGGCTTTCTCTAGTTTCATTGAGTTTCTTGAGGAAAGGGCACTGGAATAACACATAGGACCTAGGAACAGCCATACTATTTCTTGATATCAGAGAAAGTGACTTTATTTCTCTTTGCCCCCCTTGAAACCCTTCCTGATGATGTCTAGCATTTGTTGGTCTCTGAGCCATGATAGCACATTGACCTGATTTCAAAATGGTATCTACTCCTGGATCCTTTCATAACTAATAACATAAAGCCCAGAGCTCACTATCCTGTAAGTACAGTTGGAATTATTTCCCCTTAAATGCATTGCCTTCTACATGCCTGGCTTGAAAGGAGCCTCTTCTGCTCACTTGCACAACTTCTCATGATCTCTCTTTTCCTATAGTTTATCTCTATCAGATTGGCATATCACTACCAGGGAGAGCTCCATGTCATTTGCCAACTTAGAAACTTCTTGGAGCATTCCCCCTGCCATTGGGTAGAAGTGTTGCCCTTTGCACAGTCCTTCCTAGCTTGGGAGAGAGGAGGAAAGGAGGATGCTTCTGTTTTTTCTCCTGGAACACAAACCCCCCTTGGCCAGCCACTCCTCCTTGCAGCTGGCCCTATTGATGATATCACTTTCTGGCTTAACTCCACAGGCAAGGCAAATCCAAGGTAGCAGATTGCATTTTACAGCCATGGAAATCTAATACTCAGTCCCACAGGAGTCATGGCACCCTGAAAGAGCTGGCACCACGTCTTACTAAAAGGACAGTGGCTCCAAAAATAAAACAAAGAAACCCTATAGGCCATGGTTCCTGTCACCTGAAGGGATGTATTGTAATTTCTCATGTATCAGGATGTGGCTTAGTCCTGTTTTTCAGCCATTTTTTGTGTGTATAATTCACCTCCCTCATTAGAACATAAGCTTGTTGTGAGCAGGGATTGTACCTTTAATTGTGTTATCCTTCCAGGGAACCTGACAGAGTGATCTCTGAACCCAACATTAAGCTAATGCCGCTATAGGGGGTAGGGGGCAAGGGAAGAGGAATAATGAAGTCTTCCATATGGTCTCTTATGGACCTTAAGGAGTAGAGGTAGGATGAAGGAAACACAGTAATAACAAGGAAGAGGGTTACTGAAAGTGGGCAATTAGAGTGAAAGAAAGAAATTCCAGATGGGGTTGGAATGGGTGGAGAAAGAAACAGCATGGATACTTGGAATCTACTGTCTACTCTAAAGGAAATCATATGTGTATGTAATTTGTATATTTTTCAGAATATACATTTTCACATATATTGGAGAGATGTCCCGTATCTGCATATTCTTGACATACATGTCTAATATATGTATGTAGTATGTATATATAGGATAAGATGATAAAGTATCATATATACATATCTAAACATACATATATAGATATATAGATATATACTGGACACACATGTGTATAAAATGGAGATGAGTGTCTTATCCACACTTAGTCTTAGAGCATTGCCTAAAATACTAAATATGCACATAAATACATATCTATACAGCTATATCTCCATATGAAATCTGTGTCAGATACTACTGGTACGGAAACTTCTTCCACCAATGTTGCTCAGCTACTATCTGCAAAATAGTCTGGGCCACTGAAAAGCACTATACAACTGACATTTAAATAGAATTTCAAATGTTCCAAAGCACTTCACATCTTATTTGAACCTCACAATAAGACTGTGAGGTGAATACAAGTTCAAAACCTAGTTCAAAACATGAGCAAATGAGGCTCAGAGAACTTAAGTGAATTGCAAATGGAATACTTGATCAATAAATAGAGATATGTAAGTACATTGTATATATACATACACACACTACATATATGTATATGTGTGTGTGTAGATAAAATTCTCATTGCCTTAATCCACTGGAGAAGGAAACAGTGAACCACTCCAGTACCTTTGCCAAGAAAATTCCATGGATAGCATTGGTGTGTCATGGTCCATGGGGTCACAAAGACTCTGACACATTTGAATGACTGAACCAATTCACACATACATATATACACATATATATAGATACACGTATATATATATATATATATGTATATGTGTGTGTGTGTGTGTGTGTGTGTGTGTGTGTGTATAGTACTTTACCCTCCTTCAGACTTTAAAATTTTAGAAGAGAACTTTGGAACATAATAATATAAGGATTGTGGTCCTGGATCAGGGTTATGGACCATCAGTCCAATATTTTATCACACTCTCATCAAGAGTTAAAGATATCTGTGAAATGAGGATATAATCATGCCTTCCCTGGCTTCATCTCAGTGGTGTTGCAAGGATCCAATAAAACAATGCACACAAAAACTTTGAAAACTGCCAAGTGCTTTGCTAGTGAAAGGTGTTATCATCAGAAAAAAAGAACAATGCAATATGTGGGACTGCCCTTGCAATGGTTTGCTGTCTCCCATTTGGAGTCTCCTTCCAGCTCAAACCACTGTGGACGGGCTCACTCTCTGTTGCCAGGCAGCATTCCATATAGTATTCTGACTCTTGAGAGCTCCCCTCCCACCTAATCCTCTGTAACAGTACAAGTTTCATCAAACCAGGGCACAAACAGTTAAGGGGAGCAGGATTGTGAGATGCATACACACATACATGTGTAAAATATAGATATCGGTACCTTCTCTATACTTAGTCTTAGAGTTTTGTCTAGAACACCAAATATACATGTAAATATGCATGTATACATCTATATCTATCTATGAAATCTGTATCATATACCCCTGGTAAGGAAACTTCTTCCACCAATGTTGCTGAGCTACTATTTGTAAAATAGCTTGGGCCACTGAAAGGCACTATACAACTGACATTTAAATGAGCTTTAAAGGTTCCAAAACACTTCACATCTTATTTGAACCTCACATCAAGACTGTGAGGTGAATACAAGGGTTATTAGACCTACTTTACTCCACAAGGAAACTGAGGCTATAAGAGTTTAAGTGGAATATTTAGAATCCTTCCACCCAAGATTCTAGTATAACAAATACTTGAAAGACTTGGTTTGCCTTTCTATCTATAAATGATTGGGTGGTTTTTAGGTGATACCAGTGCAACTTTTTGCTTGGGGGCACCATGTTGCAAGATTTAAAAAATATATATATATATATAGAATTTTTGTCTCCTAAAAGATTCGACAACCACAGTTCTTGATAAAATATGAGAGGCCTCCCCAGTAGGTGCAGGCAGGATTTTAAAGTCTAGGCAGAGAACAAAACTAATGCTATATCATCTGCATTTGTAACATTTCAGCTGCTTTCTTCTGAACTTTAAGATTCTT
The DNA here is from genome assembly GCF_900497805.2 of Vombatus ursinus. Classification (NCBI taxonomy): domain Eukaryota; kingdom Metazoa; phylum Chordata; class Mammalia; order Diprotodontia; family Vombatidae; genus Vombatus; species Vombatus ursinus. The sequence goes on along the minus strand of NW_020955033.1, from coordinate 21,210,080 downwards.
TGTTTGGATCCCATGTAGCTTTGAAACTACTTTTGAGCTCATGATGGGTAGAAAGCTAACTTGGTGTTCAAGGATTGCTGATGATTCAAAAAGATAGGCTCTGTAAATTCAACTGAGGATTTCTGGATGAATAGAACCCAATAAATTACAAAATGAAACAATTTGGCAGTTTGATTCAGTACCTTCATGAACACAAGGGTTCCAGATGTGTGTCTGTTTAATAAGGACACATCAAATTGGAGCCCATGTTTATTTTTTTTTTGGTAATACATTGTAAATTCTTTCTTTCATTTTCCAAATCTCATTAACTCCAATCTCGGTTGCTTCATTATTTTCAGAACTGTCTTCTTGTAGCTAGATGTTTTTTCTAACCCACTAATCTCTCAGCTGTTACAGTATTTTTAATTATATCTTTTCCAATATTTCTTTTCTCGTCATCATTTATTTTTAATTTGCCTGAGTATGTTATTTTTATGATGCAGCATAAATATGGCTGCCTGTTGTATGGAATGTATAGCTGTAAAACTTCTAAAGGGCTTTTATCTCCTAAATCCTCTATTCTACCCAGGAGTATATCTGACACTTATGGCTACCTTGGAGCCATGTTATTCAGTTCTATAGCTTGAGTCCCATCAGTCATTTCCACCCTACTCCCAAATTGGTTATTCTACTGTTAGATCTTTATTCATAATATCATTATAAATTTAGAGTTAAAGTGGACCGTAGAGGTCCTCTGGTCTAAACTCCTCATTTTACAGTTGAGGAAATCAAGGCCCGAAAGTTAGGTGCCTACCCAGATTCATACAGACAGCACCTGAGAGAGTCAAGAATCAAACTGTGGTCATCTGACTGCAAATAGAGAACTCCTTCCACTGCATATGGGATATGAAAGTCTTCTGTAAGTACTCGAGTACCTCTCACATGGAAGAAGGATACCCTTGGTTCTTTGTGGCTCCAGGGGTAGAACGGGGTATAGGGGGCAAAAGTCACAAAGAGGTTCATTTAGGCTAGAAGTAAGGCAGAACTTCCTAGTGCTTAGAGCTACAAATACATAAATTTATTTATTAATTAATAACCTCAGGAGGTGTAGTAGCTTCTTTGTCACTAGGACAATTGAACTATTGATGCAAGGGGCCATAGAGGTCATCAAACCCAATGCCTTACTTTTACAATCGAGGAAAATAAGAACCAGAAAGGTTGTGACTTCTTCAAGGACACTCAAATAGTAAAGCAAGGATTTGAGCCCAGGTCCTCTGACTCCAAATCCAGCACACTTTCCACTGTGCCACGTTACTTCCAGTAAAGAATATGTTAGTACTTGTCAAGTGAGTTGTGTAGGGGATTCTTAGCCATCTATGTGTTAGCTGAAATGGTTTCAGAGGTGCCTTCCAACACTGATATTCTATGACTTTGACAATCACACAATTGACCAAAAGGTGAAAAGAATACAAGATGCCAACAAATTTATTGTTTGTTGACTATTAAAAACCCATTTGATGTGATAGAGAAAGATATATCCTTAAAGGTTCTCCTTCAGCAAACTGTTTCCCCATACATATCTTAAAATAATAAAAATCACGTTGATAAATGCAACAGAGACCATTTTGCTTGACAATCCAATTATTAATAGCAAATCAGACATAAAACAGAGAAATGTATTCCTACCAAGAATGTTTTCCACTGTTGTGGAAGAAGTCTGATACAAACTTCACACGGAAGCAGGATCTTCTAAAGAATGCGGCTCTCCAGATACGCTTATGTGTGGATGCCATTGTGTTGATTGCATCACATGTTCCCCAAACAGCATTGAACTATTCCTACAAAACATTTGAGAGATGGACCCTAGTAAAACCAACTTCATTGTCATGACCATCGTTATGGATTTCTGCAACACTTATATGAACATGACATGATTTAGCACTTCATTGTTCTTTACCCATAAATTAGGGCATTGGGGCCAATCAGGGGTCAGCAACCAGCAACCAGAACCCATCTCCCTAAAGTATCCCCAGTTCTCTACAATGGGTACCTGGTATGGAATCAGGACAAGTTAGGAGAATCTAGGCAACAGAAGGAACAGTTGCTTAGGAAGCTAAGCTCACCACCAAAAATCAAATCATAAAACTTCACCTTCATATCAGTAAGCTTGAGAGGAGGGCGTGAGGAGTTGTTGCTGTTTGCAATCTCCTGCACTATTACTATCCAAGACCTAGGTGGGTAGGTAGTTGCCTCTTCCACTCTCCTCCCATCCCAATACCAATATATGCCTATCTTGCGCTGGTACAAGATACACAGTAAAACAAGACATATGCCAAGTTCAGCCCTGCCCAACTGAAAATATGTGACTGTGTTAGAGGAGCAGATACCCCTGAAAATTGTTAAAGTGAAGAGGATCCTATTTCCTTTTAAAGGGTGTGTTCTTTTATTCTGTCTCTGTCTCTGTCTCTGTCTCTCTCTCTCTCTTTCTTTTTGTCTCTCTGTCTCTCACTGTCTCTTTCTGTCTCTCTGTCTCTCTGTCTCTCTGTCTCTGTCTCTCTGTCTCTCACTGTCTCTTTCTGTCTCTCTGTCTCTCTTTGTCACTGGTTTCCCAGACTTTTCCCTTTAGCTAGTGCACACAATGGTTCAGGTTCACAGATAAATTTGTCTACAATGTAATGTAATTTCAGGGTATGAACTTATAAAGGTTCTATACATGTACTTCATTTGTATAATGTGTCCCAGTAAATTAGAGAGGAGAACTGAAGAACAATTGCCTTGATCTATGGTTGGGTTGCCGAGAGAGCTAAAGTATAGTCCTTTGGAGAAGTATATCCCACCTTTTTCTAAGTAGAGCTTGAAGAACAACTTTGAGCAACATTCTATCTTTAGGTCTAGAATTGATATACCTATGAGATGGCTGTAATGATACTAAATAACAATACCACACAACTCGTTAGATCTCCATTTTGCCTTTTAAAATATTATATCCTTCTATGCCATGTTCATCTCATAAACAAAGGAGGAAGGGATTGTAGGCTTGCTTCTTAAATGTAGTGTTAACAGGGGACAGAAAGCAGTTGTCAGAATGGGTTGCTATCTAAATTTCACAAGGAAGGCATTTCACAAAGTCTTTTTGTGATATTTGGACAACGTGGGGAAATGTGGGGTGGATGAGAGTACAGTCATTAATAATAGATAGTATAGTAGCATTAATAAACATTTTGAGGTATAGTCTTTCAATAAGCTATGGAGGACTATACCCCCAAATGTGGATTAATGATAACCAGAAGGAAGACTTGTAGTGTGTTCAGGGCTGTGTCTTACTCAACATCTTCCATCAAAGATGAAGAAAAAGTGAGGGGGATATTCAATATATCAGGGTGATAGAATCATGACCTTAAATGAACTTTACAATTATTTGTGTATGTGCTATATTTCCTTGCTAGACTATAATCTACATAAAAGCCATGGATCTATCCTATCTAAATTTTGTAATGTAGCCTTTTCAGTGGGTGTCTGTCTTGACTGATGTCTTGGTTTCTTTTCTTTACAGTTGAAATAATTCTGCCAAATGCTGGAATCTCTTGTGGCAAATTAGTTCCTGAATCTCTTCATCATTTTCATCAAGGCAACCCTGACACTTTTTGGTACAGAATCCAAGTGTCTAATGAAGGGGGTATTGAGGGAATTCCATGAAGTTTTAATACCATCCCAACAGGGTTCATTTGGATGTACTCCAGTCAGTTTTTGTTCTTTAACTTTTATGATAGTGATGAAAGAAATTTACATTAATCCTCATATCTGAGGTTCCAGAGGCAAAACCTCTGCTGAAGCCATTGAATGGGAGTCAGTTTGATTGACATCTTTGTAATGCCACAATCGCACAATCTTCAAGTCAGAAAAGATAATTTAATCCTATCATAACTAAATGGGAATCCTCTCCATCATATCACTGAAAGTCACTTCTTCTTGACATTTCCAGTGACAGGGAACTCACCATGTCCACAAGCAACCTGGTCTGGTTTTGGATAGCCTGAATTATTAGGAAATTTTCCTCCCAATCAAACTGAAATCTACCTCTGTTCAAACTTCACCAAGTTGCTTCTAGTTCTGTTCTTTGGGGTCAAGGATAACAAGTCTAATTCTTCAATCTTGGCAATCTTTCAAACAATTGAAGACAAATATTATATTCTTCCAAGTCTTTTCTACTCAAAGCTATACATCTCCAATTCTTTCAAATAATTCTTAAATAGTATGATCTTCAGTCATCACTTTCTGGCTTGCCTTGCTTTGGACGGGCTCCAGTTTATTAAAGTCTTCCTAACATGTAGCACCTAGAACTGAACTCAGGAGTCAAGATGCATTATGACTAAGACACATATAGTAAAATGGTCATCTTATTTATTATAAACTCTACGTGATCTAAAATTATGTTCACTTTTTTTGCTTCTATATTTGAGCCCACTAAAGCTCTTACATCAATTTCATACAAACTGTTACATGGCCTTCTTCATCCTATACTTATGGAGTCGATTTTGTAGATCCATGTGCAGTGCTTTACATTTATCCCTATTGTCTTTCACCTTTTTAAACTTGAACCATTGGTCTTTTTGAATTCTCATTACATTGTCCAATATATTAGCTATCCCTCTTAACTTCCTGTCAACTGAAAGCTTGATAAACATACCACTAGGCCTTCATTAGAGCCAGTGATAAAAATGTTGAATAGCAGAGGGCTAAGAGCAGATCACTTGGACACTTCACTGGACACTTCCCTGGACACTTCCTTCCACTATAGTCTTGTTTTTCCTGCAAACATACCTTAGAATTCTTTAACAAAGAATTTGTTATTTTATTTTTTGAGCAATATAGGAGCTTTGATTTAAAATAAAAGGATATCTTCCAAATGCAGGATTGGATTTTATGTCAGATGTAGGTAAACAATACATGGATAAGGACAAGGCCTAGACATGTGATTTCACTGATACAGACCTTTCCATGATGAGGAGAGTTCCTCTAACAACGAGAGGTCAGCACTTTTCCTTAAATTTATAGTAGTAGAGAACTGCATAGAGCACTGAGAAGTTAAATGAGTTACCCTGAGTCATGTAGTCAGTGTGTATCAGAGGCAGGACCTAAGCATAAGTCTTCCTAGCTCTGATGAGAGCTTTGTATTCATTATGTGAAACTATTTCTACTTCAAAATGATGGAATACAATTCAATTCTATTCACGGTTTATTGAGCATTAACTAAATACAGGGTATTGTATTAGGTTTTGGACATTTAAAAATGAAATGTCACAGAACCTGCCTTCAAAGAACTTATAGTCAAATCGTAATGATATAAAATATACACAGATAACTTTGACAAAAGACAGAATGAAATAAAAGCAAAGGAGCTGTCCAAAGGGCTATGAGAAAATTGAGGATTGAGAGATCACTTTCAGTTGAAAAGATCAAAGCAGGCTTTATGGTGGAGGCAGCTTCACCACCTAATACAGATGGAAAGGAGAGACTTTCAAAAGTAGATATGAGGGAAGAGAGTAAATGAAAAAGAGATATCCTTTGAAGGCACGACTAACAGTGTAAGTGAAGACAAAGAGCTAAGAGGGCAAGGTACAAAGGGAGAAGCACAGGATTTTATAGTTGGGCTATCAGTGGATATGTTCACAATATGTGAACCAAAAATTATTAGAGATGGCTGGTTTTCAAAGAACCAGAGGAACTAGAAACTGAATTGCCAACATTTGCTGGATTACGGAGAAAGCAATGGAAGTTTTAAGTACAGATGTGACATGAGGAAAAGAATGCAGATGCCAACTTTGGTTATTAATATTTGAATTGCTTCAGATTAATGCAATAAAATGTATCACGCAACTTTAATTTTTTTTCTTTTAAAAATTCTAAAGTCAAAGTGTTATAACTTTAGAGCTGGAAATTACCATAGAGATAATCTAGTCCTACCCCATTGTTTGATAGATGGGGAAACTGAGGCCCAGGAGGGTTAACTGACTTGACAAAGATCACAAATGTGAGTAGCAGAAGCAGAATTTGAATAATCATCTCCTAACTGAATCCCACGGCATTCTACCAAAGCACATTATTAACAAATGAGTTCTTTTTTAAAAAATTATTTGTGTCTAGGGAAGCAATTCTAAAATATTCAATTAAACTCAAAGACTAGATAGATCCATTCAGAACACAAATGGTGTATTAAAAGTATTCAAGTTTATGATCATTATCTATAATGTGAGGATCTGAGAAGACAAATTTATCTAACTTCAGAGATTTCAGTATCTGAATGATGGCCTTGCCACTCATCACTTATCATAGTACCATTGATTATGAGATAGGAGGGAGCTCAGGCATCATGTAGTCCTATCCCTTTCATTCTTCACATGGAGAACCTGAGGACCAGAACGATCAGGTGATTTGCCCAAGACCATACAGATAGTAATGGTTTGAAGTTAACATTCAAATCTAGGTCCTCTGATCCAGAGCCAGTGCCCATTCCACTTTACCCCATCAAGTATCATTTTCCTGGTGGGGAATCTATATCTATATAATGTATATTTCTTTTTTCCTTTTGTGCACCTATATATTTCTTTGTATCAATTTGTATTTATGTTCATTCTTCCCACTTCCTCTACTCACATTTTACTTTGCTCAATGAAATTTACAAATATCTTCTTCTCTACCAGTTTACCACAGTGAGAAAAACAGTTAGTTTGTCTGGGGGTCTTCACTGAACTCTCTTCAAAGTCCTAGGCCAGGTTGGAAAAATGAGGGAGGTGAGCTTTTGATCAAGATGACAGGAACCCATGGATTCCTGCTGCTGGCTGGAACACAGGCTCGATGACATGTATTTGGTGTCATTCCGATGTAGATTCTGACAGAGGGCAATTTATGGTCCAATTTATGTCTTGACTCTCATACGAAGGCCAAGCAAGCTATAAAATGTAATAAGAATTTCTTCAATCAATGTCCAGAGGAAAAACAAATCACTCAGTTACTGACACAATATTGCATCAACACTCCAGTAAAGTTCTCACAAGTGTGTGACATGCCCCCAAGCTACACAGAGCATGGAGAGGAAAGAGTCTGGCACTATAACATTACATTTCTAACTCAGTGCCTCCTAAACTTTGCAATAATTACCAGGTGACTTTTTTGGGGGTAAAGAGCAGCAAGTGAGATTGTTACAATTCAATAGTTTTACATAAATTGATAAATAAATAGATAAATAAGCTAACCTGGCTATCTCTTGTTTCCTCTTTCTTTTTATTTTCCAATTTCATGTTTAAAAATCTCATCTCTGCTACCCTACTTTGCCCCTCTCACCAATCCTACCTCCCAACCTCTACCTCTCCCTAAAACCTTACAGAAAACTTTGTCTAAGAGGCCCTTGACAGATAATTCCAATTTAGGCTCCCAATGACATAACTACAATTAGTCCCTGATCACAGTTTCCATTCAGCCAGTCATGGCTTATGTATTTTCACTCCTCACTCTATTCTTTCAGGTATTTCCCAACCAGTTGCATACCATTAAACACTGCTACAAGCCACTGTGGTATAGGCTTCCACAGATGAAAGCAGAGTAGATGGGCTATCTAAGAAAACTATGGGAATCTACCTGCTCAACTCAATCCTGCAGGTATGGATTGAGTTCTTTAAAGTTCAATTTTACTATCAAACTAAAGGGCTAGTGTATCATACAACAACAAAAGATCATGAGAAAGTATTTATATACTATTTGGTTTCTCATGTTTGTGCATTGTAAGGTAGTAGTCTGGGTATTTTTACTATTGGGGAAGGAGTAGAATGACTAGCCAGGGCCTTTATATTTGAAAGTGGTTTTGCCCACAAAACCTTAGCAAAAATATGAGGCAAGTGAGAATAAGAGGTAGTGTGGTAAGATGAAAAGATGGCTGGATTTGGTGTTAGCGGGTCTATATTTGCTTCTTATATCTCCTGCTTAGGCTTGGTATCAGGAAGACTTATCTTCCTGAGTTTAAATCTGGCCTCAGACACTTACTAGTTGTGTGACACTGAGCAACTCATTTAACCCTATTTGCCTCAGTTTCCTCATATGTAAAATGAGCTGAAAAAGGAAACGTCAAACCATTCCAATTTCTTTGCCAAGAAAACCCCAAATGGGGCCAGGAAGAGACAGAAGCGACTGAAACAACTGAACAACAATAAAAGTCTGCCACTTACTCTGTTTGACCTTGGGCAAATCCCTTAATTTCCCTGGGCCTCAGTTTACTCACCTGTAAAATTATGGAGTTGGACTAAAAATGACCTCTAAGGTCCGTTCCATCATCAGATCTCTGATGGTGATAACAGTGCAAGCATTTAATGGAAGGTTCTTGCTCCTTCATTGGGAAGGAAATGGATGAATCTTAGAGTTGGACCTATAAGGCAAGCAAGTCCAACCTGTATCTGAGCAGATCTTCATTCTACAAGTGATCTTTCACTTGAAGACCATCAGTGAAGGGGAACTAACTGCTTCCTGAGGCAACTCATTTTAGTTTTGAACAGCTCTAAATGCTAGGCGGGCAGCTAGGTGGTGCAACTAAGTGGGTCAGTATTTTTATTTATTTTTTAGTTTAGTTTAGTGTGTGTGTGTGTGTGTGTGTGTGTGTGTGTGTGCGCATGTGTATGTGTGTGTGTGGCAATTGGGGTTAAGTGACTTGTCCGGAGTCACACAGCTAGTGAGTGTTATGTGTCTGAGGCTGGATTTGAACTCAGGTCTTCCTGACTCCAGGGCCAGTGCTCTATCCACTGTGCCACCCAGCTGCCCCGGGCAGTATTTTTATCAATGACTTGGATAAAGGCATAGAGGGAATGCAAATGAAATGCGCCCATCACAAAAAACAAGGAGAGATAGCTAATGTAATGAATGTCAGAATCAATATGGAAAAGTTCTCAGTGAACTGGAATGAATAATGATATGAATCTAATAAGATTGAGTGTAAGAGAAATAAATGGAAAGTCCTACTTTTGGGCCCAAAAAATCAATTACATGAGTAAAGCATGGAAATTATATGGGTAAGAAATATCTAGGAGTTTTAGTAGACAGCAAGCTCAATCAGATGGGCAGACAGGTGGTAGAATTGATAGTTTGCCAGGCCTAGAGTCAAGAAGATTTATTTTCATGAGTTCAAATCTGGCCTCAGATACTTACTAACTGTGTGACCCTGGGCAAATCACTCTACCTTGTTTGTCTCAGTTTCCTCATATGTAAAATGAGCTGGAGAAGGAAATGGTAAGATCCTCCAGTAACTTTGCCAAGAAAACCCCCAATGGAGTCAGGAAGAGTCAGACAGGACCGAAACAACTGAGCAACAACAACAAAAGCTCAGAGTTGGTAGTGAGTCTTGGCAACTAGAAAGGTTAATGTTATTTAAGGTTACAATAAGAAAAGGTACCACCAATCTGCTCATCCAGATTCACAACCTAGGACTCATAATCAACTCTTTATACTTGCCCCCCATATCTTAATCATTTACCAAATCTTATTAAGTCTACCTCTTCAGCCTCTCTCATCCATCACCTTTTTGCTACTCATAGGGGTGTATGGGGTGCCAGGGAGGACTAGCACCTCTGGTGTGAGGGCTTGCTGAGCCCTTTTCAAGGCTGCTCATCCACTTTTGGTGCCTACCTTTCACCCAGCTCTCACCTGTGGCTCCAAGAAGCTCCAAGAAACATGCACAGCAGCAACACCCCAGTAAGAACTATCTCAGTAGATGGGCTAAACCAGATTGAAGGTTATCAACAGGCCTCAAACCCATTGGTGAGTTACGGGGATGTCTATCTCAAGCATTTGAAGTCTTTCCTTAGTGGAATGGGCAGATGGGAACAATTTGTTCCAATGACCATGAAGGCGGCTGATGCAGGTGCTGTGGAGAGCTTAGAGCTTGGTCTGACATTGAAGATGCCAAGGTCAGCCACTGCATCCCAGGCCATCTTCAGCCATCTTGACTTTTATCTTGCCATTGGACTTCAATGACTCTGGAAGAGAGAGTGAAGCTGATGACTTTGTGCAACTCTGCCTCACTTAAATCCAATTCATGCAAGAGTTAAGGAATCACCCTGTGATGTCATTTGGTCCTTTTTTGAAATAGACCAATCACTACTACTACTGCTATTGCTACTGCTACTACTGCTACTACTACTAACATCACCACCACATTAGTTTGAGGTTTTCATCATTTTTGCCTGGGCTCTTATAATAAATTCTGAGTTAATCTGCATGCATTCAGTCTCTTCCCTCTCCAGTCTATTTTCCATACAGCTGACACACTGGTATTTCTTAAGAATAGGTATAACTATATCACTCCCCTGCTCAAGAAGTTTCAGTAGCCCCCCAATTGCCCTTAGGATAAAGTATAAACTCCTCCATTTGCCATTTAACTCCTTTAAATCTTTCTGTTGTTTATCTTTCCAGGCTCCTTCCCATGTACTATATTCTAACCAACTGATAGTTTCTTGCTGCTTTTCATTCATGATATTCCATCTTCTACCGTCATGCCTTTGCATAGGCATTCCCTCCTCACCTCTGCCTCTTGGAACCCCAGGAACCCTTCAAGGCTTACTTCAGATGTCACCTCCTTCAAAAAAACCTTTCTTGATTACCACAGTTATTAGTCTCCTCTCCTCCATGAATCACTCTGTGTGTGTATAGAATTTATTTATCTATGTTGTGTGATCCTGGACAAGTAACTTAACCTCTGTTGGCCTCAGTTTTCTCATCTGTTAAATGGGATACTAATAGCACCTAAATCCCCAGGTTGTTGTGAGGATCAAATGTGATAATATTTTTAAAGTGCTTAGCACAATGCCTGGAACATACTAAGTGCTACATAAATATTAGCCATCAACATTATCATCATCATCATTATTCTTTATCCTTCTCCACAGATTGTAAAGTCCTTGAAAACAAGGACTTTGTTACTTTTGTATTGGTTTCCCCAATGACTATCACAGTAGTAGGATGTAGAAAAACTTAACACTTGCTAATTGATTGCTTGTATCTGTAACATGGGAGGTAATGGTCTCAGACCATTCTTTTGTAGTCAGAGAACATTTGAAGTATTATGTCAAGTTCTGGGTGTCATATTTTAGGAAGGATATTCACAAACTGGAGAGCATCTAGATGATTAAACCATAATAGGGAACTCAGGACCATTAAATGGGATCCAAAGATGGTTAGGTTAGAGAAGAAATGGACTGGAGAGGTCATGGGGTAGAAAGGACATGATAGATCATATTGTCTAACCCCCTCATTTTACATATGAATGAATGAAAAAAAATTTATTAAGCAATTTCTATTGCCAAATACTATGCTACACATGGGGAATACAAATACAAAAAGTGAGATTGTCTCTGAACCAAAAGAACTTATATTTTAATGGGGGGGGGATATATATAGGGAAATGTGACCAGAAAGAGCTATTGTGATTTGGGAAGTCACAAGGGTGGTAAGTGAAGCCTTTGGAGAGTTGATTGACAAGCCCTTTCTAGTAGCTATGGCAATATTGATTCAATTATGGTTTCCTGAGGAAGACAATGAAAGGGGTGGGGTGGGAACAGAGGAAGAGTGGGAGGCAGAAGTACATTCAGGGTAGCAGAGTAAGAAGATGGCCTGGGTGGAATGTGATACATGGCTCAGGCCAGCTAGATACAGTGAGTCATTTCATACTTATTCACTTACCAATCAGTATAGCATGGACTCCAGGGTGGAACTGAGTTACTGAGAGGTTGTGACTTCCCCAATATCATATAGGTTTTGGAGTAGAGACAGGATTTGAACTCAGGTTTTCTGATTTGAATTCCAGTACTCTTTCCAATAATAGTTTTTCATATAGCTTTTCATAATAGTTATATTCAAGTATTTGAAGGGTTTATGTGGAAGAAGGATGAGATTTGTTTAACTTGGACCCAGAGTATGTGGGGTGAGAGGGTTGGGGTGGGGATGAATCGCAATTTCAGAGAAGCAGATTTTAGTGTGATTTGAGGAAAGACTTTCTAACAATTGTGTCTATCCAAAAATGGAAAGAATTGCTTCGGGAAATAGTGGGTTCCCCAATACCAGAAATCTACAAGAGGAGGTTAGCGGACCACACATCAGGTACATAATAGAAGGCCTTGTGTTCCGGTGTGGGTTCAACTTGGTGGCCCATGGGGGTTCTTCCAACTTTGAAATTCTGTGACTCTGACTAACTTTTCAGAGTACCTTCATATCCCCAGATAGAATTTCAGTGCCTAGGAGCAGGAATTATAAATTCCCAACCAATAACAGATCACTCAGTGTTCCTTCAGCTCACCATCATAGTCCCCTGTCTATCCCTTGACCTTTAAAGAGAATGGATATGGCTATGTGATATAGATAATCCTGGTGTTTGTGTATGTGTCACCATGCATGTCTACCAAATCTTAGCACCACGTGAATTTGTTTCAAATAATGCATTAAGCCTGCTTTAATAAACGTTAAAACAAAATAATAATGATGGTGATAAGGATACATCAAAATTTGCAGCCCTATCTGAATGTTACCCACAGAATTAGCAGATAGACAGATAGATGGAAAGAAAGGACAATAGATTCCATTAAAGCAGCACCTGGAGAAATGACTGGCTCACTTAATTGGAATGATGGCCAAGGGAGAAATTCAAAGCAGAGCATTTCAATGATTCTAAACAATGGATAAATGGTTCACTTAATCCATTACAATGTCTTGCCTGCTGTTGTCTGCAAGCCCATTCAAAGGAATGCCCCACTGTTATCTTAGGTTCAGGTCAGACTGTTTCTTTCTGTCTTTTTATGGCAAAAAATAGAAACTTAAATTTCTGCTTCTGATACAAAAGCTTCTAGAAAGATAGTCTTCATTTTTCCCAGATTCTTTTATGGGTTTCCAAAGTTCTGGCCAATGCTAACAGAAGACTTCAAATGTATCTACCATCAGGTATTGGGGCACACACAAGAGAACATTCCAATCAATCTTATTCAATTCAAGTAGAAGAACAAACATCTGTTAATGCCTAATGTGCCAGCCAATGTACTAGGAGCTGGGGATGCAAAAAAAAAAAAAAATGAAACCACCCTTGCCCTTAAAGAGCTTACATTTTATTGGGGGTTACATGAACATATATAAGAATATACAACATAAATACATAAATATAAAGTAATGGTGAAGGAGGCATTAGCATCTGGTGGGGATAAGAACTAGGAAAGTCTATAGCAAGGGTGTGCTGGAACCAGCTCTAACCTGAGTTCAAAGCCTATTATTAAAATTTCAGGGTGAGCATTCACACCTCAGTAATCATAAATTGTTACAAATCAGGACTTGATTTATTGTTTTGTCGATTATGTAGATTTAAGAAAGTATTCATAATTCAGATTAAACTTAAAATACACAATATTATTATTGGCATTTATGTGATGCTTTAAGATTTGCAAAGTACTTTACATCCATTATCTCATTTGAGCCTCACAACACTAGTTTTATGTAGGAACTTTGAAGGAACCTAAGGATTCTAAGAGGCAAAAGTGAGAAGGGAGGGAGTTCTGGGTATGAAAGATAGCCTTTGCAAAGGTATGTAGATTGGAGATGCATTACTAAGAAGGACACTAGCTGACCTATTGTACATCAAAAGGAATAATATGTAATAAGGTTGGAAAAGCTGGATTTAATTTAATTTAATTTATTGTTAATTCATAATTAATTTATGTAATGCTCTGAGAAGTTAAGTGGTATGCCTGTGTGCCCACAGTTAGTAACAGATAGTAATTATCAAGCAGGATGCTGAGCCAGATAGTCTTTTTTTCTTTTCTTTTTAGTATTTTCTTTTTATTTTTCCCAGTTACATGTAAAAACATTTTTTAATATTCATTTTTAAAACTTTGAGTTCAAAATTCTCTTCCTTCCTCCTTCTCCACCCCCCCCCAAGAGAAGGCAAGCACTTCAATATAGGCTATGAATGTGTAGTCAGGCAAAATATATTCATAATAGTCATGTTGTGAAAGAAAACACAGACTAGAAAAAAAAAACCTCAAGAAAATAAAGTAAAAAAAAGTATGTTTCAATTTGTATTCAGATACCATCAGTTCTTTCTCTGGGGATGGATAGCATTTTTCATCATAAGTCCTTCAGAATTGTCTTGAATCATTGTATTGCTGAGAATAGCTAAGTCATTCACAGCTGATCATCTTAAAATATTGCTGTTAATTTGTATACAGTAATTTCACTTTGTATCAGCTTATGTGAGTCTTTCCAGGTTTTTCTGAGAGCATCTCAGTCACCATTTTTAGAATACAATAGTATTCTATCATAATTGCATACCACAACTTGTTCAGCCATTCCCCAACTGATGGATATCCCCTCAATCTCTAATTTGTTGCTCCCAGAAAAGAGCTGCTATAAATGTTTTTGTACATATAGGTCCTTTTCCTTTTTTTTTTTTTAATCTTTTTTTGGGATACAGACCTAGTAGTGGTATTGCTAGGTGAAAGGGTATGAATGGTTTTATAGCCCTTTGGGCATAGTTCCAAATTGATCTACAGAACTGTTGAATCAGTCCACAACTCTACCAACAGTACATTAATGTCTCATTTTCCCCACATCCCATCCAACATTTGTCATTTACCTTTTCTGTCCTATTAGCCCATCTAATAGGTATGAGGTAGTACCTCAAAATTGTTTTGATTTTCATTTCTCCAATTAATAGTGAATTAGAGTATTTTTTTTCATATGGCTATAGATAGCTTTGATTACTTCATCAGAAAACTGATCATATCTTTTGATCATTTATCAATTGGGGAGTGGCTCTTATTTTTATAAATTTGACTTAGTTCTTTATATGTTTGAGAAATGAGGCCTTTATCAGAGAAACTCGCCGTAAAACTTTTTTTTTCACAGTTACTATTGCCAACTGTATTTCCTTCCATCCTATCCCCTCACCCCCATTTATTCTATTCTCTCTCTCCTTTCACCCTGTCCCTCTTCAAAAGTGTTTTTAATATTCTTGACTCCAAGCCTAGTACTCTTCTCACTACACCACATGGCCTTTCTAGAGATGGTATAATGGAATGCTGGGCACTTAATATAATTAGAAGACCTGAGTTTGATTCTCAGCTCTGCCATATACTATCTGTGTGATCTTAGGCAAGTCACTTTAAATCCCTGAACCTGAGCTTTCTCCATTAAAAAATGAATGGATTGGACTAAATGACCAAAGTCCCTCCCAATTCTTAATGTCCCAAAATGGAGTAGCAGCCATGCACATGGGGGAAAAGGATACAGAAGTGATATTAGAGATATTTCAGTGGTAGAAATAACAAGTCATGCAACTGATTGGATTTGATGGGATCAGGGAAAGAGGGGTCAGAAATGGAGGGTTCAGTGGAAAAAACACTGAATTTGTATTCAGAGAACCTGAATTCAAATCTAAGCACTCCTTAAATGAGCTTGTGCAAGCCATATAGTCTCATACCTTCACCCTGTGACTCTAAATATTCATCGATTTAAAGATGGGGAGGGAAATGAGAGAGTTTTCTCATGTGACAGATGAGAAAACCAAGGCCCCAAAGAAGATTAATGTCTTGACCAAATCAACAAAGGCAGCAGATAGCAGTGCTAGGATTGAAATCCATGCACTCTATTTCTGAATCCAAGGCTGTTCCAAGCATGGGTGGGTGATTGTGAAGACACTAATGTCTTACAAACACAACAAACAGAAATAGAAAATTTGGGAAAAGGGTAATATTTAGGGGCAAAAATGACAAGTTCAGTTTGAGACATGTTCAGTTGGAGATGTCAGTAGGTCATGTGGGATGATAGTTTAGAGGAGGGATTTACCAAAGAGGTGACAATCCAAAAATAAACCCAAGTGTATAAAAGAGGAACACTTGCTAGGATGATCCTAAGTAAGGAAAAAGCATCCCTGTCTGAGTAGAGGAAGACTTCATATAGTAGATGGCATTTGAACTGATAATAGGATTTCAAAAGGCTGCCTAAGATGAGATAAAGGGAATTCTGGGAGTGGAGTATGGCATGAGAAAAGGCAGGAAAATAAGAAAGGTCTAATTTGAGTAGGGTGTAGATTATGTCAAGAGAAGGAATTTGAGATAAATTGGGAAAGGGAGTGTGGCATTAGCCACAGAAAGCCTGGCATGCCAGGTGAAGGAATTTGGGCTCTATTTAGTAAGGAAAGAGGCAACATGGTACAAGTAGAGAGCTGCCTTGGAGCCCTGAAGGCCTGGGATCAAGTCCTGCTTTTAACATATCCTACCTGTATGACACTAGGTGAATCAATCGCTCACAATTATTTAAGAAAATGGGTTAGAGAGAAGGTGCCTACATGTATCCAGAGAGGAAGCTTCATCATTAGAAACTCCCTTTGTCAGTGAGATAACAAGTCTAGTCCCTACATACTTTTGTAAGCAATAGGGATTTTTTAATTTTTTTTTTAATGTTTAGGCAGTTTGGGTTACGTGACTTGCCCAGGGTCACACAGCTAGTAAGTGTCAAGTGTTTGGTCTGAGGCTGGATTTGAACTCAGGTCATCCTGACTTCAGAGCCGGTACTCCATCCACAGCACCACCTAGCTGCCCCAGCAATAGGGATTTTTAAGCAGAGCAGTGGCATGTGTTAAATCTCTGAATATGTCCTTCAATATGTCAATGTGTTTATGATCTCATCAATGTTAGCACTCCCTCCCACAGCATAGAGAACCATATGCAATGCCTTCTTATGGATGTATATGGTATGGAGCCCTTTTTGTCTACCATGAGGGCTCATTTCACTGTCTGCTAAAGGAGAACTCTGTAGAAATATCAAAAAGTCAATCCCTGTGTCCACCTCCCAGCTCTCCCATTCCTATTGGCCATGAGATATAAGGAATTCACTGAGTTCCAGAGGATTCACAGGGAGGTGCCTTTCCATTGAGGGAACACCATAGCTTGTTTGTATTTTCTTTTCTTTGGTACAAGGTCTTGTGAGAGCTTGAAGGGCAGTTGGCCTCTTCCCCTTTCCTGGGCACCCAAGATATGGGGTATTGGGTACTAGGGCAATTGCAGTTGTGGTAGAAACAGCAGAAACAGAGGCAGTAGCAAACTGGTAGAGAAGGAAAGAACCACTCCAAGAGAGAGAAAGAACTGGAAAAAGAAAAAAAGAGCTCACAGGCTTGGTGGTGCATTACTGTAATCCTGTGACTGGGAGAGGCTAAGGTTAGTGGCTCAATTGATTTCCAGAGTTCTAAGCTTCAGTAGAACTTCTATAGGATGTCTGCACTAAGTACAGTACCAATATAGTGAACCTCCAGGAAGAGATGGCCACCAGACTGCCTCTGGAGGGGCAAACTGTCCTAGGTCAGAAATAGAGTAGGTCAAAGTTTCCATGCTGGAATTGGGATCAGACCCATGAGGAAAGGAGGGAGGGAGGGAGACAAAGATTGTTCTCAGTGCTGGTAAATGCAAAATAGCTAACAAACAGCCCTAAAATCCCAATGAGGTTTGAATACTAACCTCTCAACTGATTGTAATTATTCAATAATTCTTTCAATGCTTAGCAGTTTCCTTCCTAGGTTGGATTAAGGTAACCTGTTCCATATCCTTTTTCACTACTTCACTTCCTAGCCTTTTTCTGGGGAGAACCACTTAAGTTAAAGGCAAAGAATTGTTCCTCCAGAATCTCATTGTTAAAACATTTATCAGCACACCCTACCAGGACAAACCTCAAGGGCGGGTAAAGGACAAAAATCGGCAAATGACACTAGCCCCTGTGACCTCAGCCCAGTGATGCTTGACACACTATTATACCCTGTGTAATTCTTGTGCATGCCTTCCCATAAATTTTCCATAGAGTATCTAGACAATGTGAAGAAGGTCTTCCTAAAAGACTTTTAGTATTGCATGGATACCATTAGAGTAACTGAGCAATTCATCACAAAATCACAGAATTAGAGAGCTGGAAGGGATTGGTTGATAGACTTTGCTCTCATTACATGGCTGGCTTATATTTTTTCAGACATAGTCATCTGGTATGACATATTTATTCCATTTCTTACATACAAATCAACTGTAACCTATTGATACCCACCATACACCTTTCCATTACCTTTGGGGTCATGTACAAAATTTGATTCTTGAGAAATTATGTTCTGTGATTTGTGGTCATATAGCACCATCAAGAGAATTTGGCATTAAAATAATATTTATTGTTGTTGTTATTGTTGTTTTGTCTGGGAGTAACTTGGCAGCATTGAAAGTGTTACATAATTTCCTAAATACAATCCATACACTTCCTCCTACTCAATACCAGACCCAGCTCATTATCATTTGGCAGTATCTGTCAAAGGTATATTTACCTTTGATGGATTGTTAAGAAATGCCCTTTCCACCTCTATGCATAAGTTCTTCATCCATTTGGTTTTCCCTACATGGATTGTTAGTAAAATTTCTTTTGATTTAAACCAGGAATTAAACCTCACAATGTGACAATATGTCCTCAATGAGATCTGTACGTAGGCATAATTAACCTGACAGAAGTGTGTAGACTAAATCAAATGTGGAAAAGTGGAGCAACCAGAGAGGCCTGGACTAGAAATAGACAGATTTTCTTTCCCACCAGGAATATTTATTTCTACACCAGTCTCACACACACACACACACACACACACACACACACACACGTGTGCGCGTGCACGCAGAGAGAGAGAGAGAGAGAGAAGAGAACTTAATCATGTTCTTAAGAAATAACAATGCATTATTGGTCTTTACCTTGGTTCACCATACTCTTTGCTTTGGAGGAATGGACTTCAGGAGACCTACATGAAAATGTAGTCATCCACCATCTATTGGCATCTATTAGAATGGATTCAGAAACCTTGAATGGAAACATCCTCACTCCAGTGGCCAAGGACCTTCTCCATCAGGACTGACACTTTGACAGTTCACAGAATTTCAGAGTTAGAAGGGATGCTGTGGGTCATCTATTCCAACCCAACTCTTATGAGAAAAAGAATCCCTTCTACAGTATATTCATCATCCAAGCTTTGCTTTAAGACCTCCAGTGAGGGATGATAATCTGCTGCCTCCCCAGGAAGCCTACTCGATTTTGGGATAGCTCTCATTCTTAGGAAGCTTTTTCCTTACATCCAGCCAAAATTGGACTCTGTGTATGTAATGACTTTGCAATCATTATGTACCAGGGTCATAAAGTCAGTCAGCATCAGAGGAGACTTTGAACCCAGGTCTTCTTGGCTCTAAGGCTAGCTCTCTCTTTCTACTACACCATGCCTGCTTCTAACAGAAAGATATTAGTGACTAAAGGAAGGTTTTTGTATGATCTGTTTATTTTTATTTTTCTACACTATGCCTGTTTTCCATTACTGCAAGAAATATGAAAGTTGACCATGATAAATACATAAGAAATTTAGAGACTGGATTTGCAATGAGTACAGAAAGTCTACAGCAAGTCCAGACATTACTAATATGACATCTGTAAAAGATTACCTTAGGAGCAAAGTGTAGATTTTCAACACTAGTATGATAGCATTGCTCAGGATCTGTTAAATCCTGATCTTTGGGAAGTTGAAGAAAGGCTATATATTTGCTGTATTTTCACAGATTTGGAGAGTATATTCTCTCTCTCTCTCTCTCTCTCTCTCTCTCTCTCTCTCTCTTTTCTTTCTCCCTCTCCCTCTTCTCTCTCTCTCACTCTCTCCTTCCCTTTCTCCCTTCTCCTCCCTTTGTCTTTCTCTTTTTCTACCTCCCTCCCCTATAACTCTTCTGTATCTCTTTGTCCCTCTTTTTTCTTTTTCTCTCTCTCACACACATATCTACATATCTATATCATAACTAAAACATGGACTATATAGAGTCTTGAAATTAAGATTGGTAATAAAAGAACCTTTTCCAGAAATATGTCACATAACACATATTTTAGGGAGGAATGTAATAGGGGTTGGACTGTGAGATGGGGACGGGCCTAGGCCCAGGTACCTGCTTAGCCTTGATAATGAAAGGATTTTTTTTCTACATAATACAGTGAAAAATTCCCTGGATCTGGAAGACAGAGAACTTGGGGCCAAATCCGAACTCTGTTACTTGCTCCCTGTGTGACTTTGGACAAGTCATTTGAGGCAGCAAAGAGGCACAGCACATGGAAAGCAGAAATGGAGCCAGGAAGACCTAAGTTCAAATCCAGCCTCAGATACCTACTAGCTGTATTATCCTGAACAAGTCACTTAACCCTTTAAACCTCAGTTTCCTCACCTATAAAATGAAGCTAATAATAGCACCTACCCCCCAAGGTTGCTATGAGAATCAAACAGGATAATATTTATAAAGCAGTTTGTGAAACTTAAAGTTCTATAATAAATGCAAGCTATTATTATTATTAAATCACTTCATTTTATTGAACCTCATTACCCTTACCTATGCAAATTGGACAAGATTCAAGTTCAAATCCTGACTTTGCTACTTACTACCTTTTCAACCTCAGTCCAGTCACTTAACTACTTTGGACCTCACTTTCCTCACTTAATAAAATGAGGGAATTAGACATTTCGATCTCTAAGATTTTTTCTTGCTCCAAATCTGTAGTCCTATGTTTCCTCTAAGACATCTATGATTTGTATTAATGCTTGATAGTAATGTAATTTGGATTTCTCCAAAAAGTAAGTAAGCCATTGTCATCATTATTTATGATATATTATATTATATTATATTATATTATATTATATATGTGTGTGTGTCTCTTAAATATCTTATAAGCATATGTCTACGTATTAAATGTAATTTTTCTTTCGTATATGTACATGTAGGTGTATACATGCATACATACATACATACATGAATTCTTCATAATAGATGTGAGGTCTTTTCTATATCCCATCAGGGAAACTAGAGCTATTGAAAGTCCTGTGCTCTAAAGATCACTGATCCCCCTGAATTGACATGACCTGAGCACTAATTTGGGGAAGTGAGTTAGCAGTAGAGGCAAAAATATTTATAGCAATAAGTATTTATAATGGTAAAGAATTGGAAATTAAAAGAATGTCTATAAATTGGAGAATGGCTGAACAGGTTGTAGCATATGGTTGTAATGGAATATTATTGTGATTTAAGCATCCCAGGCCATTGCCAGTCCTCTTGATTTTTGTCTTGCAGCTGGACTTACACGTCTCTGGAGGAAAGAATAAGGCTCATGACTGCCTTGCTTAAATCCAATTTATGTGCATGTTAGGACATCAGCCTTGTGATGTCTTTGGTTCTCAATGAAAACGAAGGACAAACAACAACAAGAAATAAAAAATAGAATAATTTCATAAAGACTTATGTGAACTGATACAAAATGAAGTGAGCAGAACCAGGAGAACATTGTACACAGTAACAGCAATGTTGGACAATGAACAACTGTGAATGACTTAGCTAATCTCAGCAATACAATGATCCAAGACAATTCCAAAGAACTCATGGTGAAAAATACTATCTGCCTTGAGAGAAAGAACTGATGGAGTGTGAATGTAAATTAAACCATATTATTTTTCACTATCTATATTTTGTGTGTGTGTGTGTTTTGTTTTGCTTTGGGTCTGTTTCTTCTTTCACAATATGACTCATATAGAAATATATTTTGCATGATGTATATATATATATATATATAATGTGTATATACATATATACATATACATACATACATACTATATATACATATACATATATATATAATATGTGTATATATATATATATATGTATAAAATTGCTTACTGTCCAGGGAAGGGAGGGAAGGGAGGAAGGATGGGAGAGAATTTGGAATGTGATTTTTTTCAAATGACTGTTATAAATTGTTTTACATGTACTTAGGAAAAAACTGAATTTTTTTAAAGGAGTAGAGGGAAGACAGAGAGAAAGAAGAAGCTTCCCAACTGATGCTAAAATATTTTAGGTTCATATGCATACATATTTATATGTTCATGAGAAGCAGTAGGGTATAATGGGATGAGCTCTGGGTTTGGTGTCAGAGTTTCTGGGTTTAATCTGAAATCTACCCCTGAACCTCTTAGAAACTCAGTTTCCTCAGCTTTAAAAGGAGAGGATTTAGTTAGCTGTTTTCTGAGAACATAAATGATTTAATCAGTTCATAGCTCCCTACCACTGAAAACATCACTCCATGGAACTGGCCCTACATTTGGGTGACAGTTTTCCCTTCTGAAGCTGTCCTTACTATTTACTTTAGTCTGATTTTTCACTTTTACAAAAATGTAAATTATGCAATGTAAGGAAGACCCAGCACATTGGGCAGCCCCAAATGGAGGATTAACAGGAGGAAAGGACACTGGTGAGTTTTGATCTATGATTCATTGGAGGGAGTATCCACATTGATGAGATCAGGAATCCATCAAAGTAAATGTCTATAACCCAGCACTCTATGGCCCCCCAGGAATTCCCCTAGGCCACACACCACACACAGGCAGTCCTTTTCTTGAGCTCTAACTAGAAAGGCAAAATGCAATCAATGGCCTACAATTTTTTCACTTTCATGCCTATTTTAGTTCCCATATTTTTTTTTCCCAATAGGGCTTATGTAAATATGCTCCTCATACCAACAAAATGCTGGCCTAAAAGCAGAATTAGAGTCAGTCAGTAGATCAGTAAGCATTTATTAAGTGCTTATTATATGGCAATTACTGTTTTAAATTCTGGGCATCCAAAGAAAAGGGGGAAAATGGTCCCTGCCCTCAAAGAGTCCACATTCCAATGGTGGAGAGAAAACATGTAAATAACTATGTATATGATAACAATAACTAGCATTTATATAGCACTTGAAAATTCATGAAGCACTTTTTCATATATGATCTCAGCGGATTCTCAACAAACCTGTGAGCTAGGGGCTATTATTATCTCCATTTTTCAAATGAGGAAACTGAGGCTGAGATGTCAAATGACTTACTCTAGGTCAAACAGCTGAAGCAAGATTCAAACTTGAGTATATAGAAGATAAATATAGTGGAGAAAGAAACAATAAATAGAAGTATGTATAGAATGGTTTTACATGTATATAATATATATGTACATACATATATATATATATATATATATTATTTGTGTCTAATGGTAGCCATCTCTAGGGCGAGGGAGGAGAGGGAAGAAAAAAGTTACATAATAACTTTATTATATATTTAAAAGGAATATGAAATAGTCCATAATTGATTTGCAATTTCATATACAATCATCTTTTTTTCTATTATACTATGTTATAGAAATGCTTGTTTTATTTCTTAAATTCAGAATCAAATAAATATTTTTTTCTAAAAAGAAAAAAAAAGAAAAAAGCCAGACAACCTAGGAGTCAGGGGTGAGGAAAGAGAGCCTTCCAAGTAACCATGTAACTATAACAAAGGCAAAGAATCAGAAGTTGGAGTGTGACATGAAAGGAACAGCAAATAGGCTGGGACAGCTAGATCATAGAGGGCATGCAATATAAGAAAACTGCAAAGGTTGGAAGAGTCCAGTTTGTGAAGAGCTTTGAACACCAGAGGAAACTTTTTTACTCAATCCTGGAGGTAAAAGGGAGCCCCTGAGGTTTATTTAGTAGGAGAGGGTTGTGATCAGACATACTTAGGGATATTACTTTAGCAGCTGGGTGAGTGGGAGAAGAATGGGAATGGGAAGAGAGTAAAGTCGGGGAGATAATTTGAAGGCAACCACATCACGCCACCATCAATCACACTACTTTGGTCATATCGACAATTGATACATGACAGATTCATGACTTTGCCTATATAAGGTCTCTGCCTAACTTTTCCAGTGGGGCCTTCTTTCTTGCCTTTCCTCACACTCTTCCCAACTTGGAGCCTTTGCCCTGACTCTATTCCATGACCCAAATGCTCTTCTTTCTCACCTCCAACTCCTAGTTTCTTTACCTTCCTTCAAAACTCAGCTCAAGCACCCCTTTCTACATAGAGACTTTCCTGATCTCCACAGCTGCTAGCAACCTCCCCTAAAAATAGTTTATCTTGAATATATTTTCTTTCCCCTAATGTGTATATACTCATGTTGTCTCTCCAGTAAGATGTGAATTTCTTGAGGGCAGAGGCTATTTTATGTTTATCTTTCTATTCTCTGGAGCCCAGCTTAGCTCCTGGCACACAGTAGGTACTTAATCATTGCCTATTGACTGATTGATTGCAGGTGTATAGTGTCTAAAACAACAAAGCTAGAGATACTGTGGTCTGCCTCATTGAATTGCTGGGTTTAGTGAACTCCTTTCCTAAGTAACCAAGGACAGAAAAGTCTCCCTAGACTTTCTAGAACAAGTGAAACTCCTGACATTGCCCTGCACTGGAGGGTTTCTTTTCTTCTTGCCTCATTCAAAGAGATTCAGTTTGTGGCAAATTAGAAGCCATTCAACATTTTGCTTTTTGCGAAGTTCTGATCTCCTTGTTCCAACTTAGCACTTCTGTTTTGAAGTTTTCAGCTTTGCCTTTCCTTCCTCCTATGTAAATGCAGAAATAAATTCCTCCAATTTACCGAAAAGGATCTCCCGAAGGGCCGGCAGGAGGCAGGAAATTAAACTGTGGTGCTGAAATCATTTCCCCACTCTAGTTTTGCCCCACAGATGTAAATTTAGGGAATTCCACTTGTCAAAGTCCTCCTTGATGCTGTGAATAATTGGATCCCAATTATTCTTAACCACATTATTCAGGCCTATGTTCAACTTAATACCTAAATAGTTACATTTTTTTTTTCTGCTACCTACTAAAATTCCCAGAAGTAAAATCTGCTCCATTATGCTCTTCAGCGGAGTAGAATTTCTGACTAAAAATGTTTTCCCTCTGATCCAGAGATGGTTCCAAAATCCTCCATGATATTTAAAGCTGTGAGAATTGGCATCCCATTTGAAGCAGGATTACCTTGTAACAAAAATATCCTCATGCAAAAAGAATCCTCGTGCTTTGTACCAATCACTTTAATGCTCGAGACATCTGCCTGCCTTCTAATAGCTGTTCCTAATGGCTGCGAAGTCAAAACAGATAGCAGAGTATATGAAAGAAAATCAGAGGATCTGCTAAGCACCTCTTTGTACAGGTATCATACTGTATAAATTACATGTTCTTGTTCTGCTTTTTAAAGAAGGGTTTAAATGTTACTTAACACCAACCACACGACACATGCACTTACCAGGTATGGGCTTTTCTGGGTGTCATTTTCTCACAGATCCTCATTATCTAATTGCAATACTCTGTGGTCAGACCTGAATTTTAGTTTTCTTTTTGGCCTTGTGTGAAAAGCCGGGATGGAAACAATTCGTTCACCGCTGAGAGGGAAAATCGATAGGTTTTCTGATGAAGTCATAGAATTATAAATTTAAACTGGGACCTCAGACACCATCTAATCCAGCATTTTACAGATGAAACCCGGGGAGTTTGAGAGGTTGAGAGACTTGACCAAAATCATACTGGTAGAAGCAGGATTTGATGGGGTTTTCTAACTCAAGAACCCACCACTCTTTCCACTATGTCATACTGTTTAGAATTGAGGGAAACTTCAGTTTCTGCCTGGTGAGGAAACTTCTTGTATCCATGCAGATCAACAATTGTTTTACAATTAACAGTCTTAGATGCCTGGGGCACTGAGAAGTTAAGCTTAGATTCACTCAAGGTCACGAAGCAAGAAAGTATTGGAGGAGGCACTTGAACTCAGATGTCCCTTACTCTATGGCCAGCCTTCTGTCCACTTTGCCAAACTGCCTCTCTGACATACAGATAGGCTTGCATAAAACTTGAGCCAAGTTTGCCAGGGTATGCCAGCACACAGGGTCTAGCTTTGTGTAAGCCTATGTACATTCAATGGCAAAGGAGAAATATTAAGTCAAGACAAGAGCTGACAAATAATTATTTAGCATAGGTGTTTTCTTTTTTTTAAATTTTTTTTTTTATTTTTAACATGTGTTTTCAAAACTTTGGATTACAAATTTTCTCCCTTCCTCTCTCCCCACCCACCCTCATCTGGATACAGGTTAAAGATGTGTAGTCATGCAAAACACTTCCATAGTAGTCCTGTTGTAAAAAACTAAGTACATTTCCCTTCATCCTATCCTACCCCCCCATTTATTCTATTCTTTCTTTTGACCCTGTCCCTCCTCAGAAGTGTTTGCTTTTGATTATCCCCTCCCTCAATCTGCCCTCCCCTCTATCAACCGCCTGCCCGCTTGTCCCCTTCCCCCCTTATTTTCCTGTAGAGTAAGATAGATTTCCATACCCCATTGTGTATGTTATTCCCTCCTTAAGTCAAATCCTATGAGAATAAGATTCACTCATTCCCTCTCACCTTCCCCCATTTCCCCTCCACTATAAAAGCCTTTTCTTGTCTGTTTCATGTGAGATATTTTACCTCATTCTACTTCTCCCTTTCTCCTTCTCCCAGTATAATCTTCTCCCATTCCTTAATTTTATTTTCCAGATATCATCCCTTCATCTTCAACTCACCCTGTGCCCTCTATCTATCTATCTATACAAACATATAATTTTTTCCCTCCCACTACCCTAATACTGACAAAGGACTCATGAGTTACAAATATCATCTTTCCCTGCAGGAATGTAAACAGTTCAACCTTAAAAAGTCTCTTATGATTTCTCTTTCCTGTTTACCTCTTGCATGTTTCACTTGAATCTTATATTTGAAGGTCACATTTTCTATTCAGCTCTGGTCTATTCCACAGGAATGCTTGAAAGTCCCCTATTTCATTGAATGACTATTTTTTATCCTGAAGGATTATACTCAGTTTTGCTGGGTAGGTGATTCTAGGTTGTAGTCCTAATTCCTTTGCCCTCTGGAATATCATACTCCATGCCCTCCAGACCCTTAATGTAGAAGCTGCTAAATCTTGTGTTATCCTGATTGTGTTTCCACAATACTTGAATTGTTTCCTTCTGGCTGCTTGCAATATCTTCTGCTTGACCTGGGAATTCTGGAATTTGGCTACAACATTCCTAGGAGTTTTCCTTTGGGGATCTCTTTCAGGAGGTGATTGGTGGATTCTTTCAATTTCTATTTTGCCCTCTGGTTCTAAAATATCAGGGCAGTTTTCCTTGATAATTTCTTGAAAGATGATGTCTAGGATCTTTTTTTGATCATGGCTTTCAGATAGTCCAATAATTTTTAAGTTCTCTCTCCTGGATCTATTTTCCAGGTCAGTTGTTTTTCCAATGAGATATTTCACATTCTCTTCTATTTTTTCATTCCTCTGGATTAGTGTTACAGTGCCTTGATTTCTCAAACTGTCCCTATCTTCCAATTTCTCCATTCTAATTTTAGGGAAGTACTTTCTTCAGTAAGCTTTTGGACTTCCTTTTCCATTTGGCTAATTTTGCTTTTAAGGGCATTCTTCTCCTCATTGGCTTTTTGGACCTCTTTTGCCATTTGGGTTAGACTACTTTTTAAGGTGTTATTTTCTTCAGTATTTTTTTGGGTCTCCTTTAGCATCACTCTCAGTTTTTCCTCTGCTTCTCTTACTTGCTTCTCAAAATCCCTTTTGAGCTCTTCCATGGTCTGGGACGAATTCATATTTTTCTCGGAGGCTCTGGATGTAGGAGCTTTGGCTTCATTGTCTTCGTCTGATTGTATGTTTTGATCTTCTTGGTCATCAAAGTAAGATAATATAGTCTGACTCTTTTTGTGCTGCTTGCTCATGATCCTAGCCAATTACTTGAGTTATAAACTCTTTGTTAAGGTAGGAGTCTGTTTCCAGTGTGGAGAATGTACTGTCCCAAGCTTTGTGTTCAGAGATACTTCTAGGGACCTATAAATTTTCAGTTCTTCCAAGGTGGTATGATCCAGGGACGAGGTGTTTACTCCTTTCCTGGCCTGTGCTCTGGTCTATGAGCACTCTTTTCTGTCTTGGAACTGTGAGGAGGGTTTCTTCTCCACAGCCACTACAAACTCTACCACGTCAGCACTCCTCCTCGCCCTAGGACCTCCACCCAGAACTGTAACCCAGATCCAAGCACAGGCAAAGCAAGAGAATCCTGCACCAGCAGAGAGATCCCTGCAGTCCCCCTCTGATCAGCCACTCAGATTCCCCCTCAGTCTGTGGGCCGGAAGCTCAGGAGGCAGCCACTGCCCCTGCCAAGCTCGGGGACTGGAGCTGAGACCACCGACTTCTCTCTCTCCCCGCTGACACAGATTTTTCCCACTGACCTTCAAAGTTGTCTTTGGAGTTCCTGGGTTGAGAAGTCTGGAAACTGCCACAGCTGCCCAAGATTCAGTCCTCTGAGGCCTGCTCCAAGGTCTCTGCGGCCTGCGCGCCCACGCCAAACTGTACTCCTCTCCCAGCCCAGCATGATATACCTTTCTGATCAACCATCCAGGCTGTCTTGGGCTGGAAATTCGTTTTGCTCTTTTTTGTGGGTTCTGCTGCTTTAGAATTTGTTTAGAGCCATTTTTTATAGGTATTTGGAGGGGTTTGGGGGAGAGCTCAAGCAAGTCGCTGCTTTTACTTTGCCTTCTTGGCTCCGCCCCCCATAGGTGTTTTCTTTGCAAAAGATTTGCTGTTTTAATTATAATGATCTTGGATTAGTATTCAAATTGTAATTATCCGAGAACATTGTGATTAATGCTGGTGGGAGCTATCCAAGAGGAATAGTGGTTGAAAAAGAACAGAACCTGAAATTAAAATGTATGTATATTAGGGGCAGCTAGTAGTGCAGTGGATAGAGCACTAGCCCCAGAGTCAAGAGGACCTGAGGTAAAATTTGGCTTTAGACACTTATTAGCTGTATGACCCTGGGCAAGTCACTTAACCCCAATTGCCTCCATAAAAAAAAAAAAGAAATTATGTCTCTTAAGTGGGTGGGGGAGGGGCTTTCTACTCATAGATAACTAAGTTGTCTTACAACATCATTAAACTATTATTATTATTATCACTATAAATGTCCCTAAACATGTTTCCCTATGAGTACTTATCCTAACCTTAGGAGTAGTATGATCTAATGAATAGAATGCTGGACTTAAGAGTCAGGAAGGCCTGTGTTCAGGTTCTGCCTCTAACACTCCCTAGCTGTATGACCCCTGGCAAGTTACTGAATCTCTGTGAGCAAGGCTCCAAGACTATAAGTTATAGATGGGTCATGATCTTTAGTAGTGGAAGGAGTTCCCACACAAGTGATATCATGGATGCAAAGAGCTGTCGCCTCATTGAACTGATGAGAAAGATCGACAGGAACAGTCATTAAACATCCAGTGAAATTGAATTTGCTCTCTGAAGAAGTAGCATAAGCCAAAGGTCCTATTTTCTTCAATATATGAAACATCAAGAGATTCATGATTTCAACTTTATGTACTCTCCCACCATGAACGAAGATCCTGACCCACTTTTGTACATGACCTTCGTGAGTTACAATGGCCCCAAATGCTCCTCACTTAGTGACCAGCGTTTTGATTAATGTATCTCTGAACTGAGCCAGAATGGTACTTAGAAGACAGACTAGATGTCGCTCAGCTTACGCTTAACAGCCTGTCTAGCTTCACGGAACCTGCTAGAGCTTGTCTACCACCAGCACAACCTTTAAGAAATTCCATACCATGGGATTGGATGCATTGGAGTGCAATTCTCATGGAGGAAAGCCATCTTTAGAAAGGTAAAACAAATGCAATTGCCAGTAGCTGGCAATGTTATTCACGTGTTTGTTTCATGGGATCCCATTTTTCCTTTGCTTGTCTGGATGCATCAGCATGATACATTTTTTAGGACAAACTTGAGAATGAGAAAAGTAGCAGAGGTCAGTTGCAGCCATGAAATTTATGAATGGTTGGTTAGAAACTATTTCAAGTGGCAATTCTGGTCCACAAATGATCTCTGCAGGGTTCTTATTCTAGGTCTGTGCAGATGGGCAATTTGCTGTGTAATTGGTTTTCATGGACACCACTTCATGAGAGGTCACTTGTTCTGTACTGGCCAGTTGTATTGCAGGTTTATATTTCACGTCCCTGGAGTATGAGTAAGAAAGATTGGGGTAACTAAGGAAAAAAATTCATACAATCCACTCTGACTTGGAAACCATACTACTTGTCACTGTTACTCAAAATTACCAATCTGCCCTCTTCCCATTCCCTTCCTAAGAGTGTTTTGTATTTTCATTGCACAAACCTGGGGGCCAACAATTTGTACTATCTATAGTGGCCTATTGGCCACTGAGTATACACACAGGCCCAAACTTCTTTCCAATATGAGTGCTTAAATCAGAGAACCCAATATATGTTCAATCTGAAAACATATTCTTAAATGATCGATAAACTAGACTCAAGCACAAAATGCTAGTTCCTTACAGATATTGAAGCCAACTTTCAAAGTTATGCACTTGAAAGGAGTGTGGAATCTTACCAATAAGGATCTGCATGTGAGAAATGAAGAAAAAGATGGCAGGGACAAATATGAATGGAGAAGGAAGTATGTCAGTCACATAGCAAAAATGAGGGATAAGAAGTGGATAGCCAAAGTGGCACATTGGCATCCTTGAAGTCTTAAAAGAAACTGAGGATATACATGATCTCTTGAATAATATTATTATAGTATAAACCCATTGAGGATTTTCACAAGGATATGTACAATAATTACAGAGAATGAGAAGGTATGAAGTGGTTGTGATCAGTGAAAAATCAGATTCTTCTAAGAATCCATATTTATTTGAATTACTTTTTAAAACTGGTAAAAAAAAATATGCTTACCACTTCTAAGTGGAAATAATATATAGATGAATCTGCCTCCTTCTTAACAGGCAACCTGTAAGGTTCCTTTAGAAATCTCTTTTTTTTTTACTGGAATTATCCAAAAAGTCCTGTTTGAACTGTCAGCACCCAAGTATTTGGATGTATATTAATGCTCAATGAAGGTCTTGCTGGTTAAGGGTGTAATTTCTTAAGCAGACTTTGATGGGGCATGGAATCTTACGGTATGTTTGTATCCCAGTATCTCTTACTGAATCTACTTAGCTGACCGCCCCAAGAGGAAGGTTGTACCAACAAGAAAGCTCTTGCCACGGGGAAAGCCATTAAGAGTAGGAATGGTTGGAGTGAGTTTTCCCCAGTGAACTAGGTTGGAGGCTGGAAATTCCAGAGGTAAGTATACATGGTAATTGTTTGTTCATCTTGGGTAAACAGTCACAAACAGTTACCTGACTGTATTCCCATTTGCAAATGAAAATAAATGTTTGCACAAATGACCTAACTGTGTGTTCTCAATATATATTTGGTAAATGTAGAAATAGATCTCTCTGTGTATAAAATTTACCTGACTCAGTCCTGAAAGGATTTCTTTTTTTTTTAACCTTAAATTTAAGAAGTGAGTGCAGAGTTATCATGTAAGAGAGTCTTGAGATCTTAACTGTAGCATTTCCTATTGCAAACACTACTATATTTACTATTTATAAAGTATACATGCTGCATATTTAAATGCCACCATATATATATATACATACATACACACACACACACACACATATATATATATATATATATATATATACAGATATGTATGTACGTATGTTTAAATTACACACTGTAAGACACTATCTACAAGTGTAACTACCCCTTGACTTTGGGTTAAGGATATGTACTGATTCTGTGAAATTATTGTAGCAAATTGTAAATGATGTATGAAATGAAATCTCCCTGCCCAGTTCACAGAAGGGAAATCAGATAGGACTATGTGATTGCTACAGTGCTGAGATTTTTTGCTGCCCACCGACAGTCTGTGGAGGAGGAGAAGCTAAAAGAAACCCAATTCAAAAAAAAAAAAAAGGAACGAATTGCTTTTCCCAAATTAAACAAATTCATCCTAATCATGGCTTATAGCTATGTCATGCTTCTTCTCATTCTTCTTTAAGATTACCTAGAAGTAGTAATAGCAGGTACCTAATGGAGAAAGAATCCTTTCTTTCATGGAAACACAGCAAAACATTCACTAGCTATGCGCAGGATAAATCATCTCCATTCTACCATCATGGAATCCTGTATTTAGACTGGAACGGACTTCATGTTGTAGTCTGACTTTCTCATTGTACGAAAGCACAAAACAGGCCCAGAGAAATTGAGTTATTTTCTCAAGGTCAGATTGCATTCTATTATAATGAATAGAACTAGGAATTAAGTCCAGGTTCTTTGGCGCTCCTTTCTACCGAACCACCCTACTCCTCAATTCCCCCCATTTTAAGGAAGATGCCCAGGACAGCCATGTTTACTCCTTCTATCATCAACCAGCCCTATTCTTGATTCTCCAGTTTTCTTTCTCTGCAATATCCCCTGAGATACTGTTTACTCCTCCTTCCCTTTCAAGTTTTCTTTTAGGTGTCATCTCCCCCCAACCCCCCACCCCCGTTAGAATATAAGCTCCTTGCCAGGCAAATGACTATCTTTTTCCTTTTATTCATATTTTTGGTGCTTGGCCTAGTGCCTGGCACTTAATAAATGCATGTTGACACCTCAGAGTCATTCATTTTATGATGACATCACCACCACTTTATGGCCATATCCCTTACTGCTACATTGCTTAAAAAGGAATGTAATGATTCTTATCTCTATCGGTAGAGGAGAGGGCATAGACAGGTCACAAGAGGGGAGGGCCCTAGTCATCTGAAGATGGACAGCTAGCTACCTTTCCCTTATGTGGTTGAGCAGTTACAAAGAACAGAAATTCCTCCCGCCTGGGATGAGATAGTTTGGGATGGACGTGAGATTGCTAAAGAAGGCCATTTATTTATAATACAGCATGTGGAAAATTAGGCCATTGTATTTCTGCACAGGGGAAGGATTCATAAAAAGTCACACAGAATTATTCTTATATAACTGACAATGACATCGTTGTAAGGTGGAAAAAGAACTTTATTTGTCTTACTTAAAATGATATATAGAGCACTTGTCTGTTTATTCCACTGCAAACAGCTTCTGCAAAAACAGCGGGGAATCCCTCGGGGTTTCTACTGATAGTTATAAGTTACTTGAGCAAAATCTCTCAAGCGAGTTGCTGCCTTGCAGGTATCCATTATTCTAAATTCAAGGGCCTTATTCTGGTTGTTTGTTTGTTTGTGTTGTATTTAGTTTTTCCCCCAAATTATGTTACATACAGTATCACCTTTAAAAACATAAATTGTGTCATAACATAGCTACTTTTTCTAATGGGGAAACATATATAACAGAATCAAAGCGTGTGTTGCCAAAGGGTGTGTGTGGTGGATAGGGGGGAACAGTCAATAAAACTGGCTTCGTAATCAAATCTGTTTCAGGTTAAAGGGAAGTTAGTTTGATGGATTCAGCAAAGGCCCTTGTAAATAGAAGCCTACATAATTAAGCTACCTTAACAGAGCCTCCGTAGAAGCACCTCAAAGGCACATGAGTGACAACCGGGAGCTGAACTCTGTAAATTAATAGGCAGGATGCCCACCTATCCCCTTCTCCTTTGGTAGCCAGCCCTGCAAAAGATGAGCCAAGAGGGTCTTTGTTCTCCACATGGATTTCCAAGGACATTGAAAGTCATAGACCTTATTATGGAAATGGAAAATTAGCAAGCAAACACGAGTCACTCTCTGTTTCATTAATTTTGGAACTTTTTCACTTCACTTATGTGGGCCTCAGTTTCCTCAGCTGGGAAATGTGGATAATGATTCTTGTGCTAGTCCCTTCTTTGTTTATTATGAACTTGAAAAATATCGATAAATATGAATATTTTCATATTCTAAGAAGACCAGAAAAAGGGAGATTGCGTAAAATAAATTCAATATACTCCTTTCAAAACTGTCCTCCTTGTTTGTGTTTTATTCTGAGCTTCCTTCTATCTTCTGTGTACTTAAAAAAAAAAAAGATGTTTCTTTTCCTTTATCTGAGATCATGATTGCTACTCCTCCCTTTTTTACTTTAAATTCCAGCACCTAATTTTAACTATGTGTATCATTCTGTTTCCAGGGTCCTTCTTTTAAGCAGCATAATGTTGAATTCTTGTTTCTAATCCATCCTGCCATCCTCTTCCATTTTATAGGTAAGTTCATCCTAGTCACATTCACAGTTATGATTGCTAACTGTGTATTTCCTTTCAACCTGTTCTCTTATACATATTCTTCTCTTTTTAGGCCTATCCCCTCATCAAAAGTCTGTTTTGCTTCTGGCCACTTCCCTTAATCTACCTTCTCTCTTATTCTACTCCTTTTTGCCTATAACCTCTTTCCCTCCTATTTCCCTGTTGGGTAAGATGAATTTCTATTCACAACTCTGTGTATGTTTATTCTTCCCTTCTTAACCACTTCAGATGACAATGAGTT
This sequence comes from Vombatus ursinus, assembly GCF_900497805.2. Lineage (NCBI taxonomy): Eukaryota > Metazoa > Chordata > Mammalia > Diprotodontia > Vombatidae > Vombatus > Vombatus ursinus. The sequence goes on along the minus strand of NW_020955033.1, from coordinate 21,175,786 downwards.
GCAAGTGTTGTTGCCCAGTCTTCTCCATTTTCCCTTCCATTGTATAAATTCTTCTTTGGATACTCTATTTATGTAAAATAGTGTTCCCCTTTCTTCTTCTCCCTTCTTCTTTCTCCTAGTGCATGCCTCCTTCTTACCCTTCTGTTCTTTGAGATCGTTCCAACATAGTAGACTCACATCTATGCTCTCTCTCTAAGTAGATGCCCTCTAACAGCCCTACTTATGATAAAGTCTGAGCAACTACATGTACCATCTTCCCATATAGGAATGTAAAAAGTTTAACTTTGTTTAGCCCCTTATGATTTTTGACTCATTACTTACCTTTTTATGCTTCCCTTGAATCTTGTGTTTGAATGTCAAAATTTCTATTCACCTCTGGTCTTTTCATCAAGAATACTTGAAAGTCCTATATTTCATTAAATATCCACTTTTTTTCCCCTGAAGGATTATCCTCAGTTTTGCTGGGTAGGTTATTCTTGGTTATAATCTTAACTTCTTTGCCTCCCAGAAGATTTTATTCCAAGCCCTCCATTGTTCTATAGGGGTAACTGTTAAATCTTGGGTGATCCTGACTTTAGCACCTCAGAATTTCATTTTTTTTCTTTTTGGATGCTTGAAGTATCTTCTCCTTGGTGTGGGAATTTTGAATTTTGGCTATAATATTCCTGAGAGTTTTCATTTTGGGATCTCTTTCAGGAGGTGATGAGTGGATTCTTTCAATTTCTAATTTGCCCTCTGGTTCTAAGATATCATCTGAACAGTTTTCCTTTATAATTTCTTGAAATACAATATCTAAACTCTTTTTCTGTTCATGATTTTCTGGCAATCCAATGATTCTTAAATTATCTCTCCTTGATCTATTTTCCAGGTCAATTGTTTTTTCTATGAAATATTTCACATTTTTCTTCTATTGGGGGGGGGCTTTTGACTTTGTTTTATTATTTCTTTATATCTTATGGAGTCATTAGCTTCTATTTGACTAACTGTAGTTTTCAAGTAGTTATTTTCTTCAGTAAAGTGGTGTACTTCTTATTACTTGGTCAATTCTAATTTTTAAGGATTTATTTTTTTCACAATTTTATACCTCTTTTGTCAAGCTATTAATTCTCTTTTCATAGTTTTCTTCCATATCTTTATTTCTTTTCCCAATTTATCCTCTACCGCTCTTATTTGATTTTTCAAATTTTTTTTGTTGTTTATTTTATCACTTTCTTTAACTCTTCTAAGAATTCCATTTGGGCTTGTGTCCTATCTACATTTTTTTTTTGAGGGTTGGCTTATATCTATTTTTAAGTCATTGTTTTCTTCTGAGTTTGTGTGTTGAGCTTCTCTGTTACCATAATAGATTTTTATGATTTTCTGTAGACTGCTGATAGACTCAGTTGTAATTAGGCCTCTTGAACATTTTCAGAGCCACTGAACTGTTACCATTACTTGGGTAAAGTTTGTTACTTTCTGTTATAAGCTATTTATTCTCTTAATTCTTTCTTCTAGAGCTTTTATTTTATTTTTTATCTCTTGTCTTATTTCTTCTAGGTATTCTTGTAGTCTATGGAAAATCTATTGCTTTAAGTCTCTGTTTACAGCTATTAGGGAGTTACTTTCTCCCTCTAGATTATATTTTGGGGTATCTTTGTCTCTATTATAATTCTCTAAATGGTCTATATCTTTTTTTTGAGTTTGCTCATTGTTCCAGCCTTAGTTTCTAAATTAGGGCTTCATTCTAGGGCCAGACTCTACCTCCTGCTATGGTCTTAGGTAGGTTGGTTGTTCCTGGTTGGTCATGAACTGGGTCACCTGGGCTCCTGAAGGATCTCCACCTCCTGGGGTAGTTAGGCCTCTTTGAATTTTTTAGATTCAGTACACTATATCTTCAGGGCCTTCTGTGGATCCTCAGGACAGGACATCTGACCTCATGGGTTTGTGCTGTCCTGTTCTGAGTGTTGACCTAGCCATAAACACATTAAACTGCTGTCCATCCTGTAAGATAAGCCAACTTGTGGCTTTCTCAGAGTAACCTTCTTCTGTTCCTGTCTATTAATATCAAAGCCTGTCAGGCTACACGTTTCTAGCCAATCTCCTATATGCTATGAGGTTAACAACTCCTATATGCCTGAGTACGGGTACTGGCTTTTCTGTTGAGCCCCCTTTTCTACTGTCCTTGGACTCCTGGCTAATTTTTTGTACAATTCTAGGGCAGAAGAAGTCCCTGCAGTTGTTCATTAGATTTCTTGATCCTTACTCCCTGTGATGCTATTTTTAGGTTTTGGTTAGAGTAAGGATATGTGAGCTGGGCTGCCTGCCTTCATTCAGACGGTAATCTTCATTGTAATACTATTCCATTATATTCATGTAACAGAATTTATGTACCACATTCTCCCATGTGATGGGTGCTTACTTCCTGAACTAGGGGAATATCTACCCCAAGCATGTGAAGACTTCCCTTCCCCTCCCCCAGTGGAACGGGCAGATGAGAACAATGTGTTCCAATGGCCATGAAGGAGGCTGAAGCAGGCTCTGTGGAGCTCTTAGAACTTGGTCAGACATCAAAGACACCAAGGTCATCCACTGCAACCTGGGCCATTGCCAGTCTTCTTGACTTTTGTTTTGCTACCGGATTTCAATGACTCTAGAAGAGAGAGTGAGGCTGGCAACTTTGTGCAACTCTGCCTCACTTTAATCCAATTCACTGGCAAGTCAAGGAATCACCCTATGAAGTCATTGGTCCTCTTTGAAAATGGAAGATGAACACCAACTTTCTTTCTAGTTCGTTGCTATAACAAAACATGTTGCTATGAATGTTTTTGTACCGATAATTTGTTCCTTTCCTCTTTTGTTGATTGAAGTATGTGCCTAGGAGTGGGATAACTGGGTTGAAGGGCATGCACAATTTAATGACTTTTGTATAGTTTCAAATTGCTTTTCAGAATGGTTTACCCATTTCATAGCTCTCTGCCAACGGTAGGAGGCTTTGTGTTACACGGCCCTAGCTTTGTAATCAGTGGAGCTGAGGTTTAAATCCTACGTCTGATGCTTCCTACCTATGTGACCTTAGACAAGGCATCTGACCTACCTGAGTCTCAGTTTCCTCATCTGCAAAATGAGAGGGATGGACTAGATGGTCTCGGAGGTCCCTTCCAGCTTTAGATTTATGAGTGTATGCATCAATGTACCTGTCTTCCAACAACTGTCACTTTCCTTATCATAATCCAACTTATAATCCTTACAGTGCAATGAGAAAAGCAGTCTGTAAACTTTGAAGCCCAGTAGAAATATAAGATGTTATTAGTAGTAACATCTCCAACGTCTGTGTATATGCAGTTATAGGATGTTAAAAGGAAAGTCCTGCCCACAATCACATTAGTACAAAAAAGAATCTTTCCCTGAGAGTGCAAAATCACGAATCAAAACTTGTAGCCTTGGAAGAGAGAAAGAGAAATGTTATAATAATAGTAACAATCACAGTGATAATGATGATGACGTGCATATTGGGTCGTAAAGATTCTTTCTCTTGGTGATACCAACATTAACCCATTTCATGGGAATTAGAAAACAAGGCTTTTTATTCATCATTACCAAACATTTATTTTGCCCATTTTGCTTCTCCCTTCACCACGTCTAGTCAAAGGAGAAAGGAATTTCTACTTTTATGATATATAAAGCCATTTTTTCCCTGGAATTAGTAAATGTCTCCTAGGAACCAAATTATACATGAACTAAATGCAGGAAGTAAGGTCACCTATATAAAATTCACCTAGCAAATCAGAGTTTTTGTTTTTGTTGTTGTTTTTTATTTTAATAATCAAAATGTAAAATTATCATGTGGCATCATCATGTGTAACATTATACAACACATGATGTCAAAGCATGTGACATCATCATGTATGACACAAAACATCATCAAAGTGCATGACATGATCTAAGCATGTGACATGCTTCTTTTGTATTGAGGGCAACGTTGGTCCACCATCACTAAGCCACTTTCTTTGTGGTATTTTTCAGCAATAGGAATGAATTTGCCCTGATTCATCCACACTTTCACCTGGGACCCTTGTTCTTCCCTACAGGTATTTTCAAGATGATTGGCCATTGTTAAGGGCCATGGATAGGGCGGGGTACAGCCTAAGTCCAAAGAACAGAGCAAATCTAACAGCCGCTTGGGATTTGATATGGCAGCTTTGGCAACTTTTATACAGCACTCTTGGGTGAGTAGATAGCCTTTTTATAGCTATCACAGAGACCTACTGCTATCAGAATAAAGGTAAGCAAAGAGTCCTCCTTTATAATTTCTCCCTAGGGTCTAAGAGTATAGCACTCTCACTTTATATTATCCAATTCATAAAGTGCTTCTGTTATTTTTTTAAAAGGAGATATTTAGTTTTCTAAAATCCTTGAATTCTGGATACTCATGAATTTACTTTTTAGGGAAAATCTCTACCATTTCATCACTATCTTTATTCTAAGATGAAAGCTATGCTAGGGTAGCTAGATGGCACCATAGTGCACAAAGTGCCAGGCCTGGAGTCAGGAAGACTTATCTCCTTGAGGTCAAATCTGGCCTCAGACACTTACTAGCTGTGTGACCCTGGGCAGGTCACTTAACCTTATTTGTCTTTCTCACCTGTGAAATGAGCTAGAGAAGGAAAGAGCAAACCACTCCAGTATCTTTAACAGGAAAACCCCAAATGAGATCACCTAAGAGTCTGACATGACTAAAAAATGGCTCAATGAAAACAAATGCTTTTATGTCACTAACATTTCAACAAAATATATCACCTGTTTTTTAATTCTCTAATTCATCTCATTTCCCTTTCTATTAGTCAGGTACTATTTATTCATTGGTGGTTTAAAAAAAATAGGATCACAAATATAGACTGATAGTGACCTTGGAGGTCATATAATCCAAGCCCCTTATTTTTTTGGATGAGAAGACTAAAGTCCAGAGAAGTTCAGTAATTTTTCAAGGGCACATAGGGGGTAGGTAAAGAAAATTTGCCCTGACTCGTTAAGATCCAAGTCCTAAATTAAGCTTCATATTTTTTTGTTAATTTTTCCACTAGTTTTCACTACCCTTTGGAGTTACAGCAAGATGGTTTGGAAGTTAAATGTTGTCAAGCTAGGCTAAAAGGTGTTAGTGTTCAATTATATGACTTGGAGATAAGATTTCCCACAAATATCATACTTAAATTCTCTACCAGTGACTTATGATTGCACAGTTAGTATGTCAAAGATGGAATTTAAATCCTGGTCTTTCTGACTCCAGGATTCCCTACATCACATCCCCTCTTAAAGCTGAGCAATGCAATGTAGTTGTCAGAAAGATCTGTCTCTGTTCAGTTATTTCAGTAGTGTCTGACTCTTCATGACCCCATTTGGGCTTTTTTTTTTTTTTGGCAAAGATACTGGAGTTGTTTGCCATTTTCTTTTCCAGCTTATTTTATAGATCAGGAAACTGAGGCAAACAGGGTTAAGTGACTTGCCCAGGGCCACATAGTTAGCAAGTGTCTGAGGCCAGATTTGAACTCAGGTCTTCCTGACTCCAGGCCTAATGCTCTATCCATTGTGTCACCTAATTGCCCACAGAGAAATATGGGGGTGTCTCTTGGAAGCAAAAAACCCAAGAGATGAAGAAAAAAGAAATATGATTAGTGAAAAATGCAAAAATATGACTCTTTTAACACCTAGAGCAGCCTGTACCCGGGGGGAGGAAGTGGTAGCAATTGTTAAGCCTCTATGCCTGAAGACATAATGGAGTACTATGAAGCTGGGCAAGTTAGGAATAGCCTCGTCACAAGCAGAATAAGGAGATCTATCGATCTCAAAGGTAAGAGTTGGAGACATGTAATAACCACAGAAATCCTCATAGAGAAAAGGATCAGTAGGTAGTGACCCTGAATAGATACTGGGCTGAAAAAGTCCAATGTGGGAATCACTGGGAGCAAGTAATTCAATGTGGAGAGTCAAGGGGTAAAGAGAGTTAGGGGCTTACTTACTGGGGGCAAACACAGTGGAGTGGATCCTGGATAGAGTAAAAGGATGGGATAAATGTACTTTATGTAACTCCTGTGTCAGGACTTAAAACAGAGGCAGCCTCACCATGATAATGGATTTTTGTTTTTTTTGTTTAAGTCACTATTTATATCACACTAACAGTTTGGACCAGCTTTTCCATTCAGAGAGTAGGGCGGATAGAGGGCTGGCTGAGGAGTCAGGAACACCTGAGTTCAAATCCTGCTTCTAACTTTTACAGTCTCTATAACCAAATGACAAGGCATTTAACCTCTCATGGTTCTGGCAGCTCTCTAGGACTTAGAAGGTATTGCTCCTCATCGGTGGAAGAAGTTCCTTACTAGACATTCATTCCACCAATTCAAAAAATAAAATACCTTTTCCATGTATACTGGCTCTCAGGGACTACCCAGTCACTGCTGCCTTACTCTTCTGTCCCGTTCAAATTGAGCCACGTCATTTAACCTATGGTTCTAACCCTAGGTAGGACCGTAGAAGGGATCACTGATTCAGAAAATGGTGCGGTTTAGTCTTGCTAAGGTCAGTCTTGCTGTTGTAACTGCTGCCCAGATTCAACGCCTGAGGTCTCTCTATCCTTATTCCATCAATTTGTAACTTTTTTTGTGTCGGGCATCCCTTTGGCAGGCTGGTGAAGCCTATGGACCCCTTCTCAGAATAACATTTTTAAATGCAGAAAATAAAATGCATAGAATTAGAAAGGAATGCAATTACAATGAAATACAGTTATCAAAATATTTCTTTAATTTTACGGATCTGAGGTTAATAATTCCTGCCTAAGTCCTTTTGTGCCCAGGTTTCTGATAGGGGATATTCAGTTCCTCTGGGATTAGGCTCCTGACCCCAGTTCCCAGGTTTCTCTGTGCCTGGGTTCCTGATTCCTGTTGCCTACCAGCTCTGCACCTTTCTTCTGATCTTTTTATTAATCAGTTAACAATAATTTATTAAGTGTCTACTGTGTGTCAGGCACTGGTGATACAAACAGAAGAAATAAAATGATCCCTTTCCAAGGAACTTACCTGAGATAGCAAGGACATAAATACATACATACACATATACATATATGTGTGTATATGTATATATATAATATATACACACATATATACATATATACACACACACATATATACATATTATATATATATTGGGGGGGAGAGAGAGAGAGAGAGAGAGAGAGAGAATAAAGACAAATATAAGCAAATATGAAGTTACAAAGTAGTTTCAGGAGAGCACTTGTTGGGTGATCAAGGAAGACTATGTAAATGTGGTGCATCTTGTAAGGAGAGGAATCCAATTGGAGATACAAGTGAAGAGAGTGCATTGCAGGCACAGGAGGCAGCTAGTACAAAGGTTCAGAGGTGGTGTTTTGAGGAACAGAGGGGAAGCTAGTTTGACTGGATCCCAGATTGTAGGAGAGAGAGGAATGTACAATGAGATTAGAAAGATAATTAAGGCAAGGTTGAGAAGGACTTTAAACACTAAAGCCAGGGGCTAATATTTTATTCTGGAGGTAATAGGAAGCCAACTGGAGTTGCCGGAGCAGTAGGGGAGTGACACGATCATATCTGCACTTAAGGGAAATGGCTTTGCCATCATTGTAGGAGAATAGACTGAACTGGATAGACTTGTGGCAACTGATCAATTAAAAGGCCATTGAAATGATCTAAGCAAGATTCATAATAGCATGAACTAAGATAGTAGCTGCGTAAATAGAGAGAAGGAATTGTTACGTGAGAAATGTTTTGGAGATAGAAATGGCAAGATTCAGCACCTGATTGAACACATGGGATGAGAGAGAGTGAGGAGATGAGGATATTTGGACATGTGAGCTTGAGATGTCTTTTGGAAATCCAGTTTGAAATAAATATCTGGTAGTCAATGAGTAATTCAGGTTGAAGTTCAGGTGAGAGGCTTAGGGTGGTGATATAAAAGTGGGAGTCATAGACATAGAGATGATCATTAAACACATGGGAACTGATGACATCACAGAGAGCACGTATTTGTAGAAAGACATAGAGTAGGTGACCTAGGAGAGAGCTTTAGGGAACACCCAGTGTCTCCATGTCTGAGTCACCATATGCCAAGCTCCTAACCTGGGTCCCTGATCCTTAGTGCCTGATCTTTCCTGACTGACTTTGCTTACACAGGTTATTGGCCCAGTGGATAAAATGTTGGATTTGGAAGAAGACACAGAGGTGTCCTAGTAAATTTTTAACTGACTCTGCAGAAAAAAAAAAATCATGCACAACACACTTGTAAGTTTAATGTGTGTTGTTAACATTTTCTCCATCACTTTCTTAAGTCTAGACTATCAACAAACCAGTTAATCAAGCCCGGATTTGCAGCATTTTCTGATTTCCCAAGGTATATATGGTCACTCTGAAAATTTAACAATTGACTCTAGTGAGCAGGTACAAGCTGCCTCTAGCATATCTTTGAGAATACTTGACTTTTAAAAAATTAATTAATTAATTTTTAATTTACGGAATAAAACAATTATTTCCATAACAGTATAATAAAAAAGATGATTGAACATGAACTGTTAATCTATTATGTACAACTTGTTATTCCTTTTAAATATATAATAAAGTTATCAAATAAATTTCTTTTTTTTTCCTTTTTTTCTTCCCTTCCCCCTCCCTATTAGACATTAGACATACATAGGTATATATGTAAAACTATCTATACATACTTCTATTTATTATTTCTTTTCTGGATGCACTTAGCATCTTTCTTCATATGTCCTTTGTAGTTAATTTGGGTATTTATAATAGTTAAAATTACTTATTCACTCAAAGTCATTCTTAAAGTAATATTGCTGTTACTGCACACAGTGTTCTCTTGGTTCTGCTCATTTCACTCTCCATTATTTTATACAAGTCTTTGTATGTTTTTTAAATATTATTTAATATTTTATTTTTCCAAATTACGTGTAAAAAAATTTTAACATTCTTTTTTTTAAATTTTGAGTTACAAATTTTCTTCTTCCTTCCCCTCCCCTCTCACTGAGAAGGCAAGCAATTTGACATAGGTTATACATGTGTAGTCATGCAAAATACATTTCCACGTAAGTCATTCTGGAAAAGAAAACACAGACAAAAAACCAAAAAATAAAGAAAGTAATGAAAAAGTTATCTTTGATCTGCATTCAGGCTCTACCAGTTCTTTCTCTGGAAATGGACAGCACCCATCATCATAAGTCCTATAGAATTGTTTTGGATCATTGTATTGCTGAAAATAACTAAGTTATTCATAGTAGATCATCATACGATATTGCTGTTACTGTGTACAATGTTCTCCTAGCTCTGTTCATTTCACTTTGCATCAGTTCATGTAAGTCTTTCCAAGTTTTTTTCTGAGAGTGTCCTGTTCATCCTTTCTTAAAGCACAATAGTATTCCACCATAATCATATACCATGACTTGTTCAGCCATTTACCAATTGATAGGCATCCCTGCAATTTATAGTTCTTTGCCACCACTAAGAAAGCTGCTATAAACATTTTAGAACATATAGGTTCTTTTCCTTTTTCCCTAATCATCTTTGGAAATAGACCTAGGAATATTTGACTTTTAATCTTGCCTCATACACTTACTATCTGTGTGACACCCTAGGCAAGTGGTGCCTAATGTGCTCCATCTCAGTTTCTTCATTTGTAAAATGGAAATAATAATATCACCTACTTCTCGGAGTTGTTATAGGGATTTAATAAGATAATATATGTAACATATTTCACAAACCTTTTAAAGCTCTATATAAATGCTGTTGTTACCTGTTGTCTTCCCTGCCTCTGCTGCTCTCACAGTATCTAAAAGTCTCTAGACCTTTAGGTATTGTCTGACTTCTTGAAAATTAAATGCCTACCTGATCTTCTTTAACAGTGCAAAACTTCTACCCCTCACAAATCCAAAACTCTAATCTCTACTTCCCCCTCTGACTCCAAGATACTAATTCATCCATCCCTATATTAATTGACCTCCTGGCTGTTGCTGTCTTGTCCCTGGATGCTCATTAAGGGCTCTGTTTTAAACCAAACAGATTTCCAAAGCTGACTTCCTCTGGAGTTACCCAAGTCCAGCCGCCTACACTGACTGTGAAACCTGGGTATCCAATCACCGTTGTAGAGCTAAAAGGGATCTTAGACATCACCTGAGCAGTCAATTGCTCCCTTCCTTTCCCTTTCACACTGTCTCTTGACTACAACATTCAATATTGGAGGATTGTCCTAGAGCAACATATCTCCTCTTTTTTTAACTGTATAAATTTCAACTCCTTCCCTCCTCATCTCCATCCCCTGGCTTCTGTAGGTTCGAGCTAAAACCTTACCTTCTGCAAAAAAGCCCTTCTCATCCTCTTTAAAGTTAATGACTTCCTTCTAAGATTATCCCCGATTGACACCAGCTATATCTTGTCTGTACAAAGTTTTTTTGTATATTGTCTCTCTCATTAGACTATAAGCTCCTTGAGAGCAGGGACTTTTTTTTAAGCTTTCTTTGTATCCTCAGTGTTTAGCACAGTGATTGGCACATATTAGATGCTTAATAAATGCTTATTGACTTGACTTATTGATTTGATTCCATGCTCTTTGGTAGGTCTTGGGGATACAAAACCAAAAATGAAACATTGGCTGCTCTCAAAGAGTTTATAGTTAAGCATAAAGACAACCATTCATGGTGAAACAAATCCCTAGCTCAAAAACCAATCAGCTATCAAGGATTTAAACATACTTACCTCAGCCGGGACTTTTTCTTTCTTATCATTTCCATACAAGAGGCTAACAGAAATGCCTACAGCTAAGCACATTTTTTTTAAAACTATCAACGTTTTAAAATGAGTAATTAAGTTTTTCTGATATTAAACCCTGGGTTGAGTTACCAAGTGACTAATATCCTGTAACAAATGACAATTATTTAAATTATTTAGTCAAAGTCATTTCCACACAAATAATGATATTTTGTTCCAAATAATAATGGGCTTAATCAAAGATATTTCCATGACTAAGGCAGAAACCTGAGCCTATTTCCTTAATCCTTTCTCTTAATTGTTCCTATTCCTTCCTCTACTTCCCTTCTTTTTTCTCCCTCCCCTAAGACTTGGAAGGTAAGCTGAGAGAAGTCTGTTGTTGAAATTTATAGGAGTGAAACTTCTGTACGTTGACATTTATACAGTTAAAAGAGGGGGGAGATGTTGTTTTAGGACAATCCTCCAATGTTGAATGTCGTAGTCAAGAGACAGTGTGAAAGGGAAAGGGAGGGAGCAATTTACTGTTCAGACTGAGCCTCAACGTAGGTATTTGGTGGGGTCATCGTGGGTTTCAGACATGGTTCACAGTTTTGCAGGTCCAATTGGATCCTACTGTAGAGAAGAGATAAGACACTGGGGAAATCAATTCACATTTACCAAACTCACCAGAGACTGATTAAAGAACAAGAATGCCAATTTTAAAATTTGTAATGGGCACACAATGTGATGCATTGGAAAGAATATTTTGGAGTCAAAGGACCTGTATTCAAATGCTTTTTCTGATCCTTACTACCTATGGAACTTTGGGCAAATGACTTCCCCTCCTTGGGTCTCAGTTTTCTCACCTGTAAAATAGACTAAATAAATATCCTCTAAATGAGGATGCTGGATTAGATGACCTCAAAAGTGCTTTCCACTTCTAAATGTGATTATATGAATTTCACTGCCCCCTAAAACCATCAGTAGTTTCTCAATATCTACTCGATAAAATCCAAACTCTTCAGCTTGGAACTTAAGGTCCTACATAATCTGAATCCAATCTATCTTTCCAGTCTTTTGTCACATCACTCTTCCTCTCATGCAGCCAAATTGTCATACTTACCACCTCCCATACATGCCCCAAACTCACTGCCATGACTTCTTTCATGCTGGTGGCTATGTCCATCCCTCAACCCTGCTTACCTCATTCTCTTCTTCAAGACGCACCTCAAAAGTCAATAACTCAGTAAAGCTTTGACTAATCCCAACAGCTGGAAGTGATCCCTCTACCTCTCATCTCCTCACATTTTGTACTCATCTTATGCATTTATGATATCCTAATTTGTATTCCATTTTTCTATGTACATGTCTAATCACTTCTATTTGGTTTGTGCGCTCTTGAGTGCAGGGACTGTGTCTCATTTATCTTTTTATCTGTCCCCAGCATCTAGGACAGTACATTTCACATAATATAGTCACTAAATAATTATTTGATGATTGATTGATTGAATGGATGATTACAATTTATCTTACATTAGTTACATGTAGATTAGTGTCTCCCCAGGTGGGTTTGGGGAGATCCCTTAGTCCCTTGATGAGATTTGAGAGACTCTAGTCTCATCAGTAAAACATTTCCATTTCCATTCTTAGGGTGGGAAGTTTCTGCAGATGATTAATCTCATCCATTTTATATTGATTCTTATTAGCTACAGTTTCACAAGGCACCATTTCCTGACCTTGTCCCCAAAATCTAGAGGTGTGTCATTATGTTGCCCTATGCACGGACTTCAGAATCAGGGAATCGTAGAACTCAAAAGTAATAGGGACCTCAGAGGCCAATTAGTACAACTTGTATACAAACAGGAATCCTCTCTTTAACATATCTAACAAGTGGTTTTTCAGCCTTTGCTGCAAGGCCTCCAGTCACAGGCAGCCCATTATATTTTTTATATAACCCTCAGTTTTAGGAAGCTTTTTCCTTACATCAGGTTGATATTTACTACCTGTGGGACCTGGAATAAATCCCTTATACTCCCTAGGCCCTGGTTGCCTTATGTGTAAAATTAACAAATTGTAATAGAATTAGGGATTCTTAATCCAAAGTCTCTGAATTTCCTTATTTTACCATTTTGATGACTGTTTTCTCTTGCAATCTTAATATTTTATATACTTAAATACATGTTTTGAGAATGGGGCCATAGGGCTTCACCAGATTACCAAAGTGTTATGTGGCCAGGGTGAAACACAGGGGGACCATCACCTCCACTGCTCTGGGTGCTACGCTTCTCAAAGCAATCTATGATCAAATTCGTCTTGTTTTGTTTTGTTTTGGCTATCATGCCCCACTATTGATACACATTGAGTTTCTATTACATTTAAGTCCCCAGGTTGTTTTCAAATAATCAGAAAGGAGGGAAGTCTGGCAGAAGGGAAGGGAAGGTACCTGGCACAGGGGCATGATCCTGGAGCTAAGGTGGCTACCCTGGGCCCACTTCTTAAATGGAGAATCTGGGAGGAACTTCCCAATGTCCACTAGATACCCTCTCCAACCACAAGGAGGGAGGCGCCCAGGGGCAAAAAGTACTGAGGAAGTGTGAGTTTCAGACCTGATATTGATCTTCCAGGAAAATGAATTTCTGAAGACAATGACAAGGTCTAGGAGAGCAGCCAAGAGAGACGTGAGACGCGTAGCTCTCTTTCTTGTCTATGAGGATGGCGTGAGATATGTTCTTCAAGCATAATTTTATGTACTCAGCACAAAATTGAGCGCAGCATTAAAGGAATCTTTCAAAAAGTAAGTTTATGTGCTCAGCAACACAAAATTGAGGATAGCATTAAAGAACATTTAAAAAAAAACATGGAACAAGTAACTAGAACAAAGTATAGCTGAAGAAGAAAGTAACCTACTTTATATAGTTCTTATAATAATTTGATGTCACCAGTATGGATATGCAAATATATATACATACATACACACACATACATGTATATATATGCATATACACACATACATATATACACACATACATATATACACACATATATATGTATACACACACATACATATGCATGCATTTATATAGTCATGTTGCTTGTGCACATGTACATACATCACACCTGTGTTCATACACGTGTGTACATATGTATGTTTGTGTGTATATGAACATACACATATGTATTTGTATGTGTATATGTATGCCTATCCATACTGGTGACATATATGTAAGTGTGTATGTGTGTGTGTGTGTGTGTGTGTGTGTGTATTTAGAGTTTAAGTATTAAAGGGGAGCTATCTTAGAGATGTTTTACAAATCAAGGCATTTGGAATGCACCTTGAGACATTTGGCAAACTTGCCCATTACTGGTTTCTCCCAGTTCTAAAATCCATGACATTTGGGCATGTTCTCTCCCAGTTTGATGGAAAACAATATGTGAACTTCAGACTTTTAAGCCTCAGTGGAAAGAAAACATATAAATAAATCTTTTAGGAAGGTAGTTTCTCCCTGCCTGTCCCCAGAGCTCCCATTTGATACACAGCATCAGGTTTACTGCAGGCACCCTTATATCCATTCTCCAAGTCCATCTGGTGAGGACTGAGTTGTAGATGAGTGCCCTATGACCGTGTGCCCTATGACCCATGCTTCCTGCAACCTCAATGAATTTTAGATAAACACATAGAAACACTTGTTTAAACACAGTCCCCTGAAAAGGAATTCTACTGCTTTTCAGTTCTTGCCAGGGTTTTTTGTCATGTATACATTCCATTTTAGTTAAAAAGAATCTAAAATTAAATGAAATCTAATCAAAAGGGCTAGTAATTCTTTGTGGGTGGGGTCAAATGTCTAAATTCAGCGCAAACCATATTTGTACATCTACCCTCTGATATCCCTTCCAGCTCTAAATCTACCTTGATCATAAAATGAAAGCAGTGTGACTTGTCATTGGGTTTCTTGATCAACACAATTTGGGAGTATCTACAAACAATGCTTTGTAATTACAGAAGGGGGGTCAGTAGTTGCAAATGGATAACCTAGTTTCTTTCTAACTATACTTTTTAACATTGAGAATGGCCTAAGTAATAGGTGAGTGCAAAGCAAAACTAATTCCATCACATCACCAAGTAAAATGAAGATCAGATTTTCATAGATCAATGCTACTGTGGTGACAGAATTGTACCTGGAGTCAGGAAGTCTTGGGGTCACGTTCTGCCTCTGACACATGCTTATTGTAAGATCATAGTTAAGTCATTCAATCTCCCTAAAATTAAGGGTCTGGATCACATGGTTTCTAAAGGCCCTCCCAGCTCTACATCTATAATCTTATTATCCTGTGAATTTCTGATCAGTGATTGTAGGGAGGGAATTTCCATACCCATTAAATCACAGATCCAAATGAAAAGAAAAGTTCTAATTATTTTCAAACAGGCTCTTTTAAGAGGAAGGAAGATTAAGTGGAGAATCATCAGCAAGCTCTGGCAAGGGAAGTCCTATTCTATTTTTTGTCCAGTGAACAGAGTTCAAAGAATTCCTTAAAATGACCAAAACCTGATTAGGGCCAACATAATCCTATCACAGTAACATATGAACAGCATCCTATCACATTAGCAGTGTTTATCTCATATTGTGTTCGCCTTCATTTTCACTAATATGATATAAAAGTGTAATGATGTATAAGTGTTTTTTAATGTTATGTAAATGAAAACAGGTGGGCAATTTACCATTGGCTCTACACGGAGTGGTGCTGGCATTTCACAAAGACAGCTTTGAGTGCTTCCCCGTCCTCTTGATTTTTTTCCCCTTGGGTCAGGTTTCAGGAGCCTCTTCTGCTATGGTTGGTTTTTAATATCTCTTAGTCAAGTCCACATGAGTCACCATGCCACAAGGCAATGAATGAATCTGTAGTGAGAAGCTAAAGATAGTTGGATGGTACAGAATGCTTCAACAACAAACAAGCATTGCTCTAAGTAAACTTCCACTCCAACAGAATCCAATCCAAACCAATAAACATTTATTAAGAGCCTATCCAATAAACATTTGTCAAGTGCCTGTGACATGCTAGGGATCATACTAGGCACTGGGGATACAATGAATGAAAAAAAAAAGACAATCCCTGCTCTCAATGAGCTTACTGTTTAAAGGGGGAGACAACACACAAAAGGAGACAGGAAAGGGGGCAATGGGACACCATAGGGTACTCAGTGGGGGCCAGGAGAGAATGGAGACATCTTGTTCCATAGAGTTGAAACTAGGCAAGGCAGTAGATGCAAAGGGGAGTGATCTGAGAGTCTGATTTCTGACCTTCATAAAGGAAGTCAATGGGGAGAGTTTAGTATTCTGCCCCCCAGCCCTCCAAACGGAAGGGAGAAGAGGGTGAGGATGTGGAGTCAATCAAGACATGGTGGTGAGTTTAGAAATGATGAGGAGCATCTTGTTCCATGAAGTTGAAAACAGGCAAGGCAGCAGATGCAAAGTGAAGTAAACAAATACTGGGGAGGGAACAGGAGGTCTAAACTAGGTTTCCTAAGTGTTAACCAAAATCTGCTTTCCAAGTTGATGTTCTGATTAGAGCAGTTACACTATTTAGGTAGCTTGCCACTGCCCGGTAAAACATTCCTAGGGGCATAGGTCATTGACTTATGCTTCACAGCAGTGACAAGGCAGCTCAGAGAATGTTGATTAGTCATTTTCTGTCCAGGAAGTTAGGGAAGGGTTAGGATACCTCCAGTTCTTCCTACAAAGGCTAAAATGTCTTACCAGTCATTTCTTTGTTAGCTATTAATAAACAAACATTTATTAAGTGTTTGTCTTACGCCAAACACCCAGGAAAGTGAAAGCAAATACATTTCCTGCCCACAAGAAGCTTAGATTCTTTTCTAAAGAGAGAGATAATGTGTAAATTAAAGGATTTTTTATATATACATGTATATATATGCATGTATATATGTATATATACACATATGACATATGGAGAAAGAGGGAGAGAGAGAGACAGAGGGAGAGAAAAATAAAAGTAATCTCAGAGGAGAAGACACTAGTAACTAGCTAAATAATATACCTGGATTAGCCTCTTCTTTATTCATATTAGGCAAACTAGGAAACCTCAGAAAGCCTTTCTGCATAATCTGGTAAACCGATGAAATGTTATATGACACATCTGAAAAAGCTTGAGGAAAGAAAAAGCTGTTTTTCTCCAAATGAAAAAAAAAGATTCTCTCTTCCCATAAAAGTACAATTATTCTGATGTACTATTTTCCCCAAGCTTCTAGGTCTTTCTGGTCCCTTCTCCTTTTTTGTTTTTAATGTTACATATTTTGCCACCTCCTCCATCCTCATGAATGCCCTACAGGAGAAAAGAAATTGTGTCCAGACAGAAATATGGGAATGGAATCTGCTGTACCTTTAAAGTGATCTCCGTTTTGACCTTAAAATTAAAAACTTGTTTGTGAGATCCTTAGGGACCAGGGGGAAAAAAGTATACAATGGTGCCTGCTGTTTAAAAATATAATTGGCAAGCTTCATTTTGGAACAACATGTGAGTCAATCAGGAGTGCTCTCAGATCCCGACAACTCCAAGTTTCAGACTTCCTGTTTTCTCTGCCAATGAATGGCAGAACAACCAGTATCATTTGCATTGATAACTTTCCCAAGACAATTGTTTTAGGACTGGTAAGTTTCATGCTTGTTCAGGCTAAGGAGAACAGTGAGAGAACATGAACAAAATTATTGTTTGGCAAGGAGAGGAACTGAACAGGGAAGTGGTGTGTTATATGGGGAGGGAGAAGGGAGAGAGACGAGGGCCAGGGACTGACTAAATGTCCTCCAAAGTCCCTTCCAGCTCTAAATCTATGAATCAATGAAATACTCCAGATGTTTAGAACAGTTCTATATAACACAGAGCTTAGTAAAATATTTTAAATTATCAGATGAACTCTAATGTCAGAGATAATCAGACTAACAGCCATTAGCGTATACTTTAAGTCCCCAAATATCTGGATAGACTCTTGATGAGGTCATAAAGGTCCCCCCCCCAAAAAAAATCATAGCATTTCAGAACTAAAAGGAATACTGGAAAACAATTTTAGTCCAACATTTTCATTTTACGGATGAGTCCCAGAAAGGGGAGGTAACTTGCCCAAACTCAGTAAAATTAAGGGACCCAAATCTCATTGAATTATAGATTTAGGCTGAATGGGACCTTTGAAGTCTTCTAGTTCAAAACCCTCATAGATGAGGAAACTGAAAGCCAGAGAGATTCAAAACCATACAGGTGACAGAGCCAAAATTCAAACCCAGATCCTTTGTAACCAAATCTAGTTGTTGTTGGTTTTTTTTGTTCACTAATCTATGCTGCTACCCCAAGAGAGATTATTCAATAAATGCTTACTGAACACGTACTATAAAGACAAAGTGAATAAAATTTAAAAATAAAATACATAATCTCTGTCTTCAAGGAGTTTATAGTTTCTTTGGGGAAAATGAGATAAATTCCAAAAATGACATAAAAATAGTAAGTAATAGGTGCCAAATGAGTGACATAGAACCCAAATCTGTCAAGAGTCCATAGGGCTACAGTAGTGATGGAAGGCTTCATATAAGAGAGCACTGACTCTGAAATGGGTGGACCTGAGTTCAAATATTACTTCAGATACTCACTACCTACCTGTGTGACCTTGAGCAAGTCACTTGATGTCTATGAGTCTCCGTTTTCTCATCTATAAAATGAGACAATTCGACTAGGTGTCTTCTGAGGTCTCTTCTAGCTCTAAATCTATGATACTATCATCCTATCATTAGAACTTTAGTAGATGGAAAAATCAGTGAAGGTCATCCTAGGTGGAGAGGGATGGACACCAGCAACAGCTAAGAACCAAACCCAAGCAGTGAACAGTAAATACACCAGTTGGCTTAGAACAGGGGCCATGGGAGGAAGATCATAGCAGCTTATAAAGGAAAAGAGGTTTGGGTTCTTCCTATAAAGGGCCCTGAGTGCCAGGCTAAGGAGTTTGGACTTTAGTCTACAGACAATTTTGGTTTGGGGGAGTAGGAGAAGTGAGGATAATAAAAACTGACAAAGATCAAACCTGGTGGCAGTATACAGGATGAATTAGAATGGAGAGAGGTGATGGAGACAAGTCAATGATGTACCTTGCTACTGAACTAAGAGATCATTGCTAATCTCACCAGTTCACTTAATACTATACTAAATCGCACCCCCAAGTTGTACTACTACTATCATCACGATAAATGATTTGGTATAATGAGAATCAAATGATATAATAGATATGAGAGTACTTTGATTTTCTGAAATGATCCTCTATTTTAAAAGGGCCATGTTTCATTTTTCAAATATTACCACCAAAAAGTTATTTAGAGCAATACTTCTTAAACTCTGGGTCATGACCCCATATGGGGTCACGTAACAATGTGGGGGGGGATCACGAAAAATTCGGCAACCGTAAAAGGTTTCTGAACGCTCAAAAACCAAAAATTAATTCAAAATCAAATGCATAATGAATCAGAGGTGTTTCTGGCAGTGCTTGCCCATGTTGTATCATGTGAGTTCTCTGAAGGTTTGGTTCTGAACACAGCATTGATGATTACAAAATCAAAATATCGATCAGTTGTGAAAAATGTTGAAGATGCTCTACATCCTGTAATAACAAATATGCTGCCAAGACAATTCTTTATGTAAAAATAAACAAGCATATCCACTTTATCAGTATGCAAATTTGTTTTGTCTTTAATAAATGGAAAAATATATGTATGCCAAAGAATTGTTTTAAAATAAATTTCTTTGTTATTTATTATCAGTAAATGTTTGATTTGTATACCTATTTTATATACCTACATACCCGGCGTCATGTAAAAATTTCTTGGGTGAAAAGGAGTTGTGAGTGGAAAAAGTTTGAGAAGCCCTGATTTAGAAACCTTCAACTTTTTTCTATCTTTTGTATATATCGTTTGTACATTGTTGTGTTCATGTTGTCTCCCCCATTAGAATGTGAGGTCTTAGAAAGGGGGATTGTTTTTTGTATTTCTTTATAATCTTTCCTGGTACTTAGCACAATGCACTTAGTAAGTGTTTATTGATAGACTGACTCATTGATCAGAGGAAATTTTAAAGGTATGTGGGAAGGGGCTGCCCCCAAAATGGGGCAAAACAATTTATACCATTATTACCCACAGTTTAATTTGGTTCTCAACTTCTCATAACACGTAGATTGGAGGAAACACTGTGCCATTGGTCAAAGCAGGTGAAACAGTGCTTTGTGCTTTAGAAATGCATATGCTAAAACGAACAATTACATAGTGCTATAAGAATAAGCTAATAAGCAGATAGGAATACCACACAGAGAACAGATGCGATGGCAAAGGTGCTAGCTAATAACAGCAACATCACATACAAGTTTCAGTTGGTATGTTTTTATGTTGTGAACTGGGGACCCACGAACGAAAATCATCATCTTATTTCCACTTAGTTACTGAAGTCTCCCTGGAGGAAGAGGTGTCTCACAAAATCACAGAAGGAGAGAAAAGGGTGTGAGGGGAAGTGCGGAGTCAGGAGGGGGAAAACCAAGTGATCAGAGTAGGGTGAGAGAGCCAGGTTGTCTTAGTGGAGAGGATTTAATAGAAGCAATCCTATTAAACAAGCATTTATTAAGTACCTACTGTGTGTCCATCACTATTGTTTTGTTATTGAAGGTACAAAGAAATTATAAAACATGGTTCTTGCCCCTAGAAGTTCATATGTTAGTTGGGGAGATAGGGCTGTTATTATTATTATTATTATTATTGTTATTGTTATTATTACAGTTACTCTCTGACATTCTCTGGTTTCACATTCGTGATTTTGGTTATTCAAGGGTTGACCACCAATAATTAAATAGGAATTTTTGGAGAGTGGTAGAACTGCAGAAAATTGCAGATGACCACATATGTAAAGAAAACAAAAAAACTAATGTCATAAATGCATTAATACTATATATTATTAATCATATTTTATCATTTACCTACCATAAGTATACATGTATAAATTTATTATAAACAATTACATTTTGTTAAAAGTTCCAGTGTGCTAAAGTACTATGGGCCTCAAACTCTTTTTAGGGATACCTTCTCCCTGTCTCTTTACCTTGCAGACTCAGTCATGTGATTTTCTCCATTGGGATCCTTATATTCTACACTTTTCTTAGCTAGGAAGTCTGCTTAGTGTTGTGAGATACTAAACTCTCATGTAGAAACTGAAACTTTTTTTGGGTACAATGTGTTGTTTTACTTGTTTTGTGTGTTTTAAAAAATATGATCAGAGTGATTAAAAATAAAAAGCTCGGGGTGGGGCCTAAAGTTATTCAAGTTTTTCCACATTCACAGGGGTCTTATGTCCCTAACCCCAGCAAATGTCAAGGAATGACTATTATTAATAGCTAGCATTTATAAAGTGCTTACTGTGTGCTAGGCACTGAGCTAAGTGCTTTATAAACATTATCTCATTTGATACTCACAATAATCCCAATGAGTTAGGTGTTATTATTATCCCTCATTTTACAATTGAAGAAACTGAGGCATATAGAGGTTAAGTGTCTGGCCCAAGATCATACAGCTAGTAAATGTCCAAGGCCAGATTTGAACTCAGGTCTTCCTCACTCCAGGCCCAGTGTTATATGGAAGGTACCACTTAGCTGTCTACATTAAAAAAAAAAAACAGGAAAGTATAATCAAATACTAGATTTTGTGGTATAATAAAGAAATGCTAGAGGAGTTCCAAAGATGGACCAGAGCAGTCAGTCTCTCCACCAGAACCTTGCACTACAGCCCTGGAATCAGCCTGGGCTCTGAGCAATCACCTTTCTTGCCTTACTTTCCGTGAAGTCTTTCTTGACTAACTGCTGTGGTCCATCTTTGGAACTCCTATAGCTACTAATTTTGGAACTTTATTCTTATCTGGATTGAAGAGGAAACAATGTGTACATCTGGAAGGGTGTAGGAATCTTCTGAACATGCAGAGAGGTGAGAAAACCGGGGGACACAATGAGAGAGAGATTTTAGAGAGGTGTGTGGATTGGGATTGGGCAGAAGGGAATAGGGGGAGTCTTGGAGGGGTGTATGAAGCATGGGAAGGTAGAAGGGTGGGGGGGAGAAGATAAGGTAACAAAGAGGGTAAAAAAGAGGCCAAGAGAGAAGGTATGGATGATGGCCTACAACCGGTGGCTTGGTTTGGAGCAGGTAACTGAGAAGTTACTAAGAAGTGCTAAGTGATTTCCCAATGGTCACATTACTAATAAATGTCTTCCTGACTTCAAATCCAACACTTATCTGTTATGCCAAGCTGCCTCATAGGCAAAGGGGTGCTCCATGTATAATCTTCTGGGCACACGACAAAGCTAGCTGACATTTATAAGGTGATTTAATGTTTTACAGAGCACTTTGCATGCATCATCTCATTTCAGCCTTATAATGACCTTGTGAAATCGATACTTAAGTACTATTAACCCCTTTTTACGGATAAAGAAACTGAAGCTAAGAGAGATTAGGAGTTGACCCCTGGTCCCAAAGCTGTGTGTTGGAGGAAGAGGTCAGAAAGATACCCGAGTTGTAAGTATCCCCTCTGACACATCCTGGACTCTGGACAGGACTCATAACCTTTCAATGCTTAAGGCAATTCTCTAAGACTGTAAGTTGCACAACAGTTGCACATTGGTTTTTGTGAATTGTTTCCTTACTAGGAGTTTCTTACCCCCAATGAAATCTCAAGCCCATATCAAATAAATAAATGGGCATAATAATACTTGAACTTGCCATCTCATAGGGTTATTATGAAGCAAGAAATTTCTAAGCTGCTAAATAAATATGAGCTATCAAGATAATCATTATCTATAGAATGTAAGCTGCTTGAGGGCAGGAACTGGGTTTGCCTTTTCTTTGTTTCACCAGAACCTTGCACAGTGCTTAGCAGATAGTTTAGTTTAGTAGTTTTTCACTCATGTGTGTGACCCCTTTTGGGGTTTTCTTGGCAAATATACTGGAGTGGTTTGCCATTTCCTTCTTGAGCTCATTTTACAGATGAGGAAACTGAAGCCAATAGGGTTAAGTGGCTTGCCCAGGGTCACATTGCTAATGAGTGACTGAGGTTGGATTTGAACTCAGGAAAAGGAGTCTTCCTGACTCCAAGACCAGCATTCTATCCACTAGGCCACCTAGCACATAGTAGATACTTAATAAATTCTGGGTGAATCAGTTAATTAATAAATAAAATTCTTAACAATCACTTTATTTGCTACATAGCTTAAAGAAAGTGGGAACTTAGGTTGAACATAAAGGAAAATGATGGTCAGATGGCGGTAGAGTCACTGGCCTCCTGATGTAACCGTTTTGCCCTATTGTCAGAAGCTACCTCTGGAGCCTGGGCTTTCTTCTCTCACTCACCTCCATCTTCCAAATGCTGAACTGGGCTCAAAGGAGAAGGGGCAAGGTGAACTAATGTATTTCATAAATCCCTAATTTGATGAGATTGCCTTTGGGTAAGAAAATGTAAAAGGATGAGTGCCATTTAAGACAATTAAGATGCTTATTTGTTCTCATGTAGTGCACAAAAGTATATGGGTGAATTATCAAACTGACAGTGCACTTAGTAATGAATGAGAAGAAATGTCTTCACAGAAATATGATTCATGCACAAAAACTGACACAATTAAACTTCAGACATACACAATAATTCAAAATCTTTTAAAACACACTCATACACCCCACTGTATTCTATTCTGAATTATTTGACTGTGCGAGTGATGAAAAGGAATAAGGTCGAAATAGACCTGGAGCAGACATGTAGTCACTTCTCCTGCCTCTTGCCACAGCCAATCAGTTTTAATAATAGTTAGTACTGGTATGTCATTTTAATGTCAATGAAGCACTTTATATACATGATCTTCTTGGATCCTTACAACCAACTTGTGAGGTGGGTACTGGAGACATTAATATTCTATTTACAGATGAGGAAACTGAGACTCAGAGGTTTGGGGACTTACCTAGGGTCACAGAGTTAATAAGTATCTAAGAGAGAATTGGCACCCAAGTCTTCCTGACTTTTTCTCACTGTGCCAAACTGCTTCTCTGCTGTCAGTAAGAAGATGGACCAGAAGTCCATTCTGCTTCTGTTATGTTATTAATGATAAAAATAAGCTGGCATTTACACAGGCACTTTAAGGTTTGCAAAAAGCTTTTCATGTATATTATCTAAGTTTGTCCTCACAACAATCTTTTGAGGCAGGGTGCTATTATTATCCATGTTTTATAGATGAAGAAACTGAGGCTGAGAGAGATTAAGTGATTTGCCCAGGGTTACATAGTGCTTGAGATAAGATTTGACCCTAGGTCTTCCTGACCTCAGATCCATCACCTCCATCCACTTCCCCACCTTGTTACTTAGCGACTGTTCTGGACATAAACTATTCAACTGTCTGTGTGATATGAGGCCAGTCACTTGACTTCTCTGATCCTTACCTGTGAGATTAATTTGTTAATGTCTCTTCCAGTTCCATGTCTGAGATTCTATAGAGATGAGCTGTCTCAGAGCTTGATAAGCATTGCAGCTTAGGTGATTTCCATGGTGTGAGGGTGTATTGGGGGGTCAGTGAGAAAATCACAGGATCATAGACATAGTCCTCTAGTCCATCCCCTTCAATTTTACAGATGAAGAAACTGAGGTCTGGTCCAAAGTGCTACTCAAGGATTACTGCAATTGGGTACAATATGAAATAGCACCCTTTCATTTTCCTCTCCTGAAACAGAGCACAAGCCCTCTTCACTGTCTCTGGTCTTAGTGTAATGGTTCACATTAGATCTGTCTCCTTTGTTGTGCTGCCTCAGCCTCAGGAAACTCTTCCACCCTTATAATATCATGACAGAAGAATCATCTATATCAGGAGAATCATACATGCTGCCCAGTGGGGCTAGAACCATATTAAAACGTTAACTGGGAAATATTTAGTCAAATAAATATACAATAGAACATAAATAGTGTTAATATGGGGTTTTCTTTTTTTGGATAATATTTTATTTTTTCCAATTGCATGTGAAAACAAGTTTTTAAAATTTTAATTAAAAATTAATTTTATTTTATGGAATAAAACAACCATTTCCATAACATAGTACAATAATAAAGATGATTGTACATGAAACTGCAAATCTACTATGCACAACTTGCTATTCCACAACAAAATTATCATGTAAATTTCTTTTTTCCCTTCCCCTCCCCCACTCTAGAGATAGCTACCATTAGATACAAATGTGTGTGTGTGTGTGTGTGTGTGTGTGAACTTGTTCTATATATGCTTCTTTTTATCAGTTCTTTCTCTGGATGCAAAAATAGTCTGTCTTCATATGGCCTTTATAATTAATTTGGGTATTTATATTAGTCAAAATAACTTATTCACTCAATTTTATTAAATTTTGTGTTCAAAATACTCTCTCTCCTTTCCTTTCCCCTCCCTGAGACAGTAAGCAATTTCATATAGGTTATACATTTACAATCATGCAAAACATAATATATGGTTTTCTAAGTCAGTATGTGACCCCTAGGGATTCTTACGTGCAGGTTAGCGGCACCTATACCCATTTGAGTTTGACACTACCATTCTATAGGATAAGTGTACAGTTGTCTGGTGGCCATCCCCTTGCTACAACCCAAGCCCTTGAGGCCTTGTCTTGTGGTCAGATCTTAGGACCTGTGCCTCTGCTGGCAGAAAGTCATCACGACACTATTCCTGTGCATTCAGGACTGTCTTCTTGTTGCAATAACTACTTTCTTATAGATGATGAGGGATTTTGAGGGTACAATTGATATCCAAGTAGGTGGTTACAGGTTAAGAATCCAGTTTAGTAAACAAGAGTACCTGAAATCTCTAGGATTAGATCTCTTCTGTGGTATCTCCTGGCTTCCTGACATTGTTAAATTGATCAACACACTTCTCAGGAGTGCCTTGGGGTGGGTCTCCCTCTTCATCTTCCCTGAGAAGCTCAGGTTTGTTCATTATCTGCTCCTCTTGGTTCCACTACCTTCACCCATTTTTTTTTCCATCTGTGCTCCTCTGGCCCGAATCTCCCTTTAGGAAAGAACACAGGTTTCCAATCTCTCTCCAGCCCTATTGATCATAATTATGGAACTTGATGGAAACTAGGTGCTGTCCACAGTGCCAAATCAGTGTTGGTGAAGGGAACTACGGTCAAGGATTGAAAACTGCACACGCCTGGGAGGACCTCAAAGTCTAACTGATTGTTCGTACATTGGATGGTTTCCTAGAACCTAGTAAAGTTTGTCTCAGAGCAGTAGCTCTATAAAATACAACTATTCTATAAGGAACAAACACAAATGGATAAGTAGTCAACGAGTATGAATAAATGATTCTCAAAATAATTGTAAACTACATGCAAATGGGCATGGTATAGTCCCAGCTACCTGGGAATCTGAGTGGAGCTGCAGTAGGTGAAACCTATTGGGTATCCATACTAAGTTTTGTACCAATATAGTGAGCACTCAACAGTGAGGAGCCACCAGGTTGCCCAAGGAAGGACAAAATGGGGGCAGCTAGGTGGTACAGTGGATAGAGCTCTAGGCCTTGGAGTCAGGAGGACCTAAGTTCAAATTCAGCCTCAGACCCGTAATACTTGCTAGCATGACCCTGGGCAAGTCATTTAACCCCAATTGCTTCACCAAAAAAAACAAAAAGTGAGAAGGAAAGACAAAATGGCCCAGGTTGGAAATGGAACAAGTCAGTACTTAAAGGTTGATCAGAGTGGGACCAGGACCATAAGTGTCCCCTAAACTTCCAGCCTAGATGAGGTAGGGTGGCCCAGTTAAAACACACACAAACACACACATACACACATACATACTATAGGAGGCAGTGGGATGTAGTGCAGGGTTAACCTCAGAATCAGGAAGTCCTAGGTTCTAGTCCTGCCTCTGACACTTACAGGCTTCATGATGTAGTGCAAGACTTTAAACCTCTCAGGGCTCTGAGCAACTCAGGGTGCAAATTGTAAAGAAAGTGCTGACCTGCTCGAGTAAAGGAGATTTCCTCATCGAACAATCTTTAAATCAATGAAATGATAAGTCCAGTTCCAATCTCTGTCCTAAGAAAGGTTGTTCCAAATCCCTAATAGTAAGAAAAATACAAATATAACCCTGGAGTTTTATCTCATACCTAAAAAACTGGCAAAAATGACAAAAGATAAAAATGGTCAACATTGAAGGGGTTCTGGAAATACAAGCACACTAATACACCACTGGTGAAGGTGTGTATTAGTCCAACCATTGTGGAAAGCAATTTGGAATTATGCTAAGAATTTATTAATATGTCAATACCCTTTGAACCAGATATTTCATTGCTAGGAAGTTAATTATAAGAAGAAAAGTCTTACATGCACCAAAATATTTATAGCTTATTTTTTTTTGTAATATCAAAGAACTGGGGGAAAATACTCATCAATTGGGAAATGGCTAAACAAGTACATAAATAGAATGGAATGCTACTCTAGATCTGAGGAATGGGTGGAATAAATTGGGAAATGTAGGTGATGTAAAAACAGGGCAACTAAATGGCACAACGGATAGAAGGCCATGCCTGAATTCAGGAAGACTCATCTTCCCAAGTTCAAATCCGGCCTCAGACACTTACTAGCTGTGTGATGCTGGGCTAATCACTTAATCTTGTTTGCCTCAGTTTCCTCAGCTATAAAATGAGCTGGAGAAGGAAATGGAAAACCACTCCGGTATCTTTGCCAAGAAAACCCCAAATGTGGTCATGAAGAGTCAGACACAACTGGAATGACTGAACAATAACAAGAACAAAGATGATGTAAAAACCAAAGACATAAGTATTTTAAAGAATATATCCCATCAACTGCAAAATCTTGCTGATTCTATTTCTATGGCATCTCTCATAGTTGTCACCTTTCTATTCATGCCACAAATACCCTTAGGCCCTCATCACCTCAATTATTGAAAAAAATTTCTAATTAGTGTCTCTATTTACAACCTCCTCTTTCCAAACCATCCTCTACACAGCTGCCAAAATCATATTCTTAAAGCAAAGGTCTGGCCAATCATGTCTCTGTTTAAGAACTTAGGTGTATCTTGACTGAGAATAAAAATCCTCTGATTGGCATTTGAAAGCTCTCATAATCTACCTTCAGCCTATCTTTCGAGATTTCTTTCACATTACTAGCTCCCAAACATGTTACGTTTCATCCAAACTGGTCGACAATGCATTACATTTCATCTTCTATCATATGCCTTTGCAGAGACTATCCTCCAGGCCTACAATGTGTGAATTCCTCATCAATCCTCCTTGGAATCCCCAGCTCCCTTCTAGGCTTAATTCAAGTGTCACTTTCTACAAAAAAGCTTTTCATGATTTCTGTAGTTGTTAGTGTGCTTTGAGATTACTTGATATTATTTTGAATATATTTTACTATGTATTTGTTGGTTCACCCTCCTACCACAGATACATGTTGAGTTGTTTCAGTCATGTCAGACTGGCCCACACTACACAGCTAGTAAGTTTCTGGGGCCTGATTGGAATTCCTGTTCTCCTGACTCCAGGGCCAAAGCTCTATGCATTGCACCACCTAACTGCCCACCACCACCACCGCTAGTAGAATGTGAAGTTCTTGGAGGGCAGGAACTATTTTAATTTTTGTCTTCATATCTCTTAGGCCCTTAGCTGCCCAAATGAGAAAAAAAAATATTTCCCAACATGGCCCCAGGGAATTGTCTTCTCCTGCAATGATTTTATAGCCACTTCCTTGCCCTTCTAGGAGGTCTCAATGGTCTCAGCCTCCAGAAGTTCCACCCTGCCCATGACCAATTTCTCTCTGTCCCATATGTTTACCTTAGGACTCATCTTCCTGAGTTAAAATTGGGCCTCAGACACTAGTTGTATGACCCTGGGAAAGTCACTTAACCCTGTTTACCTCAGTTTCCTCATCTATAAAATGAGCTAAAGAAGGAAATAGCAAACCACTCAAGCATCTTTGCCAAGAAAACCCAAAATGGGGTCACAAAGAGTCAGACATGACTGAAAATGATTGAACAAATCATCCAGTGTAGAAAAATGAGGAGCTGACTGAGAGAAAAAGGCACCCTAGTAATTTGTGTTTTCTTCAATGGAGTTTGTAAGATTCTAAAGGGTGGATTGTTTTGTCACTTAATTTAATCCTGATTCTGAGTTTATACATTTATAGCCTTTCAATGAACTCTGAGGAACTGATTTATATATATACATATATATGTAAATATCCATAAATTCCTTAAGCTGAATGACCCAAGTTTAACATGTACTAAGGTAGCAATTAACATGCAATTTCTGTGACACAATTTTCTACATTCATAATAAGGACCTGCACAAAAGCATTAATTTATTCTGTACAAAGACATGCCTATGGTACACATTTATGAGGAATTTTCAGCTTAGATTAAGATGCAGACAAAATGAGTACACAAAATAAAAATGTAAGACAATTTTATGCAAGCATAATTTCATTCTATATCAGCAACAATCTTTTGTTTTAAATTAAATTATTTAAAAAAGTAAGGAATCTAATAATGATGGCAGCTTTACATTTTTCTTTTAGAAAATTAAACCATCTTTCATTTTGATTGGAGACAGGGAGGAGAAATCCTTTGAAAACTGTGGTAGGTGGTTATTTGTTTCTTTGTTTTTTTTAAACAATATAGGAGATCTAGGAGATCTCACTCTGGGAGTGAGGCTTTGTCAGGCCTGGAATAAGCATGTGTTTTTTTATGTCTAATTGAAACCCTTGAATTCTTATGACACAGACACCACACCACCTTTATTGATAGTGGCATGAATGATAACACAATTATACATGTCATACAATGTAAAATAAATCCTTTAAGTGATTCTATAGCAATGAAACTTAAGAATCTATAAATATTAATACAAATGTTATCCAAGGAGCTTTGA
Source organism: Vombatus ursinus (assembly GCF_900497805.2). Taxonomy (NCBI): domain Eukaryota; kingdom Metazoa; phylum Chordata; class Mammalia; order Diprotodontia; family Vombatidae; genus Vombatus; species Vombatus ursinus. The sequence goes on along the minus strand of NW_020955033.1, from coordinate 21,146,056 downwards.
GGACAGGGCACAAGGGCCTGTGGTTTAAAAAATCTGCCCTAAAACATAGTTTTCATTTGCATAAGGACTACTATGGGACCCTCCTTGACCTGTCCATATAATCACCTCTTTATCTCAGTATTAACTTCCTGGACAATAACTTCTCTTGGCATTTCCTGCCCATATGCTACAATGTGTTTATGCCTACCATGAATCATTCAATTGCCTATTGAGTTTCCTTCTATTTTGATTCTTTGGAGATTATGTGGTCCAGGGGTGCAGTGTAACATCAATATATTCTTCTGGTGCTCCCCATATATATTAGTGTGATGTGAAGGACAGACAACTAAATTCTAACAAAGCTGCTCCAAACTTTTGCTTCTCTTCTTAAAATACACTTTTGGAGGGAAAATGAGAGAGATCCTTAGAGAGGAAAGAAAGATGGGGAGGGGGATATAGAAAATTCTGCTCACCTCAGTGACTTAACACTTTGCCATTTCTGTTATTCTAGTCAGAAGAAATTCTGACAGCTGGCTCATATGGTGTGTAAAGATGCACATTTTCACCCTTAATTGAAACATACAAGAGATTCTCCTGGAAAATCTAAAATCATAAACCTGGAGGTGTGATATGGGGGAAAAAAAGGAAGGGAGAGGAGAGGGAAAAAAAGAAAGATTTCTTACTCCATGCCGTGGCTGTCTTGCTCCATTACTTTCTATGATGAGAAAGAGTGCTTAAGGGGCCTTTTTTGGTAGCAGGTCAATGCTCTTTGTAAAGAGAGGCAACAGGGAAAGGGATATGGCTTTGTGCTACCAAGGAAAATCCCAGAGATTTATTAAAGGGAAAGACAGTAAGAATAAGTTAGCTTTGGACCACCAGCCTCCCGTAGCTTTTCATATGTGCTAATTAACGTTTCAAGGGTAAATACAATTATCTTTGTATGATTTGTAACTTGGGTGGGGGTACCATCTTTTGGCATGAGGGGAACTAAAAAAATCACATTTCCATTTGTTATTATAAGCGTAAGAAAATCTCTGACTCCGTCAAAACTCACATCTGAAGTTTTATCTTCTGACAAAACAATATAAGCCATCATAAATATTTACCTGCCTGCACTGAGTAGCATGAGCTACTGAAGGAAGGAGGAGCTGACGTTTTTATTGTACTATAATGTTTACAAAGCATTTTACAGACATGATCTCATTTGCTCCTCACGACAGAAGACAGGTGCTCCTTATTACTCTGATTTTACAGATGAGGACAGAATCATAGAGTGGTTAAGTGACTTGCCCAGGAGCACATAGTTTATCAATATCTGAGACAAGATTTGAGTATGATCTGTGGAAACAAAATAAAAGCTTATTCTGAGTAACAAGTCAATACTGATGCAATAAATTTGACCCAGTAGTAAACAATTGAGGTGAGGCAAATAAAGGTGTGCAAAAAGACAAGATTAGTAAAAGAGTTAGAAAGGAGGGTTAAACTAAAAGAACTGCTGTAATGGAAGTTTTCTAAAGAGAATTGAACAAGCCATAAGTGGTGACTGTATGGGAGGATATGGACAGTAGTGATATGATGGGCAGGCATGGACAGACTGTGGTCAGTGGGTGAATACCCACATTGATGAGATCACCAATACATTAGAGGACAGGTCAGCAATCTATGGCCTGTGGGCCAAATCCAGATTGCTGCCTGTTTTTGTATAATCACAAGCTAAGAAGGTTTTGGGTTTTTGTTTTTTGTTTTTTTTTACATTTTAAAAAAGTTTTATTGTATTTTAAAACATAAAAAAAACATTTTTAACTTGGGGTTCATATAAAAACAGGTGGCAGGCTGGATTTGGCCCACAGGCCATAGTTTGACAATCCCTAAATTACAGTGTTAGACATGTGGAAATGTAGGAATCGGAAGGAGGGAGCACAGTGGTGAGTATTTGGATAAAGGTTCATAAAGGGGAAACAGAAGCAATATTGATAGATTATCCTACAGACCAACTGAGTAGAATGAAAAAAATAAATGAGGATTTCAAGTAATAACACAAGGCTGGCATGAAGGTATGAGGGTAGGATCTTTTCTCTGTCTCTCTGTCTCTTTTTCTGTCTCTGTCTCTGTCTCCGTCTCTCTCTCTCTCTGTGTCCCTGTATCTCTCTGTTTCTTTCTGTCTTTGTGTCTCTTTGTCTCTGTCTTCTCTCCTCTCTTTTTCATTCTCATTTATGCTCTCTCCTCATCTCAGTCTCTCTTTCTTCCAGCAGAGATTGACCAATTGTTCCCATTTCAGTCAACAAAGCAAAATTGGTTATTGAAGTATAAATGTCAAGAACTTTGAAAGGACCTCACCATTCTATATTAGAATTTTATGCTTGATAATGAGAGGATATCTGGGCATATTCTGATGCACATCTTAAATTAAAGGGGATTAGATTTCTAGGATTTCAGAGAAACGACAGGTAAGATCCCATGGCCTAATATTCCCTGGATGGCTAGGGAGCTCTCAAGGATAAAATTCTGATGTGCCCGTTCAGAGTATTCATCAACCAACATGAACTGAGGATGGAAATAAGAATAGGTACCAAAGTATGAATACCACAAGTGGCATAGTTTCACAAAAGTAGTGTCATGAGAGTTCTGCTTCTGGAAGCCAAGATGGCGGAGTAAAAAGGTAGTTGCTCTCACCCTCCCCTATCGACCTCTGAAAACCCAGAAAATATCACTCCAGAAAAGCCCTGGAACAGCTGAACCAGAAGAAAGAGGGGGTGCATCAGTGCAATAGCCCAGGTAGCTAGAGGGATTAATGGGAAAGGCCCATCTTACCCTGGAGGAAGGGGAGCAGTACGGAGCTGGGAGTCACCCAGCCAGCTAGTGGAAAGACCCACTTTAGCACACCAGGAGGAGATTCTAGTGCCTTGGCATTCTACAGCAAACAGGTCTCCCAGTGCCTCAGGAAAAATAAGGGAAGCAGCACTACAAAGGGCCCCAGTCAGAAAAAGCACCCAACAGCATTCATCTGAAAGGAGCTGAAGAAAACAACCTAGAGGTGCCAAAAAGTTTCAGCCTTGTTGATTCCAGCCCAACACCAGGTAAGCTGTCAGAACCCTACAGCCTCCAACGGCCAACCAGGAGGAGATCCCGAAGCCCAGGTGGTTGAGCAGGCAAACACCAACAGCTGTACCTCCGAGTGCCTCAGTGAGGATGGGGTAACTGGTGGAAACTAGCTCAGAAAACCACCAGGTGCCTCGGCATTCTACAGCAAAGAAGTCTCCCAGTGCCTCAACAGAAATAAGGGAGGCAGCACTGCAAGGGGCCCCAGGCAGATAAACGCCTGACAGCACTTATCTAAAAGGAGCTAAACAGAGCTAAAGGAAAGGAAAAGCAGGCAACCCAGATTTACCTGAAAGTCCCAGCCTTGCTGATTCAGCCCAACACCAGATAAGCTGCCAGAACCCTACAGCCTCCAATTGCCAACATAAGAGGCCCCAGCACACAAAGCCAGTGACCAAGACCTAGGCTCCCAACACAAGAAGCTTGGGTCAGTGCCCTCTGCTCCCCAACAGGAGAGCTTAATCTCTTTAAAGGCCAGGGAATAAAGAAACACCATGAGTAAAAAGAAACGTACAATAGATTCATATTATGAGAAGAGTGAAGATCAAGACAGAAATTCTGAAGAGGACAACACTGTCATCAAACACACATCTGCAACATCAAAAGGGAATATGAACTGGTCTGAAGCCCAAAAAGCCTTCTTAGAAGAACTCAAGAAGGATTTTAAAAGTCAAATGAGAGAGGTAGAGGAGTCCTTTAAAAGTACAATTGGACAATTGGAAAAAAAAAAGTACACTGAAGAAAACAAGTCCCTAAAACACACAATTAGCCAATTGAAAAAAAAGTAAAATGAAGAAAATAAATCCCTTAAAAATACAATCAACCAATTGGACAAGAAAGTACAAAATCTAACAGAAAAAACAATATGTTAAAAATTAGAATTGAACAAATGGAAACTAATGACTCTATGAAAGAACAAGAATCAGTCAAACAGAAACAAAAAAAAATGAAAAAATAGATGAAAACATAAAATACCTCATGGGTAAAACAGCTGACCTGGAAAATCGATCCAGGAGAGACAATTTAAAAATTATAGTCCTACCCAAAAGTCATGATGAAAAAAAGAGCCTGGACAATATCCTTCAGGAAATCATAAAGGAAAACTGCCCTGAAGTCCTAGAACCTGAAGGTAAAATAATTATAGAAAGAATCCACCTCTCCCCGCCTGAAAGAGATCCCAAATTGAAAATGCCAAGGAATATAATAGCAATTCCAAAATTACCAGATTAAATAGAATTTACTGCAAGCAGCCAGAAAGAAACAATTTAAATATCATGGAACCACAGTCAGGATTACACAGGACCTTGCAGCCTCTACATTAAAAGACCATAGGGCATGGAACATGATATTCCGTAAGGCAAAGGAACTTGGAATGCAGCCAAGGATTAACTACCCAGTGAAAATAAGTGTGATTTTTCAGGGAATGAGATGTATATTCAACGAAAAAGGAGACTTCCAAATGTTCCTGATAAAAAGACCAGAGCTCAACAAAAAATTTGATCTTCAAGTACAAGATTCAAGAGAGACATAAAAAGGTAAATGGGACAGAAAGATACAATATGTTGTTAATAAGGGCAAAATGTTTACATCCTTACAAGGGAAGATGACACTTGCAACTCTTGAGAACTGTATTGTTTTTATACTATGTTAAAGGAGTATACATAAAGGGGGTGGATATAAGTTGACTTTGATGTAATGATAAAAAAAATTTAATCAAGTGGGTTAAGTGGATTAGTCTGAGCTAAGAAAATGTACTGAGAAAGGAGGAGGCAGACAAGGGTCAATTGTATTACAGGAAAAGACACAAAAACCTATTAGAGCAGAGGTAAAGAAGGGAGGGGGAGCATTGTTTGAACCTTACTCTCATCAGATTTGGCTCAAGAAGGGAATAACATAATCAGTTAGGTATAGAAATCTAACTTGCACTATAGGTAGTAGGAGGCAAAAGGGGAAAGAAAAGGGAGGGGGAATAGAAGGGAGGGAAGAAGCAATAAGGGTAAAGGGGAAGAAAAGGAAAAGGGATAATAGAAGGGAGGTGGGACTGTAGGAGGAGCTGGTCAAAATCAAAACACTAGGGGGGGGGGAAGGAAAAAGAAAAGCATAAACAGAGGGGAAAAGGATGGAGAAAAAGACACAGATAGTAATCATAACTGTAAATGTGAATGGCATGAACTCTCCCATAAAACAGAAGAGTATAGCAGAATGGATTAAAAACCATAATCCTACAATATGTTGTTTACAGGAAACACATTTGAAAAAGAGTGACACATACAGTGTAAAGGTAAAAGGCTGGAGCAAAATGTATTATGCTTCAGCTGAAGTAAAAAAAAAGCAGGGGTAGCAATCCTGATCTCAGACAAAGCAAAAGCAAAAATAGATCTTATCAAAAGAGATAAGGAAGGAAACTACATCCTGCTAAAAGGCACCATAGACAATGAAGTAATATCATTACTAAACATATATGCACCAAATGGTATAGCATCCAAATTCTTAGAGAAAAAGTTCAGGGAATAACAGGAAGAAATAGACAGTAAAACTATACTAGTGGGGGACCTCAACCTCCCCCTCTCTGAACTAGATAAATCTAACCACAAAATAAACAAGAAAGAAGTTAAGGTGGTGAATAGAACATCAGAAAAGTTAGGTATGATAGACCTCTGGAGAAAACTGAATGGGGATAGAAAGGAATATACTTTTTTCTCAGTGGCACATGGCACATACAGAAAAATTGACCATGTATTAGGGCATAAAAACCTCACAATCCAATGCAGAAAGGCAGAAATAGTAAAGGCATCCTTTTCAGATCATGATGCAATAAAAATTATATGTAATAAAGGACCATGGAAAGATAGACTAAAAAATAATTGGAAACTAAATAATCTAATCCTAAAAAATGATTGGGTCAAAGAACAAATCATAGAAACAATCAACAATTTCATTCAAGAGAATGACAATAATGAGACAACATACCAAAACTTATGGGATGCAGCAAAAGCAGTTCTTAGGGGAAGTTTTATATCTTTAAATGCTTACATAAATAAAATAGAAAAAGAGGTGATCAATGAATTGAGCATACAACTAAAAAAAGACTAGAAAAAGAACAAATTAAAAATCCTCAATTAAACACCAGATTAGAAATGTTGAAAACCAAAGGAAAAATTAAGAAAATTGAAATTAAGAAAACTATTGAACTAATAAATAAAACTAAGAGCTGGTTTTATGAAAAAAACCAATAAAACAGATAAACCTTTGGTTAATCTAATTAAAAAAAAGAAAGAAGAAAACCAAATTACTAGTATCAAGAATGAAAAGGGTGAAACTACCACCAAGGAAGAGGAAATTAAAACAACAATTAGGAATTATTTTGCCTAACTATATACCAACAAATTTGACAATTTTAGAGAAATGGATATGTATTTACAAAAATATAAATTGCCCAGATTAACAGAAGAGGAAGTAAACTACTTAAATAACCCCATCTCAGAAAAAAAGAAATTGAACAAGTCATTGGTGAACTCCCTAGGAAAAAATCTCCAGGGCCAGATGGATTTACATGTGAATTCTATCAAACATTTAAAGAACAATTATCTCCAATACTATATAAACTATTTGGTAAAATAGGTAAAGAAGGAATCTTACCAAAATCTTTTTATGATACAGATATGTTGCTGATACCTAAACCAGGAAGAGTCAAAAAAGAGAAAGAAAATTATAGGGGCAGCTAGGTGGCACAGTGAATAGAGCACCGGCCCTGAAGTCAGGAGGACCTGAGTTCAAATCCGGTCTCAGACCAAACACTTGACACGTATTAGCTGTGTGACCTTGAGCAAGTCACTTAATTCTGATTGCCTCACTAAAATAAAAATTAAAAAAAGAAAATTATAGACCAATTTCTCTAATGAATATAGATGCAAAAATGTTAAACAAGATATTAGCAAATAGATTACAGCAACTTATCACACGAATAATACACTATGACCAGGTAGGATTTATACCAGGAATGCAGGGCTGGTTCAATATAAGGAAAACTATCAACATAATCCATCATATTAACACCAAAACTAACAGAAACCACATGATCATCTCAATAGATGTGGAAAAAGCTTTTGACAAACTACAACACCCATTCCTATTAAGAACACTAGATAGCATAGGTATAAATGGAGTCTTCCTTAAAATAATAAATAGCATCTATCTAAAACCTTCAGCAAGCATAATATGTAATGGGGACAAGCTAGAAGCATTTCTAATAAGATCGGGAGTGAAACAAGGATGTCCATTATCACCACTGTTATTCAACATCGTACTGGAAACATTAGCTTTAGCAATAAGAGAAGAAAAAGACATTGAAGGCATTAGAATAGGCAAAGAAGAAACAAAGCTATCACTCTTTGCAGGAGACATGATGTTATACTTAGAGAATCCCAGAGAATAAAATAAAAAACTACTTGAAATAATAAACAACTTTAGAAAAGTTGCAGGCTATAAAATAAACCCACATAAATCATCAGCATTTCTATGTATTACCAACAAAGCCCAACAGCAAGAGATAGAAAGAGAAATTCCATTTAAACTTACTGTAGACATTATAAAATATTTAGGAGTCTACCTCCCGAAACAAACCCAGGAACTCTATGAACACAATTATAAAACACTTTTCACGCAAATAAAATCAGATCTAAGTAATTGGAAAAAAATCAGTTGCTCATGGGTAGGCCGAGCTAATATAATAAAAATGACAATTCTACCTAAGCTAATTTACTTATTCCATGCCATACCAATCAAACTACCAAAAATTATTTTATAGAGTTAGAAAAAATAATAACAAGATTCATTTGGAAGAACAAAAGGTCCAGAATATCAAGAGAACTAATGAAAAGAAATGCAGGGGAAGGTGGCCTAGCTGTTCTAGATCTTAAATTGTATTATAAAGTAGCAATCATCAAAACTGCTTGGTACTGGCTAAGAAATAGAGTGGTGGATCAGTGGAATAGGTTAAGTATGCAAGACACAGTAGTCAATGACTATAGTAATCTATTATTTGATAAACCCAAAGACCCCAGCTTCTGGGATAAGAACCCACTCTTTGAAAAAAACTGCTGGAAAAATTGGAAAAGAGTATGGCAGAAACTAGGCATAGACCAAAATCTCCCACCATATACCAAAATAAAGTCAAAATGGGGACATGATTTAGATGTAAAGGCTGATACTATAAGCAAACTGAGAGAGCAAGGAATAGTTTACCTGTCAGATCTATGGAGAACAGAAGAATTCATGACCAAACAGGAGATAAAGAACATTACAAAAAGCAAAATAGATAATTTTGATTACATTAAATTGAAAAGTTTTTGCACAAACAAAGCCAATGAAACTAACATTAGAAGGAAGGTAGAAAATTGGGAAAGAATTTTTACAACCAGTCTCTCTGATAAGGGCCTCATTTCTAAAATATGTAGAGAATTAAGTCAAATTTATAAGAATACAAGCCATTCCCCAATTGATAAGTGGTCAAAGGATATGAACAGACAGTTTTCAGATGAAGAAATTAAAGTCATCTACAGCCATATGAAAAAATGCTCTAAATCACTATTGATTAGAGAAATGTAAATCAAAACAACTCTGAGGTACCACATCACATCTATCAGAATGGCCAACATGACAAAACAGGAAAATGATAAATGTTGGAGAAGATGTGGGAAAATTGGAACACTAATGCATTGTTGGTGGAGTTGTGAAATGATCCAACCATTTTGGAGAGCAATTTGGAACTAGGCCCAAAGGGCTATACAAATGTGTATACCCTTTGACCCAGCAAAGAGATCACACAAATGGGAAAAGGACCTACATGTACAAAAATATTTATAGCAGCTCTTTTTGTGGTGGCCAAGAATTGGAAATTGAGAGGATGCCCATCAATTGGGGAATGGCTGAGCAAGTTGTGGTATATGAATGTGATGGAATACTATTGTGCTATAAGAAATGATGAACAGGCTGACTTCAGAAAAACCTGGAAAGACTTGTATGGTCTGATGCTGAGTGAAGTGAGCAGAACCAAGAGAACATTGTACACAATAACAGCTATGTTGTGTGATGACTAATATTGATAAACTTAACTCTTCCTGGCAATACAAGGATCTAAGACATCTCCAGAGGCCTTGTAATGTAAAATGCTATCCACACCCAAAGAAAGAACCATGGAAGCCAAACTGTTATTTTTTCTCTTCTGTTGAGTTTTGTTTCCTCTTTCTGATGGTTCCTCCTATTGGTTTTAATTTCTTCTTACAACATCACTAATGTGAAAATATGCTTAATATGAATGTAAATGTATAGCCTATATCAGATTATGTGCCATCTTGGGGAGGGTGGTGGGGAAGAAGGGGGAGAAAAATTTTAAACTCAAAAGCATATGGAAGTGATTATTGATAAATCAAAATAAATTAATTAAAAAAGTAGTGTCATGAGCATTACTTTGCAGAATGAACTTAGGCCGGTGAAAAATCCTGAGAACAGCAAAAAGCTATTTAATCTATGTTGGAGAAAAGAGAGGGATCAAAGAAAGGCTAGGACCACTGCTTTGAATGGAAAGAAGGAGAAGAATAGACAATAGAGCAAAGGCAGAAATATGCAACTGTTTTCTCTGCCAAGGAAATTATCTTTGGACCAGAAAGGAACGAAAAAGAATGACAATGGGGAGCTGAAAAGCAAAATTATGTGAGGAAATAGTCAGAAAGCATCAAACTTCCTTCCATGAGTATGTCACTAAACTCAGATGATCCCAGGATACTGAATAATAACAGAATCAGGATAATAGGATAGAGACAAAGACAGAGAGAGAGACAGAGAGGGAGAGAGAGAGATGGATTGATAGATGTTAAGATAGAAAGATACACACAGAGACTAGAATAATAGGCTGAATCTAACATGATCAAATTTCAATAGAAATGGGTTAAGCAATGAATTTTGTTTTGAAAAATCAAAACAATATAGGGCAAGGCATTGCCAAGCAGGATTTTGCCTAAAAAATGACCTGTTAATTTTAGCAGTGTGTAAGTTCAATATGATGCCATGTGACATAGCAGGCAAAAAAAGTTAATAGTCTTAGGTTTTATTAAAAAATATAATGTCCAAAATTAGGAAAGTAATGGTGTGCCTTGGTAAGATTGAACATGGAGTATCATATTTAATTCTGAGATCAAGTAAGAGGATAGGTCTCTGACAAGTTGAAGAATAACCAAAGAATAGGAAATGTATAGAAGAAGCTGATAGGCTGGAAGAAATGGAAAAGTTGAGTAACAGAGATCTTGATAAAGACAAAGAATACATTTGGTAGGTATGAGGAAGTGGGAAAAGTGGATGTATAAGGAGGTTTTATTCAGATGATGGAGGTGTAAGTTCTATTTATTTATTTTTAATTTATAGAATAAAACAAGCATTTCCATAACATAGTATAATAAAAAGATGATTGCACATAAAATGGCAAATCTATTGTGTGTAACTTGCTATTTCTTTTAAATATATAATAAAGGTATGATGTAAATTTCTTTTTTTTCCTTTTTATTCTTCCATCCCCTCTGCCCCCACTAGCAAAAGTTTGAAATGTTAAAGATGGAGCAACTCTAGTGACTCAATCTCAGGTGAATCAACAGGTCAGTGTGGCAGCTGAGAAAGTGAATGCCATCTTAAGCTACATTAGGAGAAGTGTAGTAAGAGAAGAGTACTCTGCCCTAGGCAGGCTGTATCAGGAATAGTATGTTCAGTTCTTGAAGCAGCTAGATAGTACTATAAATAGAGTAACCTGCCTGAAGTCAGGAAGATTCCTCTTCCTGAGTTCAAATCTTGCCTTAGATATTTACAAGCTGTGTGACCCTGGACAAGTCACTTGAGCCTGTTTGCCTTAATTTCCTCATCTGTAAAATGAACTAGAGTAGGAAATGGCAAACCCCTCCAGTGTCTTTGTCAAGAAAACCCCAAAAAAGAGTCACAAAGAGTCAGCCACAACTGAAAACAACTAAACAACAACAACAACAACAATGTGTTCATTTCTTGGTGTCAGATTGTAGGGAGGACATTGATAAACTAGAGAGCTCCCAGGGGATGGAAACTTGTACGGTACGAGGCTTTGAGTTCATGGCACGTGAGACCCCATTGAAAGAACTGGGGATGTTTAGCTTGGAGAAGAGAGGCCTTGGGAGGCAAAGAAGGGGAGATAACAGCTGTCATCAATCACTGGCCGGGTAGCAAGAGGACAAGGAATTAAACTTCTGCTTGGCCCCAGTGGGCAAAATGAGCAAAATAGGTGAAAGATAAATGTAGGCTTAATGTCAAGAAAAACTTTCTAAAAGAAATAGAATGGGCTTCCTTCTGAGATAATGGGTTCCTTCTCACTAAAGGGCTCCAAGCAAAGGCTAGATGACCTCTTGCTTAATATAAGTTTGGGAAAGGATTAGGGATAGCCCTGGGGTTTCATTGGCATTGAGAACTTCAAGATGAGAAAATTTTCTTTACTAATGCAGGTCGGCACCTTCTTTGCAATTAGTAGTCTTAGAAAATTATCTAAAGCAAAGAGTCGGTCAACAAGTATTTATTAAACACCTACCATGTGCCAGGTACTGTAGTTAAGTGCTAAGAAGGGCAAAAGGGGTGAGTGGGGTGGTGGGTGGGGGTGGGGAACCTGTCTCTCTGATCTCAAAGAGCTCACTGTCTAACAAAAAAAACAACATAGGACGAATTGGGTATAACCAAGTGAGGAAAAGCACTAGTATTAAAAAGAATCAAGAAAGGTATCTTTTAGGAGATTAGATTTTAACTTGGACTTGAAATAAGCCATGGGAGGGCATGAAACAAGCCATGGGAGACAGATAAGAGGAGGGAGAGAATTTCAGGCATGGAATTATGCCTGGGATCTGGAGAGAAACTTAGAGATCAACCAGCAGGCTATTGCAATAATCCAGGTGTAGGACAATGAGGAGCTGCTCTAGAATGGTGTCATTCTCAGAGGAGATAAGGAAGGGGTCAGATACTAGAGATGTTAAGAAGGTGAAAACTGACAGGCCTTCACAACAGATTGGCACAGGCATGAGAGATAGTGAGGAGTTAAGGATATACCTAGGTTTTGAGCCTGGGTGACTGGGGGAATGGTGGTTCTCCCAACAACAGGAAAATTAGGAAGAGAGGGGAAAGATAATGGGTTAAGTTTTGGGCATTCTGAGTTTAATAGATCTATAAGACATGAAGTTCAAGTATCTAATGGGCAGGTAGAGATGCGACACTAGAGGTCAGGAGAGAGGTTATGTATGGATGGGTAAGTAGATCTGGGAACCATCAGCATAGAGATAACAATTGAATCGGTGGGAACTGATGAGATTACTAAGTGAAGTAGGGAGAAGAAAGAGGGCACAGAACAGAGCCTTGGAAGACAAGTTAGTGGGTGTGACCTTAATGAAGATCCAGCAAAGGAGACTGAGAAGAAGTGCTCAGACAGGTAGGGCGAGAACCAGGAGAGAGCATTGTTACAAAAACCTAGAGAAACGAGTGTCAGGGAGAAAAGGGTGACTAATTGTGTCAAAGGCTACCAAAAGGTCAAGAAGGATCAAGAAAAGGCCTTTTTATTTGGCCATTAAGAGATCAATGGTAACTTTAGAGAGGGCAATTTTAGTTGAATGATGAGGTCAGAAGCCATATTGCCGAGATTTATCAAGGGCACTGAGAAGTCAAGGGACTTGTCCAGAGCAACAGTTAGTATGTGTTTGAGGCAGAACTCAAACATGGATCTTCTCTCTGACCTTTACACTATGCTACTGTTGTAAGAAGGTATTTGTTTAAGTAAGGGATAGTCTTAACCTTTTGTGGTGTCATGGATCCCTTTGGTGGTCTGGTAAATCCTATGATCCCCTTCTCAGAATAATGTTTTTAAATTCAGTAACATGATAATAAAGAAAACCAATTATATGGAAATACAGTTATTAAACTCTAAAAACAAAGTTCATAGACCTCAGGTTAAGAACCGCTGGTACAAATGGTCAGCTAGGTAGCATAGTGGATAACGTGCTAGGCCTGGAGTCAGGAAGACCTGAATTCAAATCTAGCCTCAGACAATTACTAGCTGTCTGACCCTGGGCAAGTCACTTAGCCCTATTTGCTTCAGTTTCCTCATCTGCAAAATGAGCTGGAGAAGGAAATGGCAAACTACTCCAGTACTTCGCCAAGAAAACTCTCAAAAGGGGTCACAAAGTGTTGGCCACAACTGAAAACAACCAAACTAGCTATTGAGGTCCTAATACTATGATTTGGTGAAGTTCAGAAAGTTAAGAAACATGGAGGCTTCATCTTTCCTGACAGCCTGTATTAGTGATTGTTGACTACCATTGTTCCATTTCTACTTTCTGTACTTTCATTAATAAGAGCAATGATAACAATAATGATTGAGCACTTTAAGGTTTGCAAAATGCTTTACAAACATAATTTCAATTTATCCCCACAACAACAGTGGGGAGTAAGTTGTATTATTATTCCCATTTTGCAGATGAAGAAACTGAGGGAAACAGTGGTTAAGTGAGCTGCTCAAGGACACACAGCTAGTAAATGTCTGAGGTCAAATTTGAACTCAAGTATTCCTGACTTCCGGCTTTATACACTGTGTCACCTGGTGGCCTACTTCTGTTTGATGTACTGAATGAACATGTTCAGAATCTACTTGTTCACTGCATACTTTTGAGTCATACTTCAAATGGTTGAAAGATCCAGGATTTCATCCCTCTGTCTGAGAAATCAGGTCTAGCTTTATGCCAAAACAAGGCCATCAGAGCAGCATATTAATGGAGACCAATACATCTGAAGAGCAAAAAATGCTTCATAAGGCACAAGGAGGAAGCTAAAACATTCTGGGCTTGTTTTCTGGGCTGTTTCCCAAGTCCCCCATCCCAGCTTCTCTCTTGAACTCCAAGAGTAAATGTAGGACAAAGAAACATTTCAGAAGTGAGCTCCCATGTGGAGCAATGCATCCCAGGTTTCAGCTATCATCTCTAACAGCTCCTTCCCACCTTCCCCACTACATGATTACATAAACTAAAATTTGCCTGCATAAAAATAGTAGTAAGTGGGGCATACATAGCATGGTTGGGAGAGTGTGGGGATCTCTGTCCCACCCTAAGGATAGTCCTGCTTCCTGTTACCTTACCTTTGTACCTAACCCCTGGCTAATATTTCACAGGGAGGTATTAATTTACTATTTCTCTGTTTGGAGAGATGCTAGGAGGACCACAAAGGGGTATTTATTTATAGGCTGCCAATATCACTATCCGTAGTCTCAATTTATCGATTCATTCTGGTCCTTCCTAACTGTTGTTCTTCCCTTCCTGTTTCCATGAGGATTGAAAGTCATTGGGTTTATTTGTTACTGTTGTTTTTTAACCTAATTTATTATTAGCAAGGTTATTATTGGAGGTGTAAATGGTCCTGAAGATATTCAGTAGTAATTTCATCCCAATAGCGGGCACAATCTCCCATCATGGTCTCTACTCAAACCTCAACTTCCACTATTTTCTAAGTCCTGCCAGGGCATTCTTTTCTGTGTACATCAGCAATACAAGGGTACCTTAAAACAGATTTCATACTGCAAATACCTGACAGGCTTTATCACTTAGAATTTTAAAAAAATATATTTCTCTTTTCTAATCTACTGCAGTTGGTGAGTTTTTTTTCACATGATTATAATAAGCACTCTTCATAGTTGACCCATGAATTATTTGGCTCTATTGCTGAAATGTCAGGCAGTCAACTAAGAAAAGGAGTACAATTTAACTAACAAACTCTATTCCCAGAGCTGCGCCGATGGAGTCTTGATGACTTCCCTTGAGAGAGTACTTTGTAATCCAATAGTTCTCTGAGTCGGGAATTTTTTTTCCTTGACATTCAACCTAAAATTTCCCTTACCTGAAATCAACTCATTATTCTAAAGTATACCCCTCGCAGTGGGTGAAGGAGGAATTTTCCTTCATAGGAATAAATTCCCCTGATAGGGAGAATTTATCCTGGGTGGTGTTTCTGTTAGCAGTGACTTGGTCCAACTGATCTGATTATTTGTACATGAGAGGCAACATGGCACACTATCTAGGAAGCCTGCCTTCAACGCAGGAAGAACTGGGCTCAGGGCCCTCCCTCTGATGTATGTGTATATATGTATATATGTAGGTGTGTGTATTGCATATGTATATGTATGTATGTGTGCACACTTACATACACATACACATCTATATATACATGTCTGCCCATATACATATATACATCCCTACATATATACACACATATGTGTAAATATACATGTATACATACACATACATATACGTGTGTGTGTGTATGTGTCTGTGTGTGTACTGTGTGACTCTGGGTAAGTCACTTAACTTCTCAGGTCTAGGCAACAACATTCCATAGCAGTGTGGCCAGAACAAGATTAAAAGGCAATTTGGAAAGATTTAACAGAATAAATTAAAATACAATAGAACATAATAATGTTCATATGTGGTTTTCTACGTCAATAAGTAGCCACAGGGATCCTTATGTACAGTTTAGTTACCCATCTCTGTTTCAGTTTTGACGCCTTGTTCTAGACAACCCTCTAAGACCATCTGTTACAGAGAAGATGCTGTCCTGCATTGGTTGAAGGAGTTCCCAATACAAATGAAATTGTTGATTTGGTATTGTTCTATCTCAGTTTCTCTTCTGGATTGTTTTTTAAATGCCTTAGTCATGATATCACATAGCTGTGATAGAGCCAATATTTAAGACCAGAAGACCTGCAGAAATATGTATCACAGTATGTCCATCCCCTTTGCCACTCTCTCCTACCCATCCTGCCCAAATACCATCCAGGCATTGTAGAGAGCCCACAAGTGCTATGGGGATCCCTTTGCTCCAACCTTCCTGCCAATGCTCTTTTCCCCTTTATCCTACCTGTCTAGATAAAGACCATCCTCCATCTCTACTTCTATGGGAGGGTATCAGGAGTCCTTGCTTCACTTTTACCTTCACTCACCCTTCCCAAAAACAGTGGTCCAGGCCCTTCCAACTCCAACCTTCTGCTTGCACACTTGGCTGCTCATGTCACTTGGATGATCAAGAAGTCAGGAAACACAATCCTTCCAGTAAGATGTAAGACTATCATCCATACCATCTGAGCTGCCGCTATGCTCTCCAGAATCCTGGGAATTACTGTCTGAACTGCTGTTTTGATTTTGCTATGTGTCCTGTAGATGATGAGTAAATATCTGGATACCTGAGTACTTTCAAGACATATAGTACATTGAACAGTTGTTTATATTTGTGTTCAGTTCTTGCCTCTTAAGTCTCTTCTTAAGGGCAAAAGCAATATCTTATAATTCCTTGTAGAATCTACAGAATCTAGCACACGACTGAGGATAGAAGAGGATAAGTACTTATGACATTACTTCTTTGTTCTTTTTTATTATATGTATGTATAATATATATATGTAAGTATATGTGGGTTCAATACTTCAATGCTAGTAATATAATAAATCACACTTTGGGGTTAAAATGATTATATCATGGGATAAATCCCTTGCTACATAAATCCCTTAGCCTTTTACTTGGTATTTGCTTAGGGAAATTCTCATCTTTGATCTTTTGATATACAATGGAGTTCCATCTATTGCTAGAGTTAAACTATAAAGTCAATGCGAAAGGCAAAAATCATAAATAGTCAAAATGATCTTCGAAAATCTCTCAAATTGGGATGGACCCAAGATGGCAGAGTAGAGAAATCTCTCAGCTGAGCTCTCCCAACATTCCCCTCCGAACAACTTTAAAATAAGAATTCCAGAGTGGCAGAGCCAACAAAAGATCGGTGAGACATTCTTCCAATCCAAGACAACATAAGAAGTCAGAAAGAGAAATCTGTGACACTGGGAGGGAGCTGGCCCAGGGTCCACATGAATGAAACAGCAGTGGTCAGACTAGGTGGTGGTGACAGAAGCAGAAGGAGCTCTGGCAGCTCTCAAGCCAGAGATGACAAAAGGAGCTGGCAAATGGTCAGAAAGAGATTACAAGGGACCATTGCACTAGCATGGGACAAGGCCCAGACACTGTCTGGAAACTCCATTCCTATAACCACTTCTGGGTCATATCGTAGAAGTAAGGAGGCGCACTTTTGGTCAAGAGTGAATGGAAGTCCTTCAGAGCTGTATCACTTCCAGTCCCTGATCCAGACAATCAGGGACTCTGAGGAATAGTGTTGTTTCTGATCTCAATAGAATAGGGGCCCTGAGGAGAGGTATTGATTGCAATCCCAAGGGATCAAGGGCCCTTTCTGGGTGAAAACCTGAATACAGACAAGGAGAGCAGTGACTACACCTCTCCCCAGATCACACCACCTTGGAAGCACCTGAAACTTCCAAATCCCTAGAACTAACTCTGAAATTAGCAATGCTAAAAACCTGAAGCTTGAGACACTACCCCTGCCCATTCATGCCAGGAACAGAGCCCACCATTAATATATGATTCCAAATCAAGAAATAAGGTGAAAAAATGATAAATAGCAAAAAATAACCTGAGCATAAAAAGCTACTATGTTTCCAGGGAATATCAAAACACAAACTCAGAAGAAGACAATGACGTCAAAACAGCTACAAGCAAATCCTGAAAGAAAAATGTGATTTGTATACAAGCCCAGCAAGAATTCCTAGAAGACCTAAAAAATAATTTTCAAAATCAAATAAGAGTGGTAGAGGAAAAATAGGTAAATAAATGAAAGCAAAGGAAGAAAATTATGAAAAGACAATTAACAGCTTGGTAAGAGAGGCACAAAAGATACTGAAGAATATAACACCTTAAAATCTCTCAAATAACCCATGAAATATAGTGTAGTATAAGATAGATAGATAATAGACAGAGCATTTATTAAGCATTTACTATGTGCCAGGCATATTTCTAAAAGCTGGGAATGCACATACAAGCAAGGAAGGCAGCCCCTATCTAACAGTGATGATAGTACATAAAGAGGAGTTAGAAAATAAATGTGGGAGAACAAGGTAGAGGTTGAAGCAGAGGAGAAAAAGAAGTCTGGAGAGGAGAATCACGAGTCAAATGAAGCATGGCTGGGGTCCTTCCTAAAATAGCAGTCCAGGCAGGCAGTCACCAATCAGAATAGCAGAGGCTCAAGACAGAAGCATCTCCAGGGTGCAAATGGCACTAGGAGGGAGAGGAGGAGGAACAGGAAGAGGAAGAGGAAGAAGATGTGAGTCTATAGTGTGTGTTTACCTATCTATCTAGTATATGCATTTATATAATGTTTATATACATATTTTACATATGTTTGTGTGTATACACATCACATATACATATACACATATACATATACGTGTATATATGTATGTGTGTGTGTGTGTGTATATATATTTTTATATATATATATATATGTATATATATAAATGTATTTGAGAAGAAGATAGAACAGATGGATGAGAGAGAGCCTGATACCAGGAACAATTAGGAGATGATTTCATTAATCAAGATAATGTACACTGATAAGGGTGACAAAACTTGAATTAGGACGCTAGGAGTGGGAAAGGAAAGAAAAAGACATTTTTGAATCAACGAGTTTTGATAACTAACAATATTCAAGATGAAATGAAGGGGTAAATAAAAAGATTTACAAGATTTTAAACTTGAATGCTTAGAAGAATGGTGCGCCATTGACAGAAATCAATAATTTGGGACTTAGTAGAATGAAGCTTCTTGAGGCCAGGGACCATCTTTCCTTTTGCTTTCATTTGTTTATTTTATTTTTATTTTACTTACCCCTCCAGCACTTAGTATAGTACCTAGTACATAGCAAGTACTTCATAAATGCTTATTACCTTGCCTTACCAAGAAGATGATTGGGGGAAATGGGAAAGATGAGTTTGGTTTTAAACATCATGAATCTAACTTGAAAACAGGAAATTCCCTCCCCCATCCTTCAGTTTCCTTTTGTGTGTTGTCTTCCCCATTAGAGTGTAAGCTCCTTGAGGGCAGAGACTGTCTTTTTTTTCTTATGTGTATTTCCAGTGCTTAGCACAGTGCCTGGCACATAGAAAGCGCTTAATAAATGTTTGTTAACTGACATCCAAGCTGAAATGTCCAGTAGGTATTTGAAATATTGAAGTGCATCTCAGATGAGAAATTGACTGAATATAGAGATTTAGGTATTAGAATTTGAGAGACAGATAGAATCTAAAATTATCTATCTTTAGTTCTCTTCTTTTACAGAAAAGAAAATTGAGATCCGGGGAGTTTGTGATTAGGCCAGGGTCACCCAGCTAGAATTAGTAGCGGGAGAGGGACTAGAACCTAGAACTACTTACTCCTGTTCTAGCACTCTTTCCACAATAGTATACCAGCTCTCAGCCAATGTGTTTTTTCATGGAATAATGATGTTGATGATGATAATGATAACTAGCATTTACATAATATATTGAGGTTTGCAAAGTACTTTACAAATATTAACTCATTTGATCCTCGTAACAACCCTGCAGGTTAGGTACTATTATTATCCCCATTTTACAGGTCAGGAAACTGAGATAGATAGAGGTTAAGTGACTTGCTCAGGGTCACATAGCTAGTAAGCATATGAGGTCAGATTTGAACTCAAGTTTTCCTGACTCCAACTCTTACACTATAACTGTCGTGCCACCTAGCTTGCCTTACACAAAGAGACTCTATATAAAGAGCAGAGGGCCTAGAATTACGTGTAGGACACCATATATGGGGGTGTACTCCAATAGTTCAAGGATCTGTGTTGTCATTGGTGCAAGTAGCTCCTCTATTCATAAAGATCCCATAGCTTCTATACCTCAGGAGATGGTCTTGATTTTCTGAGGCTTCAAATGTTCATTTCTTGGTAGTTAACTTTCTGATACTGAGTTCCTCCCAAAATAATTAGGCCAGTCTTTGAATTACAAGTATATAGTCTTTCAATAGATCCATATGCATATATATATATATATATATATATGTATTCTACATATTGCTCCCCTAGATCACCTCAGTTATCAGAAACCTGTCCTGTACCTAGTGGCCCTGCCCAGGAATGCTTGAGAATCCTCTAAGGGCTGGAGCATTTCCATGTGTGGCACCCCAAGCTTAGGACCAACTGACTGGCGGCAGATAGTACAAAGGAAGGATGAGGGCTTTTCCATGGCCAAGGTCAACAAGAGGTCAGCCTTAGTTGTCCTGCTGTCATCTCATTCGTAATGTCTAAAACCAAACTCATCTTCCTTGTCTCCCTCAAATCATTTTCTCTATGCTAACTTTCTGGTTTCTGTGAATGGTGTGCCATTAGTTCAGCCTTTGCAGGTCGTGTCAGAACTTAACTCCATTGGTATAGCCTTGGGGTACCTAGGCTCATTTGAGATGTAGTACTTGGGTAGACCATCTGTTATCTCTATAACTGATAGATAACATATTATAACACAGATTCAAATATGTGCATATATTTATCATTTGTTATTTCTCAGTTACAGAGATAACAGATGGACTACCCAAGTGTTATACTAGTATCCACAAAATATTAAAATACCTAGGGAAATTTCTCCAGAGCATTGGATAGATTTTCTATAGAGAATTTGTGGATAAGATAAATGATAGATACATGACAGATAGCCAGAGCATTCATTAAACTTACTATGTACCGAGCACTGGGATACAAATACAAGCAAGCAAAATAGTTTCTACCCTCAAGGAGCTTACATTCTAATAGGTGAATATAACACAGAAAGGGGAGATAAAGAAAAAGGTTAAAAGAAGAGGGAAGAAATTATCAGGAAAGGGTACTAGTGAACTAAGAGCAAGGCTTCATGTGAGGAAATAAAATCCAAAGAGTAGAATCAGGACTGAGGTTAGCATGGGGACAGGGCCCCTCATGAAACAGCATCATATGCTAAATATTCACCAATCAAGGAAGCAGACTTCAGAATGAGAAGGCTAATGGTGAGAGGGTAGAATTACAAGGGAATTAACTGCACAAGATGAGAGACCTATCAAGACCCTTTATCCCTAGTTGTAAACTGGCATTAATGGAGGAACCCACATCAATGAAACCACAGAACCAAATCAAAGTATATTTGTAATATGTACATGCACATTATAAGAAGCGACAAGCAGGATGATTAAAAAAAAAACCCGGAAAGACTTACACAAGCTGATGCAAAGTGAAGTGAGCAAAACTACTAGACCAATGTATACAGTAATAGCAATATTGTACGATGATCAACTGTGAATGACTTAGCTATTTTCCGCAATACACTGATCCAAGACAATTCCAAATGACTCATGATGAAAAATGTTATACACCTCCAGAGAAAGAACTAATGGAGTCTGAATGGAAATTGAAGTATACTATTTTTTTACTTTATTTTTTTGGGGGTATCTTCTTTCAAAATATGACTAATGTGGAAATGTTTTACATGATTGTACATGTATAACCTATATCAAATTGCTTACCATCCCAGGGAGGGAGGGAGGGAAAGAATCTGAAACTCGATTTTTTAAATGAATGTTCAAAATTATTTTTACATGTAATTGGGAAAATATAAAATATTATTTTAAAAATATGTATATGCACATGGCAAATACTCCGCTATGGATGCCAGCCTAAGTATAATAGTCCTATTGTCAATCAACAAATATATGTAAGTGTGTGTGTATATACATATAAACATACACATACATACATTCATATCAGACACACATACAAATATATAAACATGCAAGCAGGTACAAGGTAACCAATCTTGGGTGGGAAGACACTAGCAACTAGGGGGACAGGGAAAGGTCTCCTGCAATCAAAAGTTGCATGCTTATTACATACCAATCACTATGCTACATCTGGGGCTACAAAGAAAGGCAAAACCAGTCCCTTCCCTCAAGAAGCATATATTCTAGCGGGAAAGACAATATGTACATATAAACAAGACAGATAGAATGTAGGCACAAGGCGGCCCTAGTAGCTGGGGAAATCAAGAAAAGCTTCCAACAGTCAATGAACATTGCTTACTATATGTCAGGTACTGTGCTAAGCCCTAGGGGTACAAGAAAGGCAAAACAGTCAAGGAGCTTACATCCCAGTGGAGAAGAGAACCTGTAAATTAATGGTACATGCAATCTACATAAAGAGAGAATAGGAGACAAATGGAGATTACCTCTAAGGCATATATCAAATTAATCCATCAATAAGCATTCCTTCAGTTCTGCAAAACATGGTCCTGGAGCTAATTCAAACCTGTAAGGGTTTCCAGCCACCCTACATTAGCATCACATGGGAATGTTATTAGAAACAGAGATTTAGAAATTTTTGCCAGACTCATCCTGAGTGTGTGAATATACCAAAAATAAATAAAAATTTAAAAAAAAGAGATACTCATAGTTTGAAGTATGTGATAAGACAAAGGGAAGTAGGAAAGTCAGAGAAACATTTCCCAAGTCAAGCTCTTCTAGAAATAAACACACAGGGCAAGTGACAAATGCTGCATTTGTAGTTGGCCTCCAAGCGGGATGGTGACCTGGGCCAAAGCCCCGTGAGCAGGATTAGGTGCACCTGTGCCTAGCACCATGTCCTGTCAGACCGGAAAAAAATGACAAAGCAAAACTTCAGAACAGCCCCAAGGCCTTGGCTTTACACAGACTGTGCTACCTGGGCCCAGTTTGAATGATTTTCCATTCCTCCTCCCAGCTTTTGATCTGCAATCCCTTCTAACTCAGAATTAGTTGGAAGCTCGTGATTTTACAAATCAGCTGCCTCACTCATCGCCAAGCTCACTCCCTTGGTTAGTTTGTATTACTAATTTCACTTCTTTATTTCTCTCTGACACCTCTCAACACCTTTTCTTTAGGGGGGAAAAAGAAGCTAAAATCTTTAAACATTCAACACTTCAACAAATTACATCCATTAGTCAATGAATCCATCAACAAGCATTTATTAAATGCTTTGCTAATTGCTGGTGATTAAAAAAAAAGAAGCAAAAATAGTTCCTGCCCTCAGGAAACTCATATTCTAATGTGGAAAATGGTTAACATATACACAAATAAGTATATGCAAGACATAGAGTAGATTGAAGGTAACCTTAAAGGGGAAGTCACTAGCATCTGGTGGATGGAGAAGTTGGTAAGGCCACCTGAAGAAGACAGCATTTGAACTGAGTCTTGAAGGAAGCCAGGGATCCTGAAAGAAAGAGGGAGGAAGAAGAACATTCCAGGAATGGGAGGAAGCCACTGCAAGGGCACAAAGATGGGAGATTGAGTGTTGTGCATGAGAGACAGTGAGTAAATCAGTATGGCTGGACTATATAATGCATGGGAAATAGTCAAGTATAAGAAGAGAGGAAAGATAGGGAGAGGTCAGATTATGAAGAGCTTTAAATGCCAAACAGCAGAGTTTACATTTGATCCTAGAGGTAATAATAGGGAACCACAGAAACTTGCTGAATCATAGGGGTAACATGGTCATACCTTCACTTTAGGATAATCATTTTGGAAGCTGTGTAGAGGATACATTGGAGTAGAAAGAGAATTGAAATGGGGAGAACAATCAGAAAGCCATTGCAATAGTTCAGGCAAGATGAGGGTTCAAACTAGTGTAGGGAATGTGCTAGGGGACCGAGGGGATGTAGCCGAAAGATACTATGGAGAAAGAAACAAGATTAATCAATTACTAAGCATTTTCTAAAGTGCTATCTGCCTAACTAATATAGTAATATGTTTTGCATAATTGAACATGTATAACCTATATCAAATTGCTTACTGTCTTAGGGAGGGGAGAGGTAGGGAGAGAGAGAAAATTTGGAACTCAAAATTTAAAAAAAGAATGTTAAAATTGTCTTTACGTATAACTGGGAGAAAATATTATTTAAAAAAATAAAATAAAGTACTACGTGCCAAGTACATGGAGAGGAATAAAGTATAAGAACACTAGGAAGTCAGGAAGCAGTCAGGTTGTAAAGGACTTTTTTTAAATTAAATTAAAATTTTTGTTACATTTTAAGTTCTAAACTATTTCCCTCCTTCCTACCCCATCCCACACTAGAGAAAGCCACCATTTCTCTCTCTCTCTCTCTCTCTCTCTCTCTCTCTCTCTCTCTCACACACACACACACACACACACACACACGGATGTACAACCATATTATGCATACCTCTTGTCCATTCTTTCTCTGGAGGTGGATAGCATCTTCCTTCACAGGTCCTTTGGAGTTGATTTGAATATTTATAATACTCAGAATAGCCTAGTAGTCATTCACAGTTACTCTTCAAACAATATTGCTGTTAGCAATGTTCTCTTGGTTCTACTCATTTCACCCTTCATTATTTCATTCAAGTCTTCACATGGTTTTCGAAAATCAAGCTGCTCATCATTTCTTACCACACAGTAGTATTCCATCACAATCATATTTCATAACTTATTTAGTCATTACTTAATCGATGGACATCCCCTCAATTTCCAGTTCTTGTAAAGAGCTTTAAGAGCTAAACAGGGGAGTTAATATTTGACCCTAGAGATAATAGCGAGACGAGTTTGAGTAGAATGGTGACATGGGCAGAACTTCACTTTGGGAAGATCAGTTTGGCAATCGCGTGGAGAATAGATTGGAGTGAATTGAGACTCAAAGCAGGGAAACCAGAGGCTATTGTAATAGTCCAGATGTCAGGACTTCAGTGGAGGCTGAGTGAGTGGAAAGAGAAGGAAGTATCCAAGAGATGTAATAGTAGAAAGGACAAGACTTGGTAACAAATGGAATATATGGAGCGAATGAGAGTGAGGAGTCAAATATGAGCAACAGTAGGTGGATTAAATAGCTCTTAATATAGCTTTTTTTTTTAAAGTTTACAAAGCCAGTGTGTATCAGAAGCCAAACCAAAATCTCCTAATCTGAGATACCAGCTCCTTATCCACTACACCATATTATCGCTTGTAGGGGAAAAAAAAAGTTAAATTCAAACATGGTAAAGTTTCCTGGTGGATCAAGCAAATTCCTTTGCCCAGACCAGTGGTGCCTAAAGTAATTTGGATGCAAAGCACTTTTGTCTGAGAGAGAGAGAGAGAGAGAGAGACAGAGGTCAAGACTCACAGACAAATAGACAGACAGACAGAGAAAGTCAGAAATAGAGACAGAGAGACAGAGACAGAGATAAAAACCCATAACTGTTGAGGTCTGGGTCTGCGGAATGCTATGATGATAAAGGAGGTTTGGGGAAATTATGGTATAAAATAGAGGAAACCGAGCCAATTTTCACATTTAAATGTTGCTTGTACTTAAGCATTGTGATGTGTAATTTCATATTAAATATTTTAGAGGGAACAGTTCTGCATCTTAGCAGATTTACCGTTCTGTGGACCCCACAAATTTGTAATCATGAACGTACTCCAACTCATGATGAAAAAGAAATAATAACCCTTGGATATCTGTGAGCTTTATTGGAGCTACAGTGACATGAATGTCCAAGGAGTTCCTTTCCAAAAATGATGTTATTATTAGCAAAATAAAAATATCTAAAACCATGGGAAAATGTAACTCCTAACCAAACTCAAAAGCTTTTCACAATTCACCAGAACTGGAAGTTCATTGAGGAGCTGTAGAATATCAACCAAATGACAAATCCCTCCTTGAATTTTACATAATGTAGGTCATTCATTAGTATTCATGAGAAAAAAAATTGTTGCATGCATTTGTACCTTTTATAAAATTGGATTCTAAGAAGCAAATAAATAATAGTTTGTCAGGTAAATTATCTCCTTTAACAAAGTTACCCTATAATTTTTTCAAGAAAATTATAGGAGGAAAAATATTTTTGCATTCAAATCTTCTTCCTTTTCCTCCTTCCCTCCATTCCTTCTTTTTTTTCTTTCCTTCATTCCTGCTGTCCCTCTTTTCTTCACTTGTTCCTTCTGTCCTTTCTTCTTTCTCTCCTTCCTTCCTTCCCACCTTTGGTAAGGGATTAGCTGCTGACACAAAAGCCCAAAGGGTTGTTGTTTTTGGCTTTGGAAAAGAGTAAATTAAAATAATGTTGGCCCTCAGGAAGGAGGGTGGAAGTTTTCACACATAAGCTATAGTAGAAATTAAGGACTCTAAAGAGAACAAGAAGAGAAGATAGGAGAGGTGGCCATCTTCCCATGGTAGCAGCAAGACCAAGGGAGCAGCCAGTGTCTGCCACATATGTGGTTCCCTTCTTTAATACCATAAGAAAGGACTTCTAAATGGACAAACTTGGAGGGGTATGACTATGGTCTTGGGGTTTTTGGTGGGGGGGGTTGTTTTATTTTTATCATGGAATCTGAGGAGTGCTAAGAAAAATGAGAAAAATTGGCAGGCCCTACTCTTCTCCTGCCTTACTTTCACTAATTCATTTGTCAGATTTAATGTTACCTCTCATAAATACCTGTGATTAGCCCTATCTTTATGTTGCTTAGAGTCGTTCGTTTGTAACATAAGAGAACAAAGAAAGCACACAGGAGAGAGGGACCTTTCCTAGCACAGGGGCCCCCAGACTATCATTAGATAGTTTTGCTTTCCAGCTAGGGTATAAACATAAGATTTCATAACTACCTTTCTAAGTACAAAATTACTATGAATACAGATCATATTTTATAAATTTGCCTTACAGATGCAAGCTGTTACCCACTCTTCCTTTCTTCCTCCATTACTTCTTCCTTCCCTTTCTCCTTTCTTCCCTCCCTCCCTCCTTCCTTCTATTCTCCTTCCATTCTCCTTGTCCATTTCTTTCTGTCCATCTGTGTCTGTTTTACAGCATAAGTATTCCATGGAACACATTTAGGGATATGGTTGTCTAAGGTTCTTATACTGGGTTCCATGAATTTGTTTTTTTTTAATTATTCTGATAACTGAATTTCAGTATAACAAATTTCCTTTGGAATCCTATCTCTTTTAATTTATGCACTTAAAATACTATTTTAGAGAATCAGTAAGTTTCAGAAACCCCTGATCTAGACCAAAAGAGGCCTGAAAACAGCAGAAGGCAAGCAATGCTATTAGTTGGAACTCTACAGCAATAGTTCTCAGATATTTTGGTCACAGGACTCTTATACACTCTTAAAAATTATTGACGACCCTCCAAAGAGCTTGTTTATGTGTGTTATAGCTATCATTATAGTATTATTATGAAAATAGTTTTTGTTGCTTTTTTTGCCTTGCAGGCCCCCTGAAAGGATCTTGTAGACTCCCAGGGTTCCCTGCACCACACTTTGAGAACCACTCCTCTAGAACAAATTGTGAAATTGATGTTGATTTTCTTGTAGTAGATGGAGGGTGGGGTCCTTCAATAAGTGGCCAGGGCTGAGTTCTCAGGCTAAGCACTCTAGGCTGAGAGTCCTACGTGGGAAGTCCAAGATGAATTACAATTAGTTCAAGAGTATATTCAACTGCTACCTGTCCTCGACCAAACAGCAAGAAAATAACGTTTATCTACTGCACAAAGTACATAATAAATACTGTTCACCTGGGTGCATATCCTAGTGTCTGCCTCCTCATTTTCATTGGAACCAATCATTTCCCCAGGGAAATAATAACCCAAGGGTCTTGAGTGATTTATCACCCTCAAGCTAAAAGCAGTGATTGAGTGCTTACTGTGTGCAGATCACTGTATAGATTTGGCGGTACCATCTCCTGTCTCTGCCTTTGCATCCAAGATCATTTTTTTTCTTTTCAGAACTGGAGCAGCCATATTTTATTTTTGTTGTCCAGTTGGTTGACGGTCCTATAATTTACCCATGGGACAGAGTGCACCTGCTCTCTCTTGGTAGTGCCTCCAGCCTGACCCAGAAGGATGGCTATCACTACCATGATCAAGCTAATTAACTTTGAATAGGGCTATGGTTGGTGATACAAACAGCTGTGTAATCAGCTGACTTTACTATATTTTACTGATTCTTTTGCGGTCCCTGACAATGAAGGATTGTTGTAAGTCTTTGAGGATATATTCAAACCAAAATCTTCCTGCTGACAGTCCCCTAGGGCTGGGATTGCTATAGAACAAGTGCTACTGAATTGACAAAGAATATATAGAACACTTGGAAAACAGCAAGGTATTTGACGGTGTCTTGTTATCCTTGTGCAGAAGGAGTGAAGTGAATTGCACAGTCACAAAGGTGCAAAACTGGTTGGATGACATGACCCAAAGAGGGGTGATTAGTGGAATTAGGAAGGCTGGATGGAGATCTCTGGCGGAGTACCCCAGTAACTATATCCTTGGCCTTGTTCTGTTCAACATTTTTATCAATTACTTAGGAAATAATCTGTTTTCACCAGCAAAGACAGTGGAGACCCACATTTTCCCTCTAAAGCAGTCCTATCTCTACTTCTAAGGGAGGTAGAAATGTCATTAAAGAGAACAAAGATGGGAAAGGCAGTCAAATTGAACTGAAAGAATTGAGAAGTTAATTCACAAGGTATCTGAAGGAAGGGAAAACACTAAAGATGTGGAAAATAATGTTAAGAGAGGGGCTAAACCTGCAATTTTATTTGGATAGTATACACTCAGATAAGGAAATGTCCTCTTCCATTGGAGGTCAGAACCTTCTTCATAACTTGTAGCCTCTGAATTGCCTAGAGCAGAGGTATATCAACACTCCATGTTAAATGTAATTGAGAAATATTTAACAAAATAAGTAAAAATACAGATAACATTGTATTTTAAAACTAAGTGAACATGTAGCCCATAGGGATTTTGACATATGGATTAGTGATCCTGTTTCTGTATAAGTCTGACACACTGGCCTAGAAGACTGAGAGGTTGTGACTAGCCCAGGGTCATAGCAATGTGTATCTGAGGCAGGACTTGAACCCAGATCTCTCTGGTTCTGACACCTGCTCTTTATCTACTACTCTCTGGACTTGAAATTAATTTAAAAAAATTTAAAGTAAATGAGAGAACAGCTAACAATTACTGACTTATAAGCATCATTTTTATAGGAATTAGACATCCCTGATGATAGTATTAGAAGGAATAAGCAGGCTTTCAAAAGAAATATTCAAAAATGGATCATGTCTTTGCTATTTCACAATTGACTAAAAAATACCAATGACACAAGATCCCACTGTGGTTATTGTTCATTCATTTTGAAAAAGTATGTGATTTGGTAGAGCAAAGCCCTACCTTGAAGACTCTCTTCCAACAATGTTTCCCATCCATATATAAACTCATTAAAAATTAATTAAAAGAAATAATAGCAGAATTAGCTTTTCAGCAACTCTCCGATCCTTACCATCAAGTAAAGCATAAAACAAAATGATATATGCTCACAAGAAGTGATTATAACTGTGATGAAGGAAATCTGGTTCAAAGTTCAAGTTAAAGCAGGATACCTTGAGGACATGCTTTGTTTGCAGATGTCATTATGCTACTCAAATTTAGCCCCAGAACATCAAAGAAATTCCTGGAAGATATCTGTAACCATTCCAAATGGCTTGTCTTCATCATTCACACAAGAAAGACCAAGTGGATGAGAAATGTTTATTGTTCAAATTATGACATATATGGGAATGGATAATGTATAGAGTGTATATGTATATATATAGAGTGTGTGTGTGTGTGTGTGTGTGTGTGTGTGTGTGTGTATGTCAGTATGTATATCTGGGAAAGATAGTTCAGGTAGAAAATGAATGGGCCCAAAGTTTAAAATGAAGAGGATAGTAGACCAGACTGCCTTCAAAAATTTTTAAGCAACTTTAATGACTTTAAATTTGTCTCTGAGACAAAAATCCATCTTTTAATACTAACATTCTTCTGGTGTTGCTATATGGGAGCAAGAAAGAAAATACAACAGTCTCTGAAGAATTAAAAATTAGTATCACACAAAGGGGAAGAGAGAAGTACATGTGAGTATGAACAGGATGCAATATTTAGCCAGTAAAGAACCTCAAAGAAAAAAAAAAAGTAGTAAAAGATTCCATTAAGGAAATATATGAGCTGGTAATGGGGTGAGGGTATGGTATGACAAGTGGCCAACCAAAAAGCAGCACTAGCATCCTCACAATGTTAAGACGAAGTGAGGAAGATCTCTAGCATGTTGAATAGAACCACTATGGTAAGCTTATCAGAGGACACATAAAGAGCTGCCCAGGATGGAAAGGCATAGAGAAGTTGATTTCTGCATCACTGGATGAAACATCCAAAATCAATCAGATCACAAATTCATTTGAGTATTTAAGTATGTAGATGAAGTCATATAAGGCATTATTATAAAATCTGAAGATGACATAGGCAGGTTCCTTATCCTCTCTGAAATCCAGTTTCCTCATCTATAAAATAAGGATAATAATATATTACTTAACTCACATCATTTTTGTGAGATTTTACAAATCTTGAAATCCCACAGCTAGTGGCACAGTGGATAGAGCTCTAGCCTTGGAGCCAGGAGGATCTGAGTTCAAATTTGGCCTCAGACACTTACTAGCTGTGTGACCCTGGGCAAGTGACTTAACCCTGTTTGCCTTAGTTTCTCATCTGTAAAATGAAGTGGAGAAGGAAATGACAAACCAGTATAGTATCTTTGCCAAGAAAACCCCAAATGGAGTCACAAAGAATCTGACACAACTGAAAAACAACTAAAAAAAAAAAACCTGATAGGTTGGATAGGTAAGAAGAAGCCGATAAAACAAAATTTAAGAATCTCCTATTGCTGGGGATTCAAAAAAAGGTTGAAGCGGCTTGGTTAGAAAAGTTGTTCATGTAAAAATAAGACTAGAGTTAACATTTAGCTCTAAGCTCAATTTGAGCTGTGTAACATGGTAGCCAATAAAAGCTAAGAAGATTTTAGTCCATATTAATAAAAGTTCAGCATCCCAAATCCAACTTAGGCCATATTGTGTTCATTTCTAAGGTCACATTTTAGGAATGACATTGACAAGCGAGAGGAGGATAACCAAGATGGTAGGTGGGACTCAAAACCAAGCCTTACAAGGGTTAGTTGAAGGGTATGTTTATCCTGGAGGAGAGAAGGCTTATGATACAATTGAAGAAAAGAATACTGCTTCAGGTATGAGTTGGTCCCTTTCCACCTGGACAACCTAGAATCCTAGAATACCAATGGTTTAGAGACCAAAAGTCTAATGAATCAGCCAAAGGCAATGAAGAAAGGGAATCCAAGGATGGAGACATAATCCCTAATCTAGAGACAAAGCAAAATTCAGCAAAACAATAGCAAGGCAGATCCAAGGAGGGGTAAAAACTGGGCAAAGATTTCGCTCCCAATTGTTATGTTCAGTAAACTAGGAATGACCGTGAACTTCTTATGCCAGCATACATGGTCCAGACTCTCTACTCTCAATCTCTCAAATGGGCTGTGGAAAGATGAAATTCCTTTCCACATCCTCCTACCTAGATCAGAAAGAGTGGTTGATAGTTACCAACTTTACCCAATTATTACAAAACCTTTTTTTACTCGATTCCTTACTACATAACTTAATGTCTCTATATATCCCTGACAGGACTTTTAAAAATAATATGATTTGTCCCAGATGAAGTAACACTTAGACCAAAACTTTTCCTTAACTCTGTAACTGAATTATATTTTCCATAGGCCACATGGCATAGTGAATGGCAAGCTATTTTCAGAACCAGGAAAACTGTAGTCCAAGTGTAGTTTCTCATCCCACTGACTGTGTGACTCTGGACAAGTCATCTCATTTGTCTGACAGCTATCTCTTTGTTGTTCAGTCGTGTCAGTTGTGTCTGCCTCTTCGTGACCCCATTTGGCGTATTCTTGGCTAAGATACTGGTTTGCCATTTCCTTCTCCAGCTCATTTTACAGATGAGGAAACTGAGGCAAACAAGGTTAAGTGACTTGCCCAGAGTCAGCCAACTAGTATCTGAGCCAAGATTTGAACTCAGGTCTTCCTGACTCCATGCCTGGTGCTTTATCCACTGTACCACCAAGCTGCTCACAACTAATTCTATGAGACAGTAAGTTATAGAACAGTTGTGGATCTGCATTTCCTTAGCATAGGACAAGACTGAAATAAAAATAATAATAACAAAAAGTGCTGTATTTGACTACTTATAAAATCACAAGCACCTAACTTCAGAACAATATTAGGATTAGCAGCCCTGAGGTTGTCATGTGGTAATTAAGGGACTGGGAAAAGTTATATAAAGGTTCACAGCTGGCTGTTCTAGACAGCAAAATTGAAAAGCAGATTGCTGTCACCAGGGGAGATCAGCTATTCTAGATCTATAATTTTAAGCCCTTGTGGCTGCTGACAAATCTGGCAGGGTAGCAAGAGTTAATGTCTTTACCCATCCCTGAGTCTTGCCACGGCGGATCTGAGTCATGAAAACGTCATTACCAAATTTGGTAAAGCACAAAGCTTCTCTATGGTTGTGAAATCAATTAGAGTTGGGGGTTCAAGTCTTTGTTTATCGACACCTCTCAATCAACTGTTCTTGCAAAGGTTAATGAGACAGCATTTGGAAGAAGTATATTCCCTGTCCCAACAGGCCACTGACTCACCTCAGACCTCGGAGTAATGGAAAAC
This sequence comes from Vombatus ursinus, assembly GCF_900497805.2. Taxonomy (NCBI): domain Eukaryota; kingdom Metazoa; phylum Chordata; class Mammalia; order Diprotodontia; family Vombatidae; genus Vombatus; species Vombatus ursinus. Next base: position 21,113,444 of record NW_020955033.1, on the reverse strand, counting down.
CTCACTGGTGCTTATGAAGTTATTTTCATACTATTTAGAGTTTCCTGCTGTTCTCATTGTCATTGAATCCTTGATCGTGGTTATTTAGAATTAAAGGATAATCGCTATTGGTTTATTGTATATAAGGCAGTAAATGGCTGCTGAGATAGATTGATGGCCAAAGCAAAACAGAATCATTTAATCTATCTCCAAAGCTGTTTATTGGGAGTATACTACAAAGCCGTAAAGATTATTACTATTATACAGCCCACCATAACATTAAAACCAGAAGTTTCTTTCCCTTGAGAAGGTGGGAAATTGTTCCATTATGCAGTCTCGATCTAGGACTTTCTAGGGATGTCACCAAAGGGGTGAGAATAAAATGAATTCCTGGGTAGTTTAGAAGTAAATACTATCGTTTTCGTTGTACGATTCTTCACTCCCAAACATATTTACCTGCTATGCAGCTTCTAAAGCACAGAATTTTCTTAAATATCTAAAATCAGTGAATTTGCTTGTCAGCTGAGACAGACCTGTCCCTGGAGCAAGAGGAGAGGGTGGGAGAAAATAGCTAAACAGTCTAATTTAAGCTAAATTAAGCACATTTTTTTCTAAACCAAAGTTTCTTAACGAGGATCTGAGAAACCCCACCACAGACTGATTTCAGGGGGGCCTGTGAGTTAGTGCCTGCCTCTGAGCTTAGATCTCTGAGCTGACCTAACTGATCCTGGAAATATCTTATTTGGGCATAGTTTGCCCATTGTCTCCCCCATCAGAATGTGAGTTCCTTGAGGGCACAGACTATGACTGTCTTCCTTAATATTTGAAGCACTCAACACATTATCTGGCATGTAATAAATGCTGGAAAATGTTTGTTGATTGATTAATATTTATTTCAACATAATTGGCCATTTATAATCCTATTTTAATTTATACATTTATATACTTTTTTTTTTCTGAGAAAGGTTTCGTGGGCTTCACCAGAGATACAAAGGGGTCCATGACACAAAAAAAGGTTAAGAACTAAGAATATTACTTGGTCAAGGCAGACAGTTTTCATGGTTTCTTTTGATAAATACTTAGGCAATTGGATCTTTGATACAAAGTTATGGTATTAGAATCATAATTTTGTTGTTGTTGTTGTGTTGTTTCATTCATGTCTGACTTTTTGAGACCCCATTGGGGTTTTCTTGGCAAAGATGGAATTATAACAATGCTTCACAAATCAATGCTCTGAGGTACATTAAAGCATGTTCTGCTGACTGCAATAAGATTGGTGACTGGAACCAGTTAGGACCATGAGCTATATCAGAATTTCTTCGTACATTATCAAGGGTAGTAGCATGAATAATTAGATACTTGGCAAAATGTTTTAAAGGACAATGAAGAAAATTGAAGAATATCTTGAGTTGACAAACTCTTCAAGAATATAAGAATATCACTCTCTGCTTTTAAGGGCCACTGTCTTGTTGATTTTTTTTTTTAATTCAGAGGGAAAAATAAAGAGCTGACCTTTTAAAAAAAATCCCAGCCAGAGTAAAGAGCCAGAAACAAGTTACAATATGCTCAAACCTGGGAGGTTATCAAAAGATTACATGGTATGCAAAAGTCCATATTAGGAGGAACTGAGTAAATATCTTAAAAGGTAATTGGCAAAAGAATCTTGTCCTAACTAGAAGAAAATCCACATAGTAGGGTATGAGGAATCCTTGTTGTTCTAATTATTTCTCCTTCTTTTGTCTTTGACATAAAGGGAAAAGCAAGACGAAAGGGTAAAGGGATGATTCGGGACAAAAGTACAAGACAGAAAAAGCTACGCAATTGAAAAATACATATTCTTCTGGATGACATTGAACAGGTAGTTAGCAAAAGCTGAAATAATACCATTTTTTTCCCTAAAACTCTGAATTAAGGATTTCAATTGTTCCAAATTCCAAAAGCAAGTAGATCAGTGTTGAAGTAAATAAAGAAGCCTGAAGCATCAACACTGGAAAAACAGTGTAAAACTGAGTCTTTTGACACTGGAAACAATATATGTGGGGAAAAGTTAAAGTTTTCTTCTAGCAGGAAAGAGCCTGAATTTAGATGTGACAAGGGTCCTTTTCTTTGTAAAGATGTTTGTATATCTTTAATTTTTGCCCTACATCTCAAATTTGTAAAAATGATAGCAATCATAAGAGATTTCTCTATGATCTATGCTGTTATGTAAATAAAAACATTTACAAAAAAGCAAAACTGGCTAGATTATGTATTATTCCTCAACTTTGTCATTTATTTATGTCCAAATTAAACCTAACTACCTGGTCTACAGAGTACATACCTGGTACCATGAATCACCTGGTAGTAATTATTGAAATTAGAAGCTAGTACATCAGAGAAATTATTCAACTCCTATGGAATTTGTCTTACAGAATGAAACATGCAAGGTGATGACAAATATCACATATAGGCAAGAACCATGTCATCTGCCTCCTAAAACACCATCCTAAAATGTGCTAGATTTTGTGATAGACAAGACCAGTTTGTTAGCTAGGCCCTCCTGGTACTTTAGAGAATTAAAGCAGTTTGAAAAAGGTTGAAAAACTATGATCTGTTCATATACCTCTGTTATACACTTATCTGATGCCCTATATATAGTGAGTGCTCAGTTAAGTACTGATTAGCTGAATAATTGGTAAACACATGTATCTCTAAGAATGTAGTCCATTGTATATATCATAAAATAAAATGTTTGCTGAATTGAATGAAACCAAATCAAAGCTAATTATTAAATAAATTAAAAGTTTCTTCAGAGAAATTCAATCCAACATTTATAAAACACCTACTATTTCCAGAGCATTGTACTAGTCTCAAAGACACAAATAACAGGCTCTGGACTCAAGATCTCAGGATGTAATGGGAGTACAGGATGGATATGAATGAATTAATGAATGAATAAGCTTACTATTTTCCAGTGCACCATACTAAATGCTAGGGATACAAATACTAAAGCAAAGACAATCCCTGCCCTCAATGCCCTTACCTTCTAATAGAGGGGGAATTACACACATATGGATAGATTATAGTTATGATACTAGCAGACCATGGTAAAGACAAAGGAGAGATACAAAGTGAATAACTTCTGAGCTAGCCTGACAACATGGCCCATGTAGCCAAATGTAGGCACCATGATTAACTAGGTGGCAGTACCTGGATTGTGAATTCTAAGAAAATTTAAAGAGGAAGAGTTCACATTCATCTGTAACAGTGAGAGAAGGCTTTAAGCAGAGGTGGAACCACTGAAAGTTATGATTATTGAAAGTCATTGAAAGTGACCTCATTGTGCCCAGTCTTGCTTGTCAATCAGTGTTGGGGAAAGCGTCACCCAGTCTGCAGCTTTTGTATTTTCTGCTATCTAGCATGTGGCAGATCATCCCTACAGATTAGCACATGGGGGTAATTGGGGAGGAGTTGAGTGAGACACAATGGCCCATCCCCTTTTGCCAATGTGGACCTATCCAAATTGTCTTTGTCTCGTTATGAAAGTCATTAGTAAAAGCTGGTTCCATCTTGAATCCCTTGCTGATCCCTACTGATCAGCTTGTCAACATGCGGTTACCTTGACATATTAATAAACTCTTTTTAATCAATTAATTCTCTTTTTCCTGGGAATTTTGTGTCATTAATCAAGAAGAAAACCCAAATTTTCCTTTAGGCATCACCTTGAAGGATTCTAAAAAGAAGAGATATGGAGGAAGTATATTAGATACACATTGTATGGCCTGCCCAAACGTAGGATGAAAGCAGGAAATAGCTAGTAGTCCGGTTTGACTGAAACATAGATTGTGTGAAGAGGAGTAATGTGAAATGATTCAGAAAAGGTAGGTTAGGTCATAAACATATTGTAGAAGAGCTTAAATGATAGACCATGTATTTCATACACTATTCTACAGGACATAAGGAACTACTGAAAGTTTTCAAGGAAGAGTGATACATACAGTCAAGTCTGTGCATCGGGAAGATTAATTCAACAGCTATAAAGCAGAATAAGAGAACAGTTGACTTTTATATGATACTAGAAGGTTTGCAAAATTGCTTTTATCTACATGATCAGTTAGAAGTTTATTAAAATAGTCCATGTGAGAGTATGAGAAGTAATTGGGCTTAAACTTGGGTGGTGGCAGTATGAGAGGCAAGGATAGATAGAGGTGGTAGATATAATGGAAGCAGAAAAGTAAGCCTTGGCAACTGATTGTATTTGAAAGGTAAGGGCAAAGATGACTCTGAGACTCTGAGTCTTAAAAATGCCTGGGAAAATGGTGATAACATAGGCAGAAATAGACTGGGGTGGGTTTGGGGGGAAATGAATTCATTTTGGGGTAAGTTGAGTTTGAGGGACAGGCAAGACGTCCAGATGGAAATGTCCATTGGGCCAGGAGTAAACCCAGGACTGTGATAGATAAATGGACTATGAAGTCATCTGCATAGAGGTAACAAGAAAAGGTATAGTAATGAATGAGATTTCCAGAAATGAATGAGTAGTACGGTATGGATACAGTGACTATAGAGCAGGGCATGGCAAAATCCAGATGACTGCTTCTTTTTGTAGGCAAAACACATTTTTGAATGTTTTGTATCTAAATATATAGGCCCTACAAAAACAGGCTGGATTTGGTTCTTGGGCCATAGTTTACTGACCCCTGATATAGAATATGGTTTCTAGAAGTTTAGCAGTAAAGTGATGTTAAATAATATGAAACTACAAAGGGGTGACAGGATTGCAAGAAAGTTTTTGTTTTGATTTTTAGGATAATATAAACTGAACGTGTTTGTAGACAAAGTAGCATGAGCCAGAAGAGAGGAATAGAACGAATATGAGAGAGAGTGAACAATGAAGCAAGGTCATAGAGGAAACAGCTGTTCCTTCACCCTCTGAGACTACAGCAGAGGAAAGGATGAAAAGGAACACGGAACAGTAGAAAGAGCACTAAATTTCACGTCAGAGGATGTGTGTTCTAATCATGACTCTGCCACTAGCCAATAATAACAGTAACAAATACTGATAATAATAATAATTAATAATAGCTAGCATTTATATTGTACTTTCAGGTTTATAAAGAACTTTATAAGTATCTCATTTTATTCTCATCTTAATCCTGGAAGGTAGGGATGGTTATTAAACCCATTTTATAAATAAGGAAAGTGAGATAGACAGAGGTTGAGTGATTTTCCCAAGATCACACAACTTGTAATCATCAGAGGCAGGATTTGAACTCAGGTCTTCCTAATGCCAAGCCAAGTGCTCTATGTACCAAATCACTTAGCAGACCCATCATTTATAATAAAGGCTACTTATATAACTTTGGGCAAGTCATTTAACCCCTATGGTCCTCTGTTTCTTCATGTGCAAGATGAGGGGGTTAAGCCTAATGATCTTTGAGGCTCAAATAAATAGTTCTAAAATATATTCACTAAGATCCCACAGTCCTGTGGGACATATGTGTTGAAGGCTGGAGATGAGAGAGCTTATAATGGATAGATTCAATCTTATTCATGATCTGGGCAGTGAGGTCATCTGCTGAGAGAGGAGGGAATGAAAGAGGAATTGGGGGTTTGAGTGAAGAGGAGAAAGTTTGAAATAGCCGCTGTGGGAAGCATGATAAGGAATGGATCAGAGAGGAATAAAAGGATTTCTGTACAGCAATAATGATGGCCTGATTGAAGTGAAATAACATGAATTTTTAGTGGTTGTCTCTGCCTCCAGCAGCATTTGGCAAGAAGAAATCTTGCATCTGGGGAAGAAAAAGCAATGGAAGTCACCATTGAGGATGATGTAGGGTTGGGGATCAGCAGGGAAGGGAGAGTATAAGGACAAGGCCAGAGGGGTTTCATGTATGGAGGATGAGTCTTTGTCAGAATGGCAGGCACCAGGGACAAAGAGCAGGAAGAAAAGGAAGGGAAGTCAGAGCAGAAGCCTCTGAAGTCAGGATGAGGTCAAATAATAAGGCCATGGGAGACAAGGTAGGAGATTATGGTTAGAGGGAAATCTCAGAGCTTAGGAATGAGGAGGAAGAGAAGGAGTTTCAAGTGATGGGTGGCTCAGTAGAACCAATGCATATAAAAGTATGAATTAAGTGCTTACTAGTTACAAAGCACTGTGCTAAGCATTGGGGGTACAAATAGAAAAGCAAGGTAGTCCCTATATTCAAGGAGCTCAGATTCTAATAGGGAGAGACAACATATAGTAGATATTTCAGCTTCAAGTTGGATGGAATGGACCAGTGATTCTTAGGTTGCAGCAGCAAAAGAGATGTTAATACATCTTCTTTAATGTCATTTCCATTAATAAAATCTATAATATATTATATATATATAATTCTTCTATATATAATATAAATCTATAATAAAAACATCTATTCCTGATGATGAACAATTTGACAATACCAACAGCTTTTTTTCTATGTCATCAGTAGCCATGGATTCTGAAGAGGCCTGGAACACAGCACCTGTAGACACAGTCACCAGATCACTAGGGCTGCTTCCCTAGATGATGCCTGTGAGGCCAAGCTAAAAGCAGGGCCAGCATTATGTCAGAGAGTCGCTATCTCTAAGGGGCCTCAGGCTTACTTGTTCATCTTTGGCATTTGTTCAGCAATCGGTGGTGGTGAAGTCAGGGATGACAGGCCTCTTGATCAAGGGTTGTTCCCTTTGATTATGACTGCAGGGCCTAGTCTGGAAGCAGAGCCAGTGATCTTAGAGGAATAGGGAGTTTTTGCTATTCCCAGGGCTCCTTGACTTACCTGCCCTCAGTGGGTGGATGGGGATTTGAGACCCTTCTCAGCTAGTGTTGTTCCTTTCAGTGATGGCTGTGGGAGTACAAGTGGTGGTCATGGAAGTTAAAGAGAGATCAGGGCGTTAGAAGGATTATCCACATGACTACCAAAGCCAGCAAAGATACTGTATTTCACTACATAATTGTCACAGATTTTATGCCAAAATTTTTTGCAAAAAAGTGGCATGCGACCATTATGTGAAGTTTTTTTTTTTAATTTGTATCGGTATTACTTAAAAAATAATTTATTACTAAACTGTCTTTGGAGCAAGATTAGGATGCATAGAATACTTGTGAATATACGTTAAAATTGAATACTGACAATGCCAGTGTACTGAGAAGTCTAGGCTCGCAGCTTGTAATGTGTGAGAAATAAATGTGTATCCATATACTATTGGTAAATATATTGCTATTCTATTTACCTTTTAAGCAGCATGACAAACAGAATTATACCATGCAACGATTAAGCAACAAAAGGTTATAAACCAATTTTTGGACTGAAAAAACAGGGTGCAACGATTATGCAGTGGCAACAATTATGTGTTGAACTATGGTAGTGATAGAGTGAGGGTATTCTGTTGAATTAGGAGTAGAGATGAAAAAAGGAAGGAAACCAAAGGCTAAAAGGAAGTCAGTGAAAAAGGTAGAAGCATATCTTGCTTGGTAAATGATCACAACAAGGATCTGAAGAGCATAATATAAACTTCAAAGGAGAAAGAATGTTTTTGTGATGGTAGTTTACTTTATCCTGATTCTGTGGAGGGGATGGGAAATGGGCGCGGGGGAAAAAACAAGGAATGAATGGGCAGTATTAGAGATGATGAGAAAGTGGCAAAGGATGTCCTATCTTCAGGGAGAAGTCAGTTTTCAATTTGAATCAAGTGGTAGGAGGATGGAAGGAGCTAATGGAAAACACTAAGAGATAAAGAGAAATTTATAAACACTAGTTTCAGAAGACATTGTGCTTCACACATATGTCTATTCTAAATTGAATCCTATAGATTCAGTTGCAGTAATAAAGACCACAGATTATAATAGTGACAACAGACTGATGGTAACAGGATCTTTGAACAGAGATCCCTTCTTCTAAATGGTTCCTTTGGATTTAAGTGCAGCAAGAAACAGCTCTGAGTCACATCTTCAACTAAGTATGGTCTCATTTTAATACTGGACTATATTTTCAGAGCTCCAATGTTTTGATATGATTCCAGAGCTTTACCTCCTTTCCCCATGCCCTTGACAGCTAAGAGTGTAGTGCCCAGCATTTTCTTTTATTACTTACTCATAAAAGATACTAATTTAAGGTCTAACTATATATGTGACTCAGTTGGCACTGAGAATGTTATGGAATGTGGTAACTGCACAAGAAAATATTACCCAAGTGTTTGACATAAGCAGCAGTGGAAAGGTCTGACTTATGAAGAAGGAAAAATGCTTAAACAGAGGACAAGAGACTCTAAAATTCTATTATTTTAATAATAAACTGGAGACAATCTATTAGAATAAAATTACTCTCCTATAAATTACATGAAGGCAACAGGAGTGTTCTTTGAGGTATCCCACATACCAGGTCCTCAATAAATGTCTCTTGAATGAAGGAATGAGCAAAGGAATAAATGAAATCTCAAGCTAGAAAGACAAATAACTAATGTTATCTTTTCTATTCATCAACTTCCCAGAAGAACTATGCCCAAATTATCCTAAAATCCTGCATTTTTAAAGTCCTCCAGCAAAGGAAATTCTAGTTTTCTATAACAACTAATTTTAGTAGTTAATAAACCTAACTCTCAAGAAATTCTTTCCCACAATTAACTTAATCCTCACTATTATTACTTAAGTCCATTTGTACCACAGTTATGTGGAGTAGTTGAAAGAACTCTGGATTTTGAGTCAAGGAATTTGAGTTCACGTCTTGATTTTTGCCATTAACTAGCTGTGGATCTTAGACGTCACTAATCCTTTCTGGACCTCTGTTTTCTTATCTTTTAAAATGATGTATTTGAACTAGATGATCTCTAAGGTCAGTCAGTCAATAACCATTTATTAAGCACCAACTATATGTCAGGCACTGTGCTAAGTGCTGGGGATACAAAGGAAGACAAAAGACCTTACTTCAAGAAGCGCAAAGTGTAATGGGAGGAGACAATGTGCAAATAATTATGATAGAGGATAAGCTGTATTCATCTTGTTTTTAATAGGATAAATAGGAAATAGGAAATAAGGCTTATTCCATGTCGAAATGTAAGGTAACTTCCATCTCTAAATCTATGGCTCTATTATAATTTCATTTATCCTCAATGGATGTCATGTAATCACCATCTTTCTTCAAACATTTCAATGTATTATTCAGCCTTTCCTAATAATTCCTCTTTTCCAAGATTTATCATATTCATCATTTCCCTTTAGCTCTACCAAACTCACCATATCTCCTTTTAAGTTTCAGAGAATTAAAATAGAACCAGTACCCTCATAATGGACAAATGCCATCATTACCCAACGTCATCATTGAAGATTTCTGGGATCTTTATCTATGGTTGAATTTTTGCATGTTTTATTCATTTACTCATCAAATGTTTATTATGCAATTATTATGTGCTACACTAACTTGGTCATTGATAGTATTTGTCAAGTTGCTGTCTTGAGGAGAAAGAAAGAATTCTTTCCCTCATGTGGTAAATAGCCTGTGAAAGACAATAATGATCAGGGGAAAGCATCCTGTAACAGAAACAAGGAACCCAGACTGGGTGGCTAGATCTGCTTTCCCCACGTCCAAGAAGGCCTCCAGCATGGTGGGTAGATCTTCAATTGAGGATTTATGAAAGGATTTATTGAGGATTTATGAGACAGTATAGAGGAGAGAGGACCCCCTGCTGAAGTGGACCCACAATTCTGCTTACAGGACTTAGCACTAGCACCTATTAAAAGGCAAAAGTTAATGACAGGGTCATAAGTGAATAGGATGTGGTAAGAGCAAAAGACACATGGCTCAACCTAAGCAACAGAAAGAGGCTTTTTGAAAACTGAGACTCATTCCTGGATATGTAGCTAGAATTAGGAAACTTGACAGTCAATGTGGCTACAAGCTTCTGAGCCTATTACCAGGGGACCAGGGAGAAAGCCTGCCTTGACAATAGGATGAGCTCTGGGAAGAGGTGCTGAGAACTTCCTAAGTGCATTTGGAGAACTAATGCAAGGGCTTAAAAGCTGAGCCAAGTGGGCAGCGCCAGTTCTGACTTCCTGAATGCCGCACTTAGGGAAAATGTTTCAACAAAATAGAATTAAATGCAGGTCACCAAGGGAGTTGGAAACTCTGCTGACTTGACTGAATCACAATCAGTAACTGGGATTAAGTTGTTTAATTTTTGAAAATTTCTCCCCTAACTTTCTCAATTAAATGTCACTTCCCATGATCCCTAATTTCTAAATGCTAATACAGTAAGTACTCTGGCTAATTATTTAGAGAAATTTCAAATTTTGAAATAGCAAAGGTATCTCAAGACCCATTTCAAAAAATATAAAAATGGCATTTTTGTTGAAAGCTAAAGAATGAGTTTTAAACAATAGGAAAATGTCACTTATTCCATAACGTTTGTCATTCTTTTCATGAATCAATCCTAATGTCTTCTAATGATGTACAGAACCCTGGGAATAGGCAAGTTACTGACAGAGTTTGAAAAGCAAGTTCTCAGAGACTTAAGACTTTCATCTCTCTAGTATTTCTGTAAGAAGCAGGATAATGGCAAGGTCTGATTTATAAGGAGAATAATGCTGTTATACATTTCAAGTAGACAGCTTTCCAGTGAATAACTGGAGATGTTGAAATACGAGGTCTGGGTCCAGATTCTCTCCCGTGAAAAAATCAGCTCTGTTCTGTAGTTCTAGGTCAGACAACAAAAAGGCAAATGCCTACTTCGTAATAGACCAGTGGACATAAGACAAGTCTAAGGCTAGGGGCTAGACGCTTTTCTCAAAGGAATTAGAATCATAATGGGAACTCTCTCCTCACCCCTTCCAAAAATACTGATTCCAAGACAAACATCAACTAGGGTAAAAAACCTGGAAGAAAATACCATCAATTTTAGATTCACAGGCTATAGGATTTATGATAAGCCAATTGGGCAGAAGATTCCATCAGGAACTCTTGTCTGTTCTGTTTGAATCTGATGCTCCAGGTGATGGTGCTACACCAGGTATTGATATGATCAAACAGACAGATCTAATATGAGCAAGCTCTTTGCAAACCCATTGCAAAGATTGTCCTCATTTACTATGGCTACAGCTTTTGTTCAAGAAGCCTACTGCCATATGTTAACGTTTTAATACCATTGGTAAGTCCTCCCTCTTTTCTTCATGTTCCCACAAGGCTTGATTTTAAAATGACCACCCACTTTCTAAGTCATGGCCATCAACCATGCCTCAATATTTTAATGGATCTGTGCTATGACCAATGTGAATGTCCCCTACAATGGTGTGGATTACAATTAATTTGTACCTTCTCATCTATGCCAGTTCATGACCATGCCCTCCCTCAAATACTTCAGTGAGGTTTTTACCCTACATGTTCAAGACGGTCCTTCATGTTTTTTTTAAAAATATTCCTTGAGAGTTTCTATTTCTTCTATTCTTTGTTACAAAAGGTGGCTCTCTGGGTGGGAAGGAGGGTTGTATTTGAAAATAAGATAATTCTAAAACAAAAGTTATCAATAATTTTTAATCCATCAAATAAAATATCGAGAGGAAAAATTTGTGGATGACAATGTGATACTTGGACCATTCATCTGATGTTCATTGCTCCTTTCCTTCACAGATATTATCATTAATGAATGATATAATCCAAGAAAGACAGGCCACCAACAGTATCAAAATCTTTGGAACCATTCATCACATAGCACACACACACACATGCGTGCATGCTCATACATGATTATCAATTATCCACACATAGTTTATCTACTTGATGGATAGTGTCTCTTTGTCACCCCTGAGGTATTTGGGCTACTTTCTACACAAAACACATACCCAGATATGCACATACCCAGATACTGATAGAACCTTCTCAGCTGATGTGTGTTCAGGGAATGCAAACTAATTAGTCTAAGAGAAATGTATCAAAGACTAAGAGTCTGCTGCAGGGAGTGGGAGGATCACATAATGCATTACCAAGCCACACAGAACTGGTTTTGGATTATTCGCTGTGATGGATTGTCTACATCCCAGATCCCCTTTCACTCAGATGAATAAAAGGTGAACCTCTATGAGTTCAATTGAGGGCAATAAGAACAGTGCAACAGATTAATATTAGACCAGAAAATGACCAGAGATGATGCTCCAGTCTATACCAAGAAAAGTCTATGAATGCCCTTCCCACACTCTTTTTGTCTGTGGCAATAGAGGGCTAAAAGTTGTCACTGAATTGGGGCACCTAGGCAACTTTCTGCTTTTGAAAGAGCACCCAATACCGCTCCCTGCTTCAGTACCCCAGATCAGCTGCTACACTTTCGCAATGTTATATCTGGAATGGTCCTTAGATGTCATCAAATGCAGGGGTTCTTCACCTGGAATCTGTAGATTCCAGGATAATTTCAGACAGTATGTGAATTTGTTTTTGTTTTTTTTTCTACCGTTTTGAGAACTATTTCAATATAATTGTTTTCTTTGTAATCCTCTATATTTTATTTTATACACTTTAAAGGCATCATTTTGAGGAGTCCATAGGCTTTAACAGACTGTGAAATAACACAAAGAGATTAAGAATACAACCCACTCCTTTTACAAATGAGGAAATGAAAACCTAGAAAAATGAAATAATTTGCTTAAGGTGACTGAGCTAGTTGCTGGCAGAGCTTGAGCTACACTCCAAGTCTGTTGCCTCTGTGTCCAATGCTTCTTTTCACTATATCACAGCTGAGCTAGAACTAAAACACAAGGTCCTAGTTCATATATTAATTGGTTCTCTATTAATCTGAGAGTTTAACTAGTCACCAAAGAAGTCTAACTTGTTACCAGGTACCAATTGAATCCCTAAAAGAATTTGGACCAACCCAATGGCTGTTAGCACCACTGAGTAACAGTAGTATTTCTAGGAGTAGGTTGCAGGAAGTTCCCATTATATGGTCAGTTCACAATTATCCATTCTGATGGTAGACAGGATAATCTTGAAACTCAGGCAAACCCTAATGGCTACTTACTTTCATGGCCCACCCTCCATCATGGAACCTTTTTAACCAGAGAAACTAAGCCCAATATAATCAAACAATCTGGTGTATAATAGGCACACAATAAATGTTTATCGGTTGATTGATCTGTGTCCAATCCCAAGATGTCCCTGGGTATATAGGAGATACTTGAATTTAGATTTTCATAGAATGATCAGTCAATACATGTTGATTAAGCTCCTACTATGTACCAGGCACTGGCCTGAGATCTGGAGACATAAATAAAGGAATGAAATAATCCTTAATCTCAAAGAGCTGACATTCTGACTTCTAGGTCACTTCCTTTGCCTTCCCCTTCCTTCTCCCCTTGCTAGTCTCTGATGGGCAAGGTAAGGGATATTAAGATAGCCAAATGGTTAGCAGTTGGGGAGAGGAAGAAGAGGCATATTAGTAAGAGGTGAGGATGCCCAACTACTATATCATTAGCCCCCGAATAACAAAGGGCTTGGCTATCTGGAATCCAAGTCCTTCCCAAAGCTGACATCTGCCTCCAGATGCTCCTGCTTCCGGAGCAGAGAGAGGCAGCGCCTATGTCCTCAAGAGTCGGCAGCCCAGGCCTCGTGGAATAGAAGGAACAACTTCCCCATTAGTCAAGAGCACCAGTTTGCCTCTCTCTTTCCTACCCCCACTGTCATTATGGGCCTGAGAACTGGTGGCACAGACAATCACATGGCCGCATAATTACTGGAGATTATGTCCCTGCAGCTGCCAGGGAGCCAGTGGCATCTTGCACTGCTGGCTTTCTTTTAGGAGAAGCTGGCACGAAGCAATTGCTGCTCAGTAGGCAGCCGCCTTCATCTTGGCATGGCCCAGCAGCATTCAGGGCTTCTGCTCACTTCCCTCCAGCCCACACCCTCTCCTCTCATTCCAGAAGGAATTAGACTACCTCTGACTAGGTGCTATGCTGTTCCATATGGACCCCCTAACAAAAGACACAAAAAGCCGAATGCTCAGCATTAAAGTAGAGGATCATACTGCTATCTCGTGACCTCTGTAACCTCAATCAGAAATGAAGCTTCCTTATTCTGTATACAGCACTGCTGGGCTATTGGGGGGAAAAAAGCTGTAGAATAGAATTTTCTTTTTCCTCTCTCCTTCTTTCTCTTTTTAGTTTCAAAACCCTTCCCAAGAAGAATTGAGTCAAAGGGAAATACTGGTTTGTTCTTATCTGTAGGCCTTGGAAGGGAGACGGGGTGAACCAGTTCAGACAAGTTTAAATACAATTAAACAGGTGGCTACTGTCTTCCAACCATCTGTAATTTTACAGCTAACCACCTACGACTGGGCTAAGGTCACATTCTCTTCTAAACCTGATGCTGCTAAGTTCTGAGTGAAATGAATGGGATGGAGTGAGAGAATGAGAAGCAGATACGCTAGTTTCTGGTAGGATGGAAGCAAGACAGATTCTCTTAGGTTTAATGACAGGAAATAATAGGTAGTAGGCCTTCAGATAATTATTAAAGTTCATTTCTCCTTCAAAATTTCTACTTGGCTTGCGACGTTTGGTTTACTACAACTTTGTCAATACAAAGAGGGTACTATTGACTCAGCAAGTAAGACTTGAGATCTTGTCTTCTCCTTCTGTGCCAAGGACACAACGTGATACCCAAACTCACCTGGCTAACCAGGTGTGATGTTCTTAGTCATCCTTTCTATGGCTTCCCTTGATAATATACAAGGAGAAAACACATTAGCTATAACAGACACACCTGAGGTTCTATTGCACATATACATGACTTCGAAAGAAAATAGAAATAGAATGAAAAAGGAAGTATAACCTATTAACCAATCAACTCACGTATACTGAAAACCTGTGTTCAATATGCTGTTAAGTGCTGGCTTAGGGAGGTGATAGGAGTCTGAAGAAGTACATTACATTTCTCAATTAGCTTATTGCTTGGCTTTTGTTAGCCCTAACATTGTCGTGTAGCCTAGGAGATACTTTGGTGTACAATGTGTGCGCTAGTACATACCTACACATCACTGTCTTTTGTACCTCAGACGTTACCTCCAACATGAGGCCTATTCTGATCTCTGCCAGTTAGTTCTCCTCCCCATTGTTGTTGATGTTGGTTGGTCATTTCAGTCATGTCTGACTCTTCATGGCCCCATTGAAGGTCTTCTTGGAAAAGATACTGGAATGGTTTGTCATTTCCTTCTCCAGCTCATTTTACAGAACAGGAAACTGAGGTAAACAGGGTTAAGTAACAGGCTCAGAGTCACAGAGCTAGGAAGTGTCTGATTTCAGCTCAGTCTTCCTGACTCCAGATGTAGAGCTCTACCCACTTAATGGTAATAAGGAAATTTGGAAATAAGGAGGACTGGGATTGGCAGAGGTAAGATGATAACTTCCGTTTTGGACATGTTGAGTTTAAGATGTCTACAGGACATCTGGTTCAGTATCTCAGGCAGTTGGATATGTGAGATTGGAAGTCAGTAGACAGGTTAAAGCTGGATGAGTAGATTTGACAATCATCCACATAGTGATGAAAATTGAATCCATGGGAGCTAATGAGATCACCAAGTGAAATAATATAGAAAGAGATGAGAAGAGGGCCCAGAACAGAACCCTGTAGGGAAATCCAGTTAATGGGTATGAAGGTCCAGAAAAGCAGACTGAAGAGTGTTCAAATACATAGGAGAAGGAGAACCAGGAGAATAGTGTCATGAAAACCTAAAGAGAAGAGAGTATCAAGGAAAAGAGGGTGACTGACAGTGTCAAAGACTTCAGAGAGATTAAGAAGAATAAAGATTGAGAAAAAAACAGTTAGATTTGGCATTAGTAACTTTGGAAGGAGCAGTTTCAGTTGAATGATAAGGTCAGAATCCAACCTATGAAAGTTAAGAAAAGAGAGGTGAAAGAAAGTAGAGGCACCTACAATGCCTTCTCAAGGAGTTTAGCCACAATGGGGAGGAGAGAGATGGGATAATAGCTAGAGGGGATGAATAGATCTAGTGAGGGTTTTTTAGGGATAGGAGATACATGGCACATTTGTAGGGAAACAGGAAATAGGGAGAGATTGAGGGAACAATCTGTTGGAGAAGACAGGATGGTATATGGAACAGTTTTGGTCTTAGCAAGGAGAAGGGCCACATTTTCATGTGAGTTAGGAGTGAAAGAGGAGATAGTGGTGGGAGGTATCTTGGTGGTATGAGATGAAGAAGAGAGGGGAAGAGGGAGCTCATGATAAATTGCCTCATATTTTACTGAAAAAAAAATTGAGCCCATGTTCTTAGCTGAGAGAGGGGAAAATGGGAGTCATCAGAGGTTTGAGGAGGTGTGAAAAAGTTTGGAAGAGCTGCTGTGAAGAGTAAGATAATGAGTTGATGATGGAGGCATAGTAGAATTGCTTTGCTCCAGTGAGGGCCCAGTTGAGATTATGCAACATAAATTTGCCATGGACCTAGTCAGCATGTTTTGGGATTTTCTCCATCTTCATTCGGTACTTGGAAAGAAGACAGCAGATGATGGGAGTGATCTAAGGTTGAGGTTTGGCAGGACAAGATCAGTGCTATGATAAGGCAATAAGAGACCTGAGAGAAGAAAACGGCATAAAGTTGAATTGGCTCAAGATGGAGAAAGGAAAAGAACGTGACCAGTGCAGGGGTAATGTCCTGGGAGACAACTGACTGGTCAAGGAACTGGACATTACCGTGTGGATGAAGAACAAGTTTTGGTGTTGCAAGGCAAAGGAAGAGGTGAAATGTCAATAGAATGTGATTAGGTAAGGCAAGTCCAGAGTTCATGAACTTGGAAGTAGAATATTTGTGAGTGATATCAAGATCAAAGGTATGATCACCTTTGTGTGTGGCTGAGGTGGGGTGGAGGTCATGTGAAATGAGTATATTGAGAAACTGTGAAGTTATGGGGCAATAAGTATTTATCTATTTATATCTCTATCTATATATGTATATGTGTATCTATATCTATATATAAAATTTCAAAGTCCCCTAGTCCCAAGTATGAGGGCAGGAGTTGGAGAGGAGAGAAAGACTGAGCCAGACACTGAATTAATCAAGAAAAGAAAGGGAACACCCTGGAGAAGAGTAGACAATAATCTTGATTTGTTCAAAGAAGTAGAGATGGACCTTTATACGTGATTTATGGAGGGATTAGAAATTAGAAAGGATAGGAAGGTGAGTCTGGGTCTAAAACTTGCACTATTAGAGGGAGTGCTTACACACGGAGCCATGTAACTATCTAAATGAGATTAGTATAATAGTACTTGTTCTCTCGCCCTTTATCCGCTGTCATTCCGACTTGGCTTGATTCTCAGTTTTAGGGGCCACTCACTACTGTGAGATTTCATTCTTGATTCTATGGACTATGAAGCACCAGGAAATTAACTAACTTCCATTATTGTAAGTGTTTGGTCTGATCCTTGCTTTACATTAAAGGCACAAATCATAAATGTCACAGGTTGATGGGACTTTAGAGACCACTTAATTTACAGATGAGGTCAATGAAGGTTCAAGAAGTGAAGTGGTTTTCAAGGTCACAAAGCAGGCAGTGAAAGAGATCAGAACCCAGATCTGATTCTTAAGTTCTTATCATTCCATCATTCCACCCCCCTTCAAAAGATAGAATCCACTTCAAAATCCTACATCGTTATTTCCATTTCATGCTCTGCCTATAATTCCTTAGACTATTAAAGCTAATAAAGATAGAGACTGAACCTGTGATTTCATTGAAATAGGAAGTTCCCAGGTAAGGAGACTGCTTATACCAATGCAAGCTGGCACCGTCTCTGCAACTTAAAATCTTAGCGAGTTGTCCAGAGCATTGAGAAATATTAAAGTTAATACCCATCACCTAATTGGTTTGAGAAATTGCAAGTGTATATTACTCTTATCCAAGATATTTGGATAGCAAAACCAAACTGGTTCCTTTCATTTAGGTTTCAAGTTGGTTTTTTATTTGCATTTAAGGACCAGTCTGATGTCACTCTTGGATCCTACTTCTATAGGAGATTTTGAAAGTCTTTGAAAAGATAAAAGAAAGGAAGCCATGTGAAGCTGTTTGAGAAGTGGTATTTTATTATCCCCCTCCCTCTTCTCAGTCACACACACACACACACACACACGTGCATTTTCTCTACTTAGCTTAAAATTAGAACCAAATATTAATTTGGCCTTCTTATAAAAATATAGTATTTTTAGGTATTAATCACATCTATTGCATGTACTCAGACCATTGTGATTTCAAGGTATAAATGGCATCTTTCTATTCTCAGGTGAGCTTTTTGCAGTTTCTTCCTGATTGTGGAGTTGCTCTGTTTTTATATGCACTTTTATAATTGAAATAGCTGCATCATTACATCTCTAAAGCCTATTTCTCCCCTCCCCCAGCTTTCTCCCCTTTACTAAAACAGAAAAAGGGACCAAAAGATGGTAGGAATTAAAGAAATGCCAAGGCACCATGCCAGGAACAATAAAAAAGATGTAAGAAGTTTAGACCAACCAATGTTCAACTATTGGAGTTAGCTCAACCCACCCCAGGTAAGAAATGAGAAATTTTGAGGGCTAGTGAGCACTGGCTCTTCACAGTGAATCCGCTCCAAGTTATTTAACACAGGTGTTCTTGTAATGGTGACCCAATGATAGGGCATCTACTAACCTGGTGGGCTGTTGTGAGCAAACAAAACTCATCCATAGACACAACAAATCAAAGTTTGATTGGGTTTTTTTTTAATATATCTTTTCCTGTTGTTTTTTTTTTAAGAAATATAGATTTAGAGTTGGAAAGAATGAAGAGTCCAACATCCTCCTTTCACAGATGGGGGCATTGAGGCCTAGGGAGTTTAAGAGCAAATTCAAAGAATATGACTGGGCAGGTAGAAAAGAAAAAAGACATTTAATGAATGGCATAGTAGGAGAAGTAGCAATAAAACATTCCTGTCAGATACCTGAGGTATATTCTCCCCAAAATTTACCTCCCCCAAGTAGCCTTCCTAGGTAAGTAGGAAAGACAATGATTTGGTCTCCTGGACTTAGCTTTGTCTGTGTACCTTTTCCTCCACTTTTATCTACTTGGTATAGTGAAGGAAGTTTGGAGTGGGGGGAAAACTGGGAAACCCCAAATCTGTAGCTGTTTGGTAGTTTAGGGGTAAATAGCCTTCAAAAGACCAGGGGTAACATACTGTGTAACATTAGTCACTTATGCAGTCATTCTGAAATGTATATGATTGACTTCCAAATATTTCTAATGAGATATTTATATATACTGAGTATGCTTTAGTAAATAAGTCCTCAAAATTGGATTAGTGTTTTTACATATAAAATTGCATGAATAATTGCAAAGAATTTTAAACCATGTCTTTTTTTCCTACTTCAAAATCTCTATCTGATAATAGTTATCCCTTCCACATTGCAAGGGGTTAGGGGCACAGCACCCCCACAATCTGGAAAATCCTTATGAAATTTTTGACCGTCCCTTTGTACCAGAGGAAGTCTGAAATATTATGGCATTAAAAGATAAAATATGTTGATATTATACTATATCTATATCTATATCTGTATCTATATGTTGTATGTTTTTCTGAGTTTCTAAATGAGTTTCCATGGCATCAACTGGCCTTCACGTGTTATCTGTGGCTTCTGCATTTCCTCAAAAATTCCTATTTAATTTCTTATGCCAACCTGTGATACATCGAAACAGCAATGTGGAAAGTCATGATGTGGAAGAGATAACTGTATTAAGAGACAGAAGGGCTCAATTTACAAGTCAGACCCTCATGGATTTTTTTTTTTTAAGATTCTTCCTTCAATCTCTTAATGGCATTATATATATCAGGTACAGAGTTTAGGTAAAGATAGAAAGAGCAAGTGGTATGTAAAAACTGAAATTCTCTGAAATTTCAGGTGAATTATGGGTTCCTGATTTGATGTTCTTATAGCTCTGTTATTAATAGGGTTAGACCCATAAGGTCTGAGTTAGTTCTCACCATGTGAACTAGTTACTGGAAAGCAAGTTTGGGAGGTTGTTCTAAATTGTATTGAGCCTTGATTGATTTTAGTAGAATTACCTAGTAATCTCTTCAAGTGACTTGAAACCAAAGAAGCATGTCTTCTAGGAGGAGATCCCTTCAGGGCTGCCCTGAGGACAAGGCCTATTCTAATTTGTTCAAGGGAAAATATTTCCAGGGCCCAGACAACTACAGGGACATCTGGGACTCAGAATGAAATGTGCTGATTAAATGGATATTGGGAGTGGGTTACAAGGTTATAAGGAGACTTGATGTCATTTAATATTGAAGATCATCATTGTATTACTTTACCATTTTGTTTGTTTCTTTCATGGTATTTATGTTTATGGAGTTTTCTCAGTGACCTTGGTGATATGTAAATCTCACCTCTCAAATTAGTGCAGGATGAGCCCTCTGAGAATGGGCAGCTAGGTGGCTCAGTGGATGGAGTGCCAGCCTGGAATCAGGAAGACTCATCTTCCCAAGTTCAAATCTGCCCTCAGATACTTACTAGCTATGTGACCCTGGCCAAGTCACTTAACTCTGCCTCAGTTTCCTCATCTGTCACATGAGCTAGAAAAGGAAATAGCAAACCACCACTCCAGTATGTCTTCTAAGAAAACCTGAAATCAGGTCATGAAGAGTTGGACACAACTGAAAAATGACTCAACAATGAGCCCTCTAAGTGGTTCAATCTGTAACCTGACTTAGTTTACCTCTAGAGCCTATTTAACAAGGTTCACCTCCTTAAGGGATTTCTGCTTAACTAAGTTTTTTTTAATTTTTATGACATTTAAGGAAACATGGGATTGTGATTTTTGTAATACTCATATACCACAGTACATTTACTTCCTGTGTAATTTTTAAGTTCCCTAGTTATAGGCACTATTGCTTACCCATATTGATTCTGCACCAGCAGCAGAGACTAGGATAATGTGATTGAGGCTAGGGTAACAATATAGACCAGAGAGTGCTGTACCATGAGTATGGTTAGCACCAAAGTGAGAATACTGTGTAGAATCAGTCATTAATCCAGAGTCATTCTGAAGTGACCCCATGTTTTAACCTTACTTGACTTTGGGGAGGGTGGTCCTGCAGGAGAGGGAACGACTTAGTGCTAACCCCATCTCCTCACAACCAGTACTGGCAGCAGCTGCCAGGCATGCTCATTAACCTGATCTCCTCATTATAATGGTGGACCAATCAAAATATTAAGGGAGGAGCTGAGGGGGTACTAATACCACTTCTTCACATTGCATGATCCAATCAAAATATCTTTGCCCTTTTATGGAAGTCTCTCACTCCTGTCTATAATAGCATTTGCTGGTTTGAATCCCCCATCAGTGTGTTCTGCTTTGGTGTGTTAATAAACTACATTTTAACTTTCTCTTCCTGAGTTTTGCCTCTGATGAGGGTGAAAGCATGAAGATAGAATTTTCCTTTAATAGTAACATTTAAAGATTCAAATCAGGAGGTATATGGAATGCTCACCATAAGAATTTTTTTTTAACTAACAAATCATTCATTGAAATAAAAATTCCTGAAAAAAATAAGGATTTCCCCCTCAAGTTTCAAAAGAATAATATTTTTACATATTAAGTATAGAGATGTGACAAAAGAAAAAGAAATAACACAAAGTAATAATGATAGATCATGTAAGAACAAGATGAGGTACATATCATCCCCATCATCCTATGAGCTACATGAAGAGTGTTTTCAGAAGATGAGCTTATGTATTACTATTTGTACTTAATTACTAAAAGCAAGTATTATATTCATCTGTGTAATAGTCCTTAGAATATTAGCTATAATAGGAAAATCATCATATCATGACTCATCCCATGAGAACTCCAATGAGAACTTTTATATGATAATAATCATACCCAATTTTACATATACATATAAGATTTATGAAGCTCTTTACATACATGTATTTGATTCTTACAACAACCCTGTCAGGAAATGCTATTATTATTCCCATTCTATAGATGAGAAAACTGAGTCTCAGAGATATTAAATGATGTAGTCCTGGTCCCATTGTAAGTTACATATCTGAGACAGGATTTTAACCCAGATGTTTCTGACTCCAAATCCAACGCACTTTTATTCATTATGCCACACTGCCTTGGAAGAAGAAATAACGTAAAATTAAAATACAAAGCTTGAATAAACAGATAAAACCATAGTACATTTGACCCAAATTATTTTTTGGCCACAAGGACGGGAATCCCGGTCCTTCATTTAGTTTGTCACTGGCACTCTATTCTAAACCTTTCTAGAACCTGCTAGAATTTACACTATGCTGGCAAAACTTTTAAGAACCCAGGGTCACCGCCATACTGTAATATAGAATCAGAATGGGATTTTCTCTGCCAATGACAACTTGTATGCAAGAAGTGAACTAAAAATTAAAGTCATGATTAGAAAAGGATCACACAACAAAAGCAATATGCAACTTCCAAATATTGTGGTACCCAGGAGAAGTAAGAAGGCTTAGAGGCAAGTCTGCATCACATTGGGCACACACACAAAAGGGTTTATGGGAAGATGAGAACTAGAATCATAAAGGATGCGAAATTCTATAAAATCATGATCCAAATGTAGCTAAATTTATATTGTATATACTTTTAATATAAATTTCAAATTCAAAACTTTATAAATGCTACAATTATTTTTATCTTATTAATCATTTATGATCTAACTATTGAGTCCACAATAATTTGTGTATAAGTTATCTGAGTCTTCTACACCTGAATCTCTAATCATTCATGAGCAGGTACCAATAAACTAAATTGATTCATAACCAGCAACTCAAGGACATTGCCAAAAATGGCCAGTGTCTATCTCACCATCATCTCAGTCCCAGTTGTGAAGTAATTATGGTGATTCCAGTTCAATAAATGATGCTAGGGTAGGGTACACAATGAGAATCCCATGTTGTTATGGTGAACCACGAAATTGGCAGGGTCCATAGATCTCTTGCCAGTTTTTACCTATTTCTGTCCATACCCTGTTACATTTACACATGAACTTCTTTGCCTGTGCAATTCTGAACTTTTAAACATACGATGAGCAAACTGGCAACATGCAGAGTATAAATAAATCTGTTCTTTACAACAAGGTTTCAATGAGCAAAAGTCAATACAGTTTCCACTGCTAAAGCTCTCATTTCTACCAGATTTGAGGATCCTTAGGTAGATATCTCCTCCAGATTAATACCACCCTGTGAATTAAAAATGGACAAATTATTCATATAAATATAGGTATCCCAAAAATTGAGCTATAGTGGGAGATAACATAATGAAAGTAGTAAACTAAGATTAGCCCTTTGGAAAAAAAATTCATCCCAAGTTCAGTCACCCCATTTTACCCCAACACTGACCAACCTGAAAACTCCATTGACCAATAACAACTTAACCTTAAACTTTTCAAACTTAAATTGTTACAAAGATAGATAATCCTATACAATAATCCATTATATGTCAAGAATCCCTCTCTTGACTTCATAAAAACTCAGTAAAGAAACCATTCTCTCTCCTGAACTCCAATACCTTATCATCAACTTTCATTTAGATATTTCAAACTAGCTGTCCCATAGATATTAATTTATTATTTAAATCTAGATGTCTCAGACATATCAAAATCAAAACTCATTATCTTTCCTCCCAAACCAGCCCCTTTCCAGAGCTTCCCTATTTCAGTTCAAGGCTACATCATCCTTTTAGCCCAGAGTTGGAACTTTGGAGTCATCCTCATCTTATCACTCTCCCTTACTACGCAAATCCAACCAGTAGCCAAGTCTTATCAACTCTACCAACATAGTATCTTATATATCTTTCATTGTTGTTATTCAGTCATGTCCTATTCTCTTGGGCTTTCTTTGCAAAGATACTAGATTTTGCCATTTCCTTCTCCAGCTCATTTTAAAGATGAAGCAACTGAGGCAAACAGGGTTAAGTAACTTGCCCAGGTTCACACAGGTAGTGAGTGCCTAAGTCCATTTAAAGATAAGTCTTCTTGACTCCAGGCTTGGCAATCTATCCACTGTACTACCTAGCTGCCCCATCATCCCTCTCTAGGACCAAATATGAACTTCTTTATTTGACATTCAAAGCCCTCCAACACCTGGCCTCAATCTATCTTTCTGAGCTTTGTTATACATTACTTTCCTTCACATAATCACCCAAACTGGTCCTTTTGTTGTTCTTCACACATAACATTCCATATCCCATCACCATGCCTCTGTACAGACTGTCTTCCGTGCCTGGAATACACTCCTTCCTTACCACTACCTCTGAGAATCACCCCTTTGTTCAAAGCTCATCTGAAGATCCTCCTTCTACAAGACTTTTCTTAACTCCCCAGCTGTTAGTACCTTCTCTGAAAAAGATAATGTTGTATTTATATTGAATGTATTTTGTACGTACTTAAATCCCAAAAAAGATTATAAGCTCCTTGAGGGCACAAACTATTACAATTTTGTCTTCCTATTCCCAACAGTGGGAATAAATGTAAATAACAATTGTTTCTGTTTTGTCCCAAAACCCTGAGGGTCTTCTCCTCCCAGATCTTTTTTTTTTAAAGTGACCATTCTTGCCTCATTTTTTAAGCCTTAATCACTGAATGGGCACTGCCTCAGTCAAACTGAGACCTGTTAAAGGCTTTAGCTTGAAAAAGCCATTGTCTCCCACTGTATCCTGGCCATCTCCAGTTGTACTGAACCGTATCTGACTATTGGACCCAGATGGCTCCAGAGGAGAAAGTGAGGCTGGTGACTTTGCACAGTCCTCCCTCACCTAAATCTAATTCACTTTCATGTCACGGCGTCACTTCCCTGATGTCATGGTCTTCTTCAAGAATGAAGGACAAACATCAAGCAACAGTATATATGGCTAGATTGTAGATCACTAGATCCTAAAGAGGAACCTTAGAAATCATTAATGAAGAAACTAAAACCCAGAGAGTTGAAGTGACTTGCCTAGGGTCATGTACCTTGTTAGTAACAGAGCAGGGCTTTGAAACCTGGGTGTCTGGTCTCCCAGTACCATCATCTTTCTACTCTACCCCACTGGCCCAGACTACCACGAGTTATCTTGGACCAGGGCTGACTTTGGCCTGACTTCCTAGATAGAGCCGATTCAGATCCTTCATACCTACCCCAGTAAGGATATGGCATCCTTGGAACTGATGTGGCCTCAGGAAATAAGGAATGGTGTAGTACCTTCACCATGCTCTATCCCACTGTTTTTGTTTTGTTGTGATACTACCCCCTGTGAACGGGACCATTTTCATCAGGAGTTCACAAAATGGGCTTGGGTTGGCATAAAGGGAAAAATGACAAGACACCAAGAAATGCTTATAACTTTGACCATAAAACTAACACTCAGTGGAACATCAGCATGTCCAGTGGGGATGCTTGTAGACTTAGCCTCTGATCGCATGTTAATTTTGATGAGAGCTGTAGGAAATTGTTTGCTAAAGATTTAAACTCACCATGCTCACAAGTTGACTGCTGTTTACCAACTGCGCCTGCTCCTCATGTTTGCTAAAGCTAACATTTGCTGTGGAGGTTTGATAACCTAAAATAATGCTTAATATCATGGGTCAGGGACTCAAGATCTCATGAGAATTAAACTTCCTGGGCAAATGCAGCTACAAGAAGAAAAAAAAATGCAACCTAGACTAATTATTTGGGGGGAAAGTAGAAGTAGGAGACTAGCTTACATGAGTTCATGAAGAAGAGATCGAGGCGGGAAAAGAGACAGAAAATTGGAAGGGAAGGCTGGATACAATTTCCTAATGAAATTTTAGTCCAGGAACTCAGGTGTAGATGATAGCTGCATTAATGGTGCCACTGGGGTTTTGAATCTCCCCAAAGGAAAAATATTTGGCCAGGTCTTCCCAGCACAAACTGAAGTAAAACACTGGCAATTATTTGGGGATTCAAGCAATTGCAAACAGCCAGGCTGTATAGTTCTGGCGAATAGGTGGGATTTTTATTTGAATTGTCCAGACTGGCTGCATATACTACCTCAGCTCATCAGAGACAATGAGACACAATAGAAAGAACATTAGACTCAAACTCAGAAGACTTGGGCTCAAATTCAAACTCTGTCACTTGTTAACTGTAGACAATCTACTTAGCCTCTCTAACCCCCATCTATGAAATGGGGGTAATGTTTGTACTATCAACCCAACAGGGTTGTTGTGAGCAAAGTGCTTTATAACCCACAAAATTTGATGAAAACACGAGGTGTTGTTATTATCAGGAAATCACCCACGTGACACTTTACTTGGTTCTGTATAAACCAGATTTCCTAAGTTGTACATTTATTTGCACTGGGTTGACTAAACTCACAATTTCTTGTCTCTTTTTTATGAGTATTTTTAGTAGCCGTAAGCCACTACTCCACCTATTTTACTTTATAAAATAAACTGATAATAGAATCACCAAATTTTATAGTCAAAAAGGATCCCAGTGTCCATGAAGTTCAACTCATACCTAAAAAAGAATCCCTACTATAACATAGGGCAACTAGGTGGCACAGTGGATAGAGTGAAAGGCCTAGAGTTAGGAAGACTCTTCTTCCTGAGTTCAAATCTGGCCTCAGAAACTTATTAGCTGTGTGATCCCAGGCAAGTCACTTAACCATGTTTGCCTCAGTTTCCTCATCTGTAAAATGGGCTAGAGAAGGAAATGCAAACCCTTCCAGAAAACCTCAAATGGTTGTGAAGAGTCAGACACGAATGAAACAACTGAACACAAACACTGTAACATACCCAAGTGGTTATCTAGATTCTGCTTGGAGCCCTCCAATGAGGGAGAAGCCACCATCTCTCAAAATAGCCTATTTCACTTTGGAACTTACCCAATGTTTTGATGGACCCAATGATATTGTCAATGGGAGTAATCCATATAATTACACAGATCCCATCCATTTATGCCTGCCTATCCTACCTGAGTCTTGTCCATGTATTTATTTGTTGCTTTATTGGTCTGGATTCATTTTTTATTACCTTTCAGAACTCCTTAAACTAAAGCAATTTATCAACTTCTATTCCTAGAGAGTTGTTTGGGGCACTAAGAAGTGGCTTATTCAACATCAAATAGTCAAGCCTTGAACCCAAGTCTCCCTTACTCCAAATCTGGCCTTCCATGCTGCTATGTCCTCCCATAAATCCTCCACAGTGGTGCATCTAATACAGAGAGGTCCTTCTTCTAATTTTATTGACATTTAATGGATACCAAAGGAGTACATGGCCTACCTATTGATTTTCACTGATTTTCACCATATGATCATCCTATTTTTTTCTTTTTTCTTTTTGGTCATATACCTCTCTGATAGTATACATCCTTTATGCCACATCTTCAGTGCAATTACTCAGTGTACTGTGTTGCATCCTACTCTTGTCCACCTGCATCTCTCTTCTGTCCTTTGGTAAGCTTCAACCTTAATTTTTCAGAGACTATAATGTTCTATGATGTAGTCTTACAATACCAGAAAAATATCTACAATGAAAAGATGGGCCATTATTTCAAGAAGACACTTATGTAGTTAAAAAACCTACACAATTTCCCAAAGAAAACCAAGTTCACTCTCTCTTCTTATTCAATTTGGGCCCCAACTCGTTTTCCATTTGCATCATCTGTCAGAGAGAGAGAGAGAGAGAGAGAAAGAGAGAAAGAAAGAGAGAGAGGGATGTTTGTACATAGGTATGTAAAAGTATACACACATGTGCATGTGTATATACACATATGTGCACACATAGGCATGTATAAGCATATGCATATACAAATGCTACATGTCTATATTATATATGTAATATATACCTAGATGAAGTTGGCATACATACACATATACTGATGGATGAGTTCTTTTGGTTATTCAACTTCATATCATCACCTAGACAAGGGGTTCTTAAATTGGGATCCCTGAACTTTTTAAAAAATTTATTATTTTATTTCAGTATCATTGGTTTCCTTTGTAATCCTGTGTATTTTATTTTATGTATTTAAAAACATTGTTCTGAAAAGCATCCCATAGGTTTTTCCAGATTGCCAAAGAGTATATGACACAAAAAAGTTAAGAACTCCTGATCTAGAAAATAGAAACTTCATCTAATTGTTTTTTTTTCCTGTGTGGATACTTAGGCCACATTTCTGAGTGGTTATGGATGTCATTTAGGAGGCTTTGCAGTGTTCCAGGCTTGATGTAATTGGTACAATATGATCTACGACAAGGAGCATCTATAGGGAATTCCTTTTCAATATGGACTCTATTTCATGGGTTTCCATGACCAAAGAAATTATCACCAAGTGGCCAACATACAAGTGATTGAGCCTCTCCATGCTGTACCTCAGAAATTAGGTAGTCTGCTGCTGGAACCACACCCAAAATCTTTCTAGCATATTAGAATATACCAGAACTTGCATTCTATATTCTCCATACTACAATAAAGCAACTGAAGAAGAATGTTGGAGAGAATCTATCTTATTGAGGCAAAGAATTAGAAGGAACTTTAGTATAAACTCATAAATGACTGCTCTGCCTTGTGAAGCTTACTTTCATAGACCACACTATTCAACTGGGATGGTCTAAATAGATTTGCTTCTTATTGGGTATTGTCTCAGGCAAATTTGAAAGAATCTCCCTTTGTCCTTTCCCACACTCTTGTTCCTGATTTTCTCACCTTGGTTCCCGAGATGTATGGATAAAACAGATTCTGCAGCAATCCTCTACTAGAGCAGAGGCAGAATGTTATTGTTGTTGTGTTATTTTCAGTCATTTCCAACTCTTCATGACCCCTTCTGGGGTTTTCTTGTCAAAGATCCTAGAGTGGTTTGCCATTTCCTTCTCCAGATTATTTTACATATGGGGAAACTGAGGCAAATGGGGTTAAGTAACTTGCCCAGGGTCACACAGCTAGTAAATGTCTGAGGCCAAATTTGAACTCAGAAGTTGAATATTCCTGACTCCAGGCCCAGCACTCTATCCACAGTACCACCTAGCTGCCCCATGAGGCAGAATATAGACAGACTATCCTTGACCAATAGATGCAGGGGTCTTCTGAGTAATGACAAAGGAACAAAACCAAGGGTAATACAGCCCTTTGCTTTTTCTCCCCTGCCCTCCAATACACACTATTTTCCCTTGATCTTTAGATCAATGCTTTTAGCAAAAACAGTGTTTTTAAGACCCAAACTTTAAAGTCTGGACTTTGGCACACACAAGATATTTATTGCATTTCTTGATACATTATACACTGCTTAGATAGACGAGCCGGGATTTTTCTATGGCAGCCCACAAGGCACATAGAGCCCAAAACCTCATCATCAGAAGATTTATAAAATGCCTATTCACATGTGCTACTGTGCTAGGCTAGTAAGTTAAAGAGGTTCAGTCTAAGAGATCACAAATTATTAACACAGACAAAGATACTAAGAATCCGTCAGAAACATGTGTTAAAGAAATACATATTCATGGTATGAGCACACAGAGGAGAAAGGTCTCTCCCAAGTCTGCCCCCTGCAGTCCCTAAAAATCAGTTCATCTCTCTCATCCTTACTTTCCTGATCTATAAAATAGCAGGGGATGGGGACAGGAATGACAGGGATACTGTACTAGGGGGCCTCAAAGAGCCCTTCTAGCTCCAAATCCCATGTTCCTCCAAAATATAAGCACAATCGTTTTTTAACATAAATCTTTAGTATTGCAAACTTGGAGGTCAGTATGATATCCCAAGTACAAAATTCCCTCTTGATCTTTGCAATGTTTTCCCATGCATTGTACCAACAATATGGAGCAATGACACGGTGCTTTTCATCATCTCAGTGCCCTAGGAACCCAAGCTAATTAATAAGGTGGCAGCAGAGTCTGTTCTATCATATGCAAATCCAACACAGCCAGGAAATTCTCAGCAAGTCGCTCATGCAGCCTTTGGCTGAGCCAGGTTGGAGAATTTCTACTAGAAGAAGGAGTGTGGGAGGGAGATAGTGTTATGGGCTTTGTCCCCATCATGCTGTAGGAAAGCATAACATTGACTAGGCGGGCACAGTTAGAGGAGAGAGTCATTATCCCTTATTCTTCCACTTTAACTGGTGCCAAAATCAATTTTGAAAAACTATCTCAAAGTTGCTTTCAACTTGATCTGGGTGTTTCTCTTCAGCTAGAATATCAGCCCCTACATTGGAATCTTTATTACATCACACTAATCTAATTTAAATGCATTTTTACTGTACTTGGTTTAATGAATGTGGAATGTGTCACTTGGAAACTGCACCATTAATTTGATAAATAGGACTTGAAGGTATAATTTTTTCCAGCATTGCAGACTAATGAAGCTAAAATACATATATAATAAGAAGTGTAAATAATAAATTATTCTTAGGAGCAAAAAAAATTAATTAGATCTTACCACAAATTGCATCTCAATGTCAAAGTTTCTCTTTCTTCCTTTTGCTTTCTTTCTTTTCCTTTCTTCTTTTTACCTTCTATTTTTTGTTTTTCTCTTTCTCTTTTTTTCTTTCTCTTTCTTTCTTTTGTCCTCTCCAAACTACTGACTTTCAAACTACTTGGAACACCACTATAAACCCTAAGAAGTTTCTCTGGTGATTATCGACTCATCCTGGGAATCTATCTTAAGAAACTACTATTGTTCAAACTAGTTCTTTAAAGATGTCAGATTCCCTGTTGTCATTTCTACTGGGTATTTAGAGTATCTAGATGAATTAATCTCCTTCTTAAAGTTACATGGGTTTATTTATTCATAGAGACTCATGAAAACCTCTTTTAGATGGCAAATTACTAAAAAGTGGGAAAAATACCCACTTTGTATACCGGGTATACATCTCCCTCTGAAGGTGACAGAACAGCATTTTCAGTGAATTATGGGGAAAGTTCCATTGACAAGCCTTGTTTTTCAAGTCTACATTATCTGAGGAGGATGAAGTATGTTATATTTAAGAGCTATGGAGACTGCTCCAATTAAGGTTTGGATACACATTCTATTGGTAAGAACCAAATTGTGGATACTATGTAAATTAGCCAGTTAATATGCCCACTACAATCAGAGACCAGATAATGTTCCAAACAAGCTGCCTATTCCTTAGGAGGAGAAGGTAGAATTGTGGTTATTCTTGAGATGATCGAGTTTGGGTTCACATTTAGATTGGGGGCAGTGATTCTGCTGCTTGTGCACATTAACCAGCAATTCCTGGGAATTTTCCTAATGAAATCTTTGCCAAGGACATTAACTACAGAATATCCATCAGCTTGTCTAAGACATAGTCAATTAAAGTCCCAATACAAGGAAATATGAAGCCCATTTGAACATTCTCCAGTCCTACCCCTGCTTTTAGTGTCTATATAAATGATAATAAGATTATTCATCATTTAATACCTAATTAATTAATTTAATAAAGACAGCATGGCCAAGGATATAGAGATATTTTTCCTTAGAGTCAGGAGGACCTTGATTCAAGTGAAATCTTGCCTCTGATGACAACTAACAGTGATCAGGGACAAATCATGGAACCTCTTAGCACCTCAGACAATTCTCTAAGACTACAAATTACCCAATACGCACTAATCTGTTTCAGTGGAAGTACTTTCCATGCTGGGAATTCCCCACACAGATGAAACCACTGTTCTGGATTATGTTCATGTGTGTGACTGTAACTGTGTCTATGTCTATGCATATATAAATAAATATACACACATATTTATACTCAAATAGATTTGTGATTGAAAGTTTCCTCCAGTGATATTGAATACAACTCATTCATGTCTACCCATCTAATGACTACTATCTATGTTCTTTCATAAGTTGGCCACAGAGAGGCCATCCATTGAAGAGCTGACCACTTACTGAGTAATTTTTTGCCCACAGCAATCCATTAAACAGGAAAAAATATACAGAAATGCACGTGTGCATGCACATATACACATTAGTTTATATAAAATGATGTAGTTAGCAAACAAGACACAAGTTCTCTCTGGCCCTAAATTCCTAAGGTCCTTTGATCCCAAGATGGGTTCATGGTGATCGCTATGACTTCAATGCCCATCCCACCAACTGGTCATAAAACTGATTATGGTTTTCTTCAGATGGTTTTGGTTTCCCTGCCATGTTGTCATGTCTAACTTATTATTTTTTTTAAAAAGTTTTTATATAAAGGGGGGCCTCTTGGAAATTGAGTGATGTGTGTGAGGTTTACTCACAATGTGATTTGCTCTCAGCTGGAGAGGTATTCGTTCACAGCCAGATCAACTATTGTCAGGCTCTTCCCTGGCCCGATGTAGGACCCTGGGCCAAAATACCATCCTTTGCCTGATTTTCTATTCCTAGTATATAGTTTAACAAACAATGTTTTTATTCCTTGTTGCTTGATTTGCAGCCAAAATTCTGACGTGGCTTAGGCCTTGTTGCCAGATAATGCATTAAGCCTTACTAAGGGGTAAACATAATGATCTTCATTAAACCCTTTAAATGAACCCACCTCCTGCTTCTTCAGGTTGAGAAAAGCATTGACAGGGAGCATTGTTGCAGCATCTTGGAGCTATTTTCTTCTTGTTACCACGGGGAGGGAGAGATGAGTGGCAGCTTTTAGGAGGAGAAGAAAAGTTAGGTAAACATAAAAAGGTTTTGTAAGATTTCCTTTCCTAATGGCAAAGTTTTAGAGTAATAAATCACAATTCAGTCAATGCCATTAGTTTTGGGGCATTATATCCCCTCATTAAAGTGCATAAACAATTATATTTATTGAAGGTAATGTACTGTGTAGTGCATTATAACGACACTCATTAACATATGTAATCATCATTTGAATGGGCTTTACTACAATGTAAACTGATAATGGCATGATTACACACCGGGTTATTAACTTTTCAGTCTTAAGATAATAAAAGGTGATGCAAGAAACAAAAGGCACATATGCTTTGCCCTCCACTGGTGATTTATGCATTTCCCCACCAAATTCCAAACACAGGTACCCATCCTCAGGAGCTGCCTCTTTATTGCACATTGTATTTGACAGAATAATAAATGCAACTGAGTGATTCTAGGAGAGCATCTGGGGGGAAAAATTCCTGTAAATGTGGCAGAAGCACTACTTCAGACTGTAAAACCCAGCTGTGGAAATAATTCTATTGGTGTCTCTGTCTCTCTCAAGCCTATGTCTTAAATCGTGGCATAAGAGGTACACGCTCTATGGTTTAGACACATTTCTGTGCTGTCCTCTGTCAGGGTTATGTACCCAAAGAAAAGTGTTCACCTCCAGGTTCTTTCCATTAAAAACATGTCTCAAAATGTGTTTAGAATAACCAAGCGGAATCAGGAAAAGGCAAATGACTTGATCTTAGCTACCGAGTTGACTGAGGGCTCCTCTCAACTAGTCAGAAAAGACAGGGAGAAGCATAATACTTAAATATGCAGTTTATCTGCACTGTCAGGAAAAGAACCAGATTTGAAAGGTCAAGTCTTATTTCTTTTATTCCCAGCCTATATCTATTTCCTATAAATTCAAATTAGGAAATAGAATAAACTTCTGACACGGATGGTGCACTCTGGCCACCTCGAGCAAGGGGTCATGGCAAAAGCTACTCAAAATTCCCACTTGAACGTGACTCCAAGGGTTTTAAATCAGCTTTGAAGAGCTGTTGTTTTCAACAGAATGAGTGACTTGCTTCTCTACATGAATCCTGACTAAGCAGTCCTGACTCCTTTTTCCCCCCTAAGTAATCTACTGAGTCTCATTCTAAAGTTGTTCTTCCAACGTTAGCCAATAGATCAAAGATAATCAACAAAAGGTTATTACCCTTATTTCCAGATGGGGGATAGGAAACAAATGCAAATACAGCAACTAACCCAAAAGAGTGAATCTGGGACTGAGCCTCAAAAAAAAGAATTGATGATCTCCAAAGCCCCTTCTTGCTCTAGGATTCCATAACTAGAGCATAGTAGTACCAAATCTTTTTCTCCCCTACAAGACCACATCTCCCAAAAGAAAGCAATAGTAAATCAATAAGAATAATAATCCCTCAGACAGAACTATAACACATAAAAATTTAAGAATATTATTTTAATAGATAACATGATATCAAATACCAATAACCTTCCATCTACATGAGAAACCAAACAGAAGAAATCAGAGCTATGTGGGAACAGCATGAAATATGTATGTGCATATATATATATAAAATCATCCCCATCATCCTCTCTGCTACTTAGAGTTGTCCCAAAGATGCTTTCAGTGAAACTACAGAAAAAAGGCTTTCACCCTAATACTTCTATTCCATTATAATGAGCAATTGTTTTATCTACCTATACAATTGTCTACTGAATATTAAGCATAAAAAAAAAACAAAAGCATGATAGTGACTTGTCCCATAACCTTTTCTACCTCAGCTCTGTCAAATAAAGATAAAAATTTTAGTAATATCAAAAATGATAATAACTTATTTTTACCTCAACTTAAAATACATTATTTTTGTTTGCATAATTTCCCAGGAATTGAATGCTTCTATAAGTGGTGACTTTACCAGTTCAGAAAAGTGCAAATGTCTTCAATAATTACAAAATAAAAATCAGCCCAACCCCATCATGTAATAATAATAATATAGGAGGAAATATATTTTGCCTAGATAGATAACTAGATAGTAGGTGAGAATCTATGTTAATGGTTTTATTAAATCACATTAATATTGGCATGATAATCTTTTCCCATTATAAACACTGAGCACTTTTATTAGCTACAGGGTATAGCTTCAAGAAGTCCCAATTGATTGACAGCTGCCTGTCAACTTCTTGCTCTGGAGAGATCTAGGACTCAGCTTACATTGCTCCGGGGAATTCTAAGAAGCTCCAAAATGGTTAATGGCTGTCCATTAGTGCGAGGCCCAGCAGAGTCTTGGAATCAGTTAAGCAGGAAGTCCCCACTGTAGAAGGTCATACAATTCCCTGCTGCAGCCTGAGACGACTGGGGGGAATTCAGCTTTAAGCAAAGACCGGGGTGCTCGAAGTTTATGTACTAAGGGAAATCGCTTCGTGCCGTTTGGTATTACCGTACACCATGTTTTATTTATGCTCTATGCTGGATGAGAAACTGAATACTAGGCTCTTTTCTGGCAATGGAAACCTGCCTTATTCTCTTGAACTGGGCACAGCATCAATGCAGCAGCTTGTAGCCTTTTTGACTATGTATTGTAAAATGGCTTCTGTGCATTTATATATTAAATCAGATGTGCTCTGTGAGTTTATATGCTATACACTGCATTTTTCTACATTATGTCCTATAATCTATCATATTCAGTGAATGTAGTGATGGAGTGGGTCACAGGTAATGTAAGAAGATTGCTAGCAGCTCACACACTGCAAGAGAGGAGGGTGATATTTCTGGAGTAGGGTCTGCATATAGAAATATATATACAGTATGAGCACACTGCAAACTTACCACTTTCCTGGTTTTATATACACTCCCATGGATGAACAACCTACATGCTATTAAAATGACATATTAGACCAAAACACCATGCCTATCCCATTAACAAAACTGAGACAAGGTTTCATATAAGCCAAGCGGTTGATGTCCTTCCCAGAACAGGGAATAAAAATCAAGTCTGGCTCATTAAAGGAAAAGCAGGCCCTACCTGTCACAATCTGAAAGTAAAGCCCTTGCATGCCCTGGAATTGGAGAAGGACCTGGGAACAGGAATTGTGGGTAAGTCTTTGGCAGTCATAGTCTCTTGGGCGGTTAAGTCATGCCTAAATTTTTTTAACCTAGTGTTTTGGGGAAACTTGCAGGCCTCATCTCTCTGGGTCAAGGGAAAGAGCCAAAGACGGAGAGATTTGGGTGCAAAACTTACTCTACAAACACCCACTAGAAAGTGGGAGTGGTGGGTGGGGTGGGAGGAGAGAGGAGGTCCTACTGGTTAAAAAAAGGCTATAGCACAAAGATAAAAAATTAAACTTTTCTCTGGAAACCCTGACAGCTTACCCTCTATTATCATGTATGAAAAGCAATGTAATGTACATTGTGCTGGTCATGGAAGGATGCAGCAGTATGCTCCCCCATCATTTATTTATACCGCTGGAGCTCACCTATCACCACTTTTCCCAAACTATTATCTAGGGAGGATGAAGAAGAGAATGAAAATCAGCATTAGAGAAAAACAAAACTAAACAATAAACAACTAGATGGTGTCTTTTCAGCTTGGTTTAAATAGGTATGAGCAGCTTTGAAAGAATTCTTGTTGTTGAGTCATATCCATCTACTTCCCTATTAAAATGAGATGATGTGGAACAGTTGAAAGAATGTTGGATCTAAGATCGGAGGACCCGAGTTCAAAATTCTCACTTTGTCATTTACTACCCTACTGATTTTGGGTGAATCACTGCTTTTTTGGAGCTTACTTTCCTCAAATATAAAATGAAAAGTTTGGACTTGGTAACCTCTAAGATCCTTTCCATCTCTAAGTCTATGATCCTATAATTTGATTATTCCTGAATTTTGACTTTATCTCTATTGATTTCAATAGTACACTTCCTTGTACCTGAACCATGGCTCTAGTTATAGCCACAAAAGGGCATTTGGAGGTATTGTCCCACTGGACCACACTTGAATCCTAGTGAAAAATACCCTCCTCTTTATGCCCCAGATCTTTCTGAGGCATGGTGGGAGGTACTAAGCAGCCAGACGAGGTCTCCTCTGGAGCCTGGAGAGTGGACATGGGCACATAGCATTTTCAGCTATCTGTTGTCCTTGTCCTTTCTGGGTTGAATGAGAGGATGGGAAGGGAAGGAGGTGAACGTGTCTATTGTTCTCTCACATTCCTATGTCCCCGACACCAGACAGCAATGCTGTCTGTCGATCAGCATCAGCTCCAACAGTTTTAATTCATTGTTATTTGAAGTTGGCCAGTTTGATGCATATTGACACCTTAGCCAGCCAATAGCAGGGCAGAAAAAGAGGGAAACAGAATGAGTTCTTCTTCCTACAGAAAATTCCATTGTATTTTTATGCCCCTGGTAACTATTTCTGGGGCAGCATTAGTAGGAAAAATAAAAAGTAATTTCTTTGTACAGCACAGGTATTATTGACTGCACACAGAGGCTGATTTGGATACTAGGTTTAGCATAGTTTGTTTCTGTGTATCTGAGATCCAGATGACACTATTTATCTTTAGTCACAAACATTACTAACACACTAGTTTTTTGTTGTTGTTGTTGTTTTTTGTTTTGTGTGTGTGTGTGTGTGTGTGTGTGTGTGTGTGTGTTTTAAAGACATTGGGGCAGCTAGATGGTGCAATGGATAGAGCACCAGACCTGGATTCAGGAGGACCTGGGTTCAAATCCATCCTCAGACACACAACACTTACTAGCTGTATAACCCTGGGCAAATCACTTACCCCCATTGTGAAGACAAAAAAAAGGCATCCTTTTCTACACTCCTGAGGGATCTCTGGTTTTGTCAAGAATCATAGGATTGTAGATTTAAATCCAGAAGAAACTTTGGAGGCCATCAAGTTCAACTCCCACATTTTACAGATGAGGAAACTGAGGCATCAACAAGTCATAATTTGCCCAGTGTAATATAGATAATAAAGTCTGAGGTGGGTTCTGTGACTATAAAAAATTTAATTTTCCTGAGAATCATGAAAATGATCACCAGGACCAAGAATTTATTTTTTAATCATTCAAAAATACTCCATGTTCTCACTTATTACTTCTTTTCTTCTAGTCCTGATAAGTTTCATGTGATAAGGGGATTGTACCTTTTGTGGAAAGAGACATTTGGCCTTGAATATCATGCTTCACAATGCATCTCCGATGCAATATTATCAGGTGGCATCAATTCATCCCAGAACATTTTACAGCTTAACAGAAGGTTTTGATTTCCTGGTAGAGTCTTAATTGATTCTGAATTCCTTAGCCCTCGACCTTTCACGTGATGATTGTTATAGGAGTCAATGCAGGAAATATTAACTTTAGACAAAGGAAGGCCCAAAAGAGAGAGTTTTGTGGAATGTAAAAAGATGTTTTTCAGTATTAAATGAAAGGGCTGGGCTAGCCAAAGAGATTTACTTTTAAGCCAGAGACTACCTTAGGTTACTCCCCTGACAGCCTGGGGAAGGTGGTTCAGAGTGCCTTCCATTGGTTTTAAGCGATTCCCCTATTTCAGGTCCCAGATGGGGTGCACAATGACACTGATGTGCCAAAGAAAGCTAGCAGGAGTCATTTTCAGCTTACTTTGGTCAGAGGGAAAGCTGCCAAGATACAAAACCTCTAAGGATGCAAGTAAGTTAGGGGAGTGAGGGGAGAAGGAGGGGGGAGATAAAGCAGCAGGAAATGGAGGATCCCAGGAGAACACCCATGGAAAGTAAATGCAAGTGTTATATATAGAGAAGCAACCATAACCAACTCTGCCTCAAAGTCTGCATCAAGTTTTTTTTTTTCTTTGCTATAGTTAGCAGCCTTTGCTATAGTTAGTGATCATCTTTTAGTGATGTATTATAGGAGGATTAGGGAAAATTAGGCTAATTTGTGAAAAAAGAACAGTAATGGTGATAATGATAATGACAAAGAATAAAAAAATGAACAAATGCAAAAGCCCTCACTAAGCTCTTCCTTCACACCTAGCACTGTGCTAAGTGCAAAGGGATGCAATTAGAAAAAAAGAAGACAGTCCCTGCTCTCAAGATGCTTGCACTCTACATGGTAGACATCCTGCCTACAAACTCATGATAGAAAATCTTATCGCATCCAGTTCTCCCCTCCCTGTGGATAAGAACAAACCACTTAAGGTGAATGAGAACAATGAGGACATTACTATATTCCCATCCATAGGAAAGAAAGTTACTGTGGAGCCCAAGCCCTCCCGCGATTTTGGGTCTCCAAATATGGGATAAATTGCTATAGGCAAGTGTGTGGATGAAATGATGAAAGATCATTTCTCCCATAGGCTTGTCCTTAGAAGAGGGAGAAATATACATCTTTCCCTGCTCCTTGAAACAATGTGGCCAATGTGTATAATAGATCAATTGGGCCTTGCTTCCTAGGCACCCTGTAAAGGAGACACTGATAATTCACTCTCCTTTCCAGCCCTTGCATTACACATCAATGCAGATGATCTAATAGGTTTTCCATATAAGGAAGATCCTATACCTATCTGACCCACAAAAGAGGCCTGTAATAATCCCTATTACTGTCAAGTCACTAAGAGAAACCCAAGAGTTCTGCACGAAAGGTACGGTGGGTCCAGGCTAAACAGCCCAGCTGCCACAGATGGCTCATTTTCACAACAGACCCTAGGTAAGCCTCATTGTTTTGCCTGCAGCATAAACAAGAAACATTCTGCTTAAACAAGTACAACTATGTCTGCTGAGGTGAGCCTCAGATCTGCCTTGCTAAAAACTCTGTCATTAAGGGTGCATACACACATCCATTCACATATGCACATGCTCATAAACAAAGGGCATGGGGGAAACTATAGGATAAAGAGGAGAAAACCATGGTGTTCCAGCTCTTGATCAAAGGTGCATATCCGTGAATATTAGTTCAGCAATACCATTTTGATACAAGCAGCACCATTTTGTGACTTTGGGAGTCTCTGTGGTATGTAAGTGGGTGTAGTCTACTGAGAGAGGCCAAAAAGAAAAAGATTGGTTTATTTGCTTTACCTACCTCTTAACTAGAGCTAGACAAAGTATACTAATCTTTTGAACTGCTGCACCACCTAAAAAACAAAAACAAAAACCCAAAAACATTCTTTTAAGTTAACCTCTAATAATTATACTTGGAAAAAATCTGAATAAAATGCAATTTGAATAGATCCTCATGAATTTCAATATTGCCACAATGGTAGATAGTTTGATTTGGGAAAAAGGACTTGAATCTTACTTATCCAGTTGTCTAAAGAAATTCTTGATATTTTTAAACCACTTTATATTTTTTTTTACCTTTTAAAAACGTTTTAATGATATCTTTTGTTTGACCATAACAGTCTTTTCTGGATAAACTTCCCCTCTCCCCCAATGAACCCTCATTACTAACAAGAGGCGAAAAAAAAAGTAAAAATAACTGATACGGTGAATACTTGTCACAATGCATGAAATCTTCTGTTCCTATAGCTCCCTGCCTCTCTGTACAAGGAGGATAGGCTTTATTATCAGTTCTCCAGTACCATTACTGTTTTTTTCAGTTCTCAGAGGTTAGCCTCAAGTCCTTTCATTGACATTGTTGTAGGCATTGTGTCTATCGCTCTTCTGGTTCTTATTTCACTCTGCCTCATCATGGACATCTCACATTTCTCTGAATTCCTTATATCTTAATTTCTTTCTGTGTAATAATATATTCCAATCACACACCACAGTTTATTAAGCTCTTCTCCAATTAACAGGTACCCTTTGGTTTCTTACTCTTCGCTACCACAAAGTGTGCTGATGTGAAGATTTTGTTTTGTATCAGATTTTTCTTTCTTTTCTTGACCTCTCTTGAGATTAATAACCATTGGTAGGATCCTTTAGGTTAAAAAATATTAACAGTTTAATCACTTTTCCATCTGAGACATTATTTGGGTAAAAGAAGCAAGGTGAGTATGAATGAACCATATGCCACATTACAACCGAAGAATTCCACAAAAAAAAAGTAGCATAAAGAATGCCAACAGAGAGAAAATACTTGGAAAAATTATTCACATCAATCAATTACAGATCCACCAAAGTAGCAATGTAAATATATTAATAACATTATTAACTATATATTGACCTTTCAGAATGTCAAAAAACAAGAATAATAATATGCATTTTATAAGGTTGTCATAAAGAAAGTGTTTTGTAAGATAAGTATCACAGGAATGTGAGACATTACGATTATTATGTAATCTAATACTCCAATGAATCTTCAGTCTCGTAAACATGGCAATCCCTTCCAATAATGCCAATCACAATCCAAATATGTCTCCCTATCCTGTGAGATTCTTGTTTATATCTTCCCACAAAGTGAGAGGGAAATAAAGGGGTGGGAAGTTCCTTCCACACAATGTATTAAAGGTCTTTCTTGAGTTTTCTTAGGCTCACAAGGACATCATGGACCAGCATAACATGAAATAATACAGGAGAATGTAGGATCATATATCTAAAACTGTAAGATACCATAGAGATCATATAGTTCAATCCCCTCATTCTATAGAAGACAAAACTGAGGCCCATGGAGGTTATGTTCCTTGTTCAAAGTCCCATAGCAATTAAGTACCAATAGTAGAATACCAATAATAGAAATTGAATCCAGGTTCTCCAGAATCCCTGCTGTTTCCATTGTACTAAATACTCAGGCTATCTTTCAGTTATCCCTTTCTCTTGAAAAGTGTCTTGCTTTTTTCTATCTTGTTTTTAAGTAGTACATTGAACATCCTTCATGCCACTCCATAATTCCTTCTTTGTAATGTGTTATGGAATGTTTATGCTCACCATGTACTCATCCATTACTCTTTGGATGATCCTTGATATCAACTATTTACCAATAGATTGTAACCTTCTTGAGGGCAGAAACTTCTTCATTTTTGTCTTTGTGACACCAGCGTTTAAGTTAATGTTTGTTGACAACTGATTGTAGTGTTGTATGACGCATAGCCATGTAATACAGTATTTTGTAAATGGGCCTTTGTTTCAGGGAGAAGCTTCAGGCTTTAGAATCAGAAACAGTTTTACAAAAATACAGTCCCTTCTTCTCCTAATCAGTCCTGGACCCAGATCATTGTATATTTTCAAGGTCTGTCCAAGGTAAATATATAGAACTGACCCTACACACACACACACACACACACACACACACATGCACACACACACATACACACACACATACAGTACTGACAGATTAATTATAATTATGTTACATCCCAAATTCTCTATTCTGATAGAAGGAGAATGGAGGAATAAGAAATACATGAGATTCCACTTTCTAACAAAGAAATACTGATGTCATTATGGTTTTATCCTTTGATTTCTGAAGTTTAATATTCACCCTTCATTCAAACAGGCCTCCTGAGTAATCCCTTTCTATAGAGAGAAACCAA
This sequence comes from Vombatus ursinus, assembly GCF_900497805.2. NCBI lineage: Eukaryota > Metazoa > Chordata > Mammalia > Diprotodontia > Vombatidae > Vombatus > Vombatus ursinus. The sequence continues at coordinate 21,071,405 of NW_020955033.1, read as the reverse complement.
AGCAATTAGCTGATGACTTACCCAAAATCCCACAGGGATTCTACAGTAAAGTGGAGATTAGAACTCATATCTTCTATGTTTCCTGACTGAGGATCAGTATGCCGAGCTGTGGTGCCTCCTCTGAGATGATCTATAACCTTTCATACAAAGTTTGATAATTAGAGACAGCTACAGCACTGAAGTGGAGTCCAGAATCAATAAATGTATTAAGACTGGGTGCTCACAAATTGGTAGCCATTTAACCCCCTTGCTATTATTTTTTTCTTCCCTTCTAGTCCTAAACTGGAGAGCAGTGAACTAAAGTGTTAAATGACTCTTCCGTTTCATCCTTGATGAGTCTGTATTTTGGGCATACCTGAGATAAACCTCTTTTCCTAGAGCACTTTGAAGGATACTCTAAAAGGGCATTTGTTTTATATTAAAAATGGAAAACAATTTCTCATATCTATCACTGTTTAAACTGTGGTCTAGTACCCCAAGCTCTGGCCTTACACAAACCAAATTCAGACTTGGGAGTGACTCAAAATCATATTTCTGGCTTGTTTTATCTCCACCAAAAGTTTCCTCTGGGAGCCTCATAATATGGCACGTGCTTAGGTCTCCACACATGTCAAGTCATCAAATATTTATTAAGCTCCTACTGTGCACCGTATACTGTGGTCCCCAGGATCTCTACAAACATTCAAGATAACATTCATACTGGAAACCTCAGAGACCTGTATAGGCCTCCACACTTATGGTACTATTCTCTAAGGATATGTACTACCTCTGAAAGGAAATAAATTGGTGTTGTTGGAGAAGCTACTTCTCTCCCCACTGGGCTAGCATAGTCCAAACAACCCAAATCAAGTATAGAGAACAAAACCAGGTTTTTGTTCATTCTTATCATGGCTCAGCCCCTTTATGCTCCCCTAGTTCTAGAGCCACATTCTCAAGTCTCTTGTCTCCAAGAAGCTGATACAGTTTAGAAATTTCTTCCTTTGCCTCTCCGTAGAAGGCCAGGCTCTTAATGTCTCCAAGAATTTGGCATTATCCAGAAAATACAAAGTCTTCTATCTAGAGATTGAGTCATGTGACTCTGTCATAGTTGAGAAGGTCTACTACTGCCTCTTGCAGTCATCTCTCAATATGCTGCTGCTGTTTGTCCTTTGCTCTCGAAGAGGACCATGACATCAGGGAGGTGATGTCTTGACTTGCAAGTGAATTGGATTTAAGTGAGGGAAGGCTGTGCAAAGTCACCAGCCTCACTTTTTCTTCTGGAGCCTTCTGGGTCCAGTGGCCCGATATAGATCAGGATGACTGGGGATGGCCCAGGATGCGGTGGGAGACCTTGGCCTTTTGGAGCTAAGGTCTTTAACAGATCTCACTTTGACTGAGGCAAATTGAGTTGGGAGTACATGCAACTCTAACAAGCTTCTTTCTGTCCCTACCTTGCCAAAGCTGCCATTAATGGCTATGTTGGAGGAGGCTACACTGTTGTACAGATTCCTTACCCTTGCCCTTGAGCCCAGCTCAGGTCTTAGTTTTATTCCACTCCTCTCTCAAAGAACCCCTTTCAATAGATAAAATACTAAGGGGAAACTCTAGTCCACAAGAAATAGCCTTAGGCAATGAAAGGTTCTCTGAATACTAGATTTAATGACATCCTTCATGAGATACCAATGAGTTACTAGACCTAGGAGATGTTCTCCTAGTGATATTTTGGACATGTCCACACCTTCCAAAGACAAATACAACCAAAGCCCATCCCCCAAAAGGCTCACTCTTCCAGTGACCTTATCAAGTTGATGAGGCTCTCCAGATCAACCCTTTACATCACTATTACTAGAGACAAGGTCAAAAGAAGTTTTCATTTTTGAGAAGCACTGATGCATAGTGAAAAGAATACTAGACATGCTGGATGTAGAATGAGAAGTTGTGGGTTTGAATCATGGCTCTGACACTTGCCAATAATTGGAGACCACAGACAAGTCTCTGAACTTCTCTGAGGCTCAGTTTCCTCATCTGTAAAATAGGTGTTATAATATTTGTATTACCTATTTCACAGGATTGTTGTGAGAAACACCCAGGGCCAACCTTACACTACCTGAGTTATCATGATGCTATTAGATGAGAACCCCTATTGAAAATACAGGAATAGGCCTTCCTGGATGATGGTTCAACAACCTCCATAATGTAATGAATCAGGTATAAAGGTACTGAATAAATGAATGAATTCATGTTTCAACTGCAGTCTCCTGACAAGGTGAATCCCTTTCCTTTTTTCCTATTCCTTAACATAAGGCTTTACAGGGATATTGTGGGAAGAGGTAAATTGCTTGAGTCCTTATAAATATATACATGTATGTACATGTATGTATATATATATATAATATATGTACACACACACATATATATATGCTGGGGGGAGGGGGTCTGAAAAATTAGATATATATAAAGACAGAGTGAAGCAGAAAACTAAAGTCCTATGGTCTCAGAACTGTCTCACATTCCCTTTAAGTGTCTTCTCTACTAACCTGCAACTGTGCCTTAAATTCCTATCATTAGAGTTACTCCTTTTGTGTTAAGGCAATTTTGTATTCAGGAGGTCTCTGACTGAGTGTTGTAAGAATCATCATTATCTGCTACTTCCTTATCACTTCATCCAACTCCAAAGATGTATTACTTTCTCTTTCTCAACACCCTTTCACCCTTTAATGCCTTACAATCTCTCTTCTGATTCCACTACCCTCCTGAAACTGTTCTGTTCAAGGTCACCAAGAGCCTACTCTAAGTCATCAAATGCAATGATCTTTTCTCAATCTCCACTATGCAATATGCAATATCACTGAACACTTCTTCATTCTTAAAATTAATACAAAAAAAATGAATACCTCCTTAACTTCTAGAATACCACCATGTCATGTAGTCCTGCTCCTTCTTCTCTAAACTTCATTTTTATCTAGACCTATTGGTACTACTTCTTCCTCCTGCCTTCTCAATTCCTGACTCCAAGGTTCAGTCATAAATCCTCCCCATTCTCTCTACACTCTTTCTCTTCAGAGACACCATCTACTCTCAGGCCTTCGCCTATCACCTCTGTGCTATTGACTCCCAAAGTTCAAACGTCTTAGAAAAAGAGGGAGAGGGAAAAGTTCCAGGTTTTAAATCTATATTACTAAGAGAATAATAGTACCATTAATGTTATTACATTAATCCATAGGTGCAATTGTCTTAGAGGGAAGATGACCTACACATAACGAATTTGAGGGGATAGTGGGACATACTAATGGAGCTGTCCAGCAAGCTGTTAGAGATGAATGGGGGAAGGGTAACAGGGCACCTCAGTTTGGCAATAATGGCATGAGAATAAGCATGGAAAGAGCAAATCACAATGAATTCATGTTTCTTCTTTAGGGTCTTCCTTCAAGTTTCAGCTAAAATCCCACCTATTCAGTAAGCCTTTCCCACCCAATCACCTCATCCTTAATGCCAGTGTCTTCACGCTGAGATTTTCTCTCTCTCTCTCTCCCCATACATATATATATGTATGGGGAGAGAGAGAGAGAATCTGTGTGTATGTATATACACACACACACACACATATATACATACATACATATCTATCTACATATGTGTATGTAGATAGATATGTATAGATATAGATATCTGCATATGCATATATATTTGCATATATCTTATCTGTACATAGCTGTTTGCATGTTATCTCCACCATCTTCTTGAGAGCAGACACTGTTTTTTGCCTTTCTTTGTAACCCCAGTGCTTAGTACAGTGCCTGTTGCAGAATAGGAGCTTAATGGATTTGCATTTATTAAATTAATTAATATTAATTAGTTGGCTGACTGACTGAAAGGGAATAACTGATCTAGGATCATCAATCAATCAATAAACATTTAGATGATAGGGCTTGAGCTGGAAAGGACCTTAGAGGTCATTTAATCCCACCTCCTCCTTTTACAGATAAGAAGTGAGGCCCAAAGGGTTTACAAGCTTGCACAAGTTTAGATGGAAGAGAACTATAGGACTAAATAGGGAAATTGGGACCAGATCATGGAGCCTCTTCACTACCTCCTGCCTGAATTGTTGACAGCCCTGTCTCCATTTTCTAATCCAATGCCCTATACAGACACCGAGCAAGTTCATAATAAATGTCTGTTGATGATAATATTGATGATGCTTCCTTTAATAAATGCTGATGACTGACTGCCTCTGGGAAGGAATACAAAGTGTGGAGTAGTAAGATTATAGTTGTCCTCATCTACATTCCTACTCAACTCTCCCCTTGCAGTTCCTCCTCCCCGCCCTGATATTCACTCTCACCGCTTCCCCGCCCCCAGTCAGTGGAGCAGGATTTTCAGTTTTAAGAGGTATTTATTTCTGATAAAGCATTTACTGCCCCTTGCATCTTAGCTATATGAAGCACCTATCTTGGAAAGCCGGCGTTAATTTTTGTTTCGTTGTTGTTGCTGTTGCTGTTGTCATCTGGGGTTTTTTTGTTTGCTTTTGGTGCTATCAGTGTCTAGGGGATCGGTTGCTGTAAGCTCGGCGCAGAGGTCATACTATCATGGTGACATGAAGGACAGGAATTAGACCAGCTGAAGCTACAATGCTTAAGGGGCCTTTTGTCCAAGGACTCTGCTCTCCCTGGTTTTAAGATGCACAGGAAGAGAGTGAAATGTTGGGAACTGAAGCAAGATTCACCAAGCTCATACAAGGCATTTAGCTTTTAGTTGTTATAAAAATGAAAATAATTGTGAAAGCAGAGAAAAATCTGCAGCTGCTCCAGGCTATTCATACCATAAGAGATCCCATCAGGCCCTCTTTATTGTTGCAGTTTTGGCAAATTATTTTCTTATCACACACAACCTATTCACTCCTGTTCCTGGATAAGCACTTAGGCTCATAAAGCAGTGGGTCAGCAACAGTTTAGCATAGAGCACATGGAATTGCTGACCGTGGGGAGCACTGGAGCCGGCCCCTCTGAAAAGCAGCAACTGGAGTCAATAAAAAGCTGGCCAGGCCAGTCCATTAGCAAGAGCCCTGTTCTGCTGTTCCTTACCCGCAGTCCAAGGGGCTCTGCAGCCTCTGTATATTGCAGACCGCCCTCCCCTGAGGAGACAAGCACACTGCTCTCCTTCCCCAGTTAGGTGAGCTGCTGACAGCCTTGGTAGGTGCCAGCACCTGACGGCTTTCAAGAGAATGGTCAAGGGAGAAACACACACCGGGGGCATTCACAAGAGAGGAGAGACAGCAAGGTCCCGACTCCTATCCAGGAAGTAAGAGACTGATGCCCACCACACATGTGCACTGGACAACTGCTCTGGCATCTTCGGCGTGGGCAGAGAACATGCCGCTCCCATTATGCAAGCACATTAGGGAAGCAATTGGAAAAAAAATATTTAGCAATTTGGAAGGGAGCACAGCTCCAGAATGGCTCGTTTCTGTGTGACAGCCTGCCATGTACAGATGAAAGGGAAGGCTTATAACAAATTTTCATTACCCCCAAATAAAAAAGCAACAGCAGGCAGAGCAAGGGCTTTGAGTCAGGAAGGTGGGGCCAGAAATCCACCCAGGAGACCACAAAGGAGCCTCAGCAAAACAAATCAATCAATCTATCAATCACTTACACTTACATAGCGCCTTTCATGCAAATGGCAATCAGGGCCTGTCAGGCTGTCAGGCTTTGGCCTTCAATTCTGTGCCTCAAAACTATTCATTAAGTTCACCAAAATACAACCTACAGAGCTCTCCTCTCACTCAGTTGTCCTCGCTCACCTTCCACTAACAGCCTACGTTGTTCCATGGGAGGGGGGCAGGGAAGCTCCCTAGGCTGCTATCAGGTGACTGAGAGACTTGGTAAAGTGGAGCATTTGAAGGGTTTGCAAACAGCATGGGCATTTTTTAATTTTTTTTTCCATTGGCTCTGCTTCCAGTCTAGGCAGAGTAACACTCAGATAAAAAACTTCACCCTTGTTTTGCATGCAGCAGGTATCGTGCTGGGATGTCTGATGCTCAGAGTTGTGCTTTCTTCAGTGCCCCATGCCACTCACGTTCCACAGATAGATTCAGGAACACCAGACTCAGGAGCCAAACGAAACAGCCAACTCAGAGCGCCCCAAACAAGTACAACAATCCGCTCCTACTCTCATTTGTAAAGCACCCCACAGAGCTGCAGCAGGTTGGGCCTCTGCCCTTATTAGAAGATGACTTCACAAATGCTGCTCTTTCTAGGCCTGGGTGCCTGGCCCCAAGCATCCATTGAAAGAGATCTACGCCAAGACAGCCACAGGGATTTTGCAGATATGGATAACAAGGCACTGAGTAGAGGACATTGCTTTTGGGAAGCCGAATAAGATCGGAGGCAGGAAAGATCCACTCCCCATTCCATTATTTCCTCAAATTCCTGTCCTCTATCATCATCTTTTCAAACTATTTCTTCATAAACATCTAATTCTTTGACACCAAAAACCTCACGGAATGCATCATAGATATGATGTAAAGGGACTAGGTAAGTAGAATGAAGTGATGATTAAGGCTAAAGGATAGATATAAGGGTTTGAAGATGAGCACTGAGGGATAGCATAGAATATTACTATAGAGAACCTGGGAGCATCTCCCCATTCTGATTGCCACATAAGTTCCCCCCAGAAAAGCTAAGTCTCTGTGGGACCATATCCATTAAAAACCCTAGCTTACAATCCTCCACAGACGTGTTTGTTTTCACTAGTCAGTCAGAGGACATAATTAGCTCAAAGCAAAGACATTTAATGAACAGGATAGTAAGAAAAGTAGGAAGAGAACATTTCCCTCAGAAACCTCAGGTGCATTCTCCAGCAAATACACATACCATCAGAACGTTGGACACACTTACAGGATATGTATGGAGATGCACAAACAGATGGGCCCAAGAATTTCTGGGGAAGGATAAGCAGATTGGGAGTAGGTATGGACCAAATGCATATATAGAGCAGCAACTCATACTGTTAAGGCAGCAAAGATATATATGTCTTCTGGTGATGCCGTTATGTTGTATCTGTTGGGAAGTACTCTCTGCTGGTCCGCTGTAATGTGTTGGGCGGTCTTTGCCAGATAGGTAGTCTTTGCTGGGTCCATTGGTGTGGTCTTTACACGGCAATGCTTGCTCCCTTCAGGAGTAATTCATTCTGTGGTACTACTGGCCGCTGTCAGGTCAAAGATCTATTAAGTATGATGTTTGGGGTTTGGCTCTTGCTTCTGGCTTCAGTTGGAATTCTCAGCTGAGGAACTACCTCTTCCCCATATAGAAAATCAAATGATTCAGTCTTCTCTTTTGTAACCCAGAAGCTGAACATCTTTTAGATATAAGTTTTTTGGAGAAACTATATATCTTTTAGAAAGGCAAGGTCTATGACCATCCAGTTTTGAGACTAAAGAAAACCTTTGACTGCTTTTTCTCTCCCATGAGGAGTCTGTTGGTCCTCAAAACCTTGACCCTGAGAAGCGTCTCTTTTCCAAAGGGAGAGTCATGGCCCTGGGAGTCAAGTTATTTGAAACTAATTAGCTAGTTAATTAGTGCCCATAGGCATTGTCTATTTCTTAGCCTCAATTTTTCTGCTCATTAAGGACAGTGTCTCTGTCTGAAATCTCTACCTGACTTAATATTAGAAAGTCCTTGTAATTCCCTATTCAATGTCTCAGTGCAAAACTGTATCTATTGAGTATTGTTTTGGGTACTACCTTTACAATAAAACTCTACAGATATAACCGCTTCAAGGCATCTCCCTGTGTGTGTGTGTGTGTGTGTGTGTGTGTGTGTGTGTGTGTGTGTGT
>NW_020955033.1:21036766-21063585 GCF_900497805.2 Vombatus ursinus | reverse complement strand
TGTGTGTGTGTGTGTGTGTGTGTGTGTGTGTGTGTGTGTGTGTGTGTGTGTGGTGAAACACTTTCTAGGCTTTAGACCAAGCCATACACTCAAAATAACATTGGATAGAGAATGAGAAAACTTGAGTTCTAACCTCTTTTCCATAAATTTTTTGTATAACTTTGAGTAAATTACTTCTTTATTTTCCTCCAGACCTGTGATTTTATTCAAGTGACCTAGCAACTTGCAGTGTATAGTCTTAAAGGATTGTTTGGAGTATTAAGAGGGTAAGTGAATTGGCCAAGATCACACCATCAGTACATGCCAGTTGTTGACACCAGGGCTTCCTGATGCCTAGTCTAGGCCTCTATCCACTCTGAGATCTTATCTTTTGTAACTTAAAGGACTATAGAATTAGGATAGGAACATACCTTAAAAGTCATCTAGTCCTACTGATCCAACCCCATCACACAGGTGTTAGATAGCAGAGCCATGATTTGAACTCAGGTCCCCTGCTGGAAAATCCAGTATTGCTCTTCACATTACTTCACGCAGCCTCTCTGGGCCTCATTTTTACTAATCTGTAAAACAAAAAAGATAGAATTAGATGGTCTCTAAAGCCCTTCCAGCTCTATCATTCTATAATTCTAAGAATATTGGTGCATAATCCTATTGATATCATGGAAATATAAGCAATGATCAATTATTGGCATAAAAAAGTAGCTCTGTATTTATATGAACCAGGCTCCACTCCTGGGACTTTGCATCTGTATAACTTGCATCTCCTTGCAGGATTTCCCCAAGAGACATTTGAATTTGGCTTACTTTTCACCTAAGATTTCTTCTGGCGATATCAGAATTAGGCTCATGTCTAAACCTACATAGTAAAACTCATCATCTCTCTGGGACCTATTTAGTTCTCTAGATTTATGGCACAACACTGGGTAACCCCTCCCACAAAAGAAAAGAACTGAGGGTTTCTCAAGTGTTGAACAATAACATCCCATCTAGTGCTCTCCCACTGACCAAGTACCTACAGTCCTCTTGATTTATGTAATGTTACTCTAGGGCTGATCTGATAACAATAGGCTCAGAACTCTCCATCTAGGACCAGTTGGCCTATTCAAGAAGGATAAAATGGCTTTATAAGGGAAGGGACAATATCAGATGAGCTTTTCAATCTGTGATCAAGGGCCTACACCCTTCCTAGAGAGGCTGGAAAGACATTACTGAGATTACACATGACAGCCCAGTAGTAAAATACCCAGGGAACAATGCACAGTCCTTCATGCCATTTCACAAGATTTCTGCTAGTCCTGTCTCTATTAAAATGTTAGCTGGTTCATTCAAACCTGTGAAGTGAGGGTATAAATAAAGGAATCTGGGGGGGGGAAACTATTCCCAGGCAATGATAATGATTCCCAGTCATGCGACTCTGGACAACAATAACAATAGACTTCATCACAGAGATGTTAGTGCTTCAAGAGGTAGTACTTCCTAGTACTGACTGAAGCAATCACAAAAATAGTTCATTTTATTCTCCCCATTGCACATGAGACAGAGTGGTAACTCTAACTCTCAAGGATGTCTTCTACCTCTATACCCTTCCATCCCACATCGCATTGAATCTGTACTTCAATTTACATCACAGTTTTGTTCCATTTTGGTGTACCATCCTCCAGGTTGTTTCTGCTATTCAATGGCTATCAATTTCTTCTCCCCCTGCCAAGGTGATGACTATCGAAACCAACAGGGCACTCATTTAATAGTTCTACTGTTATAATTCCTCTTACTAGGATGGTTAATCCAACCCCTGCCCAAAATGATCTACTGCCTTCTATGGAATTCAAACTGAGGTTTCAGATCTCAGATTTCCGACAAGTTCATTCCTCCATTCTACTGTGCCAGGGGCAAATTACTGATTTGGAATGCTGAAAATCATTCTGGCTGATTAACATGATATTTATAAACAATCAAGGAGACCTTTAAGAGGCAAATGTCATTACTGTTATTGTTAAATCATTTCAGTCATGTCCCCATTTGGGGTTTTCTTGAAAAAGACACTGGAGTGATTTGCCATTTCCTTCTCCAGATCATTTTACAGATTAGGAAACTGAGGCAACAGGGTTAAATGACTTACCCAGGGTCACACAGCTAGTAGGCATTTGAGGCCAGATTTGAACTCAGGAAGATGAGTATGCCTGACTAAAGGCCTGGAACTACATCCATGGTGCTACCTAGCTACCCATTAAGAGACAAATAGCCATATAACCCAGTGAAGGCTTTACAAGTAAGGGACCAGTTATGGTTGAGTACACAAACTTTCTATATGAACAATCCCATGAAGAAACTGACAGACTAAACTATAGAACTCTTCCCCATTATTAAAAATCCTGACCTTAGTGGCCTATTCACTAAAACTCTGTCTTCTAAATCAGCATCAACCCTGTATTTCACTGGTCCTTGTTCCACCATACACATAACACCCTAGACCTACCCTTGCCAGATGAATACATTACCTTGTTACTGGTAGAAGGAATTGCTCATGAAGGAAATTATTGATTTAAGTAGAGCGATATAGGGGTAACCTCTAGTACGCCACAGAACATAAAATACATGAACAGGAAAAGAACCTGGGAGCTGGTCTAGCATCTTCATGCCTTAAAGGCATTGGTGGCATATGATTATAGTAATCACTAGCATTTATACAGTACTTACTATGTGCCAGGTACTGTGCTAATTACTTTACAATTATTATCTCATTTGATCCTCACAATAGCCCTTGGAAGTAGGTGTTATCATCTCTATTTTACAGATGAGGAAACTGAGGCAAATGAAGATTTTTTTTTTTAAGTGACTTGGTCAGGATCATATAGCTAGTAAGTGTCTGTAAGACTAGATTTTCACAAAAGTCATCCTGACTCTAGACCCACCGCTTAGCTACCTAAATATGTCAATGGCATACTACCAAGCCTAGACCTAAGAACCTAGGAAGAAGACCTGGGGGAGGAGTGAGGTTTGGGAGGGAAGAATGATTTCTTCCAATGCATAGACTCTATATTTTTGCAATAGAAGATAAAGAGGCAAGTAGTAACAGTGAGTCCACTTCAGCTGAAGTGAAGTTAAGGTATTTGGGAAGATATGGCTTAGCTATAAACAATAAAGCTTTTAAAAAGGTGCGTGCACTTGTAAATTCGTGAGTGTAGCAAATTGGACTCTATCTAGCTAAATACCCTGTTATTCACCCACTATGCAAACTCTTTGTTTCTAAACATCAGAACCACGCCTCTTCCTATCCACTCTAGACATTGTTGGAACCCTAATTTTGTCCCAGTTTCCACTGCAGACTTTTCCAGGTTTTTTTGTTTTGTTTTGTTTTGTTCTGTTTTTTGTTTTGTTTTGTTTTGTTTTTAGCCCTGTGATCTGTAATCCTGACTTCTGACCTTGGCTCCAGCTTTAGATCTCATTATTGACCATTCAGTTCCAAGATATATCTACTGGTTCATTCGATGATTTTACTCCACTATTACATTCTGGCTTATGAAAGAACATTCTTTCTGTACCTTCTCCCCATGACCACAAAGCAAGAGGCTTTGATCAGTCCCATGGAACCCAGGTAAAACAATGTCTTAGGGATTCCCTAGAAAAGCCTCTATTCCTCATCCTACTGCTAATTTCCTCCATGAGTGGGTAGTTAAGAACATGAGGGTTTGAGATACAATGTGAATATAGAGTTTGAAGTTATATTGTGAATTTAGACTGTATGAATTGCTGATCTGGATAACTCAAGACTAAAGTCATCAGTTCTTCAAATTACATACAGATATGATTTGCTATTATTAATGAGCTCAGAAATAGGATTTAGTGGGTAAAGACTGCACTTGACATTAGTGATACAATGTTCACATGGGGACCTTTTGGTCCTGGACTGTTTTATTTAAATGTCTCACTACTCAAACATAGGAGAAAACAATGACATTTTTGTGAATAATTCACTAGTCCTGGGATTTTTTGGTAAAATAATTTTTCCACAGGTTGTACCTTCATATAAAAGAGAAAATGTTAAGTGCTTTGTTAAGTACAAAAATTTTATGTTTCAGCTATTATTAGTATTTCAAAATTTTGTTTACCCCCCTTATTTCCTATTTCAGAGAAATACTAGAGGGGTTAGTAAGATTTCATTTGTAAAGGAACTCAAAGTATTTAACACCAAAGTGTTCTTTCCAGAACTATACTGACACTACCAAGTTAAGTGGATGGTTGGCAAATATCTGGTATTCTCAGATATTTTCACATATATAGAAACCATCTAGATAGAAATCTCTTTACTCTATATTCAATTTTACCTTATTAGATTTGTCAATTGTTCTTACCTGTAAAAATCTTTTTGATCTCTGATTCTATCACATTATATATTAGCTACCCATCCTGTCTTTGTATCTTCCATGAATTTGATCAATGTGCTATCTATATATTACTGCAAGACATTGATAAGGATATTGAACAATATAAAGAAAGATAGGGTCCTCCCAAATACCTCCCAGAAATAACTTTCCCAAAGGTAATGATCAATTAATATTTTTGGGGTATAGTCATTTGGCTATGAATTCAATTCAGTTTAAATAACTCAATTCACCAACATTCATAAAGTGCCTACTGTGTTTGGGACATTTGGGGGAGTCATAAAGTTTAAAATATGGACCCTGCCCTCATGAAGCTCATAGTCTAATAGGAGAGGAAAAGAGGTTTGAATATGTGTCAAACACTTACATGCACTAAGAACTCAATGCATTAAAATGTTGAACACAGTTCAAAACAATTTATCTTTACTGTCATGTAAGCTATATTTCTCCATCCTTTACCCAAGAATATCATGAAAGAATTTATTCATAAGTCTTACACAAATCCAAACAAATCACATCTACAACATTTTCCTAATTTACTAGTCTGGTAAAACTATCAAAAAGGGAAGTGAGGTTAGTTGGGCATGATTACTTCTTAATGATTCCACACTAACTCCTTTCTGGGTGCCCTTTCTTGGTATTCACATACTAACCATTTGATAATACAGTGTTCTGGGAATAGATGTCCAACTAAGAGGCCTAAAGTTTTCAGATTTACCTTTTTTGCAAACCTTGGAAACATTGGCTTTTACCTAGTCTTCTAGTACTTTTATCCAATCTCCATTGCTCAAAGCTCAACAGGGGTTTAGCAATCACATTTGCAAATTCTTTCAGTACCCTGAAATGTATTTCATCTGGGTCAAGAGACTTGAATTCATTTAGGGAAACTAGGTTCTCTGTACAACAAAACCCTTTTCAAACTGATGTGAATGTAATGCTACATGAATGTAATATACGCTATATGAATGCTATATGAATGTAAAATGTGGATAACTCTATTTCTACATATAACTATATATAGACATATGGATATAACTATATATCTAGCCATTCATATAAAGGATGACTAACTGTAGTTGCAATACAATGAAAATCACAGGTAACCACAAGGCAAGGATGAGATGTACATTGTCGTAAGTAGGCTGCTGCTTATTACTAATAATAACTGCTTATTACTAATGATAATTTATTACTAATGATAACCAGACTTTGGTTCAAATCCTTCCTCTTACACATACTCTTCAGTCCCATGTCACTGGCCTCCTGGATATTCCATGAACAAGACACTCTATCTCTCAGCTTTGGGCATTTTCTCCAGCTGTTCCTCATGCCTGGAATGTCCTCCTTCCTCTGCTCCAACTACTCACCTCCCTGGCTTCCTATACTATCTAAAAACTCACCTTCTACGGGAAGCTTTTCTCAGCCCCTCTTCATTCTAGTGCCGTCCCTCATTTAATTATTTCCTATTTATCCTGTATATCTTGATTTGTATGTATTTATTTACATGTTGTCTCCCCCACTAGACTGTAAGCTCCTTGGGGGCGGGGACTGTCTTATGCTTCTTTTTGTGTCTCGAGCGGGTCTCATAGTACCTGGAATATAGTAGCCATTTAATAAACATTAACTGATTGTGTGACTCTGGGCAAATCACTTGCCCTCTCAATGCCAAAGGGAGCTCTCTAAGGCTATAAGTTGTAGAGTAGGTAGTAGTCAGCATTGGTAGAATGAGTTTCTCATAAGGAAAAACCTATGCCAATGAAATAACAGCCCTGGTAAGTGTGTGTGTGTGTGGGTGCGTACATCCACATACACATATGTGTGTGTATATATATATCTGTATTTGATGTGTTTGAAATATATTTGATACTTGTGATATATTTGATACTATATGTGATCAAATACCCAAATTAATATGATATGATCTATCATCATATGTATAATTTATTGATTTATATATATATATATATATCACATATATCAGGCCTGCCCAACATACAGCCCACGGGCCACTTGCAGCCCACCAAAGCAACCCACGGGCAGTATGTTGTGCAGGACTGTTTCGTATCATCTACATTTTTTGAGGGCTGCCCAAAATCCTTTCGTGGGTCACAAGCAGAGTGCAGGCCATAAGTGGCCTGTGGGCTGAATGTTGTGCAGGCGTGATATATATGATCATATATCCAAATGCTGTAGGTACCATGATATTCTGAACTAATTACATGTTAGTCCCCTGTACACTCTGTCTATATATCTGTAACAAAATGTGTTATGTCATATATAAATATGTGCAAATATATGTGTATAAGTGTGTGTATATACATGAGTGCATGTGTATATACACATGCATATGCATATGCATACATGTATACATATACATATACATATTCACATACACATACACATACATATTTGATCTCAAGGACATATGACCAGAAAAATATGTGAGTCAATTATGTAGCAGGAGAGAGGGGTTAATTGCTCATATGTTGTACTGGTATACAACTAGAGGATGGCTCCCAGGGTGCCCCAGAGGGCAAGTCCTCTCTGGAGAATTTGTGGGGGTATGTGGATAAGAATTGTACTACATAAAGTGCGAATCAGTTGAGATCTGCCCTCATAATCTTCCTAAAGTACAAGACTAACTATATCACTACTTTGTTCGAGAAACTTCAGTGCATCCCCATTGCCTGAAATAACATAGAAACGTCTGAGTTCGGCATTTGAAGTCCTCCAAATTTGTTCCTAGCCTATTATTCCAGGCTTATTACACATTAGCTCCCTTTACAAACTCCTGTGATCCAGGTCTACTCTCTATTTCCCAAACTCAGCATTGAATTTCCCACCTTTGCATGGGATATTCCCCATGCCTGGAGTGAACTGCTTCCTCCCGTCTGCCTTTTCCAATCCCTTGGTTCCTCTAAGACTCAGTTCATATGCCACCTCCTTCAGGAAACTTTTTCTGATCCCCTTAGGTGCTAGTGTTCTCTCTCTCTCTCTCTCTCTCTCTCTCTCTCTCTCTCTCTGTCTCCTCAGTTTGTGTTTACATGTTATTCCTCCCTCCACCACTAAAATATAAGCTCTTTGTGGGCATAAACTGTTTTTCCTTTTGTCTGTTTGAGTCCAGTGCAGTGAGGTTTATTAAAAATCAGTCATGCTCAACTAACCACATGTCCCTTTTTGATAGTATTATTAGACAAGTAAATTAGGGAAATGCTATAGATGTGATGTGTCTGGATTTCTGCATGACCTTTGATAAATTACCTCATGATATTCTTGGGGGTAAGTGGAGAAACGTAGTTTGGATGATAGTACAAGTAAGTTGTCCCCAGTGTCTAGTAGGGACGTAATAAGTGCTTGTTGGATTGGAGTGCTCACACTGATGAGCTCACAGATCCATTAATACATACAAGTAAGGCCTTCTTTAATTTCTTCATGAAGCTTGGGTTTCAACTCCCTCTTAACCAAAGTTTACCTGCTTTATCCACTCTACCTCAAGATTTTTTTTAAGTCTGCTTTAATGCCTTATCATGGAATGGAAGTGAGCCTGGTTTCTCAAAGATTATAGCAAAAGACCACAAGTTCTAGCAGGCTCTGCCAAGGTGGAAGACTGTAACTCTGGACTAGGTAACATGTCAAGCCAGGCTCTTTGATGAGGTCATTGCAAGGGTGGTGACTTTTGTTGGCCATGGAAATGCCTGAACACCCTCTCCCAAACAACAGGATTATGTTCTGTGTCGATGGTGGGAATTTCCAGCTTCCCTGGCTTCCTTCTAATCTCAAGTGAAGTCTAATCTTCATCAAGATGGTTTGCCTGGTGCTCCTTAATCTTATCTCCTCTCTTTGGCACTATTTCCAATTTATCCTGTATCTTATTTGTTCATAATTGGGTTGCTCGTTATCTTACCCATCAGGCCATTAGCTTCTTGAGAGCAAGGATTGGTGTGTGTGTGTGTGTGCATTTCTTTGTATCCTCAGGGCTAAGCACAGTGCCTGACACATAGTAGGTACTTAATAAATACTTGTTGATTGTCTTGATCAACTTGATCAACTGGCTCAACACATCCTTGAAGTATTAGTCCAAATGTCACTATCCTTAACAGAGATGAGAACAAATAAGAGCTAAATAGCTGACAAAATCATAGAATCGCAAATATGGAATGGACTTTCAGAGGTCATCCAGTCTAATCTTTACTTGAACAAAAATCCTTCCTGCAACATAAACATGGAAGTGAGAATCCAGTCTTTGATTGAAGACTATGTAGTAAGGATGAATGCACTAACTCATGAGACTGCCCATTCCACATTTGGATAATTCTAATTCTCAAGAAGGTTTTTCCCTCTTATATTAACTAATCTGAAACTAACCTGTTGTGCCTAGTCCTGCCCTCCCAGGCCAAGGAGAGCAAGTCTATTGCTTCTTCCATACCAGCCTTCCAAATGCTCAAAAGTAGTTATTATACCCCTACAATTCCAGAACTGCCAAGTTTTCCCTTCTCCAAACTAAATATTTTCAGTTGCTTCAATTGATCCTCATATGGCATGATCTTGGGGCCCTGGGTCATGCTTTTCTACATGTTCTTGTCAATGTCATTTCCTAAAATGTGCCATAAAAACCAAAATAATCTTTGATATGGGAATAAGAGTGCCACAAAACCATGATCTCTCTAGTATTGAACAATATTTGTCTGTCTGTCTGTCTCTCTCTCTCTCTCAAAGTAATCTAAAAATGGATTGGCATTTGAGGATGTCAAATCACACTGGTGACTCCTAATGAGCTTGAAGCTCACTCCAACCAACAGATCTTTTTTCAGATGAACTACCATCCAGCAATGTCTTCTCCATCTTATACTTATGAAATTGATTTTTGAACTGAAGATTAAGAATCTACATATATTCTATTATTTTTCATCTTCACAGACAGATCAGGAAATTATGACTCTGAAAGGTGAAGAGTCACCCAGGTTGTAAATTGCAGCTTTTTGTGTTAAAATTTCAAGTTTCCTTTATTTCTTACTTATCTCCTGGTTCATTCACATATAGAAGACATGTGAGGTTGTCAGTGTCACTCCTAACCCTCTTTCAAGTATTTGCTCCTGTGAATTACAGGGTAGCAATACCCTGAAATTTTTTATAAGATCTAGACTAGGGACACTCTATAAAATCTGAGGTGGCAAATGGACAACTGGTCAGTGGTGCAGAATTCCTCTTTTCATGAATGACATCCTGATTTCAAATGTTTAAACGATCCAAACTAGGCTCATATCCACTGTGATCCCTTTAAACAAGGACTCTGGCTGGCTAAAATAACAAAATAAAATTTCTACTTATCCCCGGATACAAAATTGCTCCCCAAGGATAATAGCTGGCAGATTTTCCCGCTGACGGGTGGTGGCTGTGGCTGCAGCAGTGATTTCCAAGCAATGGAAGTCCCTTCCTATCCAAATAAAGCCTGAACTTAAAATAACAAAATTCATATTCACTCACCATGATCAGCCTTTCCATTTCTCTTCAACCAGAAAAACACATACTGCCTCATGCTACCAGACTGGGGAGTGTCATCCTTACACAGACCCAAGTCCTGTTCAATACCACTTTAGTCCTGGTGATAAATTCCATTTCCTGTTTTGGTGAAAAAATGACTTCAAACACCTTTCTGCCATTACATCTTTTGGACAAGAGAATGTCATATTTTCCAAATACTTTCTAACCCTCCTCACCATTGGCTGTATTTTTCAAGCTTTCCCTTTTTACTTAAAATGTCTTTGATTTCTCCTCCACCCTCAAGTACTTCTCTTTTCTGTCTCCACTTACCAAAATATGATTATTATAGAGCAGGCCTAGCCATCCTGGTGACCTCAGGCTGCATGGGGTTCTTCAGAACTTTATATGCCCCCTAGAACAAGCATAAAAAGGAGGTAGGAATTTGCCAAAAAGTAAAAACAAATGAAAGAAAAGTTCATTGAAATTCACATACAAATTAAGAAATGGACAATTCAATTAAACTCAACTCAGTAAGAATTTATTAAGGACCATCTGTGTCCCAGGCACTATTCTAGGCACTGGGGATACAAAGACAAAAGCATAATAATGATAACAACAACAACAAAATATTTCTATAGCATGTAAAGGTCTGTAAATCATTTTACATACATTATCCCATCTGATCCTCACTATAACCTCTGTGAGGTAGGTGCTGTTACTATCCACATTTTACAGACAAGGAAACTGAGGCTGAGAAATGGTAAGTGATTTAGGCAAATAGTCCCTGAATTCCAGGACCTTACATTCTACCTGGAACAAGCAACATATACACAGATAAGTAAGTACAAGAGAGTCATAAACAATAAGTAACATACATTAATTAGCTATATTCAGCATAAGTAGATTCAAAATTGAAATACTGTGCAGTTTCTTAGTGAATTGGCTTCTACCCATAGGCACCCTTGTGGGAGGGTCTGGTCTGTGAAGCTTTCTAAGAATGGCTTTTCTTTTCATCCGTCCCTCTCAGTTTGTCTTCTGACCCACAAAGGGCCAGGAGCAGGGTTTCTGAGCAGAGAAGGAAAACCTACTGGGGCATTTCATCTTTACAACCCAATGCAAAGCTGCCTGCTGTGTAAATAGATGGAGCTAAGAGGCTCACTGACACTGTTCTTGATGCAAAAGATGTTAACCCTACGTTTTCACAGCAATACACTAGAGTTCTCAGAGGCTAAAGGAAATACATTCTCCTACCCCTCTGAGAAAAAGTACGGCCATCTCTTCTTCCTCGAAGGCCCACTGGTGCATGCTGAAGTCTAAGCTACCCTTCTCCTCACCTCCAGAAACACATTCCCGGGTGATTCCAAGGGCAGGGCTTCTTATCAGCTAAGGGCAGTGAGCTTCTTCAGGAAAAGGTCCAGAATCCAGCCAGAGGCCATAATCACCTTGGATCGGGGAGGTTAGATTTACCCAGTGAAAATGGCCAGCTACTTTTAGCTCCTTCAAATTTTAATGACATTCCTCCTTATCTTCTCTTAATAACTGAAGTCTTCATTTTTGAGTGTAATTGCTCCATTTCTTTACTTGTTCATGTGGATTACACAGTTTGATATTTCTGAAGTCCCCATTTTTCAAACAGATGAAACTTAGAGGAGCCTTCCTTCATAGCCTCCCAGAGTCAACCCTTCTTGTTTCTACGCTTGTCTTCTTCCCCAATGGCCATTTACTCCCTTTGTGGTACTCATGATAATATAAATGGTCTCAATTATCTGGAAAGGAAAGAGCTGTAACCTGTTGTTTTTCAGTTCCTGCACATACATACACCCTCTTTTCCATCTTCTGGCTGGAAAAGCCTGACAGATCTCAGAGGAACGAGCAAAATAATGGGCTCTCTTCTCCCTGAAGAGAAAGGAGTGTGCTAGCCTAGGATACAGGGGAGTTTCCAGGGATGGCTGGGGAAAGAAGAGCAGTTCATTTCCTCTTGCCTTTCCATCCCCCATTAAAGACACTCAAGGTGTATTTATTCAGGTTCCCTTATGACAGCCTGCTCACCCCACATACAAGGGAGAATTGGGTTCAGTGTGAAGAAATGATAATGAGTCCATTGAAGCATTGTATTAAATTATCCCCCAGTGGTGTGAAAGAGTTAATGTGCCTCCCAAAATGCCTACCTTACTATCAGTAAGGGAGTCAGGCCCCAGGAAAACTGGGCTCAGCAAAGTCAACCCCTGATAAAAGAATTTAGGGGAATACAAAGTTAGAAAAGAGAGGGTATTCTCCATGTGTGTATGTGTGTGTGTGTATACACTTACACATACACACACACACACACATATATATATATACATATATATTCATATATATATATATTCACATATATATTTTTTTGTGCATGAATACTTCATCCTGGCTGGTATTAACTCAGTCAATTCTAGAAGACCGAAGTATAAAAGGCAAAGGATGAAAGAGGAGAGACCCAAAGAAAAGAGAAAAGAGATACAGAAGAAGAAGCACAGAAAGAAGAAAGAGCAAGTGACATGTATAGTATTTTTTATTTGTCCTGAACCTCTGACTGCATTTGAAATTTCTGAGTTGCAGGAATTGAATCCCCTATGTCTCAAACCCCCTCCAGGTAGCTGAAAACAGTCACCACCTCCCTCCCAGAGGAAGGTGATCCCTGGCTTTTATCAACTGCAGTAAACTATATTTTAAAATATTTTTGTTACAAGTATCAGAATTCTCTCCCTGGAATTATATTTTAAGGGCCTACACATCTCCATCTCTTGCTAAGATACAATAAAGGAACATGTTCAAAAACTTTTTGTGTGCTAACTTGAGTTGTTGTCTTCTGAATTCTGAGTTCCTGATTCCAAGAAAAGCAGTCTATCTTAAAATGGAAGCCCTTTGGGGTCACAGATTTTGTCTTTTACTGTGATGAAGGTGGTAGTGAGAAGGATTATGATGATGATTCATTCATTTGATTTTGTATAGCCTGATTAGTGCTTACTATATTACCAGGAAGTACATATGTACTCCCTTAAAATTATTGATGAAAAGTTAAGACATTTTATACTGCAATTAACTGCAAATATAAAAACCCTGAGGAATAAAACATTCCTCCCATTCCTACTAACACATCTGATATTAGAGTATTACCAAATACAGATTTAGTCATGAGAATGCATCAGTCCTAAATCTGAGGATTTAGAAAGAATTTTTTGAAAAAAAATATTCTTATTTTAGGTCTATAGATGACCAATTTGAGTATTGGACTAATGATGTCAAATGAACAATTACCTGTGGGGAATACTAGAAACAGAAAAGCAAATTCATACATTCATTCATTCATTTATTCATTCATTCATTTAATAAAACTTCATTGTGTAAATTTCATTAGCATAACATTGTAAAAAGTTAAGACACTTGCCTTCAAAGGGTCATTGCTTTCCAAGAGGCACTCCTCACTCTCCAGACTTTCTCTACCATGCGATGGGTTCCCTCTCCTTCCTCTGTTCACTTGCAGAGTCACGTGTGGGCCTTCTGTCCAAAAGAATATAATTTTTGATCGCTTATACTTTGTAAAGTATCTTGGGATTTAGGGGATTGATTTTTTTCTTCCCTACTTATTTATTCTATCATTTTTAACTGGGTCAATTAACTATTTTGCCTCAGTCAAATTGAGTCCTGGGAAAGACCTTAGCCTTTTTTTAAGCTAGGATAAGGTCTCCCACTGCATCCTGGGCCATCTCCAGAGAGAGTGGGGCTGATGACTTTGCACAGCCCTGACTCACTTTAATCCCATTCACTTGCAAGACAAGACATCATCGTCCTGATGCCTTTGGTCCTCTTACAGAACTAAGGATGAACAACAATAAACCATGCTATAGAAGCCTCTATACCTTAGAACCATTCTTCACCCTGGCAGCTTACTATAATCCTGGACTTCACACATTGGAAGTACCCTTTAGCCTCTCCTCCCAGGTCAACTCTCAAGCCAAAGTTTCCATTCCTCTCCAGACTGTACTCCTGACTCCAGGCTTTATTTATTGACTTCCCAATACAGCTTCCTTTTATATTATCTTCCCTCATCAGAATATAAACTTCTTGAGGGCAAGGACTGTTTTTCTGCTTATATTTATATTCCCAGTGATTAACACTGTGCTAAGTAGTAGTAAATGCCTAATAAATTCTTGACTTGAAAATGAATTTATGGTGTCCCTTGATAGTCAATGAGGTGGTCCATTGTGTTAAGATCATGAATTTACAAATGTAAGTTATCATTAAATCAATCAACATCAACTATGTCTCCGATGTTTACTACTTGTGTGATCTTGGGCAAGTCCTTTAGCCTCCATAAGGCTCAGTTCCCTCATCTGTAAAATGAGATCATGCTAGGTAGCCTCTGCTTCTAGCTCTAACTCTACAATACTACATGTGAACCTAAGATTGCCCTCATGCAATGGGGACACTGTAGAGAGAAGCTCCTGCCCTAGAAAAGCCTGAAATTTCATAAGGGAGAGGACATACACATTAAGTTGCATAACAATACATGGAAATATATAATTAGCGCCAAGTAAGTACACTGGCTGTTACTTGGGGAAGGGAGGGCAGAAGAGAGACAGAGACAGAGAGTTCACTGTGGGTGAAAGAGTCAGATAAGGCTTAATGAAGATTGGGTCAGATTTGGGTCAGATAAATGAGCATGTATTTAAGGAACACTGAAAAAGTCATCTTGATTGGAAAAAGCATTTTAAATTGGTGTTGAGTATGTTGGGAAGATAGGTAGAGGACCTTGAATGCCAGGTAAGGAAGGAGTTTGTCAGTGGTAGAGAGACATCTAAATGTTTTGAGCAATGGAATGGTAGGATAAAGGGGATATTTTTAAAGGAAGATTACCCTTCAGAGTAATGTAGAATGGATTGGAGAGAGGAAGATATTGGAGGCAGAGTTAGTAGCTCATCACCATGATCTAGGCATGGGCAAGTAGGTGGCACAATGGATAGAGTTCAGGGGCTGGAGTCAGGAAGATTCATCTTTGTGAGTTCAAATCCAGCCTCAGACACTTACTAGCTATGTGATCTGGGACAAGTCACTTAACCCTGTTTGCCTCAGTTTTTATCATCTGTAAAATGAGTTGGAGAAAGAAATGGCAAACCACTACATATCTTTGCCAAGAAAACCCCAAACGGGGCTTGGAACAATTAGGCATGACTGAAACTACTGAACAACAACAGCAACAACAACCAGACATGGAACACTAAAGAAATAGACTAGGGTGATGACAAAGAAAACAGGAAGGATGGGATAAATACAAAAGGTAATAACCAGAGATGCTCAGGACCAACCATGTCTTCCAGTCAGCCATACCATCGCCATTTCTATGGCCATTTTGGAAAATAGCAAACCTGTGTAACTGCTCTTCAGCCTTTCTCCTGTCCTCTCAGTCATCGACATCTACCCAGCCTTTCACTTTCCTTAGATCACTAGAGTAACCTCTGTATGCAGGACTTTTGCAGCCTGTGTGGTCAAATTGGACAAGCTACTACCTTATAAGACTATTAGAAAGTAAATGTGCCCTTAAATATTAAAATGTAGCAATGCCACTCCATTATAAATTCACACATTACAACAAATTGTGATATTGTTATGCATTTGGATCTTGTGATTTAGGAACTATGCATCTAACTCTGGAAGAAAGAGTACCTAATAAGCCTCTTGCGCTTGAAAATGTTGAGATAATTTGCAGAAAATATTTAAATGATTCTCTAAATGGTTTAGAAGCATTTGCAACTTTTGGTAGACATTTAGCTAAAAAACATGAGTTGTTATCAAGAAATGATAATACTTTTCAAAAATGATCATTTAAAATTGCTTATTAAAAAGGAAATACACATTCCATTTTTGGTCCATTTGGCTTTGTCTATTATTAAATCCTACATATACCCAGGAGTTTGCATTCATGTACTTAAATATGGTTTCTACAGTGAGATTGCCTAATGAGGCAATTAGTAGAACTCCTCAGATAGCTGGACCAGACAGTTTCGGGCAGTCAGAAAGGGGTCCACTCAGGCAATACTGCAAAGTGCTCAGGTCTACTTCTTTTTCTGTTTTATAATCGATTGTTGACAAGATGAATCATAAATCTGGGAGCACACCCAAACCCTGTACAATGCCAAAATGGATAGGAAGAGAGTTTGAGGTCATATAGTAAGGGAACCAGATTTTTTAAAAGGCATTTAGAGAAGGGAGCCTTTCATATTGCACTTCTGCATATTCCTGACTTCATGAGTGTCCTCAAGCCATATTCTCTGCACTCTGTCACTCATATGATAACCTAAGTTCTACTCTTTCTTTAAAATCAGGTCAAACCCCACTTCCTCCAGGTACTATTCCCTGACCTCTCCAGTCTTCAGAGATCATTTCCTTCTCTCAATCTCTGTACCATATATTATTTGTAAGCTATTCGCTGCTTAGTCTATGTGGCTTCATATTATCTTTTTGTTTGTATGTCATGTCTGTCTACTGGCTCCTGCCCTATTGCCTACAGACACTGCCATTTCCTCCATCTTTACAAAACTTTCACTTGATTCTACCATCCCTGTTAGCTATCATCCAATTATCATCCAGTCATCCAATATCTGTTCTCTTCTTTTCAGCTGAATTCCTTGAGAAAGCCATTAGACTATAAACTCACAGAGAGATAGGTAGAGAGAGGTAAACAGATAGATTCATGCATATATACAAACACACATATATGCATACATACCTAAAGCATTTATTAAGCATTTACCATGTGCCAGACAGATACTGTGCAAAGTGCTGGGTATACAAATAAATACAAACAAGATAGTGCCTACACTCAAGGAGCCTACCCTCTAGTGGACATGTGTATAGACAACATATAAAAGGAAGAAGGAAAAACAGAGGGTGGAGGGGGAGGATGATAAGACAACTGATGCATTAAAGAAGTTCAGAGTGTGAGTCTAGCCAAGAGTAAAGTGCCATGGCTAAGGCCCCTCATGAGAAGGTGTTCTGAGCAAGAGAGTCATCAATAAGGAAAACATGCCTCAAGGAGAAGGTTTCTCCAGGGTAGGAAGGCAGCTGGTGAGGAGATGGAGAAGTCTAGAGAGTGACTTGAATTAGACATAGAGATATACCTTAAAGCTTCAATGAGATGATTAAGTCTTCAGATTATTCAAGAAAGAGAGCAGTACCTAGTCCCTGGTTGTTGGGATAAGGACATAGCCAGAAGACAGAATTGTCTAGGGTCAGGACCAGAATTCTGTAGAGCTAAATTGGGAAAGGAGGTGGGAACCATATCACTGTTCTCTTGAGTAGAAGACAAAGAGGTATACTTAGACCCCAAAGAGAAAAGCATCGTATCTGTCCAAAGACAAGAAGGGGGGTTAAAGATCCATGCTTGGTCCAGGAATGGAGGGCAGCAATAAAGTTGACAAAAGGGAAGTGAAGACAGGAAAAACTGGAAGACAATATTCCATACTTCGGGCAGCTAGGTGGTGTAATGGATAAAGCACTGTGTTTGAAATCAGAAACACTCATCTTCATGAGTTCAAATATGACCTCAGACACTTTCTAGCTGTGTGACCCTGAGCATGTCCTTAACTCTGTTTGCCTCAGTTTCTTCATCTGTAAAATGAGTTGGAGAAGGAATGGCAAACCTTTCTAGTATCTTTACCAAGAAAACCCCAAATGGGGTCATAGAGTTGGACATGACTGAAACAACTAAATAAGGACCAGATTCCATACCTCAAAATCTGACTCATCACTTGCAGCCACAAGGTAAATAAATGAATATTCATTCATTTTGGGTCATTATTCATTCATTCATTTCAGGTCTTTAACCCTGAGCTAAGCTGACTGAGCCATATGTAACTGTAATTTGTGGGGTAACTCCACTTATATTTATTTTTTGCTGTAAAAAATTAGCTGACCCCATAGCAGAGGTTAGTACCAGCAAAGCAAGAGAAAACTAGGCATGGTTTTTTTGGTTTTTTTTTGTTTTTCCCCCCAAAACTTCCAAGTGTATTGATTTATTAAGCAATGTATGCCAATTGCCCAACAAACTGTAATCAGACCTCCTCAGCATAGGTCTGAACCCTGAATACAGAGAGGAGACATAATTTTATACATTAAAAACAACTAATCAAATAAAACTAATTAATTAAAAGGAAACACTACAGTAGTAGTTAATCTGATTTCTAATTGGAGGAAAGATTAGGGACTTTCCAAATAGGAAAGGGGACAGTGAATAGGTATAATTCCCTGAATTCAGGAAAGGATGTGTCCCACTCCCCAAGTATCTGTAAATGATCAAGGGAATATAGAAACAAGAATAGATTGATCAGGATGATACTAGAGGCATGGTTTTTAATAGGAGAAATTAATTCCTTCTCACTCTTTACCCCACTGGGTGATGCTGACAAAGACTGAGCCAAGGTCTATCTGGTAAATTATGTCAAATAGCTTTTATTACCTTAAATCTTTCAAACTATAAAATGCAATTACTATTTTCCAAGCACTTTCCACCCAACCTTACCTGTGCTGCTATTTGTTAAGCTATCTCTATTCATCCTATCTAGAGTAAGTCACGAAACCATGGTGATTAGGTCTTCTGCAAATTTACGTTACATAACCTTAACTGGGTTCTCACTGAAGCAGCATCTCCTTAATAGAATCATTCTCCCACTTTCTATTCCAATTGACCTTGTCATTCCTCCTCAAACTTCTCATGTTATCTTCTCCCCTCCCTTCTCAGTTGAAGACATTACCTCATACTTCACTGAAAAAAAAAATGGAGGCCATTTAATGAGAGCCTACTCTTCTCTCCTTCCTATCTCAATATATCACTCAAATGTCTTTGTCCACTTTCTCCTTCACAAGAGGTGGCCCTTCTCTTTGCCAAGGTAAACCCTTCTACGTGTATCTTTGGTCCATCTCCTTCCATCTTCTCCAGCAGATTACCCTCTCTCTAATATTCCATTTTGCACTGTCTGCACTGTCTATTGGCTCCTTCTCCCCTCACATACCAACCCATTGAAGGTTCTCTTTACCTCATGCCTGGACTGTTGCAATAGCCTTCTGGTTGGTCTCCCTGCCTCAAGTTTTTCCCCACTCCAGTCCAAACACCACTCAGGAGCCAATGTAGTCTTCCTAAGACACAAGTCTGACCATGTCACCCCCAATTCACTAAACTTCAGGAATGATAACAAAGCTGCCACCTCCAGGATGAAATAGAAAATCCTCTGACTTTCAAGTCTCTTCACAACTTGATCCCTTCCTACTCTGGAGGTCTTCTTCAATTTTACTCCCCTCCATCTAGTCTATGACCCAGCAAGAGTAGCCTGATTACTGTCTCTCACATACCACTCTCTATCCCCCACGTCCTTGCCTTTTCACTAGGTGTTCTCCATGTCTGGTATATTCTCCATCATCTCCGTCTCTAGGTTCTACTAGTTTGCTTCAACATTCAGCTCAAATCTCACTTTCTGGAAAAGGCCTTTCCTGGTCCCCCTCCACCATCCCCACCACCACCACCACCACTGCCTTGCTAATTCCTTCCTACTGAGATTATCTTCAGTTTACACTGTATATATCTTAAATTACATAGCTGTTTCCATGTGTTCTCCCTTATTAGAATATGAGTTCAGGAAGACAGGACTGTTTGTTTATTTTTAACTTTCTTTGTATCCCCAGTACTTAGCACAGTGCCTGACACATTTTAACTGCTTAATAAATGCTTGTTGATTGATCACTCTGGATACCATGAACTGCTTTTTTTATAGACTCTAAACTTCCCCTGGAAATGACAGTCCATTTTTTTAACAAGATTTTTCCCATTAGTGCTATATGGCTGTGAATTGGGACTACATTCTCAGAAGATTAAAATTAAGATAATAGGGAAGTTTGGGAAGAGAGAATTTGGCGGGGTGCAGGGAGAAAGATAATGAGTTCTGTTTTGGACACGTTGAGTTCGAGATGCCTACAGGGAAAGGAGAAGAGAGCTTAGGATGAAGCCTTGAGGGACATACAAGATTAATAGGCATGACCTGTATGAAGTACAACCAAAGGTGACTGAGAAGGAGCCATCAGATAGACATGAGGAGAACCAGGAAGCCAATTGAAAAGGGATATGGCACTATAAGTAGACTATACGATATCACCCTTATATAATTGTATATGAGATGGGTTGTAAAGGATGTTACAAGAGAGATACATGATTTGAAAACATGGACCAGTGACACATAGTATGATTAGGCCTAGAGGTGATGCAATCTGCATCAATGCATGGAAAGCCCATAGAGATGAGATTAAAAATATACTGAAGTACTCATGTGTGCATCTCTTAGAATTCAGTATCTCCAGTTCAGCTGTGTCCCTCAGGTTTTCCTATTCTTAACTACCAAAATGATCATTAGCCAGTCTGGGCCATAGGGGCTCATCAGTGCTTTGCATGACTCTTACAATAAGTATGGGAAGCAGGGAGAAAACAAAAAGCCAAAAATTAAAAAGAAATTAAACATATGCAAATTCACATAAACGAATAAGCGGATAAATGTCAACATGTACTAGTTATATTTAGTATAATAAATGGATCTGATATCACAAAAATCATCTATGGAAATAGTATCAGTAAAAAATGTTTAAACATCCACATCAAATACATACATATTTATTTGTTATACATATAGTTATGTATGTTATAAAATACATACAAATATAAATTTAAAAGGATGAGGTAAAGATGAAATAAATAATAATTATATTTATTTTTATTTTATTGACATTACAAAAAAGCTTATTTTGCTCCCCCTTCCTTCTCCCAGGGGCTTACTGTATTGGTGCCCGACTTAATACAGGTGTCTGAGAGACTTTAGTCCTACTGTTACTCAGAATTCCCGGACTCAGGTGAGTTCTAGCCTTAGCCTCCCTAGCAGCAGAGATTAAAGGCAGTTGTGACCTGACTCAAACTCCTATTTCAGCTCAGCATAAAGTTTCCAGTATAAATCCATTCCTTTTCTCTATGCGGTTTTGTTCAATGGGTGGTTGTTGTTTAGTCATTTTTCAGTCTTGTCTGACTCTTAACGACCCCATTTTGGGCTTTCTTTGCGAAGATACTAGAGTGGTTTGCCACTTCTCCATCTCATTCTGCAGAGGAGGAAGCTGAGACAAACAGGGTCAAGTGATTTGCCTATGGTCACACAGCTAAGAAGTGTCTGAGCCAGGATTTGAACTCAGGAAGATGAGTCTTCCTGACTCTAGGCCCAGTTCTCTATCTACCTCACCACTTAGCTGCCCTTAAAGATGGATCATACTTTAATTTCCTATTCATATTTGGGCATTTTAGTTACATTTTTTTGAATGAATGTGAGGAATAGCAAGAAGGCCAGACTGATTGAACCAGAGAATACAGAAGAATACAGAAAAGGAAGTCATGGATAATAAGGTAAGATGCAGCCAGGTTGTGAAGGACTTTAAATGTCGCACAAAGGAGTCTGTGTTTGATTCCAGAGAGAATAAGTAGCTGCTGAAGTTTATTGAAGGGGGGGAAGAAGGGTGGCAATGAACCCTATGCTTTAGGAAACTCATTTTAGCAAGCAGGCTATATCATAGAGAAACTTGGGGGGGAGAAAATCAATTAGGAGACAATTTTGATAGTATGGGGGGAGAGACGATGAAAGTCTGAATGAGGGTGACGCTGTGTAAATGGGGGAAAGTGTCTATGTATGTGCATGTATGTATATATCTATATATACGTGCGTGTGTGTGCATATATGTGTATGTGTATATATGTATATGTGTGTTGTGTGTATACGTGTATGTATATGGGTATGCGTCTATATGTGTGTACACGTACATTGTGAGTATGACTATATGCATGTATATATGTGTGAATGGATGTGTATGTAGGTATATCATGTGTTGTGTGTACGTATATATGTTTTACGTATGTGTGTGTGCGTGTGTGTATACATATATTGTATGCACATGTGTGTTACATGTGTATACATGTGTATATAGGTGCATTGTGTGTTGTGTGTATGTATATGTGAGCATTGTATATGTGTATACGGATGTATATGCACGTGTATATATGCATGCATATGCATTGTATTCTATATATATGTATTGTGTATCATGTGTATACACATGCGTTTTTATAGTATGTGTGTCTGTGTGTTATGCATATGCATGTTATGTATCTATATGTTATATTGTGTCTATGTGTGTGCTATGCATATGTGTGTTGTGTGTATATGTGTATGTCTGTATATGTGTATGTATATATATGTATGTGTGTGGTATTTATATGTGTATATGGATGGTGGGGGTGGTATATGTGTGAGTGTATAAATCTATTAATGCTATATGGTTGCAAGTGGGGGAACACACATTCTCTGAAGAAATAAAGTTTCAACCTAACGTCAATGAAGAGACATGTGGTGCTATGAGTAGACTGTATTATATCACCAACGTTATAAAAGAAATATCTCCTCTCTGAGTTCGTGTGGTGGGTAACTGCTGCAAATATATATATTTACCACAAAACAGAAATTATGGGGGTAAAATCCCAGGTTTCATTAATATACCCAAGCATAGGTTCAGGCTTCAGAGAAAACCTGAATGGCCATGAGAATTCTGACAAGTCTTATTTTGTTATTTTTTTTCCTTTTTTCTTTTCAGGCAATTGGGATTAAGTGACTTGCCCAGGGTCACACAGCTAGTAAGTGTCAAGTGTTTGGTCTGAGGTCAGATTTGAACTCAGGTCCTCCTGAGTTCAGGGCTGATGCTCTATCCACTGCGCCACCTAGCTGCCCCTGACAAGTCTTCTTATAGGCAAAATTATGTCTGAATGACAGACAAATAAATCTTTTATATATTGTAATTGTGTACATTCCTCTTAGGCCACAAAAGTTAAAAAGAAGATAGATCCATGATCCCAGACTTTCCTCAATGTCATACAAGTTGAATAAACTTAGTTAAACAGTCATAATCTCATGCATACCCTAAGGAAACAAACCTAGTCAAACTCTGTGGGTAAACTAAGTCAGGTTACTGACTGAGGAAGAAAATTTATGTGTCACCAAGAAGTCAGAGACAGTGAAGATTCTTCCTCTGGCTTCTCATCTAAGAAATGTTTAGGGCTCTAAGTAAAATTTCACATCCCATGGCATAAAAATGGTCAGGTGAGGTTTACATGAAGATAGACTCTTAGTTAACCAAAATTTGGAGGAGAAATGGCCCTGAGTCCTGAATAATAAAAGGGAAAAAAAATTCCCATAACACCAATATAGAATTGTACAGGAGAAAGGTCGTAAAGGATGTCACAAGAGATATATGTGATCTGAAAAAAAAATGGACCAGCAAACGGAATATGTGTGTATGTATGTACTTGTATATTTACATATGTACATATGCATGTATATGCATGTATGTATATGTATATATACATGTGTGTATGTATGTATATGTCTATTTATTGTTGTTCAGTCATTTTGGTTGTATCCAACTCTTCGTAACCCCATTTGGGGTTTTCTTGGCAGAGATACGGGAATGGTTTATCATTTCCTTCTCCACTTCATTTTACAGGTGAGGAAAACAGCCTTAAATGAATGGCCCTGTGTTATGTGCCTTGTCCTGGGAAAAATAGCTAGTAAGTGTTGGAGGCCCAATTTGAACTCAGGAAGATGAGTTTTCCTGACTCCAGGCTTGGCACTCTGTCCACCATGCCTGGTAGCTGGCACGTTAGATTGTGTGTGTTCATCCTTACACACATTATATATTTATATATATACAGAGACATCATGTTTATATATAATATCTATATATTACACATTACACATATAATATATTACACATGATACCTATGTATTACACATATGACACTGTGTTACGCACATGACACTATGTATTATGCACATGATACCTCTGTATTATACGTATGATATCTATGTATTACATATATACATACAGATGCATTTATATATATATGTGTGTATATATATGTATATACATGTATCAAGTACTCCTATAACTGATTAGATATGTCCAGTAAAAGTGAAGAATCAAGGATGACTAAAGTTTCAAAACCTCAACAAAAATAATGAATTTTCAAAGCAGTGTAGGTTTATGGGGAAAAACAATGTAATCATATTTATATTTAATTAATGTATATCTAGAATTTACATAGCACTAGCCCTTTACATCTATTTATCTCATTTGATGCTCATCACAACCTTGAGAGGCAAGTGCTATTATTATCCCCATTTTACTGATGAAGAAACTGAGACAAACAGAGGTTTAGTGATTTGCCCAGGGTTGCACAGCTAATAAAAATCTGAGGCGGGATTCAAACCCAATGCAGATTATAATGCACTCATGCCTATTCATCCCATGTGTCTTTGGCTTAGAGTTAACAAATAGCCCCTGCTCTTCGTCAGTGATTAAAGCTCTTTGAGTACAATGCAGTGGGGAAGTGGGAGTGGTATGAGGGAAAGCAAAAGCAGATGTGCTGAGCCCGGGGCTTATTCATCACAGGCTCTTAGGAGGTAGAGGAGAGGAAGGGTTTTCTGGAGAACCTGGACCTTTGCTCTCTTAGGAGTCATTTGGGCTGCTCTAGATGAAGCATCCTACAGGGATGCAGGGATGAGTAAGGCTTGCAGACCTCAATAAAGAGTTATGGGACAAACTTCATGGAGGAAGCCCATGAATTCTGGCAGTGAGGACTTTTTTGTTTTTGGCTTCATCATGGCTCAGGTAGCCTTGGGGAAACAGTTTTGGGTTCAGCTCCTTCTAAGCATTGGAGGGCACCCAGGGAGTCTAGTGGAGTGTGGGACCACTCTCAAGGGGATTCTTCTATTTTTGTCTTAAGGCACTGTCCAACTCTGTCTGACCCAAAATGAAAAAGTTTGCTGACAAGGAAGGAAACTGTCTTTACTCACTAGTCACCTCCCAGAAGCATATAGCCTGAAAGCCACGACCAGGAGGTGATTAGTGGGGGGGCGGTGAGGGAGTGGATATATTGGGGCCAGGGTTGGATTTTCCCAGAAACACTAGCGCTATAATACTAGCTGTTGCTGGGAGTGTTGGGCTGGGCTTCACCTCTGAGTGTCTAAGTGGCTTAGAGCAGGAGGAAGGGTGAGGGACTTGCACAGCTATAGGAGGGGACAGTTTGGTGATAATTGACTACTGTATGAAGAGCTGCAGTGAGCTATCATCTCACTCTCTTGTTGGTTTATCATACACCCAAAGGCCCACCGTAGCCCCCACTTTGGAGATCACTGATCCCATCATTGATAAACTGGCTCTTGTCCTTGGTCAGTTGGTAACCTTGGGTGAGGACTCATCTACGATTATGGAAACACCAAAGCTAGAGTGCCATAGCACTGCTTCATTCCACAATTGAAAAGGTAGCCCTTAAATTAGGACATCTAGTTATTGTTGTCATTTGTCCTTCTTTCTCAAAGAGGACCATGATATCAGGGAGGTAATGCCATGACATGCAAGCAAATTGAATATAAGTGAGGGACAGCTGTGCAAAGTCACCAGACATCTGGGTCCAGTGGCCAGATATAGATCATGACAAGTGGAGATGGCCCTAGATGCAGTAGGAGACCTTGGCCTTTTTAAGCTAAAGTCTTTAACAGGTCTTAGTTTGACTAAGGCAACACCCATTCAGTGATTAAGGCTAGACAAGAAATGAGGCAGAGAATGGTTTTCTAAGTTGCTGTTCATAGCACAGAAATTCTTAATCTTTGGACCCGTGGGCTGCAGGAAGAACCTACCTAGATCATGTTCCCTCCACTAGTATTGGGTTTAGCACTCTCCCTTCAATAAATGAAGTTGAATTATCTCCAAATCACCATTGTGTCAATCCAAGCAAATATAGTGGGAGTCCTTCTACTGGTGTACCCACCAGGGTGCCCTTTCCTCCCAATTTAAACACTTTTTATTTATTTTCCTCCAGGATTTTCTTCTTTCCCTCTTTGTGTACCTTTAAACTTGCCCATTATCTCTTTATGCCTGTTAGTAGAGTGGAGTAATATGGAGAAGTGAATGAGGGTGAATGAATGTGAATGAATGAAAGCACATTTCATTAAAGGCATTCCAATCTGGCTGATTATGCTCCCATTGTCAGCAGAGCTGTCTCAGATAAAGAAGATCAAAACACACTGATTTTCTTACATACCAGCAAGATTTCTTTAAAATCAAGCAGCACTCTTTTTAAAATAAAATTTTTTTAGAAACCCTGTAGCCAGCTAACACAGAATTTACGGCTTTGCAGAATTCCCTGAGAATAGACGAAGTGAAAAATTGTACCCATGTTGTCAACAAATTCCAAGAATAATGCTCCTGTCTATCCATCCATACAGGGAAGTTTACATGCCATAAACATATGGATGAAAACTGTAATTCACTGGTATCATAAGAACATGTTAAAAAATGTGTGAGAAAAACATTGTAAATTTTTTTAAACCTCAAAAAAACTCAACAATTGGGTGTAATCTTCCTGCCCCATAATTTTGCAGCTCATTTCTCATTCACATGTGAAGTGTACTTGAAATTCAATATTGAATACACATTTCTTTGACTTTTACCCAGTGAAAAATTAACTTCTGGTCCAATTAGAAAGGATTAGAAGGCTGAAAAGCCTTGATTCTCTTTACCTGCTGCTATTAAGGAAAGGAGATGTATCTTATGTGTGTATCTGTTTTTTCAGGCACACTGAGTCATTCCACATAGCTATCTATGCAGTTGATGTCCATTAGCCTGTGCTCATCCATGTGAATACCTCTATGTGCACATGTGTATGTATGAATAAAAATATAGAGATATACATATGTGTTTATATTTGTATGTGTACATCTAAAAAGGAAGAGAGACAGGGAGAGAAAGGAAGGAAGGAAGGAAGGAAGGAAGGAAGGAAGGAAGGAAGGAAGG
>NW_020955033.1:20908197-21036666 GCF_900497805.2 Vombatus ursinus | reverse complement strand
AGGAAGGAAGGAAGGAAGGAAGGAAGGAAGGGAGGGAGGGAGGGAGGGAGGACAAAGAGAGGGAAGGAGAGAGAGAGAGAGAGAGATATCAACCCCAAAAAAGAGGAGGCAGCAGGGAGTTCAAGAAAAATCTAAGTTAAAGATCTGACTGCCATATACTGGTTGTGTGATATTTAGTATGTCACTTAATATTTCAATGCCTCAATAAACCTTCAAAGACTATAAGTTATACACAAGTTGCTAACCAATATTGGGGGAGGGAGTTCAGAAGACTGAGAGTTCCCCATAACAGTGAAATCACAGATCCAAGCCAAAGGTACAGTGTGAAGCAACCTGGTCTTACAGTGGAAGACAAGTCCACAGAAGAGCTCAGCATAGGCAGCCCTGAAATTCTTACAGGAGACAGCCCTCAGATAGCTTCCAGAGTAAGACAGCCTTAACTCATGGCATCCCTAGAGCTCCAACCTCAGAAGGAGATAAGGTCAGAGAAAATTCAGGTAGCCCTGACCTAACCTAGAATTCAGGGATTCCGTGACCTCAAAATCATCAAAACAGTCCTGGCCCAACCCAACATGTAGGCAACCTGGACCAAAACCATAGTAGTAGACAAGGCCAGGCAATTCCTCAAAAAATTATTTCCAGTCTTAACCACAACACTAAGGAGCTGTTGGACCATCCAATATTGGACAAAAGCATGAGCCCCCAATGCAGAAACTGAGGTTGGAGGTATGGCTAAACAAAAAGAAACACCAAACACAATGAAGAAATACCTTGGACTGAAAGATGCCTAAGGTCTTAACCTAGAATTGAGTAACTCTATAAGTCAAGTAGACCCTCAGTGAAAAGAATGTCCTGGCCATAAGGACTACAAAAGTGTCTAGAAGAAATGAAAATACAGATATAATATGCAATATCTATAAAACAGCAGTCAGTATACTTAAGCCTATAGCTGGTTAAATCATTTTTCTCCTGTTTTTTATACAGCTTACAACCTGAGGAAGGTTTTTAAAATTTTAAATATATATGTTGCTGACCCATGCTATAGAAAAAAGAATGGCAAGGAGATACATACTATAGCAGATGATGGTAAATCTTATCCAATAATTAAACACTTTAAAATTAGAATGGGCTGAAAAGAAAATAATGACTCAGTAAGACAAAAATATTGGAACAAAATCAAAGAAAGAAAAAAAGATAAAATTTAAGGAATATATAAAACCAATGGATATGGAAAACAGGACAAGGAGAGATCATCTAAGAATCAATAGATTGTCCTAAAAATTGTGACCAAAAGAAGTTTGAATACCATACTTAAATAAATCATAAATGGAAACTGCCCGGAGATTCTAGAACCAGAGGGCAATGTGAAAATAGAATCTACTAGGTCCACTAGGACCTATTGAAGGAAACCTCAAAATGAAAAGTTTCAGGAATGTTATATCTTAAATCCAGAGCTTCCAAGTCAAAGAAAAAAACACAAGCAGCCAAAAAATAGACTTCAAGGACAAAGGATCCACAGTCAGTATCACACATTACACAAGGCTTGGTATATGCCAATGTGAAGAAAGGGAGAGCTTGGAATATGATATTCCATAAGAAAAAATATAAAGCCTTACAAGAATAAATAACCTATCTGGCAAAAGTAAGTATAATCCTACTAGGAAAATCAAACCTTTAATGAAAAAGATTTCCTGGTGAAAATTCCAGAAATGAAGAGAAAACTTTGAAATGGAAATGTAGTCAAGAGAAACATAGAAAAGTACACACATTGGATCAATTGGAAATGTATGAGGATGAATACATGCCAATGGAGGAGAACAAGTGTCTTCTTTTTTAAATTTTTAAATTTTCTTGTAAATAGTATTTTATTTTTCCATAAGATTTTGAGATCCAAATTTTTCTCCCCCTCTCCTTCCTCTTTCCCTCCCCAAGAGAGCAAGCAATAGGGTATAGGTTATACATATACAATCATGTTAAACATATTTCACATTAGTCATGTGAACAAGTGTCTTCTTAGGACTCTAATATCTTCAAGGGTTCTACAGAAAGTTAAATAACACAGACAGAGGTGCTGGAGGAGGGAGTATTGTTTTTTTTTTTTCCTGTTTTGTTTTGTTTTTTTTTTTTACTTAGGAGATAACAGAAATGAGAGGAATGAGGGGCAATATTGAGGAGGAAAGGAAAAAGAGAGAACTTGCTATCTCACATGATGAGGATGCATAAGTTAAAATGTATACAAATATGGAGGAAGGGGTGAGGTAGGGGAATAGTCATCACATGAAACTCGATATCACCTCAACCAACAAAGGAAGGTTGAACACATTTGCATGTGCATGTGCATTTGCACACACATATGCACATGCACAGATTAGGGTACAGAAATGCTATCAACTCAAAAGAGAAATAGAATGGGACAAGTAGAAGGATGAGAGGTTTAAGAGAAAGGGTAGGATAGGTAATGCAATAGACATAAGCACGAACTCCAACATAGGAGGGAAGAATATATAATTGGGTATGGGGCGATACAAAAGAGAAGAGGAACAGGATCAGATTGCTTCATTTAAAGATCACAAGTATAAGCAAACTCCTCTTTTAGCTAAAAATACTAGGCAGTTAGGTGGTAGAATGGATAGAGTGCTGGATCTGGAATCAAGAAGACCTAAGTTCAAATTCTGCCTCAGGTATTTACTAGCTGTGTAACCCTGGGCAAATCACCTAGCCTCTCTCTGCATCAATTTCCTCATTGTTAAAATAGGGACAACAATAGCAACTACCTCACAGCATTGTTGTGAAGATCAAATGAGAAAATATGTGCAAAGTGTTTCAAAAACCTTAAAACTCTATGATAATGCTACCTATCATTATTATTATTATTATTATTATCATTATTACCACCTTCTGCTTCTGTGTAAGAAGGGGTGGTAGGAAATAGTACAAGAGGAGTGAATAGAATGAAAAACACAACTAGTAAGTATAACAATGAATGTGAATGAGATGAACTCATTCATTAAATGGGGGGGAGATAATAGCATGAATTAGAAAGCAGAATAAATTAGAATGCAGAATGAAATAATATATTGCTTATAAGAAATACATTTGAAACATACAGTACACATGGAGTTTACACATAGAGTCCCAATAAAGGACTGGAGCAGAATCTATTATTTTTCAGGTAGAGTAAAAAAATCAGGAAGAATAGTTGTGATTTCAGTAAATACTATAGAAAATATATACTTAATAAAGTGAAATAAAAACATTGTTTTTTTCTTAAAGACACCATAGAAAACATATCAATATTTAATATGTGCATCACATAGCATCTCAATACTAAAAGGAAAAGTTAATCAAATCTCAGGGAGAACAGACTTAAATGATAATCATGGAAGGACCTCAATGTAACACTTTTAGATACAAATAACTAACAAAAAATAAGCAAGAAATAAATTAAGGATCTAAATAAGACTAGAAAAATTGGAGATGATTCTTTGGTGATTGTTGAATGGGAACAG
Organism: Vombatus ursinus; assembly: GCF_900497805.2. Taxonomy (NCBI): domain Eukaryota; kingdom Metazoa; phylum Chordata; class Mammalia; order Diprotodontia; family Vombatidae; genus Vombatus; species Vombatus ursinus. Next base: position 21,033,157 of record NW_020955033.1, on the reverse strand, counting down.
AAAAGGAGATTGTGCATTTCTCACCTGAATATGGCACCTTTAAAAAAATTAACCAAGTTTTGGGGTATAAAAGTCATACTAAGAAATGAATTAAAAACAGGAATGCTATTTGTATTCCTTCCAAATACAATGTGATAAGTATATTCAATAAGTGGCATTTGAAAAAATAGTTTAAAATTAGTTGGAAACTAAATATCTTAATCCTCAAGAATTGATTGGTCAAAGAACAAATCACAGAAATTATAGAAAATTTTTTCAAAGAAAATGACACCAATGAGGCAGCATGCCAAAATTTAAAGAGTATATCTAGAGTAGTCCTTAAGGGGAGATTTATAACTCTAAATATTTTCAATAACAACATAAAGAAAGAACAAATCAATGAATTTGGCATAAGACAAAAAAAAAACAACTCAAAAACCTCAACTGAACACCAAAGTAGGCATTCTGAAAATCAAAGAGGAAATTAATAAAAAGAAAATAATATGAAAATAAAAAAAACTTTAAAATGACAAAAGTGTGAGCTGAGTTTAAGACAAAAAATAAACATCACTAACAATTTTTAAACAGAGAGGAAAACCAAATTCTTTTTGTCAAAAACTAAAAAAGGATAACATAAAGCAATCAAAAGAGAAATAAAGGAAATAATAACATATTGAAATCATCAAGACTGATCCTGTATTATTTATTATTGATCCTATTAACAATTAATTTATTTTGTCATATAATTGCCTAAGTCGGGGTTACTTGTTTCTAAACTTAGTTCAGAATTCAGCTGGCCTGAATGGTTCAGAAATCCAGCTTTCCTGCGAATCACTATTCTATTCTTGCATTAAGGAATTTAGCTAACTTTGGGGATGTGACTTGCCATAAGAGAATCCAGTCTAATGTCTTTATACCACCAAGCCATCCTTCAAGGATGTCTGGTTTGCTGTCCAAAAGGTCTGGTCCTTTGTCTATAGACCTTGCAGCTGGGCTCAAACAATGAATGCTTCTTAGTCACAGTGGGGAAGGAGAGGGTCATTGCTAGCCCCTTGTTACCAAACTTCCAACCATTTTGTCTTCAACCCCATGATGTCAACTACCCTGTACTGTTCTTTGTTCTATGCTTATAAAAATGAGTTACGTCTTTGGTTCTAGATCTTTGGCGTAAATAGAGGAAATCCACTGACCCATCTAATTCACAGGTTGCCAGCCTTGATAATAAAATGTCTCATTTGCAGAAATGTGGCTTAGCTTACCTTTTTGTTAAATTTCACTTGCAACAGTATCAACAAAATTGATCATTTGAATTAAGTAGATGGATATTTAAATGTTATAATAGTTATAAAAATACTACCCAGATTAATTAATTAAAAAAACCATTCCTAGCAGAGCCAAAATGGTAGAATACAAGCAACGACTCAACTGAACTCTCCTAACACTCCCACCCAAAAAACTTTAAAGTAATTCCTCAAGCAAAGTCTGATGTGGCAGAGTCAACAAAAGGTGAACATGAGATATTTTTTCCAGCCCAGGACAAATTAGGAGGTTGGCAAGAGAGATCTGTGACACTGGGATTGTGGGTGGCCCAGAGCATAATAAACACCATGGCAGCACCAGTAGCAGGCATTGGAGGCAGCTGAAACACAGAAGGTAGTGACTTCAGCTTTCTCTCTCACTCTACAAAAAGTAAAGGGATCATATAACTGGTCAGAAAGAGATTACAATAGAGTTTTTGCTGGCATTGTGTGTAGAACCCTATTGCATAATCTATTTGCAGTTCCATGTCACAGTTCCAGGGCAAAGAGGAGCACTACTGCTTGTGGCTCCAGGGAGTAGGAACCTTGGTTACAGTTCCAGGGCAGAGAAGAGTACTTGTGGTCACTTATAGGATAATAGGGGCCCTAGTTTCAGTTTCAAGGCAGAAAGGAGCACTAGCATCTATAAGGAGAGCAGGGGACTTGATCACAGATCCAGGGCCAAGAGAATGCTAATATTTGTGGTTGCATGGAAGCAAGGTCCCTTTCTGGGTAAAGACCAGAGCACAGGGCAGGAGAGCAGTGACCACACCTTTCCCTGGATCATATCATTGTGGATGCACCAAAAACTTATATATGCCTACAACTATATCTGAAAACAGTAGCAAGAAAAGTCTAGAAGCTTGGAGTAGAGCCTAACTTTAACATAAAGTTAAAAGTCAAGAAATAGGGTGGGAAAATGAGCAAACAAAAACAAAAAGAACCTCATCATAAAAAGCTACTATGGTGACAAGTAAGAATAAGACACAAACTCAGAAGAAGACAATGATGTCAAAACACATATAAGCAAAGCCTCAAAAAAAGTTAATTGGAGAAAAGTTCAACAAGAATTCTTAGAAGAACTCAAAATGATTTTTAAAATCAAATAAGAGAGGTAGAAGAAAAATTGGGGAAAGAAATGAGAGCGCTACAAGAAAATTATGAAAAACTACTCAACAGCAGGGTAAAAGAGGCACAAAAATGCTGAAGAAAATAACATCTTAAAAAACAGAATTGACCAAATGGTAAAAGATGCACAAAAATCCACTGAAGAGAAAAACACCTTAAAAATCAGAATTGGCCATATGGAAAAAGAGTTTTAAAAGTTCACTGAAGAAAATAATTCATTAAAAATTAGAATTTGGGCAAGTGAAAGTTAATGACTCCATGAAACTTCAAGAAACAATAAAACAAAATCAAAAGAATGAAAAACTGGAAGAAAATGTGAAATATTTCATTGGAAAAACAACTGACCTGGCAAGTAGGTCCAGGAGGGATAATTTAAGAATTATTGGACTACCTGAAGGCCATGATCAAAAAAAGAGCATAGAAATTACAAAGGAAAATTGCCTGATAAATTAGAACAAGAGGGTAGAATAGAAATTGAAAGATTCACCAATCGCCACCTTAAAGCATTTCCAAAATGAAAACTCCAAGGAATATTATTGCCAAATTCCAGATCTCTCAGGTAAAGGAGAAAATCTTGCTAGTAGCAAGAAAGAAACAATTCAAATTCTGAGGAGCCACAGTGAAGAACACACAAGATTTAGTGGCTTCCACATCAATGGATCAGAAGACTTGGAATGTGATATTCCAGAAGGCAAAGAGCTAGGATTACAACCAAGAATAACCTACCCAGCAAAACTGAGTATAATTTTTCAAGGGAAAAAAAAGGACATCTAATGAAATAGATTACTTTCAAGCATTGCTAAGGAAAAGACCAGACCTGAATAGAAAGTTTGACTTTCAAATACAAGAGTCAAGAGAAGCATAAAAAGGTAAACCTGAAAGAGAAATCATAAGGGATTCAACAAGGTCAAACATTTACATTCCCATATGGGAAGATGATACTTGTAACTCCTAAGAACTTTGTCATTATTAGGGAAGTTAGAAGGAATATACATAGACAGAGGGCATGGGTGTATGTTGACTATGATGGGATGAGCAACAACAAAAAAAATTAAGGGTAATTAAGAGGGTTGCACTGGGAGAAGGGAGAGGAATAATGGAGGAAATTATCTCAATAAAAGTGATACCCAAAGAAGAGTTTTTATAATGGAGGGAGAAATAGAGAGAGTGGTGGGCAACACGATCCATTCTCATCAGAATTGACTCAAAGAGGGACCAGCATACACATTAAATTGGGTATAGAAATATATCTTACCCAACAGAAAAATCAGGGGATAAGTGGGTAAGAGAAGGGTGGAGGGTTGATAGAAGGAAGGGAAGATTAAAGAAGGCAGTGGACAGAAGCAAAACTTTTGAGGAGAAAGAGAGAGAATAAATACGGAGGAAATAGTATGGAACAAAATACACAGTTAGTAATCATAACTGTGAATATGAATGGAATGAACTCACTCATGAAATGGAAGCAGATGGTAGAACAGAATAGAAACCAAAATCCAACAATATGTTGTTTATAAGAAATACATTTCAAACAGAAGGATAGACAGAGTAAAATCAATGGACTGGAGCAGGTCTATTATACTTCAACTGAAGTATAAAAGGCAGGGGTCACAATCATGATCTCAAACAAAGCAAAAGCAAAAATAGACCTAAAAAAAGAGATAAGCAGGAAAACCAAATCTTGCTGAAAGGAACTATAGACAATGAAGTAATATTAATACTAAACATATGTCTACCAAATGGCATGGCATCCGAATACATTCTAATTTAATATTTTATTTTTTACCATTTACATGTAAAAAAAATTAATATTCTTTTAAAAAAATTTTTACTTTCAAATTCTCTCCCTAGCTTCCTGCCCCCTTCATTAAGAAAGCAAGCAATTTTATATAGGTTATACATGTGTAGTCATGCCAAACATATTTCCATGTTAGTCATGTTGTAAAAGAAAACATAGACTAAAAAAAAGCAAGAAAAATAAAATAAAGAAAAAGTATGCTTCGATCTGCATTCAGATTATCATTTCTTTCACTGGAGATGGATAGCATTTTTCATCATATGTCCTTCAGAATTCCTTTAGGATTAACTCAAGCCATTGTATTGCTGAGAATAGCTAAATCATTCACAACTGATCATCATACAATATTGCTGTTACTGTTGACGGTGTTCTACTTGTTCTGTTCATTTTACTTTGCATTAGCTCATGTAATTGCCCAGATTAACAGGTGAGGAAATAGAATACCTAAATAACCTTGTCTTAGTAAAAGAACCTGAACAATCCATAAATGAGCTCCCTCTGAAAAAATCCCCAGGACCAGATGAATTCACAAGTAAATTCTACCACATATTTAATGAACAATTAATTCCAATACTATATAAACTATTTGGAAAAATAGGTAACGAAGGAGTCCTACCAATTTTCTTTTATGACATAAATATGGTACAGATACCTAAACCAGGGAGAACAAGAAAAGAGAAAGAAAGCGATATTTCCCCAATGAATATTGATGCAAAAAATTTAAATAAAATACTAGGAAGGAGATTATAACAATATATTACAAAGGTCATAGGTGGGATTTAAACCAAGAATATAGAGCTGGTTCAATACTAGGAAAACTCTCAGTACAATTGACCATATCAATAACAAAAATAAGAAAAATCATATGATTATGTCAAATGATACAGAAAATGCTTTTGGCAAAATACAGCACTCATTCTTATTGAAAACACCAGAAAGCATAAGAATAAATAGAGCTTTCCTTAAAATTATAAGTAGTATCTACCTAAAAATAAGAGGAAGCATTATCTGTAATGGGGATAAGCTAGAAGCCTTCCCAGTAAGTTCAGGGGTAAAGCAAGGTTGCTCATCATCATCACTATTATTCAATATTGTACTAAAATGCTAATGATAGCAATAAGATAAGAAAAAGAAATCGAAGGAACAAAATTAGGCAATGAGGAAACAAAATTATCACTCTTTGCTGATGATATGATGGTATACTGAAAGAAACCAAAAGAATCAACTAAAAGCTAGTTGAAGCAATGAACAATTTTAGCAAAGTTGCAGAATATAAAATAAACCCACATAAATCATTAGTATTTCTATATATTAACAACAAAGTCCATCAAGAAAAGATACCAAAAAAAATTAAAATAACTACAGACAATATGAAATGCTTGGGAGTCTACCTGCCAAGATACACTCAGGGATTATATGAACACAATTACAAAACACTTTTCACACAAAGACAGATCTAAACAATTGGAGAAATATTAATTGTTCACAGGTAAGCCAAGCCAATAAATTAAAAATAACAATACTGCCTAAAGTAATTTACTTATTCAGTGCCATAAAAATAAAACTACCAACAAATTATTTTATAGAGCAGAAGAGATAATAACAAAATTCACGGAAGGACAAAAGGTCAAGAATATCAAGAGAAACAATGGAAATAAAAGGAAAGAAAGGTGGCCTAGTAGTACTAGATTTCAAACTGTATTACAAAGCAGTAATCATGAAAACAATCTGCTACTGGCTAAGAAATAAAGTGGCAAATCAGCAGAATAGATTATGTACACAATACACAGTAGTAAATGGACATAGTAATCTAGTGTTTGATAAACCCGAAGATCCAAGTTTTTGTGGTAAAAACTCACTATTTGACAAAAATTGCTGGGAAAACTGGAAAGCAGTTTGGTGGTAACGGGGTATAGACCAACATCTCATATCATATACTAAGAAAAGGTCTAAATGAGTATATTATTTAGACATAAAGGGTGATATCATCAGGAAATTAGAGGAGCATAGAAATTTTTACTTGTCAGATCTACGGAAAAGGGAAGAATTTATAACCAAAGAAGAAATAAAGAAGATCACAGGATGTAAAATATATAATTTTGATTACATTAAATTTAAAAGGGTTTGTATAAACTAAACAATGCAGCCAAGATTTGAAGAAAAACAGGAAATTGGGGGGGGGAATTTTTCAGCAAGTTTCTCTAATAAAGGCCTCATTTCTCAAATATATAGAAAACAGAATCATATTTATAAGAATACAAGTCATTCACCAATTGATAAGGTCAAAGGATATGGATAGTTTTCAGAAGAAGAAATTAAAGTTATCAATAGTCATATGGGAAAAAATACTCTAAATCAGTATTGATTGGAGAAATGCAAATTAAAACAACTCTCAACTACCACCCCACATCTATCAGATTGGTTAATATGACAGAAAAGGAAAATGACAAATGTTGGAGGGATTGTGGAAAAGTGGGACACTAATGCACTACTGGTGGAGTTGTGAAATGAACTAATCATTCTGGGGAGCAATTTAGAACTATGCCCAAAGGACTATAAAACTGGGCATGACCACTGTACCAGCAATACCACTACTAGGTCTGTATCCCAAAGAGATGAAAGAAAAAGGGAAAGGATCTATATATGCAAAAACATATATAGCAGCTCTTTTTGTGGTGGCAAAGAATTACAAATTGATGTCCATCAATTGGGGGATGGCTGAACAAGTTGTGGTATAAGATTGTGATGGAATACTATTGTGTTATAAGAAATAATGAGCAGGATGGTCTCAGAAAAACCTGGAAAGATTTACATGAACTGATACAAAGTGAAGTGAGCAGAATCAGGAGAACATTGTACACAATAACAGCAACATTGTATGATGAACAACTATGAATAACTTAGCTATTCTGATAATCCAAGACAGTTCTCAAGGACTTATGATGAAAATGCTATCCACCTCCAGAGAAAGAACTGATGGAATCTGAATGGAGAGAGAGAGAGAGAGAGAGAGAGAGAGAGAGAGAGAGAGAGAGAGAGAGAGAGAGAGAGAGAGAAATAGTAATTAGTATAACATATTAGGTACACAACTCTGGTATATAATGGGTGCTTAATAAATGTCTGTTGACTTGACTTGATCTGACAAACAGAAGCAAATGAACCTAGTACCCTCATTTTTTGAGGGTTTTTTTATGAAATCAAAGACTCCAACTACTGGGGTGATTACTCACTATTCTGCAAAAGCTGCTGAGAAAACTAGAAAGCAGTCTGGCAGAAACTAGGCAAAGAATAGCATTCATACCACATACCAAGATAAGCTCCAAATAGATACATAATTTAAACATAAAAGGTGTCATCATAAACAAATCAGAGGAGTAAAGAAGAAATTAACTTTTGAATCTATGGATAAAGGAAGAGTTCATTATCAAATAAGGAATAGACAGGATTACAGAATATAAAACAGACAATTTTAATTTTATAGAATTGCAAAGATTTCATGCAAACAAAACCAATGCAGTAAAAATTAGAAGGGAAAGAGCTTGGAAAAATCTTTGCATTTTTTTTTGCAAATGTTTTTCCTAATAAAGTTCTTTTATACAAGAAATATAATGGATCAACTCAAATTTATTAGAACAAGATCCATTTCCCAACAGATAAATGGTCAAAGGATAGAAACAGGCAGTTTTCAAAGGAAGAAATTCAACCTATCAAATGTGATATGAAAAAATGTTCCAAATCACTAATAATCAGAGAAATGCAAATGTTAAAACTCCCATATTCTACCTCATTCCTATAAGATTTTTTTTCAATGACAAAAAGAAAATATGACAATTGTTAGAGATACAATAGGCACATGAATGCACTCTTAGTGGAGTTGTGAATGGGTCTAGCTACTATAGAAAGTAATTTTAAACTATGCCCAAAAAAGTAATTAAGATGTATGTGCCCTTTAACACTGAAACACCTCTATTGAGCTTATACTCCAAAAAGATTGAAGAAAAAGTAAAAGAACTTTTAAGTACAATATTTATCAGATTTTTGTTTATTCCATAACTGGAAACTAAAGGGTAGTCCATCTATTAGGCAATGGCTAAACAATTTATGGTATATAAATGTAACGGAATATTACCTTGCCGTAAGAAATGATAAAATGGAGTTTCAGAGAAAACTGGGAAGAACTACGACTTGATGCAGAATGAAGAGAACAGAACTAGGAGAATAATTTATACAATAACAACAGCATTATAAAGAAAAATGATTTTGAAAGAATTGAAAACTCTTATCAAGACAAGGGCAAACTACAATTCCTCAGTGACAAAGAGGTGATGGATTTAAGATCTGAATTAGACAAACATTGTTGAATATGGCTAACATAGGAGTTTGCTTTACTTGACTATCCATATTTGTTCCAAAGATTTTGTTTTTCTTTTTTGTTGTTCAAATGATGGTTGTTGTTGTTTGCAAGTGAATTAGATTTAAGTAAGGGGGCACTGTGTAGTCACCAGCTCACTCTCAACTTGGGAGCCATCTGGGTCCAGTGGCTAGATATAGATCAGGATGACTGGATATGGCCCTGGATGCAATGGGAGACCATGGCCTTTTTGAACTAAGGTCTTTCCCAGGTCTCAGTTTATCTGAGGCAATGCCCATTCAATGATTAAGGGTAGGTAAAAATGAGGCAAAGAATGGCTTATTTTGCCTAGTCAAAAAAATAAAATCAGTCTGGGAAGGGAAGACCCTCAGGGTTTCTGACCCAAACAGAAACAATTGCTATTTACACTCACTCTGAACCATCAGAATCCAAACAGGACCTACTGTTGGCCTATCAATGAGAGCCAATTGATGGTAGGGAAAGATTGGAGGTAAAAAAAAAAAAGCTTGTTAATAGAGAAAAATTTAAGAACAAAAATAAAGGAGGATAAGATACCAAAGGCATGGAAAAAGTCTTGAATCTTATTGATATCAAGAATGATAATCAAGAGAACAATTCATATGCCTACTTTCCCATTCACATAAAAAAGATTTTCAAAGAACTACCTTTACATGCAACTAGGGCATCCTCAGTGAGAAAATTAATAGAAAACAGGCAGATTTTTACTTGTTGTATTCCACAGTAGTCTACATTTTTATTATCATACTATTGAATGAATTATGTAGAGAAGACAAGATGTCATTGTGTTTATTGTTTGCTGATTATTTTTTTTTAAAAATTGATGTGATATACATAAACTCTTTCTTAAAGGCTCTTTTCAAGTAAAGTGTCTTACATACAGATATGAGATTTTTTTTGACATTTCATGAAAGCTATAACAACAGACATAATCTTTTTCAATAACCTCTTGACCTTTAGTATCAGGTAAAATATAAAATTGCAAAATATGTATTTGCTAGCAATCTTTATTTTTGTTGTGGAGTACAGATCCCAAAGTGAGGAGAGATTCTCTGTGGATAATGAAGTTCTTTAGAAGTTCATTTGCAGATGACATAAGGATGATTTTATCAAGCACAGGATACTGCAGAGCCTCCTGGAAGAGATCCTAACCCATTCACACATTACCATTGGATCATAGGTCTAGAGTACTAGAATAGGACTTCATAGGCCATCTAGGTCAATTACTTCATTTTCAAAAAGAGAAACAGAAACCAAGTCAGGTTAAATGACTTGTCCAAGGTGACACAGATAGTAAGAATCAGAAATTAGCTATGAACACCATTCCACTTGATTCCAGAACTGATTCACTTGAATGAATTTCTTGAATTGCCTAAATATTGATATACAATTATATGCACAACCTGATCAAGTCACTAAATCTATCATTGTCCCCAATGTAACACTCTGAGACTATAAACTATAAAGCAGGTACTCGTCTACATTCATGGAAAGAGTTTCTTTATCCCCCCAGGAATTCTCAATGCAAATAAAATCACCAGTCTATAGTGTCTCTCTGTCTGTCTGTCACTCTCTCTCCTTTATCTTCTTTATCTGAGTCTGTTTGTGTCTATTTATCTAGTTTTTTCATTTAATTTTTATTTTGTTCTCAATTACATGTAAAACAAAATTTTTAAATTTCATTTTTTAAATTTTAGTTCCAAATTCCTTCCCTCCCTCCCCAGCCCACTCTGAGAAGGCAAGCAATTTCATATAGATTATACATGTGTAGTCATGCAACACATTTCCATATTAACCATGTTGTGAAAGAAAATGAAGACCAACAAAACAAGAATAATAAAGTTTTTAAAGTATGTTTCAATCTGTATTCAGACATCATCCATTCTTTCTCTGGAAGTAGATAGCATTTTTCATCATAAGTCCTTCAGAATTGTTTTGGATCACTGAGAATAGCTAAATCATTCACAGTTATCACACAACATTGCTGTTACAGTGTACACTGTTCTCCTGGTTCTGCTCATTTCACTTTGCCTCAGTTCAAGTAAGCCTTCCCAGGTTTTTCTGAAAGTATCCTGCTCATCATTTCTTACAGTATGATAAGGGGCACTGTCCCAAGCTTCTGGACTTTCTTGATGCTGTTTTCATAGCTAGCTCTGGGGGTCTGTAGGTTTGGAGGACTTCCAAAGTGGTACGATTTAAGGAGAGGCGTGGTCACTGCTCTCCTAGCCCGAGCTCTGGTCTTTACCAAGGAAGGGACTTTGTTTCCCTGTAGCCACCAGCGCTAGTACTCCTCCTGGCCCTGGAACTATGACTAGGTCCCCCACTCTCCGGCAGTCACAATTGCTAGAGATCCCCTCTGTCTTGGAATTGAGAGCAGGGTCGCCACTCCTCAAGCACTTCTCTTCTCCCTGGAACCGTAACCTTGACCCTTGATCCACTATGGCCACAAATGCTATCACTCCTTTCGACTCTGGGACTGTGAAACTGCACATAGACAATGCAACAGAGTCCCGAACCCAGCACCAACAAAGGTCCGCTGCAATATTCTTCAGACCTCCTGTAAGCTGTAGGCTTCTAAAGTGCTGCCATCTCCAATGCAGCTGCCCCCTAAGGCAGGGCCTGTTCTGTGCTCCTGGGGCCCAACATCATCCTGGTCAGACAGACTTTTCCTGCTGACCTCCTAAGTTGGCTTGGGCTGGAAAATTGTTTTGCCCAGACTTCTGTTGGTTCTGCCACTCTAGAATTTTATTTGAAGTGTTATTGGAAGGAAATTTGGGAGAGCTCGGCTAAGTGCTTCTCCACACCACCATCTTGGCTCTACCTCTCCCCTATCTCTCTACTTTCGCTAGCTACCTATTTGTCTATATCTATCTACTCTATCTGTTTACATATTGATCAATCTTTCTGAGTCCGAGTCTGTCTAGTTGTGTCTATCCATCTATTTATCTAGTTGTCTACTTTATTCGTCTATCCATCTTTCAACTATCTATGAGTCTACTGTATCTGTCTGTGTACTTTATTTATCTATCAATCCATCTATCTATCCGAGTTCAGGGTATTTTTCATTGTGATAACATTATGATTAAAGGAAGGGAGGCTTTCTGATGACCATATTGAGTACAGTAGTAATTACTTGAAAATTTGTGGTTGGGGCCTACTAGTAGTTTAGAAAGAGATTAAGTTATCTTAGGTATCTCCTGGTTAAAGTAGCTGCAACTTAGTTTAGAGATTTCACTTAAACACCCCAGGTACTCCAGAACACCTAGGTCAAGCAAGTCACCAATGCCACCTTTAATTATGTTCTTTAGACAGTTCAAATGAATGATGAGTTGGGTCCAGAATTAAACAGGAAAAGAGAAGAAAGAGGCTAGATTGCCCCTGGGAAATTTCAAAATTCCTTTGAGGCATCTGAGGGACCTCATTGCCCTCTCAGAGGAAAAGACGCACTATTTTAATACCAATCATTTACTTGTGTGGTTGGATGGCTACAAATCATAGCAGCAACAGTCTCCAAAGAAATAAAAATCAGCATCTCTCAGAATGTGATAGAGAGATATGTAGAAGGTGTGAGTAGGTTATAACACAAAACAAATAAGGAACTATGAATAAGAATTGTAAAGGTAACATCATCAAAGAAATGTGTAGCGTAGTGCCTACTTGGGCCACACTCAGCTGAGGCCACAGGGACCAATAACCTGTGCCAATCCCTATCCTTTATCAGGTGTTATACTCACCTTTTCCATTGAGGGAGTAGAGTCCCTAATTCTTACATTCATTGGCTCTTCACCCACACCTCAGCTTTCCAAGGAAAATTGGTAATTATGATAATATTTCTTTTGGCTCTAGTCTAGGGATTCCTCGAGGAAGCAGAAAAAGTAAAAAAAAAAAAATTGCCCAATGTACAAACATGAATCAGATATTATTCCCACACAGAAAAAGGAATGCTAAACAACAAATAATCATGGAATGATTAGAATAGAATCCAGAGGCAGAGCCAAGATTGCAGAGTTATAGGAAGCAGTGCAATAAGCTCTGCTCCACAAACTTTTCCCAACACATCTAGAAAATTTACTGGACTGAATCCGGATAGGGTAAATCCAGAAAAAGTCACAGTGAGTCATTGTCCGGCTGACCTCACAATAGAGAGACAGAGAGGTCTGCCAACCCTGGAGTTGAGATCAGCCAGGAGCATTCCAATGCCCAGGGAGAGGCTGTAAGAAGAGGTCATAGAACCATACCTGGTCACTCCCCAGACTCCTACAGAGCACTGCAACGGGGATAGGTGCCGACTCACAGCTTTGTCATTCACTACCTAGTTCCAGATCACAAATCCAAGGCTGGGGAAGAAGGCGATCTGTGAATGGCAGGGGGACAGAGAGTGTTCCCAGGCAGGAGAGCTCTAAATGGTGAATGGAAAAAGGACATTCAGAAGGCAATAGCAACAGCATTGGTGTGTCTCAGCCTCCAAGCCCAGAGCAGGGATTCAATTAAAGCATCTAGCACAGCTTGTAGAGGAATAACCAAGGCATGAAACCCAGAACAATGGGGAGCCTACAATTCTGCCATTTTAAACCAACAGTTTCCCAAATGGCTGATAGGGACTGAATTCAACAGCAGTCTTCTTTTGCAAAGACCCAAAAAGGAACTTGCAGACCTCAGAGAAGAGGGAAAGCAATCAGATTTTGCCCTGAATCAGATTACTTTAGTAGTGCTGAAAGCTTGTAGGTCATCAACATGCCCCTAAGATCCTGGAATAACACAACCCAAAAAAAGCAGCAACAGGGCTAGCGTAGTCCTTCTCACTAGCAATGTGACAGAGCCCAGCCCTAGCATTGAGTCTGAAATCAAGAAGTAGCCTGCAAGGATGTGCAAACAAAAGATGAACCCCCACCATAATGAGCTACTGTGGTGGCAAAGATACCTAAGACACAAACCCAGAAGAAGAGAGAGACTCCAAAACAGCTGTACCAAATGCCAGGAGGTTAGAGTGGGAAAGGGGGAAGGCAGATCTTGGCTGATTAAAACAAATAAAATTTAAAAATACAATCCAGTAAGTTTTCATTGTGAGGATAATTAGTTGGGAGGCTAATATTCAAGCCTTGTATGGGACATTGATAATTTTTACAAGAGTGCCAATCAATCAGTTCACATTTCATCTGAGCACAGTTTGATCAAATGCCAAGTGTTCCAAGCATGATCTTTTTGCTCGCTCTCTCTCTCTCTCTCTCACTTTGTCACAAGCCTTATTCTATAACTACTACTGCAACTGCAACCAACCATGTAGATTCTACCCTTTCTAAGATATCCAAGACTTTCTGGTGTTCACAAGGTCTATACTAAAGGAAAAGAAACATGGAAGGAGAGGTAAAGCAGCTAGAGACCCCACATATAAGCCCAGCTACTTGAATCCAAACTCCATGTGGGGAGTTGAGCCTAGAGGGTTAGTTCTTACCTTTTAATTTTGCTGGAATAGGGAAGAACACTTGCTTCTTCTGCTACCCAACTGGAGCTGTATATTGTCTTTTCAAGAATACTTTTAAGATAGAGACCCATTAGCAAAAAGACTCGTCTCTTCTACCAGCTGTGAGACCCCCATCATCACCTTTTCTGTCTCAAAAATCGATCACAGGGGATTTAAACCAATGATGAATTATATATAGTCAGAAGCAGGAAGAGAGTATCTACACATGCAGGAAGAAGGAGAGGTGGCCATGGGGGTAGAGTATCTATTACAAATATATGATTGAAAAAAGATAGGCTGGTCACAGGGCCAGATTGAGAGATAATCAGTTGACAATCTGTGTGCTCCACTGGCATCAGGAAAAATTGATGAAAACACCTAAGCACCTTGCATAGACACCCCCACCATGAACTTATGGGAATATATGAATATAATCACACAGAATGAGCAGACATAGATGGGTTGTGATGTGAATCACTGGAGGAAACAAATTGGTTTGCTGGGTGATTCTGGACAAGTCACTTAACCTTTATATGCCTCAGTTTCCTCGTTTTAAAATTGGTATAATAACAGCACCTACCTCTCAGAGTTGTTTTAAATACCAAATGAAATAACATACCAAAAGCACTTTGCAAACCTTAAAGTGTTATATAAATGCTAGCTACCATGAAATTATAGATCCTTTTGAGTGTAAAATATATAAATATACAAATACACAAATACACACATGTGTAGATGTATGCATATACATGTGTGCACATGTATAGACATGCACATATGTATGTATATGTGTCTGTGTATACATGCTAATGGCAAGAAGCAGTAATAGTATAGAAACCAGAGTGCTGAGCATGGAGACAGAATGACCTAGGTTCAAATCCTTCCTCAGACACTTACTAGCTCTGTTGATCTGGGGTTGTCATTTATGAGTTTCAGTCAACTCCCTGGGATGCATCTACTAAATCACAGATGGATTGTGGTCTGCTTCGAAGGAAGGAGTTCCCCAGCCAAAGATGAAATCATAGATCTTCCCAGTATTCCTCTGGGTCAATAGTGCCCTTCTTTAAAAGGCTCATTGAGCCACAGTTTTCCAAAGGCTTCTACTTTCTAGACTTGTCAGCTCACTAGGTCCAAGCTGCCAGTCAGAAAAAAAATAATTTATCTAGTTTGTGCCAGGATGTTATAATTCAAGTCTTTATGATTCCATAGAAAGTTTCAGATATCTTTTAGACCCCAAATTTCTCATGTCATATCCAACCAAAAGGGCTTCTGATATTATACCTAATAACCCCATGGGACTTCTTTTCTCTCAAGAGTTTGTATTTGCAAACTTAAATAGGCTTAAATAGGACAGTCTTTTCTTTTGAAACTATAACAAATATCATGCAATATAAATATAAAATATAACCTGTTCTTCTATCTCTAAGTTTCAGTTTCAAAAGGAAAGACTGCGTTTTTTGAACTCATCTATATCTCTATGTACAAATGTGTACATACATATGTGCACATTTGTATATAGGTATATAGATGTATATAGAGTTATATATCTAAATTCATATGTATATGAATTAGTTATTTTTCTTGAAGGGAAGGATTGACATTTCTATGTTCAGTAATATCTTTTTAGAGCCCCTGGTTCTTAGCCATGCAAATAGTGGGCACCCAATAAATGCGTCCTTGGTATGTGGCTGTACACATGTTCATTGATCCATTCACTTCACAGCTCTTCAAAGTAAGCACTCCCATGTTTCTTCAGCTCTATTTTACAGAAGGGAAACTGGTGGAGGAGGCACTGTCTAGTGAAGTCAGAAGCCTGCATCACTGCCACTAACAGAATCTGGGATAAAATACAGGCTTCTTCATGCCCAAGAGTCCCAGTGCTCCCAATCTGGCTCGGGGGAGAATGACTATTTAGCAATACTAAATAAAATAATAATAATGCATTTTATTTACAAGGCACTTATCCACTATTGGTGCTCAAGGTGTCTGCCTTGAAGCACAGCAGTAAAACAATTAAACTTTATTGAGCTGTCTAATGTCATGCCCATGTGGATGGTACCTTATTGTAAGACCTCGCTCAGGGTCCTTTGTATAGGCCTGCATTTTCTCCAAAACTGCTGTTGATTCTTTGTGTATCTCTAATTTCTTTCCATAACATCAATAAAGGAGAATATTGAGAGGAGAAAGGTCTCTTCCAAACAGGGGGTCCGCCTCTCGGCTGTGATTTGCTTGGCAATTGGAGAGTCTGTGTTCAGGGTCTTGCAGCAAAAGGTGAGAAATGTAGGAGCAGTGCCTTTAAAAAGAGAGAGAACAAGCCACAGACAGCAGCGGGAAGCCCTCTCTGCCCAATTACAAGGTGATCCCAGTTCATTTTTATGGTTTGTTTCTTTTTTTTTTATCACATATGTTTCCAAACACAGTCTTGATATCCTGTGGGGCTGCTTTTGTAAAGAGCCAGAGCTTCTGATTTAAGGAGCTTCAAAAATAGCTCTCTGCCACTTCTGTCTGGAAAAGAGCAGTCATGTAACAGCACGTTTATTCTCTTTGAAAAATAGAAGGATGTCAAAAGAAAAGTTCATGGTGAAATTAGGCTGATTTGTTTTGTGCGCCTGTGATTCCAGCTTTGGATGGTAACGATAACAACAACAACATCCCCTCCATAACGGTTTGTTAAATAAGAAAAAAGTTATTAAAATGAATTTTTGCTCAAAAAAACTTATCCAGACAGGCAGAATCATCAATTATACAAGCTCTGAGAGAAAAATTTTTAAAAATAGAAAAGAAAAGCTTGATATCCATGGACAGATATTCCCTCCCTAGTCAGCACACAATACAATTATTGTGTTCAAGAAAAGGAAAACCTCATTAGTTTTGATACAAATGATCGGCAGTTCTCACAGATTCTCTCCGTGCTGGCTGTGATGGATGCTAAGTGGTAATCCCATAGCCTGAAACCTGCATAGTGAAAGTACTTTGGGTTTATGTTGACAAGGGGCAGTTCTTATTTGGAAAGACTTTTAAGAGGATGCCTAGGTAAGATTTTTTTAGGCAGGGCCACCCAGAGAGCTATAGCTCAGGTCCTAGACAGAATCCACATCACTTACTTCACATTTCATTTTAGTCAGCATAATTATGCATTCTGCAGTTCCAATAGCTACAGCTGTTGTCTACTTTTTTTTTTTTTTTTGCAAATCAGAGTGAGTCCTCAGTTTGGTTGGAGAGGGGGGATTGGTGAGGGGGGGCATCCCATATCACATGCTAAAAGATGCTTTCCTTGATTTTTATATGTTAAACAGAACCAAGAGAGTAGCTTAGTCCCAGTTCCATACTGTACCAAGAATGTATAACCTGTGGTCTCTCCTTCTTGAACCTGTGGTATGGCAAGGAGTTCAAATTTTCTCCATTTCTGAACACATACAATCACACTTTAAAAGCCTTGGATTAACTCTCAAGTCACAATCTCTGTGCTAGACAAAATTTACCACTCCTATTTCTGTATAATGTATAGTATGCTAACATATATTAAAATAGCTGGTTTAAATCTTCCCTTAGTTCTTGAAGTTCTACCTGATTAGAAAGCACTTCAGAATCCCAAAATGTACCCACATATTCTTGGGTCTTAGGACTATATTGATTGTCTTCTATTAAGCCTCACTCAAATGTGGTCACAAAATGTTATCATCAAGCTAAACAGCAATTTTGTATATCTGTCACTATTCTTTTCATGACTATTAACTGACCAAGACATTTGGGAATTATGGACTTAATGTCTCATTTGTTTTTCTTAATGTTTAGTCATTTCAGTCATGTCCATCTCTTCATGACCCCATTTGGGGTTTTCTTGACAAAAAGATACCGGAGTGGTTTGCCATTTCCTTCTCCAGCTCATTTTACAGATGAGGAATTGAGGCAAACAGGGTTAAGTGGCTTTCCCAGGGTCACGCAGCTAGTGATGAGACCAGATTTGAATTTGGAAAGATGCATCATCCTGACTTCTGACCTGGCATTCTATCCAATGTGCCACCTAGCTGCTTGCAATGTCTCATTGCAAAGGTGCAATTAAGCCTGAATACTTAGTTCATTGTGCATTTGGACCTATCAATAAGATAGGTTGGCATTCTTTTTTGTTCATTTCCTCATTTTTCTTTCCTCTTTCTTTCCTTTTTTCCTTCCTGCCCTTTTTCTCAAATTATCTTCATTCATTCCCATATATCTTTGTTCCTTCTACGTTTTATCATCGCTCCTCCCCTCTCCCAGTTTAACTTCAGTTTTATGAGGGGGTAGAAAGAACAAGAAGGTAAGCCTCTAATCATTCAGCACACATATGCAGTGTTTCAGGTTAAACCTATTTTCCTTCTATCCCCATATAAGATATGCTAACTTTCATGCAAAGTTTCTGTCTCTGAGTTTTCATCTTATAATGATCATCACTCATCACAGGAAAAAATCAGGTTAATATACTACTATCAGATGCCTCATTATACTTTAAATACCTCATATAGTATTGTGTGCACAAAGAACCTTTCAAAGTCAGTGGTGTGGTAGTGAGGAGAGAGGAGGTTTTAATGGATGAAGAATGAACAAGGAATAAAAGACAAGAGTTGTGTGCAGAGAATACTCAGTTGTCCAGACAGGGATGACCAATGAAACCAAAAGATTATCTAAAGATCTAATTTTAACCAATAGTTTCAATACAACTCCCTCTCTATACTGTCTTTTCCCCAGAGTTTCTAATAAGGAAAAGAACTTAATTTCTCTTACTCTCCTTGCCTAGAACACTACCAAATATTGGAAATGATCACCAAAAAAAAGAGAGAAAAGGAAGCAAGAACGCCAAACCTGGATTTTTTTAAAGGATAATTGTCTTCTGAAGAATACAAAGTGAACAACATATTCTATCCAGTGAAATCTCACAAAATTTCATATAAACTCTTGACTGTTAGAATGAAGAAGAAAACTTAGCTCCTTTTTTTTTTCAACACTGATTCATTACTTTGGATAGCCACTGTAAGCCAAGACTTCCTGGATCACCTGAGGTCTGATCTCAAGTTTGATACACTTGTAAAAGCAGGGCTTGTCCTCTCTCTGTGACTGGTGTTTCCCAGAGATTGAAACTGATAATTTCCCACTTTCCAAATGGGACCACTATGGGGTCCTCAAAGCTTTTCCTCTGCCTATTTGAGCAATAATAACCTCACTGCTTTGATTCACCAAACAGCCAACCTGTAGGTATCCTGATACCTTCCATTCCAGTCAGCACAGCCAAGTTGCTATCCTGAGTACAGCATTGATGTCTGCTGCTACACAGAGTGGAAAATGAACTGTGGAGCCTTGTCCTTCCATGTATGGTATTCCAAGTCAAATTTGTCCAGCTTCTAGAAGAGCCAAGATGATAGCAGCTCTGTTTTGATATTGGAGCTGAAAACCGCAAAGCACAGCAAAGCCTGACTAGA
The DNA here is from genome assembly GCF_900497805.2 of Vombatus ursinus. NCBI lineage: Eukaryota > Metazoa > Chordata > Mammalia > Diprotodontia > Vombatidae > Vombatus > Vombatus ursinus. The sequence goes on along the minus strand of NW_020955033.1, from coordinate 21,013,653 downwards.
GCTCTAGGATGCAAAAGGTTTTCCAGGAGAAGCAAACCCATTCCATTTGTGGCTTTTGCTAGTTTTACCCCATCAAGGAATGCATTTTCCAAAAACCTTTTCTGCAAAGCTTGCAAAAGCCACAAATTCGATACCTTTGCTTTACATGCAAAATGTGATGCCCAGCTCCAGCTAGTTTTTGTAGTGCATTAGCTAATGTAATCTAACTTCTTCTAAGAAGTTCCAGGTCAGCCAGCTTAACCCACACATTTCACAGAACATTCAAACACACTTTTGTTTAAGACCTCAGAAAACCATAGACAAAGTATGAAGTGGCAATGGATCCCAACCCTGAAATATTTAAATGCTGCATTACCCCCATCCTGATGGTCTTGATGTGCACTCACACAGACCATGGATCTGCCAGGTGATTCTATCAACAGGACAAAGACAAGGTCAGATCATTGAAAGAGGGAAGACGCCAGCGTAAAATCTTTCATTCAGTTGGGTCATAAAGACAAAAGATATGCCATCTGCAGAAGGCTGAGAAGATTCCTTTCCAGAACAAACAGAAGAATTTAGAAGGGGAAAAATGTCATAAATCTGATTTCCAAGAAAGCAACCGTAATGTGGCTTTTTTCTTCTAAGTTAGAGTAGATTCCAAAATCTTTACTGGTGCTGATTTTTGCTGTTTCTTACCCCCCTCCCCCTCCGCCCGGCCCGTAGTATTCATTGCTATTGTTCATACTCCAGGTAAGGGCTGACAATCAGTAGTTTCAAATTCAACTTTCCTGTTTAAATTTATGAAGCTCATTTATTTACCATATTACCATTATCTAAATTTTTTTGTTTCTTTTCATTAAGGCTAGTTAATCCAGTTTGTGTTGTTCTGAATTAAGCATAATGGGAGAGGTCTATAACATACCATAAGTAGGTATGGGACAAAATGCTATAATGAAGCAGTTGAGGTTTGGAGGTCTCAGAAGTAGATGACCTCTGATGTCAATTACAATTCCAAGGTTTTCTGATTTTGTAAAAATAATGTAGCTTATATAGATTTCCCAAGGTTCTGTTTTTCTTCTTCCTCACAGAATCACGTAATTTCACAGTTTTGGAAGGAATCTCTATGGCTGTCTAGTTCAACCCACATTGGAAAAAGAATTGTCCACAAGAGAGAGGTGCTGAACATGATGGCTACCTAGTCCTAGCCCAGAATTGTCTGTAGAGGTAGACAGACTATCTCTGTTTGCAACCTATGAAGGAGAATTAAGATTCTTCTGGATAAAAGTACTTAAGGTATTTCCATTGTTGGTAATATAAAAAATATACTTAGGTTACATGTAAGAAAGAGCTAAAAATACCCTGGTCTCTCCCAGCCTGTTCTCTTATTTACTTATGATCTTATGATGAACAAAATGTTAAGAAGACTGAAAGCACACAAATTTTTAAAGTATCTTCTTTTTATTTCCCAACATATCATTAAGCTTTGGATTCACAGAAGCAAAATGGCCTCAGATGATGAGGATATAGATTATGGACTGAGGGCTACATAATTAAACATGTAAGATATCAAGGTAAAGTACCAGAATACATAAAGAGGATAATTTCTTTAGTCAGCAAATGGGCAATAACAGGAAAAGAATTTTTGTCTTGGGATAGTGAGCAGTTGTATAAACATATGATGCAAAGGCTTTTTCAAATAGACATAACATTGCCATATGTTCCATCAGAAAACTGCAGAGGGACTTGGGAAAATCAGAATGATTTAAGATTGCCTATACACATCTCTGCCACCACTTGGTTAGCTGAGCCCAGGCAGCTAAAGGTAAGGAGTGTAGTTAAATGGGGACATGTGGAGAGACCAGAGTGCGCCCCAGAGATTGTTGTGCTGAGATAAAGGAAACTATCAAATACCACTACAGTGGTGCTGCTCCCCTTAAAATACAGCCGAGTGTGTGTGCTCCTTCTAGGTCCTTCAGTACCACAATGCACAGTGGAAAACTTTCCTCCACATACAAAGAGGAGCCTTTCACGTGGCATAGGATTCAAACTGTAGGTAATGTGTAGCTTCACCTCCCTCTCTCTCATTGCTACTTAACTATTGGGAAAAAAACAACTGTGCCAAGGGGTCACAGTAACAGTAAAGGAAATAGATCCTACCTATAAAGGGAGGGAGAGAGGTCTCACTCTAAAGCAGACCTGATGAAAACAATTGGGCCTCAAGGTTCACACATGTGCTTACAAAATGGCAATGCAACTTATTTTTAAAAAATGAAAAATTCAATACATGAAATATTTTATTCACATGATCTTAGTTCATTTTTTTTTCACTGAATTGACCATGCCAATTGTTTTGGCTTTGTGGAACTTGCACATAGTAGGTCTTTGATAAATATTTGCTAAATTGAATTTAATTAATTCAGTCATGAAAATGTAGCTATAACATGAAGCACTGGGGACAATCTGGTGAATTTGAGCTACCCAAAGTGATATGTGAAACAAATTCTTACACCATCACCAAAAAACCAGCTAGCATGGCTCACTCTGATACTTTGGGTAACCTATAATTTTATCATCACTGATACTCCATCCAAAAACACAGAGCACAAGCCCTCTATGCTTTCTCATCTTACTTCACTCAGCTCTATGTTTACAATAAAAATACTCTTTTGAAGCTCTTTCCAATGCTATGGATATTCTTCCCTTTTGATACCTCAGAGGTACAAATGTACCATTTTCTATCAGATTATCCATGTGTATTTATTATTTCTCACTCTTCCTTTACAACCTCTTCACTTACTTTGCCAGTTACAAATGACCTTGATGTTGTTTTTCTTGGTACATTTCTTGTACACAAGTTATCATTGGAGCATACTACAGCCTGCTTATACCTACCACTTTATCTTTCCATTTTAATCTTTCTGAGGAAGATATGTTCCATGAATCTTACTGCTAAAGAGATGAGCTCTGTGGATAGCTTGGAATAAACTGAAGGCCCTAGATAATTTTCCAAATTCCATCCATCATGATCTTTTCCTCTTCCCATTGGGCCCTGCTCATTTGCATTCTGATGTAGGGCTTGAAGAAGATAAATACATATAAATGGGTTAAATAAATAGGATGTCTATCCAGCTACATTTCATAATCCAGAACATATATGTTTTTCATCCGCTTGTTTTTACTTCGATGTATGTGTATTATTATGTGTTTTAATGAAGAGATTTTATAGGGTCTTAGGGCTTGATGCAATGAATACAATTTCATCCAATTCTATTGTTGAAATCAATTCAATGCAACACATTAATTAAACCCCCAATGTTTCAAGGGCACTTTGCTAGGTGCTCAGGTAAATACAAAGGTTTGATAAGATGTGACCTCTACCCTCAGGGACTTTATAGGGGAAAAACATTTAAACAGGTGACAATGTTACCCATAAAATGTTCATTAGTGAGGTACAAAACAATGTACCATATCAGATCGGGGGAGGGGGCTTGTCATTATTAAAAGAGTTGATCAGGGAAGGCTCCATAAAGAAAGTATCTCTTGACTTGAAAGCTTAACAGGTGAAAAAGGATGATAGGGTATATTCCAGAAAGAATGAACTATCAGAGCAAAGACACAGAGTTTTATGGCTTCTAAGTTGGCAACAAACCTATGACCTCTCTCATTCCTTGAGCGTGAATCATATTTTCCAACATAATTTTTACTATCTTCCCCTATTCACCACTATTGAAATTGCTGAGTATCAAAGTACACATGGGCTTAACTTGTAAAAATTCATCAAGTTCCTCATAGACCTTTTTCACCTCTTCACCCTCAGCAACAGATGTTGCCTTCTAAGCAGCAATTATCTTCACGGCATTCTCCTTGTATGCACTCACCATGAGCACTGCAAGATGCGATAAGAAACAAAATTTCATGGAACACTTCATTGTTATATGTGAGTGCATAATTAAACCAATTCTGTCAATTCTTTTGATCTTCCTTTCATGGAGGACATCAAAACTCTTCTTACATTTATTTATCTGCAGTTTCTTCATTTGGGAAACAAGTATTTATTAAGTGCCTACTACATGCCAGACATTATGCTAGGCATTGGGGATTCAAAGACAAAAATCAAATCATCCTTATTCTGAAGGAATTTAATTCTTTATTTCTCCTAGTTATATTTACAATAAGAAAATGAATAGGAATATAGTTAAGTTCCTCAAGTAGTGTGTGAACTCACTAGTTACCAAATGAGATTATACAGTTGAATTAATATGAGCAAACTATCTTGAAAATATGTTATTTTTCATACCCTTTGCCATATTTCCCACCATTCTGTCAACAACTCTGTAAAAATAGATGGAGACCACTTGGCCATTACTTATTTTTGTCTGTTGAATTAGTTTCAAACTTGTATTGATGCTATGGTAGTAATCATTTCCTGTCTAATACTCATATGTTCTAAGTGGATAAGTAAGGACTTTCAGAAACAAAAGCTATTCTAAAACCTCAGAGCACCAACATCAGAGCACCTGAGTCAGAGTTGAGCACAAGGTATGAAAGGTTTTTGACTTACTCCCTCACAAATAACTATACTATGATCCAAGTTGCCTCTAGCAATCCCCATTAGTATCTACATGTTGTCACATCTGTCCCATCAAGTAGATCCCCACCTCTTACCATATATATATATGTATATATATATATACACATATATGTATATGTATATATATATATATGCACACACATATATATGGGTATTTCCCTACCACTATTCACTGAAAACAGACTTTTTTTAGTAGAAATTTTTTAAAAATATCACTTCTGACTTCCTGGGGTGAAGCCAAGATGACAAAGGAGAGAAAGCACTCAGCTGAGCTCTCCCAACATTCATCTCCAAACAACTTTCAAATAATGTCTCAAATTGAATTCTTGAGTGGCAGAGAAAGAAAGGTCAGAGTGAGACATTCTTACAGCCTGAGACAACATAGGAGGTCAGACAAAGAAATTTATGACATAGGAGAAGAGGCTGGCCCTAAACTCACATGAATGAAACAACAATGGTATAACTAGGTGGGGATGACAAAAGCAGCAGCAGCTTCAGGATCTCTCAAACCAGAGACAGTAAAGATACCTGATCACTAGCCAGAAAGAGATTAGAGGGTACCCTTTTGCTAGCAATGGATGCAGGACCAGTTTCTGTTAGGCAGCTCCATTGCCTAAATCCACTTCTGGGTTCAGAGTTCACAGGCACAGAAAAGCATTTTTGGTCAAGACAGAGTGGAAGTATTCCACTCCAAAAAAAAATAATAATCCAAACTTCCATTTTGCACATTAACTACTTCACTGACATCCTGTATATTCAAACATGTAACTGGTTGATCAGTATCTAAATTGGCAAGATCACACCAACAAAATCCTTCATCATGTGTCATACAGTAAATCTGTTTGTATTCCTTCCCAGACCAACCAACATAACTTACTGATGAATCAGAGTTACAAGTTGCAATCAGGTGATCTTCTTCATTGTCATTGCTTATATCAAAAACATTCACAAGTCCATCAGTTGATCCTGAGACTATCATGTTAGGGTTGTCAGGATGAAAACATACCTGGGTTATATTATCACTGTGTGTCTCTGAATAAACACCTAATGGGTCTTTTACAGGGCTTTGAGAACTAATTCTTGCATCTCAGAATACCATCAAAGTATCATCACCAACTTTTTCAGTGACAGCACAAATTATATGATCATTGCAATTAATATCAAAACTGATGAAAACATTGGAAGGATAACCCTTAAACACCTGTACTGGTATTTTGCCAGATAAGTGCATATCCCAACATTTTACAGTGCCATCTGTGCATGCTGAAAATACATGGGAATAGGAATGTGCAAATTTGACTCCTTTCAGTAATCCAGGCTGTCCGTTAAACTTCCTGAACAAACTTAAGGTCTCTCTATTATATAGTCTAACTGATCCATTGACACAAGAAACAGCAACTATGTATCCATTTTCTTCCTACACATTTTTTTAAGTGTCTATGTCGAGAAGGTAAGTGGGCTCTTTAGTCACTGCAGAATGTTTAGCGATAGACAAATTTGCAAAATATTCTTCAATCTTCTCCATACCTACAGTAGTATCATATAGTACTTCCCTGAGGGGAAGTATCACTTCTGACCCCAAGGGATCAGAGACCCTGAGGAACAGTGTTGATTACAGTCCCAAGAGATGAAGGTCTCCTCCTGAATAAAGACCAGAATGCAGACCAAGAGAGCAGTGACCACACTTCTCCCCAGATCACAGCACTTTGGAAGGACCAAAAACTTCCAAACCATCAGAAGTACTTCTGAAAACAGCAAGGCAAAAAAGCCTGAAGCTTGAGACAGAGTCCCTTTGCCCCTCCTCACACTGAGGACAGAACCCAGCATTAACAAAGTTCCAAATCAAGAAATAGGGTGAAAAAAGTGCAAAAAAACAAAAACAAAAAAGAACCTGGCCATAAAAATATACTATGGTAACAGGGAATATCAAGACACAAGTCAAAACAACTACAAGTAAAACCTCAACGAAAAATGTAAAATGTACACAAGCTCAACAAGAATTCTCAGAAGAGGTTAAAAATTTTTCAAAATCAAATAAGAGTGGTAGAGGAAAAAGTAGGCAAAGAAGCAAAAGCAAAAGAAGAAAAATATGAAAAGACAATTAACAGCTTAGTAAAAGAGGAACAAAAAATAATGAAAATAACACCTTAAAAACCAGAAATTGGCCAACGGAAAAAAAGTTAAAGAAGAAAATAATTCCTTAAAAATTACAATTGGGTAAGTAGAAGCTAATGACTCCATGAGACATCAAAAAACAATAAAACAATGTCAAAATAATAAAAAATAGAAAATGTGAAATATCTCATTTGATCTGAAAAACAGATCCAGAAGAAATATTTTAAGAATTATTGGATTACCTGAAATCCATGATCAAAGAAAGACCCTAGACATCATATCTCAACAAATTATCAAGGAAAACTGCCCTGATATCTTAGGGTAAAATAGAAATTGAAAGAATACATCAATCACCACCTAAATAAATCCCAAAATGCAAACTTCCAGGAATATCCTAAGCAAATTCCAGAGCTCCCAGGTCAAAGAAAAAATACTTCAGCTAGCAAGAAAAAATCTATCAAAATACCATGGAGCCACAGTCAGGATTAGTAGCTATCACATTAAAGAAGTAGAGAGCTTAGAATATGATATTCTGGAAGGCAAAAGAGCTGGGATTAAAACCTAGAATAACCTACCCAGAAAAACTAAGTAAGATCCTTCAAGGGGAAAAAATAGATATTTAATGAAATGTAAGACTTTCAAATATTCCTGATGGAAAAAAGACCAGCACTGAATAGGAAATTTTATTTTCAAATATAAGACTCAAGAGAAGCATAAAAAAGATAAACATAAAAGAGAAATCATAAGGGGCTACATTCCCATACAAGAAGATAATACTTGTAACTCCTAAGAACTTTATCATTATTAGGATGGTTAGAAGAATTATACATAGAAAGAGGGTGGGAGGACAAGTTGATTATGTTGGGGTGATGTAAAAAAAATGGATAAGCAAGAAAGATGAATGCCTTGGAAGAAGAAGAAGGAAAAGAAAGGAAGAATGGGGGAAATAATCCCACATAAAAGAGGAGTGCAAAGAAGAGCTTTTACAGGGGAGATGAAAATAGGGGGATCAGCAACACTTGAACCTCACTCATATGTAAATTGGTTAAGAAAGGGAGTGTGTGTGTTTGTGTGTACTAAATTGGTAATAGAAATCTATTTTACCCAACAGGGAAGTAGCAGGGGAAGGGGATAAATGAAAGGGGGATGTGGAAAAAAAAGAAAGCAAGAGGTGGGCAGATGCAAAAAAGAGGAGGGACAGGATAAAAACAGAGAATAAAGAGGGGAAAAATAGGATAGAGGGAAGTGCACAGTGCACAGTTAGTAATCTTGAGATAGACTCACCCAGAAAACAGAAGCAAAGAGCAGAACGAATTATAAGCTGGAATCCAACAATACATTGTTTACAAGAAACATACTTGAAACCTAGAGAAACAGAGTAAAAATAAGGGGCTTGAACAGAATCTTTTATGCTTCAGCTGAAGTAAAAAAGGTAGGCATACCAATCTTGATCTCAGACAAAGCAAAAGCAAAAATAAACCTAACTAAAAAGAATAAGTAGAGAAACCACATCTTACTAAAGGGAACCAAAGGCAATGAAGTACTATCAATACGAAATACATATGCACCAAATGGAATAGCACCCAAATTCTTAAAGGAAAAGTTATTTGATTTACAAGAGGAAATAGACAGTAGAACCATGCAAGGGATCTCAACTTTCACTTCTCAGAGCTAGATAATTGTAACCATAAAATAAGTAAGAAAGAAGTCATGGAGATGAATGGAATTTTAGCACAGTTAGAAATGATAGACCTCTGAAGAAAACTGAATGGAAATAGAAGAAAAGTATACATTTTTCTTAGCTATATATGACACATTCACAAAAGCTGACCACATATTAGGCATAAAAACCTCACAACCAAATGAGGAAAGCAGAAATATTAAATGCATCCTTTTCAGAACATAATGCAATAAAAATCAAATTTAATAAAAGGCTGTGGAAGTATAGACTAAAAAGCTAATTGGAAACTAAATAATCTAATACCAAAGAATGAGTGGGTTAAAGAACAAATCCTAGAAACAAGCAATAATTTTCATTAAAGAAAATGACAACAATGAGACAACATTCCAAAATTTGTGGGATGCAGCCAAAGTAATACTTAAGGGAAAATTTATATTTCTAAATGCATATATCAGTACAATAGAGAAAGAGCAGATCAATGAATTGGGCATGCAACTAAAAAAATACTAGAAAAAGAACAAATTAAAAATATCCAAATTAAATACCAAATTGGAAATCCTAAAAAATAAATGAGAGATTAATAAAATTGCAAGTTTAAAAAAACCATTGAACTAGTAAATAAAACTAGAAGCTGGCTTTATTAAAAAAAAACAACAACAAGAAAATAGATCAGTCATTGGTTAATTTGAGTAAAAAAAAGAAGAAAATAAATTACTAATATCAAAAAGGAAAAGGGTGAATGCACCACCAATGAAGAAAACTGACAAATGAGATGGATAAATATTCATAAAAATATAAATTGCCCAAATTAACAGGAGAGGAAATAGAATACTTAAATAATCCTATCTTAGAAAAAGATATTGAGCAAACCATGAGTTCCCTAAGAAAAAAAATCTCCAGGAGCAGCTGAACACAATTCATTTTGATTCACAAGTGAATTCTAGCAAATACTTAAGAAACAATTAATCCCAATACTACATAAACTGTTTTTAAAAAATAGATAAAGAAAAAGTCCTCCCTTTCATGACATATAGTTTTCATACCTAAATTAGGGAGAGCAAAAGCAGAGAAAGAAAACTATAAATCAGTTTCCTTAATGAATATTGATACAAAAAATTAAGTAAAATACTAGCGAAGAAAATACAGCAATATATCACAAAGATCATACACAATGACCAAGTGGGATTTATAACAGAAATGCAGGATTGGTTCAATATTAGTAATACTATCAACATAGTTGACCTCATCAATAACAGAAACAACAAAAATCATAGGATTATAACAATAGATACTTTTAGAAAAAGCCTTTCACACAATAAAACATCCATTCCTATTAAAAACACTTGAAAGCATAGGAATCAATGGAGTCTTTCTTAAAATGATAAGTAGTATCTCTAAAACCAAGAGCAAGCATTATGTGTTATGGGGATAAGCTAGAAACCTTCCCAAAAAGATCAGAGCTGCAACAAGGTGGCCATCATCACCACTATTATTCAGTATTGTACCAGAAATGCTAGAGATAGCAAAAAGACAAAAAGAAATTGAAGGCATTAGAATAGGCAATAAAGGAAAAAATACTCTTTGCAGATGATAGAGAATTAGCTGAAAAACTAGTTGAAATAATTAACTTCAGGAAAATAGCAGGGTATAAAATAAACCCACATACACCATCAGCATTTCTATATACTACCAAGAAAACCGAGCAGGAAGCAATAGAAAAAGAAATTCCATTTAAATATAAATTTCATTTAAATATTAATTACTTAGGAGTCTACCTACTGAGATAAACCCAGAGATTATATGAACAAAATTACAAAACACTTTTCACGCTAGTAAAAATCTAAATCTAAACAACTGGAGAAATATTAATTGCTCATGGGTAGGCCTAGCCAATATAATAAAAATGATAACTCTACCTAAGTTAATTTACTTACTCAGTGATATACCAAACTACCAAAGAATTATTTTATAGAGTTAGAAAAAAATAGCAACAAAATTCATTTGAAAGAACAAAAGGTGAAAAACATCAAGGAAAACAATGAAAAAATAATGTGAAGTAAGATGGCCTAGTCATACCAGATTTTAAATTGTATTACAAAGTGTTAATCATGAAAACAATCTAGTACTGGCTAAGAAATAGGGTAGTGAATTACTGGAATAGATTAGGTACATAATACACAGCAGTAAATGACCATAGTAATCTGGTGTTTTATAAACACAAAGATCCAAAATTTGGGGTTAAGAGCTCAACATTTGACAAAAATTTCTGGGAAAACTGGAAAATAGTTTAGCAAAAACCAGGCATAGACCAATTTCTTACATAGTATACCAAGATAAGGTCAAAATGGATAAACTATTTATACATAAAGGTTGATACCATAAGGAAATTAGGGGAATATGGGAAAAGGTACCTTTCAGGTACATGGATAAGGAAGAGTTTATGACAAAACAAGAGATAGGAAGTAAACTAGATAATTTTGATTACATGAAATTAAGAGGGTTTTGTACAGATAAAACAAATTCAGCCAAAATTAAGAGGAAAACAGGAAACATCGGAATAAATGCAGCAAGTTTATCTGATAAATGCCTCATTTTAAATATATAAGTAATTGAGCCAAATTTTATAAAAATAAGAGACATTCCCCATTTGATAAATGGTCAAAGGACATGTACAGGCAGTTTTCAGAAGAAATAAAAGCTATCAATAGTCACATGAAAAAATGCTTTAAATCATTATTGATAAGAGTGCACATTAAAACAACTCTAAAATACCATCTCCCATCTATCAAATCGGCTCACAGGAAAACGACAAATACTGGAGGGGATGTGTAAAAATTGGGACACTAATGCACTGTTGTTGGAGTTGTGAACTAGCCCAACCATTCCGGAGAACAATTTGGAACTATACTCAAAGGCTATAAACTGTGCATACCCTCTGACTCGCCAATACTACTACTAGATCTATATCCCAAAGAGATCAAAGAAAAGGGAAAAAGGACCTATATGTACAAAAATATTTACAGCAGCTCTTTTTGTGGTGGCAAAGAATTGGAAATCAATGGGATATATATCAATTGGGGAATGACTGAACAAGTTGTGGTATATGATTTGTATGGAATACTATTGTGCTATAAGAAATGATGAGCAGGATAATTTCAGAAAAACCTAGGAAGATTTATGTGAACTGATGAAAAGTTAAGTGAGCAGAACCAGGAAAACACTGTGCACAGTAACAGCAGCATTGCATGGATGATCAACTGTGAAAGATTTAGCTATTCTGACCAAGACAATGACCCGAGAGAATTTCCAAGGAATTCTATCTACCTCAAGAGAGAGAACTGAAGTCTGAATGCAGATTGAAGCATCATTTTTAACTTTATTTTTAGTGTTTCATTTTGTGTTTTCTTCTGCAACTTGGTTAATATAGGTGACATGGGTGACAACTTGGTTAATATAGAAATTATTTTTTTTTGTACGACTCCACATGTATAATTGATAAAACATTTTTTGTCTTCATAATGGGTATAGGAGAGGTAGGAGGAAGGGAGAGAATTTAGAACTCAAAATTTAAAAAAAATTATTGCTTACAATATTTTACATGTAATTGGCAAATATTTAATGAAATAAATAAAATAATTTGGGGGGGGAAAGAATGTTATTTCTCTGGACTATGGAGAAGCACATGGGAATTGAAGGAAGAGATCAAACAGAAGAAATGACAAGATGTATAGAGGTCTTTGTGTCCTTTGTGCACCTACAGGTCGCCTTTCCAATTTGATGCTTCCTAAATCGGACATAAAGCCTTGGACATATCTCAGACTCACATAAGTAAATAGAAAGACCTATGACAACATTGTATCACAGGTTATTTCCTCTTCTGACCTAGGCCAGTCAAGTGGCATCTGGGATCACATCCATAACCCACAGACAAGACAAAATAGGTCCCTTGTCCTCCAAATTAAATTGACATATCATCATTTGGACTCTAGAGTATTTTAAAAAAATAACAACAACAACATTTCAGGTCTATATACCAGCTTACACATATACAGATACTTAAGTATAAAACTCTAAGACAACTGTGGGTACAGGAGTTCCTCTTGATCTGTGGCAACATCAAAACATTTTGAACAGTAAATCCTTTTCTATAATGCAATATGGGAATTCTGAAATCCTTAGGGTAAAACAAGACACTGTAAAGATCATCAGTACTTGTTAACACTTTGATATTCTCTTTTAAAGGGTAATGCTGAGGAATGATTGGAAATACCTACCCCTAACCCCCATTGTTGGTTTACTGGCTCTATACCTGAGCCCTAGTAATCTTTATTTCAGTATGATTCATCATCATAAGGGGACCATCAATCTTGCCTGCTGCTCTGGCCTATGCCAGGAACGATGACATGGTCACTGTATTCAGTAAAGGAAAATGGCTTTCTCCCCTAACCGTGTGTTCTTTCAACAGTTACTCTTTCCACCACTGCCAGAAATCAAGTTCTAGGTTCTTTCGCCTTTTCTTGTTTTCCTTTCTGTTAACCTGCTTTGCCCTCTTTTTCTTCCTAATTTGAGCAGTTTTCTTCCTCTCTTTCCCCTCCCCCTACAACACCACATTGGATATAGAGTTCTTGACCAATGAAGCTTCTCTTTCCTAATTATTGGCATTCCTCCTATGTCTATTAGATCATGTATCTAAGTCAGACAGTTCAAACCTAACTGTTTGATTAGCTTACATTTTCTAGCCAAGGGTTTTGGTTTGCCCAAACTTCAGACATTTCAGCCCGTTTAAAATGCACTTCCCAACTGTTAGCTCTGGATATAGAAGCCTCAGACCTTGCCAGGCATGCTCAATTTTCCATGATTTCCTCTTGACTCTAGCCATGGTCCTGGAAAAGAACCTTATCACTGCTTCCTGGATGACAGATACCTAACTTTCTATATTGTATAAATTCTTTTCCAAGAGGAAAAAGAGTATAAATATATGATAAGTAGAAGAAAATGGGTTAGAAGTCACACGATTATAAAAAAGTAGAGTTCCCTTTGGTCAAGTTTAACAAATCATCGTAATGTACCATTAATCTCTATTTTTTCTCCTAATAAACTGCATAATGAAAACCTAATGAGCTTAATTATTTGAGTCCCAAATACAGCATGGTAGCAAACAAAGTGTTTTGGTGTAGCATATATGAAGATGTTCCATTCCTGTTACAAAATGAGACTATGTAGAATATAAAAGAAGGTGCCTGTCTTGCATAGTTGTTTTAAGGAAAGTACTTTGTAAATATTTTTAAAACTATATTCTTCAGGACTTCAATAATGCAGCTCCATCCATTCCCTCTCTCACTATGATGCTAGACTCTATCCTCCTATTGACATTTGATAGAGTTATCCAATGCATTGGAGGCCTTCTTCTAGATCTTTTGAAATTTCAGGGGTACCAATGTAAACCTGAAAGCAATCCATCTGCTTTCTCTCATCTCTTTTCAGTTTTTGACATGGGTGACATCTCCTTCCTAGATATTCTCTGACTTGATTTTCACTGCCTGAGGATTGATTGACCATCTCTGATTCCCAATATCAAAATTTCTTTCCCTGTCCATCATGCCTAGAAGTATTATCTCTTCTTGTTAGAATCTAGGTTCAGACAGGGTAGGGATTCTTCTACTCTTGTATCTCCAACATTTAGCATCGTTCCTAGTACATAGTAGGAATTTAAATGTTTTTCCTTCTTTCATTCATTCACCACCTCTACCACCCCCAACCCCATATTTTTTGCACTACAGAATCCATGAATTGTCTAGATTCCTTTTTAATCACCTCTTATAGTGAGTTTAATAATATGCCTTTGATAAAAATCTCAATTCTTTCAAGCCCCCAGTCAGACATCCTGGAAAATTGGAAAGAGAATTTCCTTCTCTCTTTCTCTTGCAACTGACCATAACCTCATTCTCAGCTGCCTTTGAGCAAATGAAATACACAAAGACCAATAGCTCTTGAGTTTACCACAGTTTTATCTTAATGTTAGCTTTTGGAGACTAGGTGAACAGTAACACAGACACACTTACACTCTTTCTCTCCCCACCCCACCCCCGCATGCGCGCACACACACACACACACACACACACACACACACACACAGACTTGGAAACAGATAAACCTTAGAATTCATCTAATGCTTAGAATATGTGCACATGTGCACATTTTTCTCAGAGCAGAAAAGAGATAAGAAGGAGGAAAGGGGAGAATCATTCTTATTTTTCTAAGAAAACATGGTTAGCTACAACCTCCTTTGACTTCACCCCATCACAGCCATACTCTCTCTAGGTTACATTTAGAGCTCCTCACCACCTTTCCAGCTTGCTTGATTTTTTTCTCTCTCTGACCTAATCCTCTTGGACAAAACTTCTGTGCTTTCCCTCTTTCTTAGAGAAGGGAAGAGCTGAGCTTCCATTCCCAGTCTCCCAGTCCTCCAAGAAGGCAAAAATTGGTAAGCTTCCAGTAACAACTCTTATCTCATTTGATCCTCACAACAACCCTGTGAGGTAAGTATTATCATTATCCCCATATTATAGATGAGGATACTGAGGCTCAAAAAGGGAAAGTGACTTGCCCAGGATCACACAGTAGGTATCTGTGGCAGTATTTAAACTCTGGTCTTCTTGACTCCAGATCCAGCACCCTATCCATTCAACTGCTGACATGTAGAAAAGGGAATTGACTTATTCTGTTTCCCCAAAGGACAAAACAATGGACAGAAGTTCCAGAGAGGCAAAGGTACGCTTAACATCAGGAAAAGCTGTCAAAACTGGAATGATCCACCTCTAGATGTAGTGGGCACTCCATCATTGGAGATCTATAAGCAGAGACTGGATGGCCACCGTTTGGATACATTGTAGGAAAGATTCTTGTTTCTTCTATAGGAGTCTCTGAAGTCCTTTCTAATTTAGAGATTCTGTGACTTCTTTGATTGATTTGTGATCACAGTGATATGGATAATCTCAGTAAAGGTAAAGACTACATCCCCTTCTAGACCTTATTTTATTGCATTACTATGTTTCATGTCCTCCTATAAGTTCTTCACAAGGAGCCTGTCAACATGCTGGGGATTTTCATCTAGTCTTCTCATTGTGTGATACCAATGGAGCACATGGGGTATGTATCTTTCATCTCTTGCTTTCACTGTACAATTGACTCACCTCCTCTTCTGGTCACACATTTCAATGATACCTTTTACGCTATTCTTGATGGAAAATTCTTCATTGGTAATGTACTGCATGTTTCTCATACTCACCAGGCATCTTTCCATTGACCATAGAGTGACTTGCAACTTTAATTCTTCAGGACTATGGGTTCCAAAATTCACAGCCAAAAAAAAAAAAGATAATAGGATTCAAAAGATGAACCTTTGTTTCAAGCAGATGTCTTTAAAAGCAAAGATTCCCACAGGCTATATAGACTGATTTTTTCTTGCTATTCATCTAATGCTAGGCCAAGATCATTTGCAGTGTCTGGACAAGATATTGGGGGGAGGGGGTAAGGGAGAAAGTTAAATGGATGAAAGATATCTACTGTTCAGAATATGATATGCAACCAAATGGTAATTCATTGAGTTAGTGCATTAGCATTATTCAGTCATTTCAATCATGTCTGACTCTTCATGACCCCATTTGGGGTTTTCTTGGCAAAGACACTGGAGTGGTTTGCCATTTCCTTTTCCAGCTCATTTTACAGATAAGGATACTGAGACAAACAGGGTTAAGTGACTTGCCCAGGGTCACATAGCTAATAAGTGTCTGAGGCTGGATTTGAAGATGAGTCCAAGCCTGGCACTCTATACACTGTGCCACCTAGCTGCCTAAATTCATTAGTACTTATGTTAATTTTACTAGGACTATTTATTAGCACTTAGACAAAGTAGCATCATGAATAAAAAGCCAATATCAGATTTAAGAAGACCTGAGTTCAAGTTCTACCTCTGATATATACCTGCTGTATAACCCTGGGCATATATTGTTTAACCTCTGCGCAACTCCTTTAGAATATAAATTACAGAGAAAGGGCTGATCTTTTTTGATAGAGTGACTCACCTCTTCGGGAATTCCCCATATTGGTGAAATCACAGGTCCAATGACATCCCATTAATACTTATATCTGGGACAGAACCTACATGTGGAGAATGAGTTGGAACTAGAATTGAATAGGAAGAAGAAAAAAGACTGGGTTGTGTTTAGAAAATTGCTCAGTGCAATCATCTTTTTTTATTATACTATTTTATGGAAATGCTTGTTTTATCCATAAATTAAATTTAAAAAGAAAAAGAAAATTGCTCAGTGCTTTGAATAATTCCAAGCTGCTTCTGAGCACAAAAATCCCACTTTGTAGTTCATATATTCTCCCAGGAATATGGAATGGTTAGAAACCTTGGGAAAAAAAGTTCCCAAAGACTCAAAGTTGTGGATGATCCAAAATGATGGAGGGTATAAGGCATGGTGGGCTTATGTAGGCCATAGCATATTTCTAATGATAGGTCACCTAAGGAACATCATTGATGAAAGAGATGCTTACCAATGGAGGTGTCCAGCCATGTAGGCATCCAGGACACAGAAAGAGATGTAGAAGAAGGCCTCTGGAATATTGGGTAAATACTTTGTGGAGAATCTTTGGGAGAAGATGGACAAGAGAAAGTTCTAGTGAGTTGCAACTGACATAAGTGGAGGAAATATCCACATTGATGAGATCACAAATTCAGTGAAGTCCTTAAGTATTTTGGGAAACTAGAGATATCGATCAGTAGTTATGGACGTTATTAAAACTTTTTTGGTAATTATTCCATATATGACTTTTCCAATTGCTTAGTATCCTCCCTTCTTTGATATATCTTGAAAACTGATCTTTCAATTCTTTCAAAATTGAGACACTTTCAGGAAAAATTTCTTTTGTGTACATTTGGTCTCATCCAGTCATGTACTTCATCTCCTTAAGTGCCATTTCTATTTCCACATGGAACAAAGATGGTACTGAGGTGTTAGAATAAAAATGTGGTGGTTTCCTTGTCATCAATTATGAGAATGGATCCACATAGAAATGCTGGCAAATCCGTTTGAGTTTTCCTTCTTCCCATTTCATCTATAAATGCTCTTGGAATGATTTGACTTAGCTAGGTTTTGCAGCAAGTTTTCTTCAGACTTGTTTTCCCTTTCACAACTCTTTGCTACTCTATGAAGTATAATTTGTCTTCTCCCATCCTCCCCTCTGATGTTTTGTAAGTGACTTTGCATGGTAAACTAGTGTCCCACTTGGGTGTCATGAATCTCTGCTTGTCAAGTGTTTGCTAGCTGATGTGATTTGAAGACTCTTTTGGCCTTCTTATTATGATGCTCTATTCCTAGTCCTAGTGCTATTTCCTGTTTTCATCCTTTGCACTGACTGTCCCTTATATTTGATGTTTCCCTCCACACCTCCACTTTTGGAATCCCTGGTTTCCTCCAATAATCAACTCAATTATTACCGTCTGCAGGAGGCTTTTCCTGGTCCCTCCAGTTGCCAGTGGCTTCCCATACATACAAGGTTACTTTGAATTTGCTTATGTCTTGCATATTACTATATATGTACATATTATCTCCCCCATTAGAATGTAAGCTATTTAAAGGCAGAGACTTTGGTTCCTACCTTTATGTCCTGCATACTTAGCACAGGTTCCAGGTCATATCAAGCACTTAATAAATATTTGTTGACTGATTGGTTTTATTTATTTCAGATGTCTGAATGGATTATGTTGGAACTCACAACTTCACAGTTTTCTCCTCATTATCCTTTCCCCTAATTTGACTTTTGCTTTAACTGGTTGGTCACACATGGCTTGATTCTGAAATGACTAAGTCTTTACTCACTTATTTCTTGTCCCTTAAAAAGCAGTATTTCATTTTCCTGTGATGTTCTTTGGTGTTCACCATGTCAAGAATCTTATGACTATCTTCTCAAAGAAATTATTGATAATATGCAAAAGTGAGGCTTCTAAGGAGCCCATAAGCCTTCATCTTCTTTTATTTCTTAGCCATATTTTCTGAGATATTTTTACCCATCTCTTATGCTAACCTTTGCATGGAAGACATTGAATATCAAGGTACATGTTGACTATATTTGGAGAATCTTTTCTTACTCTTCATAAAATGTACCTTCCTCTTTACTGTCTGTGACAGGTGTTGCCATCTAATTATCAGTTGTCCTCATAGTGGTCACAGAATCACCAAATCTCGGCATTGGAAGACAACTCAAAGATCTTAAAATTCTACTTATACTCACCAGAAAATCTCCTCTGTAACACCCCCAACAAGTGATTGTCAAGGCTTCACTTAAAAAATGGGGAACCCTCTACTTCTGAAACTTCCAATTACTACTTTTCAATAGGAAGGTTTTTTTTTGAGTCAATATCTGCTTTTCTGTCATTCTTCCCTCTCTCCTTTTTGTCTCTCCTTCCCTCCCCCAATTTCTAGTTCTACATCTTGGGGCCAAGAAGAATAATTCCATCCCCTCTTCCACAGAGCAAATGCTTGAAGACAATTATATTCATCATAAAAATTTCCTTTTTCAAGATGAACAGCACCAGTTCCTTCAATTGATTCTTGTATGCAGATGTGTGCTGATAAATGTTTAACAACTGGCTCTGGGGGCCAGGGAGGAAGTATATTCACAACCCACTTTTAAATTTAATCCACAAAATTAACATTTTCTCCATTTTTTTCAAGTCTAGACCATCAACAAAACAATAAATCAAAGCCTGATTTGTAGTGTTTGCCAATTTCTGAGGTATAAATACTAACACTGAAAAATTAACAATCAGCTCTAGCCTATATGGGCTGGCTTCAGCATACCCTTTATTATATCCTAAGCTTTCAAGACTCTTCACCAATCTAGTTACTCTCCTTTGAAACTTTTCTAGCAATGTCTTTCTTAAAATGTGGCACCCACAACTGAATTACAATATCATTTGACAATTACCTCCTATTCTAGAAATAATTCTTCACTTAATAAAGCTTAAGATCACATCAAGCTTTTCGGGCCACCATGTCACACTGTAGATTCACTTTGAGTAATTCACTAAACCCCCATTTTTTTTCTGATGAACTGTATGTTTCTTCTATGCTATACTTGTGAGGTTTATTTTAATATAATAATAGTAATAATACTTAATACACATACCACCTAGCATTGCGCTAAACACTTTACAAATATTATCCCATTAGATCCCAATAACAACCTTAGGATGTAGGTGCTATTATTGTCCATAAAAGACTTTCTATTTTACTTCAATAGTGATAAATCTATGATCTCACAATGTGGGTCCTACTTCTGTAGGCACAGATGACAACCTGCCCATGCATGCCCTCTTATCACGAGCAGCACCTTTGTCCATATCTTCCTAGAAATGCTCCAGAGGCCCACTCCACCCTACCCCCAGCCAATGTACAGTGGGAATTTGTCTAGGTCTCTTGATCTTGCATAGATATCAATGAATATCCAAGCTACCATTAGTTAACCCTTACTCTTACTGTGACTGTCCACCCTCTTTTTCTAGTAACACATTTACTTGATTACATGCTTGATTCTACTTCTGTGCAATTATTTGTTTGTAAGCTGCAAAGCCTACTCATGCCCATCACAAACCTCTCTATTACCCTTTGAGTGACTTGGAAATGCAATTCTTCAGAGGCTTTGGCATTGTATGATTTCCAACCACACAGTATCACCCAAAGAATTTTGATATTAAAAAGTTGGACCTTCCATCAGTTGAGAAATCACTGAACGTATTTAGCATATGAATGTGATGGAATACAATTGTGCAGTAAGAAATGATGAAAGGAATGGTTTCACAGAAATCCAGGAAGACTTGTATGAACTGATGCAGAGTGAAGTGAGCAGAGCCATGAGAACAATTTATACAGCAACAACAATATTGTAAAAATAAATGACTTTGAAAGAGTAAGGAACTCTAATCAATGCAATGACTAACAACAATTCCAGGGAAAACATGCTACTAATCTCCTGATGGAGAGGTAATTGGCTCAGAGTACAAATTGAGACACTAATTTTTTTTTTTTAACATGACCAATGTGGGAATTTGTTTTGCTTAACTATACATATTTATAACAGGAGTTTTGTTTTTCTTGCTTTCTCAGTGGGACTCCAGGGGAAGGTGGGAGAGAAGAAAAGGCAGATCTTCAAGAAAAATAAAATGAAATTTAATTTAAAAAAGATAAGCCTTAGTATTATTCTGTAAAAAATGAAAAATATAAAGAATTCAGAGAAATTAAGGAAGATTTTTATGAACTGATACAAAATTATATAAATAGAACCAAGAAAATAAAATGCACAATGCCTAAAACAAAGTAAATGAAAAGGTCACTAAAAGGAAGTTGAATGCTGAGGAATTTTTAAGACCAATAAAGTTCCCAGAGTGAAAATGAAGACAGTGAAACACATCTATTTCCACCCAGGTAGGAGGTAGGAAACCACTACGACTATGTTTTGTTCATTGTTAGATGCTGTTTTGATATCAGAATTTTTTGGTGAAGGAAAGCTTGAGAGGACTATGTTGTAAAGATAAAAGGCATCAATAAAACATTGTTAAGAAATGGGCCTTTGTCTTAGGGAGGTTTGGAGCTATTAAAAGCTCTGTATAATTTCCCAGGTGCAATACAAACCAAACTCTTCTTCCTATTGTATGCCCAGTTTCCACTCCATTTCCACTATCTCTCCATGATCTGTATAGTTACAGATGAGCTACATGGATTGCTGCAACAGCATTTCATGGTCTGAATAATAGGCTTTCTCCTTCTTGTTTTTTTCAACAATAAATGGATAGTTAGGCTAAGCTCTTTTGAATCATCATGGATATCATTTAGAAGACTGTGTCCTGGAGTTTAATGCAATTAGTACAATGTCTTCTCCAAATAGCATCTAGAGAATATTATCTGTGGAAACACATCATTTATGACAGTGACAAACAAATTTAGCAAGTATACACCTCCCTGTTTTATGTCATGCTTAGTATCTGTCTGGCTCCTCATCATCTGTAGGTCCAAATATATACTCCCTATTTGGCATTTGAAGTTCTTCACAATGTAGCCCCAAATTTCACTTCCAGCCTTAGGACACATTACTTCCCTTCATGCACTTGGCTTCTTTCTGTTCTTCATGCCTAATGCTTCCATCTTCATATCTCTGCACTGGCTATACTCCATTCTCTCTCTTAGAATCTCTAATGTCCTTTAAGACTCAGCCCAAGCATCACCTTCTACATGAGACTTTTCCTGAGCCCCTGAGATGGAGTCTACCCCACCTCCAAAACAATAATAAAAACTACCATGTATCTAATTTGCATGTAATTTCTCTACATAACTATATATGCATAGATTTGTCTACCCCCATGAGAATGTAAAATCCTTGAAGGCAGGGACAGTTTTGCTTTTGGACTTGTATCTACAACAATTAGCACAGTGCCTGGCACATAGTAACCAATTGATAAGTATTTCTTGATTGACTAATTGTTTGGGAAGTTGTCAAAGTTATCTCTGTTGTTACAGCTCTCTAGAAATCTTGTATGACTATTGGAGGGGAGACTTTAAGGAGGCCTTTTGCTCTACCAAACCAAAAGTTGTTGTTTTTTAATAGTCAGCAGACACTAGGCACGATGGGAGCTTTTATTCTCTGCCCCCTTTCAGTCAATTGTGTGATTTGGTCTACTGGAGAATATTGTTTGTGAAAACCTGCCTGCTTCCTTATCATAACATCAGGAAGGATGCCCTTGATACATCGTAAATTGCTTTCATAAATATTGTTTGGGGATGAGGAAGGAGGCATGCAGATCTTTAGTTATTGATACTTTCTCAATCACCTTTTTTGGTCCTAATAAAGCTGGTGATTTTTCCTGACCATTTGACAGTTTATAGATATCTTGCAACTTGATCTCACAATGCCTTCATAATCGCGTTATTTCTAGCATGGACCACCTCTGTGTATACTTGGTCTAGTGCAACAGCTTTCCCCATCTTTGTTTTCTTTAATGCTATTTCTACTTCCTCATGCGGCACATCAGAGACTTTACATTTCTTCCTATTAAATTTCATCTTATTAGATTTGGCCCAGTGTTCTAGCCTGTCAAGATCTTTTTGGATCCTGACTCCGTAATCTAATCTGCTAGCTTTCCCTCTTAGCTTGGTGTGATTTGCAAATTTGATATAAGCACACCATTTAGCATACTACCTATGCCTTTATCCAAGTCATTGACAAAAATATTAAATAGTATAGGGACAAGTAAAATTCTCTGGGGCACATCACTAGAGCTCTCTTACAACTTGACATGGAACCATTAATGACTACTCTTTGGGGCCTGCCATTAAGTGAGTTCCAAATACAGCTAACTGTACCACTAACTAATCTACTTTCCTCCATATTTTCTGCTAGAATAGCTTAAGAGACTTGTCAAATGCTTTGCTAAAATCAAAATAAGCTGGAGGTACAGGATCCCCTTCTCCCCCCAGTCTAACAATATTGTTTTTTAAAAGACATGAAAGTAATCTGTGATGTCATGTCGTTGATGAAGCCATGCTAGGTCTTTGGAATCACCATCTCATTTTTTAGATGTTAATTTTGTGGATGCTTATTTTATAGAGATAAAATATCTAGAGCAGTGGTGTCTGACTCAAATATAATTTGTTGTTCCATTGTGTCTGACTCTTCATGACTCCATTTGGAGCTTTCTTGGCAAAGATACTGGAGTGGTTTGCCATTTCCCTCTCCAACTCATTTTACAGATAAGAAAACTGAGGCAAACAGGGTTAAGTGACTTGCCCAGGGTCACATAGCTAGTACATATTTGAGCCCAGATATGAACTCAGGTCTTCCTGACTCCAGGTCCAGCACTCTATCCACTGTGTCACCTAACGGTCCCTTCAAAATGAAACCAGGCCATTAATTCATACATAAAGATCCCTTAGTTTTGTCTTAACTTTAAAATATATTATCTATGTTTTATTACATTTGTATTTATTTTGTTAAATTTCCCAGTTATATTTTAATCTTGTTCTTGCCACACTTGGGAATGTTGCAGGCTATGCCAGCAGGTCACATGTTTGACCCCTCAGGTCTAGATTAGATCTGGAGTCAAGAAAATCTGGATTCAAATTCTGCCCCTGACATCCTAAATAGATGTATGACTCTAAGCAAGTCATTCAATTCCTCTGAGCCTCACTTTCCTCCTCTATATAATGTGGATGGTTATAATTGCACCTACTTCACAGGGTGATTATGAGAATCCAGTGAGACAACAGATATAAAGTGTTTACAAACCTCAAAAGCACCACATATGTGAGTCACTATATCATCCCTTTGATAATGCATACTAGAATTTTTCCAGAAATGAAATCAAAGTTACTAGCCTATAGTGAGCAGACTTTATTCTGCTGCCTGTTTGTTTTGGGGTTTGTTTTTTTTTTTGGAGGGGAGGTTTGGAAATCAGTACATTTGCCCTTTTCCAGTCAAAGGACCAGGGGATCAAAGATTCAGAAATAGAAAAGCTCTTAAAGGTCGTAAATCTAACCCCTTCATTTTATAAATGAGGTATTGAGGGCCAGAAGTCACACATTTAGTAAGTGGTGAAGCTGGAATTCAAACCCAAGTCCTTAGATTCCAAACCCTTTGTCCCTTCTATGCCACGCGAAGTACCCTTTATGTTATTACAATTATTCAAAATCTAGATTTCAAAGAGAAATGTTTTTCCCTGACATTATCACAGTAACAGTCTATGTGTGTGTGTGTGTGTGTGTGTGTGTGTGTGTTGCTGTCCAGGTCTATTCTCAATCTATCCATGTGTATTCCCACATTTCTTTGAATCTCCTTTGTCATTTTTATTGCACAATGTTCATATACTATGTTCTGGCGAGTCATTTCCCAGTTAATGACCACCTATTTTGTTTCTAGTTCTTTGCTACCAAAAAAAAGGTGTCACTATCAAAATGTCACTATGTTTTGGGGTATGTGGGCCTTTTCTATCTTTGGCCTCCATGAGATTTATGCTTACTTGTAGGATCACTGGGTCAAAAAGGGTATGCTCCAAAATCTTTTCAAGATCATTGAGAATGGCTCAGCAATCACATCTGACAGTCCCTTCAGAACCCTGGGAGGCCATTAGTCTTGTCCTGGTAGATTCAGTTCATCAATGGCACTTACATGATGTCTTTCTACCTCCTTATTTACCTTGGATTCAATCATTTATCAGCAATATTGGTTCTTTCTTTTTGCTTATGCAATGCATAAGCCTTACAAAACAGGGTGACCAAGTATCCCAGGAAATGATGTTTCTTGTTGACTTTGGATAGATGATGGAATAAATTCTGCCAGAACCTTTATATGGCCTTTCCAAAGAGAAACAGCCATCCTGATGTGGCTGCAACCTCCTTCTGTCTTATAGTTCCATTTATAGTGAGAACATCTATGTTGATAGGAACCATTCCCTCCAGTAGTGTATTAATATCAACAATATTTTAATTAATAGTCATTGAACAAAAGATCATACCTTTAGAGCACCAATAGTTAAATTCATATTTTGTTGTTGTTGTTCAGTCATGTCCAACTCTTTGTGACCCCATTTGGGGTTCTGGGTATCTCGGCAAAGATACTGGAGTGGTTTGCCATTTCTTTCTCCAGCTCATTTGACAGATGATGAAACTAAGGCAAACAAGGCTAAGTGACAAGCCCAAAGTCATAGAACTAGTAAGTGTCTGAGGCCAGATTTGAATTCAGGTCTTCATGACTCCAATCCCTTCACTCTATCCACTGTGCCATATATCTACCTTAAATTCATGTTTATGTACTGTCTAAAAACCATAATTGAAGCAGGCAAGTTCATAAAACTTTATGCCTCTCCTTGCCCTTCCTCAGAAGAAAGTTTCTGCTAACACAAAACTAGTGACTGATGAATTGCTTTCTCCCTCTTCCTCTCCCTCCTTCCCCCTCCCTCTTCCCCTCCCTCTCTCTTTTTGCTGTTGAATTTCTAAGAAGTAACCAGTAAGACCCAGAAAAAAATTGTTATCAACCTGTGTGTGCATTTTTATCTAATTGACTCTTCTTTCTGGCTGCTTGAAGTATTTTTCCCTTTGACCTGGAAGCTCTAGATATGACTTTCCTGGGAGTTTTCACTTTTGGACATCTTTTAAAAAATGACTGGTAGATTCTTTCTATTTTCACTTTACCCTCTACTAGATCTGGGCAGTTTTCATTTATTTTTCTTGAAATATGATGTCAAGGATTTTCTTGTGGTCATGATTTTCAGGTAGTCTAATCATTTTTGGATGATCTATCCTTGACCTGTTTTTTGGGTCAGTTGTCTTTGATAGTATATTCCATGCATTTTTTTCTGCTTTTTATTTGTTATAGTCTTTTGATTTTGTTTTAAAATTCCTTGTTGTTTCATAGAGTCCTTTCTTTCTATGTGGCCCATTCTAATTTTCAGGAGCCTGATTCTTAGATAAGATTTATCATCATTTATTCCAAGTATTAATTCTCTTTCCCATTCTTTCCTGTATAGCTCACATTTCATTTAATATCACACTTTGTGTCCCATGCTTCATTTCTTGCAAGTATTCTTAAAGAATGAGCTTGTGGCCAAGTCATTCTTTTCTCCGAGTTTTATTTGGAGGTGCTACAGAGTTACTCTCGTCTTCTGGGACTACCTCTTGGGCTTTTGTCAATCTATTCCATTTGTTCATAGAATTAAACACTTTCTTTTCTTTACTTGTATCTCCAGCCTCCATTTCTGGATTGGATTGTATGTGTGTGTATGCACATGTATGCACACATGCAATTTGGTCAGACTCTGATTCTTCCTCCTCCCCCTCACCATTCTCTTGGTAGTATGGGCAAGAATAGTTCTATCCACCTAGATGGTGGCTAAGATTAGCTTATCATGTGCAGGAATTCCTGGGCATTGGTCCAGTCTCCTGGTGACTTGACTTAGATTTTTACCTCAGCCCCCCTTTTCTGTCTCCTTATTTCAAAGTTCCGAAACCAGAGTTGGCCCCAGCCAGATGTTGTCAACTGTGCTGGTAGCAAGCCTCCTCTCCTGTGAAATCTACTTTACATCCCAGGTGCTTCCTTGGCCATTTGTTTCCTGCTGCAGCTATAATGTGAGCTACGTGGGTGCTGGATGGGCTGGGCATCAATCTTGTCCTTTCTATTGCTATAGTTTTGGCATGGTCTGCCTGGATTCTGGGTTGGACACAGGCTACCTGGATGCTAAGTTGAGCATGAACTGCCTAGATGTTGATCTGGCCCTATCTCCTGCTGTAATAAAGGGCTATTTGTGAGCTATGCCTTCTGCCTCGTCTCAGAGCCTTCAGAAGTTTCTGGAAGTCTTCTTGTACAGTCCTAAACTGTATGGGAGATCTTGTAGTCATTTCTCTGATTCTCTACATCGTTGTTCTTTGTGGTGCATTTTCAGAGCTTTCCTGGCATATTTGTGAGAGAACTGGGCTCGCCTAGTTTCTCACACACTGCCAGAAGCCTTCAACAAATTTCCTGTAGATGATCCTCTCCAGACCAAGTTAGAAAGCAGAAATAGGCTACTGCCAGCCTCATATACAAAGCCTTTTCAGCTAGTAGAACCTGTCCAAACTTGGGGTCCACTGGCAACTAAGTGACACAGTGTATAGTACACTGGACCTGGAGTCAGGAAAACTTGAGTTCAAATCCAGCCTCAGATGCTTACTAGCTGTGTGACACTGAGCAAGTCATGTAACCTCTATTTCCCTCACCTATAAAATGGGAATAATCAGTAACACCTACCTCACAGGATTGTTGTGAGGACCTAAAGAGAAAACACATGTAAACCACTTTATAAACCTTAAAGTGCTCCATAAATACCAGCTATTATGATAATCATAACCTTCAAGCATCCAGAGTCATAACCCAGTTAAAGCATCAGACTACAACATACAAATGTGGTACTACTATTGAGAAGCTTATGTGGTATAGTGATAAAAAGTAGGTCCCTGAGTCAGGATGACATGACTTCAAATCCTACCTATGTCACATACTTCTTGTATAAATCAGATCAAGCCCCTTAACCTCAAAGTCCCCCAGGAAAATTCTCTGAGATTATAAATTCCAGAGAAGATGCTGATCACAACATTTCCTCAATGGGATTTTACTATCTCTGTGAAAGCACAGCTTCAGTCTTTCCCCCATTCTCCTGCCCCCAACAAAATAGTAATAAAAACCATGAAAGCAAAGTCTTAATGAGTTATTTTTAAAAAAAAGAAAGAAATTAGGATGTGAAATATTTTAGGAATTACTTTTGAAATTTTAATATTAAGTGATAAAAAAAGAAAAATCTTTTTTCTGCAACAAAGGAGTAATCTTCAATCTGTCTTTGGCAATCAATATGCATGAAATATCTACTCTATGTAAGGCACTGTGTTAAGATTCTCAAGCTCCTTATTTATACTATTGCTTGTTATATTAATTCTTATACTTTATACACATGTATTTACTTTCTTACATTCTTCAGTGCTTGGTCCTTCGTTTTCCCTGGGCTTTTCCTAGCTATTAAAAATAGGTATTTCTCTCCTGATTGAGCCTATAAACATTTTTATTCTAGTTGTACTACCCAACAAGATACATGCTGAGAAGCTGACAGTACATATGTGATGCAACAGGGCTCAGATATTCACTTTTGTATCATCTATAATGGACAAGTCTTCTGTATTATTGAAAAGAACTATTTTGCTTCTTGACTAAGTAGAGTAAAATCTTGCTTTTTCTCAGTAGAACTTAACCTACCAAAAAGTCATACCTTTTTACCACCTGATGTTTTGTTTTTTATCAGAATTGGGAATCAACATGGTGAGACACCCTTTTTATTTACATTGTAGGGTACATTTTCTAGAAATTCACTAACTTATAGAAATGGCCCATAAGGAAATTGTGACTTTTTACTTGCCAAATCCCTGAATAATATTTATCATCTAGATGCTTGCTTGAGTTTATATAACTAATCATATGACTTCTTTCTTGCCTCTCAGTCAAGAACAGAAAAAAATGACCCCAAAAGTTGGTCCTTGGATCCATGGAACTGAAATCTGAAGGAGAAAAGATAAAGAGAGTCAGGAAGAAGACATCTGCCTCAGAAGCTCTAATGAAATCTTAAATGCTTAGCACCAATAAGGAATGAATGAGATTTGCAAATCACAACTGTCACCTTTGAAAATTTGACCCCCAAGCTTCTAACTGGAAAGAGTCATTAAGGATGGGATAAGTTTGTCTAAGTGTCTTTGAAAAGCCCCATCTCTCTGAATATTGGATGGTCATTCAGTTGAAAAGTATTAGCATGCTAGTCCTTCAATAACTCCCATTAACTATGGGAATCCTTTGTGGATTATTACATTAATGAGGAAGTCACTGTCGATACGGGGTCTGCAAACAGTACAGTATGTCTCCGCTTCATTTCTTTTGACAAGTGTAGCTCTGCTTTAATTATTTATGCTCCTACACCACAGCATAGGAGTGCTCAAGAATATTTTGTATGAGTAATGAAGTTTTAGTAATATGAGCCCTTACTCCATCTCTCTGTGATTAAAGCTTCACTAAGGAGTGGGGTAAGAATTTTAGGTTTTGTGAATTAGTGAACTGGGAATTAGCTAAGTTCCCTGGGCTAGAGTTCTAAATAATACAATGAAAATAAATATCTACAAGTGCAATTCAATTTTTTTCCCAAGCCCTCTAACAGCACTCAGAAGACCCCAGATGAACCACAAGGAAAATGATAAGAAGCAAAACAACTAATGATCATAATTATGATGGCAGTGCTGCTTATCCAAAACTTCATGGCTTGTCTACACAAGCTTCATGAAGTGAACATAGAGGTAAGTAGGCAGAACAAGTAAATAAGTGTTTTATTGGTCCAGAGTAATCTATAATCTATCCAGACTGGCTCTGCATTAGTCACATTCAAGGAACTCTTGCTCACCTCTCCACTTCACTTTGGGCAGACATAGAGGTTCTTTTAAAAGTACTTGACCACAGGTTTTACATTCTCCTCTCCCCCTCTCCCTCCCCCTTCTTTCTCCCTCCCTCTCTTCTCTCCTCCATCTCTTTCTCCTCTTGTCTCTCCTCTCCTCTTTCTTCTCTCTCTCCTCTCTTCCTCACTCTCAGTCTCTCACTGGCTCACACTAAGCAACATCCAGTAGCATCACTCCCATTTTTTCCTACCCCCAAATATCGGGGGTATTTTTAAATTACTCTTAATTGTTGTTCATATACTTTGAATGTATGTACTTGTCCAAGTGTTATGTCCCTCCAATAGAATGAACTGTACTATAGGCTCCTTGAGGACCTAGGCCAATTAATTTTTAGTTTTATATGCCCAGTAACCAACACAATTCCTATGTAATAATAGCCTACTAACTAACACAATTCCTGGCATAGAGTAGGAATTTAATAAACATTTATTCAATTGACCCCAAATAAACAAGGAATAATTTATACTCCAGTGGGTTCCTAACAAAGTAAGTGTTCATAGTCCTTTGTATTGTTGTTCAGTTGTGTCTGACTCTTCATGACCCCATTTGGGGTTTTCTTGGCAAAGATACTGAAGTGGTTTGCCATTTCCTTCTCTAGCTTATTGACAGATGAGGAACTGAAGCAAATAGTTAAGTGACCTGCCCAGGGTTACACAGCTAATAAGTATCCGAGGCCAGATTTGAACTCAGGAAGATGAGTCTTCCTGACTTCAGGCCTGGCACTCTACTCACTGGGCCACCTAGCTACCCTATTCACAGTCCCTACGTCCATCTAAATTCTATACTTGCTTACCAAGTCATGTCATTTTTCATATAGACCTTTCTCCTTAAGGTTCTTTTATAATCAAATTATACTCTTTATTGCTTAAATATTTCTAAATAACTAACATACAGGATTAACCATGACAGAAGATCCCATTGGAAGGAATAATAGAAAATATAAAATAAATATGTAGTTTGCACTTCAAATGTTGATTAAAACATTCTTATGCATCGATTTCTATTTACTTATTCACTTAATAGCTCTACTTTTTTCTGTGAGTTTTCCTGAGTATTCACACCTAGTGACAAATCAAGACTCATTCACTTGAGTCCCCACTTAGGTGGAGAATATCAGTTTGGGCTATGGAAAACTCATAAGAAACCCAAACAAGAAAAGAAAGAGAGAATCAATGATGCAATGATCCTAGTTCCCACCTGGCCTTGAATTTTGAAAGGTGACCCAAAGATGCTGGACTAACATGACAAAATGGCTCTATTAAAGCTATCTTTAGCGGCACATAAGAGTTTTTAACAGCTGTACAAATAGAACAAATAATTCTGCTAGGGGAATAGAATGAATGAAAAATACAGAGCACAAAAAATTACACTTTAAATTCCTGGAACTGCCAGATTGAATTTGATTGCAAATTGGTTCTCACCAGACACTATTATAACTGCAAGGTCAGTTCTAGTTACATCATGGTCTTATCCAACCAAAATGAAAATAGTGGGTTAATGGGGAGAAAAAGCTTTTTAATAAAACTAGGGCTAACATATGAATGTGTGTTCAGTCTTTATCTTAACTCTGCAACATATGCTTTGAATAAATTATTGAAGATCTTTATCCCCCAGTTAGAGAACTCAGATTTGGCTCCATCTACCATGAATGGAAGCCCTTATAACCTTCTTGCCAGTATAAACTCTCTGGTCTTCCTGATAACACCACTTTTCCTGCTACTCATTTGTCCAAATATTCCAAAGTTGTCCTCACAAGTAGGGCACATGCTTCCATCCATGCTGAAAGAAAAATGGGCTTAGCATATAGAAAAAGTCATGCATGCTTGAAAGTGAATATTTATATTTGCAGGTAATTACTTTGAGCATAGAAAGGCAAATTTATCTGATAATTTCCTGGACAATAAGTCAATGAAGTTTCTTTTGCCAAAGTGATCATTAGTAGGTACTTAACCAATGCTTTTTTAATTGAATTAAGTTGAATTAATTAAATTTATAAACTAAAGTGAACTAAATCACAGAAACTCCAAATTGAAAGGGCCCTCAGAAGTCATCTTGGTCAACCTGTACCTGTCTGCTACAACTTAGCTGACAAGAGATCATTCAGCTTGAAGACCTTCGGTCAGTGGGAGCTCAAGTAGTCCATTACTCTTTTGGATCTCTCTAATTGTTAGGTAGCATTTCCTTATCTCAAGACTAAGTTTGTCTGAGACTTCTACTTCTATGGTATGCATTAAAGCTATCTTTGTATCCCACTCAGACACTTCAATACCATACACAAAGTAGAAATAAATGTTTGCATGGATTTAGACATGATCAGGTAAAATATCAATCTGTTTTCCCTGGATTGTTTAGTTTATTTTTATCTTCCTTTCAAAAGACAAATAGGCAGCTAAGTAGTGCAGTAGACAGTGTGGCAAGAGTAGTCAGGAAGACCTGAGTTTGAAACCTGTCTCAGAGACTTATTAGTTGTGTGACTCCAGGCAAATTCTTCATCCTTTCATGTTCCAATTTCATCTATAGAATGAGGATGATAACATCACCCACCTGATATGGTTGCTGTGAGGATCGAAGGAGTTAACACATGTCAAGTGCTCTGAAAACTTTAAAGCTATATAAGTGCTAACAGCTAGGTGGAACAGTGGATAGTATGCCAGGAAGACTCATCTTCCCAAGTTCAAATACAGCCTTAGACATTTACTAGCAATGAGGCTCTAGGCAAGTCACTTAACCCTGTTTACCTCAGTTTCCTCATCTGTGAAATGAGCTGGAGAAGGAAATGGCAAACCATTCTAGTATCTTGCTAAGAAAACCCCAAATGGAGTCAGGAAGAATCGAATACAACTGAAAATGACTGAACAACCACAGAACAACAAACTGCTAGCTATTATATTAGCTGTTACCAGAAAAACAAGTTTCTGTAATCTTCCTGAGTAGTCTAGCCTAACAAGTCAATAGCCTCAATAAAAATGTTTTTACATTAAACCTGAATCCTCTTATTGTGACCTCAATAGAGAAAGAAAATAGAATTGGCCACCACGTTTCCTTAAGCATAGATCTGATCATGATACCCTTCTACTCAATAACCTCCAGTAGCTCCCTATTACCTCCAGGATCAAATACAAAATGTTGTTTGGCATTTAAAGCTCTTCATACTCTAACTCCCCTCCTACCTTTCCAGTCTTCTTACACCTTACTCCCCAAAACATACTCTTTGGACCAGTAACACTGACCTCTCTGGCTTCCCTTAGGTCCCAACTAGAATCTCACCTTTTATAGGAAGCCTTCCCCAAACCCTCTTGATTTCAGTGCCTACCCTCTGTTCATTATTTCCTATTTATCCTCTATATAGTTTGCTTCACATATATTTGTTTACACGTTGTCTCCCCCATTAGATTGCGGAAGTTCCTTGAGGGCAGGGACTGTCTTTTGCCTCTTTTCATGTCCTCAGTGCTTAGCACAGTACCTGGCAAATAGTAGGCACTTAATAAATGTTTATTGATTGATTGTATACAGGCCTTTCATATGTGAAGACTTTGAGATCACCCTTCAGCTTCCTTCTCTGAACTAGTTTGATGAACGTCACTTCCTCCTAGAATTTAGATATCATTGATGGACCGCTAGAACCACAGACACTAACAGTGGAAATTGGTCAGGTGGGCATTCTCATTCTCATCCCTAGAACACAAGCATTATCAAGGTTGTAGAATAGAAGACAGAACTAAGAAATCTGGACTTTTCATTCCATCGTTGCCAAAGGGCCTAGGAAAAACTTAAGTCTCTTCATCGATCCATGAGTCAATGTCTTTCCCTGTGAAACTGGGATAGTTCAAAGGATCATGGAACCATAGATTTAGAGCTGGAAGGGACCTTAGAGGTCATCTAAGTCAAACTCTTCATTTTACAGGTGCCACAGTGAAAAAAAAAAAAGACCAATGACAATAAACTGGGAGTATACAAAAGGAACTGCAACCCTAGAAAGCCTTATTATTCCTCTAATCACAACTTCCTTTTAGTCCCCAAGGCACTTCTCTATTTTTGTGCTCCTTTCATCCCCCTCTGGCCTAGCGCCATGCTTGCATTACCAGTGCCACACGTTCACATTAGTAACCTAGACCTTTTGGTAATTTCTTTTCTGTCTTCTTATAAATTACCACCACATGCTCAAAACATTAACATTTTCCTCCCACATTTATTCATTATCCCCTTAAAGGCTCTAACATTTAAAACCAAATTCTTTACCTGAAAAACAGTAAACAGACCAGAGGTGTTCCTGAAATGCAATGTAGGTTTGGCATAGTAATATAATTACATAGATTGTATGTTTGTAATTTCTTCTTTTATTTATGCATATATTCAATTTTTACCTTGTTTCCTATATTACCATATCTATGGAACATGCTTATAAAAATCTGTCAAAACAATACAAAATGTAAAACTAATGCTGATTTGACAAGTTAGTTCAGCTCTATGGCCTTCTTCGTTTCTTCTACCATCTTCCAAGGACCTTGGTCCCCACAAGGCTGTCTATGCTTGACCTCCTTTTATTGCTCTTTTTAGTTTTGTAAAGCCTGAGCTGTACTGAGAGGAAGGGAAAGAGATGAGGTTCCTACTGCTATCTTTTAACACAGGGATTGCTCCTGCCCATCTGCTCTCCAGAACATACCTAAAAAGACAGAAAAACTGGTCAGGTTTCTTTGTGGATCATTCACCAAGACAGTTAGGTGGTGCTTTGGCCTTGCTGGTGCAACACTGGCCTTGGAGTCAGGGAGACCTGAGTTCATATCCTGCCTCATAAATTTATTAGTGGTGTTGATCTTAGGCAAGTCACTTCACCTCTCTGAGTCTCAGTTTCTTCATCTGGAAAATGGGGATAACAATGGCACCTGCTTCACAGGGTTGTGAGAATCAAATCAAATTAAGATGATCTCTGTAAAATCCTTTACAAACCCTAAAGTGCTGAATAGATGTTATTGTGCTCATTCAGCATCTCATTCCTCAGGACTGGTGCCCTGTGTAGCTATAAATATCATAGAATCACAGAATTTTAGAGTTGAAAGGCTGTTTAAATAGTCCAAACCAAGGACTTACATACTGAAGGAATGGCCATTTAACTTCTCCTTGAAAACCTCTAATGAGGGGAATGCACCTCTACAGGCAGCCAATTTCACTTTTATACAGTTCTGATCATTAGGAAACTCCTCCTAACAGCAAGCCAAAATGTACCTCTATGTAACTTCTACCCATTGTTTCTGGTGCTGCCTGTTGGTGCCAGACATAAACCAAATGACTGCCCTTCAAGTGTTTGGATACAGCTATCATGCTGCCCCCTAGTCTTCTCTGTTCCATGCTCAACACCCCCAGTTCCTTCAATGGATGCTCACATGACAGAGATTCGGGGATCTTCACTAACCTGGTTGCCCATCACTGGAAATTCTTCAGTTTATCCATGTTCTCTTTAAACTCTAGTACCCAGAGCTGAACACAAAGCTCCTGGTGAGATCTGATGACGACAGAGTACCTACAGACATCCCTTCCTTATTTCTATAACTTATACCCCTTTAAATGCAACCTAAGGTCATACTAGGGTTTCTTGGCTACTGTGTCACACTGCTGACTCATTTTGAGTTTGCAGTGCACTAAAACTCCTAGAGCTTTTTTTCAGATATTTAAATTTATATAACATTTTAAAGTTCACAAAGTACTTCCCACTCAAATACTCCTTTTGAGTATAATAATTATCCCCATTTTATAGAGAAGAAAACTGAGGCACAGAAAGGTTAATTGACTTATCCAATATTACACAATTAGCAAGGGTCAGAACTAGGATTTTAAGTACTAGGATTCCTCCTCCCTGGTTACACTTTTCCTAATCCGTATATGGTTCTCTTTCTACTACTGACTACTTCACACTGCCTCTCTTTACTAGTTTTGTGACTATGGGCAAATCATTTAACTACCTTGAGCCTTAGTTTCCTTCTCTATAAAATAGAAATAAGAATATTTGCAATGTCTGCTCATAGGGTGGTCCTGAGTTGTGTAGCTATTACCCTTAAAAAGCTATATAAGTTTGTTATTTTTTATGCTTTCATATTTGAATGAACCTTGAATTCCATCAACACAGACACTCCCCCCATTTGGTACAAATGGCAGCATTGACATGACTTCTCACCCTGTCCTGTTCGTGATTTTTCATGGATCTTCTATAGAGGAAACTATCCAATGTGCTGAAGGGCTTTTATTTGGACCCTTTCATAATTCACTGGTGTTACCCATCTGTTATCTTTAATTCTCACTAAATGGCTAATCTAACTCCTTTTCCTGATTATAAGGTTCTTCAATGATGTCCCTTATACCACTTCCTGACCATAGGGAATCACTGAAAATATGCTCCCACCCTGCACCCATTAAGCATGTATATTTGTCCTTCTGGTCACCCACAACTTTGGTTTTTCAGAGAATGTGGTATTCCAAGGTAACATCACTGAGAGAACATCTTGGGATTATTGAAATAATATCACAGTTTTTCAAATATACTTCAACACTTGTTACTCCTCATACTCAACTGTGAGCCCACTTCTCTAGTAGTTATGCCCATTCTACATACAAAGCATGATGTATTAAACCAGCGGACCAGCCATGCAACAGCATACTCTAGTTTTGACATCTAAATATATGATCTTGACTTTTTTTAGTTTTTACACATTATCAATTGATGTTGAGTGATCACAGATAGCCTAGAGGAGGTCTTGTGGTAATATCGTGTTTGTTGCAATCAGCAAAATATTTATAAACAGGAACATGTAAAATACTCCTATCACCACCTATCAAGAATCTCTCTTCCGTTTGGACCTTGCACAGGACATCCACCATGACAGTGACAAACACCATTCATGAACATATATCTCCCCATTTTATGCCTCACTTGATGTTAATAATCAGTGGGTCATTGAACAGAATTGTCTCTGTGGTTACATTTATCAAGGAATCTTGTACGATGTTGACATATGCATGAGAAACTCCTTGATAGAGGAGAGCCCTTATGGCTGAGTTTTGCTCTACTTAATCAAATCCTTTCTCATAATAAGAAAAAATAAATAACAGAATCTTATATTGTCTGCCAATTGTGTGACTGTGAATACATAGTTGGCTGTAGAAAATCATTTATGAAAGCCAGAGTATTCCCTTCTTACATTTTCATCCAGGATACCCTCAGTATATGTATAGATAATTCTTACAAAGATTTGTAAAAGTCAAGAAAGCAGCCACACAGATCTCCAATTATTGGTGTCCTTTTGATTACTTTGGAAACTTTTTTTAAGAGTTTCTTTCTTTTTGCTTGCATTTATATCCCCATATAGTTCTCAACATAGTTCCTGGCATGTAGTAAGTGCTTAATAAATGCTTGTTTCCTGCCTTTTTAAGATAATATAATTCATGATTTTCCCCCTATTCATCTTGTTTCCTTTCTTCTTGTAGATAGTTTTTTTTAAAAAGATTTCTCATTGCCTACAAAATTATGTAACCTATTTAGTGAGCATTTGGTCTTATCCAGCTGCTCTTTCTGAATTCATTTTCTTAAATGCCATTTCTACTTCTTTATACTGGACTCCAGAGACTGGAATGTGAGGGTCCAACTATGATGGTTCCACTATCACTGAAGATGAAATGAAAGCTTTATAGAAACACAGACAAACTTGTGCCTTTTCCATCACTCTGTTGTCTTCTTGCTGGTTTGATGACCTAGGAATGCTTGGTCTCTATCACGAGGTAAATCTTGTGTCAAGCTTTCTGTAGAGTTTTTTCTACTTCAACTGATTTCTTCTGGTTTATAATGGGAGACTACATGTAATCTTCTGCTCTCAACTTCCAGGTTGTTTTACAAATGAGTTTGCATTCTCAACAAGGGCAATGGAGTGTTGCCCTTGGCTGTACTGTCTCTCTGCTTGGCAAGGAATCAGAATCAAGTGTTTGATCAAGTGTTTGCTGGCTAAGGTAGTTTAGAGACCCTTTTGGCCTCTTTGTGGCAAATGTTTTGTATCAGTTAAATTTTTTCAGGAAATGGTGAAAACTGAGGTCAATGTTTTGGCCTTATATTTTCCATTTTGTACTTTTCTGCATCAATGGATCACTTGAATGGGTCAAATTGAAGCTGATTTGGTTTCTTCTTATTATTCTTTCTTCTATTTCAAAGTTAGTTTTGGCCTTTGCTTTAACTAGTGGATGGTCTAATTGCACACAGACAATTTATTGTAATGTGATTCCCACTTCAGTAACTAGTCATTTGTTCTGGACTTGCTGTGTCTGGTGCCTTCTTTTCTGGGAGCAAGTATTCATGAGCTATAGGTATGAGGCTTTTGATCCCAATGTACCTATCCAGCCTCATTGGAC
The DNA here is from genome assembly GCF_900497805.2 of Vombatus ursinus. Taxonomy (NCBI): domain Eukaryota; kingdom Metazoa; phylum Chordata; class Mammalia; order Diprotodontia; family Vombatidae; genus Vombatus; species Vombatus ursinus. The sequence goes on along the minus strand of NW_020955033.1, from coordinate 20,975,825 downwards.
ATCACTCCTTTCATGCATTCTATGATCCAGCCAAGCCAGCCTCCTTACTCTTTCTCTAAGAGAGCATTTGATTTCCTGTTCCTGCGCCTTTGCTATGGCTATGCCTGAAATGAGTCACTCTCTCAACTACAGATACTAGGATCTCTAGTTTGTTTCAAAACTCTGCCCAAGTGCCACCTTCTCCATGAAGTCTTTCCTTACCCACCTACTCCTAGCTGCCCCTCTTCCCCCCAATGACTTGGCATCTATTTTGTATATATTTCTACATATACATGTCTCCATGATAGAATGTAAGCTCTTTGAGGGCAGGGCTGTCACATTTTTGTCTTTGTATTCCCAACAACATGATAAGGAGCACTGGATTTGGAGTCAGGAAATATGCATTCAGATCCCAGCTCTGTATCCTATTGTACCTCATTTTTTTCCTCTGTAAAAAGAGAAGGTTGAACTAGAAGATACCTAAAGCACCTCCTAGCTCTAAATCTATTATCCTAGCAGTTTCTGCCCTGTTCCTGATTGGAGGAAGCATCCTGGTGGTGCTAATCTACTGGTCTCTTTTTCAAATACTGAATATTTAAGTGCTTGTTGAAATTAATTGAAAGGCATTAAAATACCCTGAGATTTCCCTGGGCATTATAATATTAGTGCCTCTTACTTGTGAAAGGATCATAACAACTTTCTTAGCTAATTTTCAAGTGTTTACCTGGTTCCTCAAGGAAACGACTCTATGATACAGGAAATTCGTGAGGGCATCTCTTTGGGGCTTTCCTTCTACCCATATCACAGATGTTTACCACCTCAAAGACAGCCTTATTTCCTTCATTACAACCAAAACCTTAATTATTTAAAGGAAATGAGGATTTTAGTATAAAAACAAGGGTGGCCATGAAGATGTTACATTAAACAAGATGTTAAAAATTAATACTCACCAGAAAGAACTGCTGACTAGTTAAACAAGATTGCCTCATTATGGGGCCAGGGCAATAGTTCTGAATTATTCTTAAGCTTCAGAATGAAATTTTTATTTTTAATTTTTGTGGTTTAGGAAATACAGGAACAGAATATTCAGAAAATTGGAAGCCTTCTGCGTATTGTCTGGCAGAGGCAGCTTCTGAGTAAGCTTTGTCTAGGATGCCAAAATTCCTTAGCAGTTAAAAAGAGAAAGTTCTTAGTTAAACTACTGTGACCCTTGAGTTCCTAGGCTTCAAAAGCCATAAATACCTGCCCCAGAGTCAAATTTGGCACATACCATCTCAGCTTGGGCAATAATGAAAATCAAAATAATCCACTAGAAAGGGAAATGGACCTCTACCTTCCTTTGTAGTCATGGATGGGGGTAAAAGTTGGAGACACCATGCTACTTCTGGTTGACAAAAAATGACTGTGTTTGGTCTCATAAAAAGAACTACAGCACAGCCCAGGAAAATGTAGATTACTCAGCACTGACAACTGGAAAAGAAAACACAAAGTAGTCTTTTTATTTAAAAAAATGGGGAGGGGGAAGAGAAACATAATTTTGGATGTTACAAAAAGAGGAAGCCCACAGGAAAATAGCAACTTAAGCTTCCCACTGTCTAGTCAATTCTAACTGGGGGAGAGGAGGAATTTGAAAAAAATCTGCTCTAGAGATAATCCAAGAAACTTGTTTGGGTCAATAAACTTCCATCCCTTTTCCCACTTAAAACTTTTTTTCTCAGAATTCTTATGAAAAAGCACAAAAGTTCTGAAATAATTACTGAATCTATATGCCTATACTTGATTATGAATTGACTGAAATTCTCCTTTTCCCTTTGATGTGAAATAGGAAAATGTCTCTTACATCAAGCCTAAATTAGCCTAACAATAAAAGCTGTCCAAAAATGGAATGGGCTGGGGTGGAGGGATTTCCCCTCCTTGAAGGGCTTCAAACTGAGGGTGGATGACCATTTATTTTGTATATTGTAGTGGGCATTACTTTTGGGTCTGGTTTGGCCTAGAAGGCTGCTGAGACATCTTCCAACTCTCCACATTCTATTATTCCATAATTCAGAGATTTTAGTGATGGAACCAGTCATTAAGCAGTTGACAGAAAAAAATAACACGTTAAACCATGGTGAAGCCTTTTTGTTACATATTTCCTCCATCACAGATTAAGCTTCCTCATAAGTTCTTAAGAAAAGTACCTATCCTCTCTGAACATCATCTATACCTTCATCTATAAAGTGATGTTGTATTAAATGACCTCTAAGTTCTTTCCACTTCTAAATCTATGATCTTATGACCAAAAATGGGCAACTAGGTAGCAAAGTGGATATAGCACTGGGGCTGGAGTCCAGAAGACCTGTCTTCAAATCAGGTCCCAGATACTTACTAGCTATGGGTTACTTAGCAAGTCATTTAACCCTGGTTGCCTCAGTTTCCTCATCTATAAAATGAGCTGGAGAATGAAATGGCAAACCACTCCAGTATCTTTGCCAATAAAACTCCAAATGGGGCTATGAAGAGTCGGACATGACTGAAAGGACTGAACAACATGATCTACAACAGTTTTCAACAAATCTGGGGGGGGAAGGGGTATGGCATGGAACATTTTCATGTGTTTTTTTTTCATATATGTGTATAATGTTCTATACATTAGTACTTTTGATTCAAATCAAGCAATGGATTGACTTCCCCAAGATATTTCCCCAAACCAGAGACTTTTCCAAGAACTCCAGAACACCCAAGGTAGTGGAGGTAAGGAACAGGGTCTGTGATTTCATTGATATGAGAACTCCCAAGGAGGAAACTTTCTCTACCAGTACAGATCAGCATCTGCTCTGCAACTGGGAGTCCTAGAGAGTTGTCTGAAGCACTGAGTTTAGACTTGCCCAGTGTCAGCATGTGTTAGAAGCAAAACATGACCCCAGTTCTTTCTGTCTCTGAGGCTGGCATGCTTTCCACTAAGTCATGCTGCCCCTCAGAGTTGAATATAAAGAATCTAAAATGGAACTAGACACAGGCAGCCATCATGACCAGGAGCACAACTGCAGGGACTAGACTCTCAGTACTCTTAGTACTTTGGATTGCTCCATTTTGTTTCTGATCTTAAAATGGACTCCCAACTCCCAAATGAAAAGAATACTTTTGCGTTTTGATAAATTCCTTGTCTTAAGACCTAAAATACTTGATTTGGGTTATAAATCTCCCAAATAGGCTCAAATTGGTCTTTGCAATGTTTAGTACTCCCTGATTGTTTCCAAAATAAAGAGGAGGCCTAAGAAGAACGGAAGTGGGTCTATCGTGCCTCCCTCCTTCTTTGCTTTTCAATTTCTATTTGCTCCTTTATTCTCCATACTTCTCTGTCCTCTCTTTTGTTTAAAATCTCATTTAGCATCCTCTTGAGAGGGAGAACACAAGATTACAATCTAACGATTGTAATGAGAATGGGTTAAGTTGGTGCCATTTCCCATTTTCATTACAATCTTGGTGGCAAGAATAATGTAACAGAATTTTTAATGCCTCATATATTACATGAACATTTTCCCGAGAGCTCCCGCTACTTTTCTGTGGACAGCCCTGCTACCATGTGCTGTGTGACTTTGATCTTTTTATACTCTGCATTGTAATCAATTGGCCATTTCATCCCCTTCCCCACAAATTACAGTGGAAGGAGTGAAAAACATTTTGATCTATAGCTCACCACTACTTCCCAGGACTATAGAAGTCTGTCACACACAGATCTGGACCAGAAAAATCAACGGACACCAAACCTCAGCTTACACAGAATTCAAAGTCCAGATGTCCCCACAGCCAAGCAGAGTTCCTAAATGACATGATGGAAATTGTAGCCTGCAAATTCAGAGCATAAATACACAAGACTCTTTCATTTTAATACTGGGAAGACATAGGGAACAGGATGTGGGACTGTAAGATAAAAATCCTTGAAATGAAAAGCTTCCTAGGACTGTTCCTATAAAGTTTCTAATAGACCACTACTTTAAAAAAAAAAAAAGTTAAGTATCACTTGAATTTTTCTCCACGCCTTTTGAGGATCTCTCCCTAACTCTAATGGCAATTTTAGTGGGTTTAGGTCATGTATAGTCCTCAACAAAATTATGAGATTATCAAAATGTATCTTTAGTGGCCTTTATGGAATTATTAACTCATAAATTGGAGACCTCAGAAGTTAGTTATCTGGTCCAATCCCTACCAGGAGCAAGACTTCTTATCTACACTTCCCACAAGAGGTAGCTATGGTAGAGTGGGAAGAGTACTGGATTAGTCCAAAAGAAATACCTGGGTTCAAATTTCAGCTCTGCTACTTACAAATGCTTTGGTCTTGGGCAAATAATTTCACTATTTTGAGCCTTAGTTTTCCCATCCTTAAAATAAAAACAACAGCCTGCATGACCTCTAAAGTCCCTTAATCCTAATTCATTGGATAGCCTCCTAAGGTAAATTTTCTAATTCTGGACAACCTCCCTCTTTTAGCACCTATCCCCTATTCCAAGGCACTCACTACCCTTTGAATACCTTCTCAATAGCCCTACTCTGGCAACCCCCCTAAGGATCTTTCCTGACTTTCTTCCCCTAAAATGTGGTGTACAAAACTGAAAACAATACATCAGATGTGATCTCATAAAGGCAGAGTGAGACTATCACCTCTTTATTCCTAAACACTACATTTTTCTTATGTAGCCTAAAATTGCATTAAATTCTTTGGTTTCTGAAGCTCACTGTTGACTCACATTGAGCTTACAGTCCATTGAAACCCCCTAATCTTTTTCAAACCAATTATTGTTTAAATATGTTTCACCCACATTGAACTTGTAAAATTAATTTTTTTAATTCAAGTATAAAACTTTACATTTGTCCCTATCAAATTTCATATCATTATGTTGAGTCCACTGTTTAGTCTGTCAAGATCTTTTTAAGATCATGACCCTCAAGATGAAGCTCTCTCTCCTAGTCCTGTATCATCTGCAAATTTGGTTAGTATACCATCTATGGCTTTAACTAAGTCATTGATTTAAATGTTAAACAGCACTGATCTCACGGTCCCTCTGCTGTATATTTCCTGCCAAGTTGACATTGAATCATTATTAACTGCTCTTAGAATCTAGAATTCAACCAATTTCTAATCCATCTTGGGTATCATGATCACCCTCATTCCCCACATTTCTACATTTCTTTAGCTCTTTTCTTTACCTAACTATACAAGCATGGGTATCTTTTTCACATTTTTCAATGTCAATTGCAAAACATGGGGACCTCAGATTAATTTAAGCTACTTTCTCATTACTTACCAAAAGAGAAATTCTTTTTAGCCTAGCATACTAAATTTTAAGAGCTTACTGAATGGACATGTACTGCTTCATAGGCCCCACTATCTCAAGGCTACACAGAGTGTACCTCTAAGTCTAGCTGGCCAGTGGTCATGAGGGATCACATAAGAGCATGATTGATTCAGTGTAACCCATTAGGGACTATGGGAGAAAATGACTCCAGCCTTATATCCTGCCAATGTATATCACTATGCCAAGAATACTTATTCAAGTAGGCAGCCCAAGATATTGCTCTCACAATTGGGATATTGTGATAAGGAACAGAATTGTTTGTGTACACAAAGTATTTATAACATGATGCAATAATACACTAAAATTGAGTTTTCTGATCCCACATACAAGTCTTACAATGTCTTTGGTTAAATCAATGTCTTTAGTAACTAAAACAAAAGAGAAAATGTCATTAAAAAGGGACTTCTGAGGATCCATTCAAAGGGTTGAGCTTGGTCGTCTAAATCTTTAATAATTTATCTGCAAAGATTTGAAGGATTATCATATGGAAATGGGATTGTCCTTGTTCTGCTTGGTCCTATGGGGCAGAACTGGAAGGAATAAGTGGAGAATTACAGAGTCAGATGAATGTCATGTGTAAGGAGAAAAAAATGCCTAATGAAAAAGAATGTCAAAAAATAGAATGGGCTACCCTTGAATGGTCATGGGATATCAGAGATCATAGATTTAGAACTGCAATTGATCTCTGAAGTCATCTAGTCCAAACTCCTCATTTTATAGAAGAAAAGCCTGAGGCCCAGAGAGTTGAAGACACTTGCCCAAGGTCACGAAAATAATGAATGGCAATAGTGCATTCCTCCTCCCTTGAGATCTTCAGGGCAAGACTAAATGGTCAATTCTCAGATATTTTGTAGAAGAGAATCTTGCTTAGCTATAGATTAGACTAAATAGCTTCTGAGGTCCCTTCCAGCAGAGAAAACTATGGTTCAGATTATTGTCTCCATTCTTACTCCATAATGCTTTACTTCTTTCCCTCTTTTTCCATTTTCACATACCCTTCCTAGGCCTTCCTCAGCTCACACCTGGACTATTGCCATCCTCTCAGGAAATTGACACAGTGTACTTAAATTAGTATTATTTTGGTTGTCAGAGTTTCATGAAGTTGTATTTCTACTTTCATACTATTTTAAAGCTAGAGTTGGAGATTTTTCAAGAATCCCTCGTCATAACCTAATTGTAAGGTAATTTTAAATGTTACATTAAAAAAATCAAATGTTGGTATATTTGCCCTCTGTTTCTTTAGACTGCTGATTATGGGCCACATTTCTTATTAGTTAGCTATATGAAATATAATAAGTCCATCTAATTTTCCCAACTGAGTGAGCTAAAAATAATTTATATTTTTCTTTGAAATGTGCTTTGTACTCTTTATGAATATCTAAACCTCTGGAGAAGAGTGACAAAGTATATGAATTTCACAGGGTGTCCCTTATGCAAATGACATCAAGAAAGTAGAGTAAATAGGCTAGAGACAGATGTCAAAACAAGTAACTAAGGTTCTGTCCATGAACTTGAAAGCATCATAATTTTGAATACAATATAATTCCCAATTGACTTAGGGTTATAGCTTTGCTAGTTGTCAGTAGAGGAGAAATCTCCCCCTTCAACTCTATGCCTCAGAGATTTGGGGTAATGGAAAAAATACTTGGCCTAGAATAAGAAGACATATTCAAAATATGGCTCTGCATCATACTTCCTGTGTATCTTTGGGCAAGACACAACCTTTCTGGGCCTCAGTTTCCTCATCTGTACATGAGGACTTTAGAATTGATGATTTCAAGGGCTAAAATCACACAGTTCTTAGATCACCTTCAAACATTCATTGTTGTACTCTTGGCCCAACGACCTACAAGTTGACATATTCCTGAAGGAAATGAACTATATCCATAGTCCCTGCCTTGCTCAAATTAAAGGTAAGTCTATAGGTTCTCCATGAAGCAAATAAATTGGCAGAATTGTTTTCATTGAGGCGCTTGGCCATCTAGCTTTCAGTACTCATGGTGAACATAAGCAAATGGATCACCATGAAGATAATTGCAGCCCATGTATCAAATCTGTTGCAAAAATAATAGTAAGTGGTAGAGAAGTTGTTTGAAGAGCTCAATGGACTCCTCCAATCTAAATCATTAAGTACCTTGATATTTGGTAATTTCACTGTGTAGTCAATCCAGGGGAAGATGGCAAAAACTGTGTTGGAAAATATGGCTTAGGAAAACATATGAAAATATGTAGACTCTCTAGAGCCTCAGTCCTGTAAATCATGAATCCTTTCTCCAAAAAGAGGATTAGAAGGGTTGGGCATATTTGGCTTAATGTACCCAAAAAGACCAACATCAAAATTAGATATATCCTAACAAAGAGGAAGTAATTAGTTATAGATGTAGTCATCATTTTAGTATCAGTTTTCTGTCTGCAGACAGGTCATAGACTGGAGATTTTTTTCTTGAATCATTGACTTAATTTGACTACTGTGCTAACCTCATGGTTTAAAGTGTGTGAATTTCTACATGAAGAAATGAGGTTAAGTGGGCCAATCCCCTGCATTTTTTACTGCAATATTATATATCATATTCAGAAACTCCAAGTACAACCTCTATTTTAGATAGTCTCATAGATTTTACACTAAAAGTTCAATGACATTTTTTTCTTTTGGACCTTTAGCAAGAAACTGACTGGGCTTCTATCTTCTTTACCCAGGCCCCAAATAATAGCATTTACTTCCAAGTTCATTCTCAGGATGACTATTAGTACTTGAATTTGACAACTTGTATACCCTCAGATAGCTGCCACCTCCATAGGAAATATACTAGAATTATGTCCTTACGATAATTAAAGAATCTGCCTGATGCAGGTTTCTCCCTTGAAAAACTAATCATGAGTTCAGAAAAGGATGTCTATGGGTTCAGCCATGTGTCCTGGCCAACTAACCCTCCTAAATCATCACAGATGATTGAAGAGTGACAGATTATATCAAAAGCAGAGCTTTTTCCCTATATTAACAAGAACAATCCAGTCTCAAATTGTATTGCTACCAAATTTTCATCTTGCAACCCTCGCACGAATTCTGATACTTGTATTTGTGTATCAAATATTGATGCAGGACCAGGAACTCTACACACCAGGAGAAACATGCCCCTCAACTAGGCACACCCTGGAGGGCCCTGGAAATTTCAGTGTTCCCTGTACTTCTTCTCTAGCTAAGATCTGGCCAGCTTTTCGGTTTGTATGCTTCATTAAATCCCATTGGAATATATATAATTCTACACTGGACTTTGCTTTTACCTTTTAGTGGAATACCAGCAAAGTGTGCCACTTAACTGTCCATTTAGAGAATAAATATTCTGATACTGCTAAATATTGGGGAATCAGTGAGGAAGGCTTCAATACTTAGAATTAGCCCTTCAAACATAAGACAATTGATTAAACGGAAGACAAAAACACAAGATTAGAAGAAAGGATCAATTTTAAATGATATTCCACGTGATTCCAGCAGGTCCTACTCAACCTGCTTAAGCAAGTTGGCAACTCAAAAATAGGAAGCAGACAAAAAAGGCATTGATTCTGATTGTCCCTATTTCTTTGGTAAGTTTAATGGATACAGAGTAGTCAGCATAAAAAGAAAGCCAAAAGAGCCCAGACTACAGATACGATCTCCTGGCCACGTGGATAGACATGGATTAGAAGGGCAACAATGATTCCAGGTACAAATTCGTTTGTAAAACATTACTTTAAAGCAGGTGACTAAAGATAATAAGCAACATCACTTCATGAAACAGTGATAAACAGTTGAGAGTTAGAGATTAAGAGCTGGTAGGAACTTTGAAAGCCAGTGAAACGTTTTACAGAAGAAGAAATTAGAGCACAGTCACACAGGGTCACACAACCTGTAAGTGTCTGAAAAGAATCCAAAGTCCAGTCTTCCTGACTCCAATTCTAGCACTCAATCCATTAAATCTTCTAGCCAAGCCTGTAGAAAACTTGGGGCGAGACATAGCTGAGCCACATTATCCTGAGAACTCTTGTGAATGAAACTTGGCGATCAAATAAGGGAAATGGGGTGTAATGATACTGTTAGAATTTCTATGGGGATATAGACTCAGAGGTGCCAATACTGGGACCAGCACCTTAATACCTGATATTCTATGTAAGAAAGTGACTGAAAAAATATGAAACAGCTATGAAAACACAGTCATAGAAAATAATTGAAATTTAGAGCCATATGGAAACTTACACATCATTTTAGAGATCAGTTCCCTATACAGAGAACATTGCTGGAGGAAGTCACCGCACTGTGTTGACTGGGTCCATTACAAACTCATATTATCTAATCTCTATGGGTTTTTTGCTGCTACAAGACAATCCTCTTCTACCCCAGTTGACTCTTGATTATATTCCACAGAGCTACTGTTCCAATCTTCTCCTCTTTTCTCCAAACTGTCTCTTGGCATTCAAGGTCTTCTTATCAAGGACTCAACTTTCTTTTCTTTCTAAAGATTATTTTGATCAATATCTTATTGAGGGCTTTAAAGAAAATTGTTATCACTCCCCAATGACAACCCTTGCTTTCTCCTGGGGAACTCTCCCTTGCAACAAAAAAGCATGGTTAAGCCAAATAAATAAGCATTTTGGCCGTATGTGACAAAATCCACCTTATTCAACACTTGTGATCTACCACCTATCTCTCTGCTGGTAGAAGAAAGATACGTTATATCCTAAGTCCTATGGGGTCAATATTGGTCATCTCTTTGACTAGAGTTCCAATGCTTTCAATGTTTTCCTTTACATTATTGTGGTCATTGCATAAATAAATTGTTCTCCTAGTTCTGCTTACTTCATCTTGAGTCAGTTCCCACAAGCCGTTCCAAGTTTGTCTGAAGCCTTCAATATTATTATTTCTTACAGTTATAATATAACATTGCCTTCAAAAAAAAAACAGTTCATTTGGACACACCCAATTGAGGGGTATTCAATTTGTTTCCAATTTTTTGTGCTACCACAAAAAGTGCTACTATAAATATTTTTTGTATACGTGGAACCTTTCCCCCATCTTTTACCTCCTCAGTATAGTTCTATTAGTATTAGGGTGAAAGGATGGATAGTTTAGTGGCTTTGATAATAGAGTTCCAAATCATTTTCCAGAATAAAAGGACCTATTTATGGCTATACACACAATACATTAGTATGCCTATCTTCCCACAGCCCTCCAACATCTGCCCAACCTACCTTTCCAATCCAACTTCCTACAATTCCTCTTTAAAAACTCACTTTCCTTCAAAAGAACTCATGGTCATTCTCATCTTCTTGCCATTGCTCAGGCAATTCAATTTGATTCATCAAATATTTAAGCAGTTACTATGTGTCTTATATGCAGTAAAACTATATGCAAGGCACATAGTAAGACTGCTCGTACATATTAGACTCTGCGAAAAAAAAGTAAAAGCAAAAAAGTCCCAACTCTTATGGATTTTACAGTCTCGCTCCCCCTTAGTCCTCATCATCCTTCCAAAGACAACTCAGGGCCCCCCTCTCCTCTTAAGGTTTTCCTTGGCCACACTTGAATATAATAAAATCTCTGTTCCCTATGAATCCTTAGCACTAATCATTTGCACCACCAATGAGTTGCTTGTAATACTAGTCAAAGAATTAGATTTGAAGCCAAGAACATCTAGGTTAAAATCCCATACCTAGTACCTAATAAAAAATAATAAACAGTAGCTAGCTTGTGTACAGAGTTTTAAGAATTGCAACACACTTAACATAGCTAATAATAGTTGGCATTTCCATGGGATTTTAATGTATGCAAGGCACTTCATAAATATTATCTCATCTCATCCTCACAGCAACCCTGTGAGATGGATGCCATTATTATCCCCAATTTACAAGTGGGAAAACTGAGTCTGAGAATGGTTAAATGATTTTACTAAGGTTACACAGCTAACGAGTGTCTGAGGTTGAGTTTGATCAGGTGTACCTGGATAGATTAGAATGGCAGATTGGGCAGATGTTGGGGGGTCTTTGGGAAGACAGGCACACTAATGTATTGTGTGTGTAGCTAGAGTCTCAATAACCATTAAATAAGATAAAATATGCTATCTCATTTAATCCTAATAGCAACTCTGTGATTTAAGTGCCATTATTTTCTCCATGTTCAGATAAGGAAACTGAGGCTGAGAGAGGTTAAGTGACTTGCCCAGGGTCACACAGCTAGTTAAGTATCTGAAGCTGGAGTGGAACTTCGGTCTTCCTGACTCCAGGCTGGAGCTAATCTACTGGGCCACCTAGCTGCCTCTTAATTGATATATGACTATGGGCAGGACACTTAATTTCTCTGAGCCTCAGATTCTCTTATCTATAAAATGGGATAATAATACTTGCAATGCCTATCTCACAAGGTTGCTGAAAGGTTTAAATGGGATAACACATGTAAAGGCCTTGCAGATCTTAAAGTGCTTTATGACATCATTATTAGTCATGTAATCATATGCTACCTCATTCTACTCATTTTGTATCATTGTCTTCCTTTATTGTTTGCTATTCATAATGACAATCTACACTGGATGAATAAATGCATGTATTGCAAAGATATCATCTGGGCAACTGTCCCTCTAGACCTCTAAAAGTACAACCATCAGTTCTTTCAGTTCAGCTAGTGAAAAGACTCCACTTTGGTCAACATCAAACACTGTAAAACAAATTTTTTTTTGTCTTTCAACCAAGGGTCCCCCGTAACATGCTGATAGTCCACAGGCTGGCTCTTTAAAGTCTGTATGACTGTCACAATTTTCATCAAAGGCATTAAACAAACCTTAGTTCAGAGATGAATGAATAGGCAGAAAAACCAAAGGGCCAAATGTGTCTATATCAAAAGAGCCAATCTGAGATTAAGCCACTAGCAGACAACAGGATTTTTCACCCTTAACAGTATCTAATTCTTCCAAATGCATGGCTACAGCCAGAGGTGGTAGAAAATAGAAGTATCATGTCATTTTTGAAGGAAACAAATACATCTCCAGGCAGACGATAATATCAATCAACAAGCATTTATTTAGTAGCTCTATGTGCCAGGCACTAGGATTATAAAGACAAAAGTGAAACAAACCCTCAAGGAGCTTACATTCTAATAGAGGAGATAATATACACAATTATAAGTATATACAGAATATATAGAGTAGATGTAAGATAATTTTCAGGGGAAGGCACTGATAGCTGGTCAATTAAGGGAAGGCCTCATTCAGAAGGTAATGATTGGGCTGAAATTTGAAGGAAACCAATAATTTCAAAAAACAGAAGGGAGGAAGAAGTATATTTTGGAGAAAGCAAAAAGCCACCAAAAAAAAACTAATAGATTATCATGTGTGAGGAACAGTAAGAATGACAGTTTGATGGGTTTACATAGAATGCTGAATATGTTGTCAAACATGGTAGATGTCAGTTGATTTTGATAAATTGTTTTTTTTTCTTTTTTAAGCTTTCTTACAAAAGAAGCCTCATTGAGTAGGAGAAGTAGGAAGAGACATATTCAGAAAGAATGTGATTTAAAAACAAAAGATATCAGTTGTTTCTGGTTTGGTTTGGTTTTTAAAAAAAAGGAATAGAGCCTCCTTGACAGGTAAGCATCCAGCCTCCGATGGAACAAGTTTATAAAAATCCATAAGTAAAGGAGGGAAGGAAGTAAAGAGAATAAGTGGGATGGGGGAAAATAGAATGGGGGGGGGAGAGAGGATTTATGCCAATCATGGAAATATGGGAGGTAAGGGAATAGGGATAAGGGGATTGGGACCTAGTGAGAAAGGCCAGAGAACAAGAGAAAAAGGGGAGTCCTCCATGTGGTTACAGGGGCTGCATCATAAAATGTCCACAAACCAACAGAAGAAGCTATTAGAAAAAACTTAAAAGAGAGCAGGGGAATAGAGAAATATGACAAATCATTGGAAGGACAGTGAATTGAAGGAAGTACAACAAAGTAGTCAAAGCAAGTATGAAAGGGAAATCAGTAGGGAAAGTCCACAGAGGGTGAGGTAAACAAGCAGTCAGCTGTGACAGAGAGAAGAGGCAATGAAGAAACATAATAATATATAATGCTATTTCAAAACAACAGCTGGGAATAGGGAATTGATAGTGAAGCGATAAATACTAGCAATGAGGGAACTAAATACCATTAAAATGCACAATAGTTAATAACAATGAAGCCAAAGTCTGGAAGCAATTAATAAATTAATAAACAGTTGCACAAAATATAAAATGGATAAAGAGAAAGGTGAGATTATAAAAAATAACAGTCAACTGAGGGGAAGGGCAAGAGGTTCATTGAAGGGAGATGAGATGAAAATGATTCAACTGGGCTTCAGAGGAAGATTCAGTCATTTTATAAAGAAAAATATACCTCGTAGAAAAATCTGGCCAATATAAGGAACAATACCATGGGCAAAGGACAGCCCCAGACCTAGTGGTGCCATTTTTTATTTCAATTCTATTCAGTGCAAATGTCTTAGTCATAGAATCTTGCAGTGTCAAAGGACTTCAGACATTTTGTTCAACCTGAGAAGGGGTCATCCAGGTTCTGTTTGAAGACCTCAAGTGACAGGGAATTCAGGAGTAATGAGGCATTTCATTCCATTTTTGGACTTGATTTCTTAGCAAGTTTCTTCTTTTATTGATTCAAAATCTGCCCCACCATACTAAGCACACCATTCTCATTTCCATCCCCATACCTTTCTCCTGTCATTTCCCTTTATGGATTTGCCTCTCTTGGGATCATTAGGTTTAGAACTACAAGGTTCCTTACAGATCCCTTTATTTGATTTTGTTTTACAGAGGAAGAAACTAAGGCCCAGAAAGGACCCAAGTTTATATACAGGGTTGTGGGATCATATGCAGTGGATTTATATACAACAGTTGTGAATTGAGTATCAGCCTATTTTTTAGGCTCCAAATTCACTTTGCCAGTTTATACTGTAACAATTTCCAGTATACCAATTTCTGCTACCTCTGCCTACCCTTCATTTATTCAAATTTTACTCATCCTTCAAAGCTTTACCCAAGTCTCATCTCCTCCCAGAAGCCTGCCCTGAACATTCTTGTCCTCAAAGGTTTCCCTCTGAAGTCCCCTATCACTTAGTCTATATCACATAAATTAACATTTAAGAGAAGCAAGGTGATATAATAAAATTATCTACAAGGCTGGAGTTTCATTCATTTAAACCAACAATAGACACTTAGTAAGCACTTACCATGGCATTATGCTAGACCTTGGGAATATAAATGAAAAAATGGAATGGAACCAGCCCTCAAGTAAATGATCCAGAGCCCACCTTGTTCCTCGTAGCCTTCTTACAAACTGAGCCTTTTGCCAATTTCCATCGGTTCAGTCAAGTAATCAAAAGGGATTTCCTAGTCTCTGGCTGAGTTTTCTTTTGGGTTAAATTAACTCCTAGTAGGGGGCAGCTAGGTGGCGCAGTGGATAGAGCACCAGCCCTGAAGTCAGGAGGGCCTGAGTTCAAATCCAGCCTCAGACCAAACACTTGACACATATTTAACCCTGATTGCTTCATCAAAAAAAAAAAAAAAATTAACTCCTAGCCTCCACAAGTTCAGTCGCAAATACTGAAAAAACCATAAATACTCCAACAGAACACCAGAATTAAGATCATTGCCCTCCTCTGAGGTATCAGTATAATTTTGTGAGCACATTCCTTCCTCTTAACACTAGGTCAGGCCTCCTTAGTCCCATATTTCAAGGGAAATTTGGTATTCTTACAAGTACTTACCAGGAAAAGAGAGAGAAGAGAAATAGGGACTGCCCATGCTGCTAGAACCAGAATCTCCAACACTGACAGAGAAATGACTGAATAAAACCTGGGTTTCTAGCCAAGACTGGGGTATCTTGCATGAGACTCTACATTAGTGAACAAGGCTGATACATCACAACATGACTGTATGAGGAGAGGAGTAAGCAAGAGAGCTTCAGAGAGGAGAGACATTCTTCATTTTGTTTTTGTGTTCTTCTTGAAGAAAGACACACATGGTTTCAAACTCTCCAAGAGAAACATGTGGAAAGAGACAGAAAGACTTTGGACAAGTGAAGGGAAGCTCCTTAATATGTCCCTGATTTCCAACTTGTCTTTCTAGACACTTTGGGATCTTTCTCTCTTGGTTAAAGCTGAGATGTCTCACTCCCATTGGGAGAGTTCACTTTGTATATTTTCTGATATATTCTAACTCAGGGGTGGGGAACCTGCAGCCTCGAGGACACATGTGGCCCTCTAGGTCCTCAAGATCAGCTATTTACCTGAATCCAAACTTCACAGAAGAAATTCCCTTAATAAGAGGATTTGTTCTATAAAACTTGGAATCATTCAAAAGATGGCACCTGAGGACCCAGAAGGCTATATGTGGTCTCAAGGCTGCAGGTTCCCCACCCCTAACTTGTATAACTTGTCTAATTTCTGTTTGCTACTTGCTTATTCACTATTTGTGATAATCATTTGTGTAACTACCATTTAGATGGGGAAAATCAAACTGTTGAGTATAAACTAAAGGCTATCCTCACCCTTTTAAGGAATAACAACCAAGGTAAAGATGAGAATGCACTTGTTTTGAATCTAAAAACCATGCCCTTAGATTATCAATATTTGCTTGATGGGATGGAGGGAAGGTAAACAGATATAATTCTAGTCTGGTACACCTCTTTCAGAGGAGAAAAGAATTTAGCTTCATGGCTCCTCTCTTAGATCACCTTTAAGCAAGAATTGCAGTCTCCCTTCGGGGGGGCAAAATTCCATAGATATCTATCCTTATCTCCTCTCAACTTACCCATCTATACATTTGTACATCCTTGATATATGAGTGAGAGAGAGAGAGAGAGAGAGAGAGAGAGAGAGAGAGAGATTGATTCACATCTTACACAGGCAGGCACACAGCTGGAAAAGAAAAAGAAATCCAAAAGGGGAAGAATAGTAAGGAAGATGATTGTATTACATGTGAAATTATATATTAAAATATATCTGGAGTATTACAAAACAACCAATTTCTCCTTTCTCTTAAGAAGCTTCTTCCAATTTTTAATGAAGTACTACATACTACATTTTCTTACAGTCCCTTGTGAACATTTTATGTCCCTTACTGAATTATAAGCTTCATGACAGTAGGGATGTACTTAGTCATATTTGTATTTCCCCCATTGCCTTACAGAATACTTTACATCAGTAATTCTCAAACTTGTTAGTCTCAGGACCCTTTTATACTCTTAAAATTATTGAGGACACCACCCAAAGAACTTTTATTTAGTAATTCATTTTAAAATAAGAATAATAAACCCAATATATGTTGACATCAATAAAATAGCTTTAGGAAAAAAAATTCCCAAACAAAAAAAATTTAGTGAGGTAAGTGGCATTGTTTTACATATTTTTCTAAATATCTTTAGTATCTGGCTTAATTGAAAACAGCTGGATTCTTATATTTTATCTTATATTAAATGTGTTGTGATATGTGGTTTTGATTGAAGTATATAAAGAAAATCTACCCTCACACAAACATGTAGTTGGAAAAAGGAGGAGTATCTTAGTAGGCAAATAAAGTCTTAGTATTATTGTGAAAATAGTTTTGATCTAGTGGATCCCCTCAAGATCCTGAGGGGTGTAAAAACTATACTTGAGAACTATTTCTTTATATAATGTGATCCAAATCATGGGGTGCCCCTTCTCCTGCAGATTGTCCCCTCTATCATCTCCTTCTTTCTTTAATTTTTAATCTCCACTGTTTTATTCCCTGCTACTTTATACATATATCTAAGTCTCCTTCATCCTTTAAAAAAATATTTACTAAATCCTACTAACTCTGCTGCCTATCTGATCGCTACTATTCAGTCTCTTTCACTGATTCATTATCCATATCTCCCCTCCTAACTGTGGGTATACTATGAGGTTCTACTATGTTCTATCTCTACACTCTCTTCTCTCTCTACAATCTTTTATTTGGTCATCTCATTAGTGTCCATGGTTACAGTTACCTTCTCTAAGCAAATGACTTTCAGATCTATATATCCAGTCCCAGACTCTTTCCTGAGCTCAATTTTCACATCACCAACTGCCTTTTAGCCATTTCAATCTGGATATTATGAAGGCATCTCAAACTCATTGAGTCTAAAATAGAACTCATTTTTCTTCCCTTCAAACACTCTCCTCTTTCAGACTTCCCTATTACTCTCAAGAGCACTACCACCAAGCAGAAAGCTGGGAAAAAATTTTTACAGCCAGTGTCTCTGATAAAGTTCTCTTTTCTAAAATATATAGAGAACTGAGTCAAATTTATAAGAATACAAGTCATTCCCCAATTGATAAATGGTCAAAAGATATAAATAGGCAGTTTTCAGATGAAGAAATTAAAGATATCTATAGTCATATGAAAAAATGCTCTAAATCAATAATGATCAGAGAAATGCAAATCAAAACAACTCTGAGGTACCATATCACACCTATCAGATTGGCTAACATGACAAAACAGGAAAATGATAAATGTTGGAGAACATGTGGGAAAATTGGAACATTAATTCATTATTGGTAGAGTTGTGAACTGATCCAACCATTCTGGAGAGCAATTTGGAACTATGCACAAAGGGCAATAAAACTGTGCATACCCTTTGACCCAGTAATACCACTTGTAAGTCTGTATCTCAAAGAAATCATAAAAATGGGAAAAGGACCTGCATGTACAAAAATATTTATGGCAGCCCTTTTTGTGGTGGCAAAGAATTGGAAATTGAGGGGATGTCCGTCAATTGGGGAATGGATGAACAAGTTGTAGTATATGAATGTAATGGAATACTATTGTACTGTAAGAAATGATGAGAAGGCAGACTTCAGAAAAACCTGGACTTAAATGAACTGATGCTGAGTGAAATGAGCAGAACCAGCAGAACACTGCACACAAGAACAGCTACATTTTGTGATGACTGACTTTGATAGACTTAGCTCTTCTCAGCAATGCAAGGATCTAAGACAACTCCAAAAGACTCATGATGGAAAATACTATCATCATCCAGAGAAAGAACTTAGGAGTCTGAATGCAGATGGAAAAATACTATTTGTTCTCCTTTTTTTTGTTATTTTGTTTTGTTTCTTGTTTCTCATGGTTTGTCCCACTAGTTCCAATTCTTCTTTACATCATAACTAATGTGAAAATACGTTTAATAGGAGCGTAGAGGTAGAGCCTATATCAGATTGCATACCATCTTGGAGAGGGGGGAGGAAAAGGAGGGAGAAGAAACTTAAAACTCAAAATCTTATGGAAGTGAATGTTGAAAACTAAAAATAAATAAATTATTTTAAAAAAGAGCACTACCACTTCTCAGATCACACAGACTCAAAAACTCAGTGACATTCTTGACTTCTCACTTTCACTCAACACATTCACATATTTAATTAACTGTTAAATATTGTCTCTTCTCTCTCTGCAACATGTGTCCCCTTCTCTTCACTGATAAGGCTACCTCTCTAGTTCAGACCCTTATCACCTCTCCTCTGAACTATTGCAATACTCTCCTAATAAGTCTCCTGCCCTCAAGCTTCTTACCACTCCAATCTCAGCCTCCAAACAACTGCAAAAGTAGCTTTCCTGAAGTACAGGTATGATCATGTCCTCTCTCTACTCAATAATATTTGTGTATATGTATGTATGTATATACACACATACGTGTACATAAATATACATATAAACACACGTAATAGAGTATTGTCTTGAAGATCATATATAAACTCTGCTTATCATTTCAAGCTCTTCACAACTTCAGCCCTTCTGTTTTCCAATGTTCTTCAGCATTACTCCCCTCTCAAGAATCTGAGTTCTAACCATACTTGCTTATCCCTTCCCTATACTATTGTTTACACACACACACATCTTCTGTCTATGTGCCATTGCTCTTGTTGTCCCCCAATCCTGGAATGTTCTACCTCTTTACTTCTATTTATTGGAATCCCCAGCTTCCTTTAAGAATTAGTTCAAGTGCCAGCTTTTACAGGATACCTTACCTGACACCCTTCTGCACATGCTCCCGAACTGGGCCCCTCATTGGCCAATTCCAAGCCTCCCAATCCCTCACTTAAATATAACAGAGAAAATAAGTGTCCAAAGAGGGTCACTGACTTATCCAACAGAATAGGACTCAAACCTGACTCTGAATCTGGTACTATTTTCATTACACCCCAAAAGGGAGATGGAGAAATATGCCAGATGCAGATAAGAAAGAGATTCAGACAACACTTCAGTTGTTCAAAAGACCTCTTGTTAAAATAAATGTTATCTGTATCTTGTTTCTCTTAGTGCAGTGAAGATAGTAATGGACCTGGAGTCAGAGAACCTGAATTTGATTCCCAGCTCTTTTGCCATTGACTAGTTGAGCATCTTTGAGCAGTGTGTTTCACTTCAGTAAAAGGTGCTACATCTCTCAACTCCATGCATTTTTACTGGTTATCCCCCATGCTTGGAATTCTTTCCCTCCTCATCTCCGCCTCTTGGCTTTCCTGGTTCCCTTCAAGTCTCAGCTATCTTCTTCAAGAATT
This sequence comes from Vombatus ursinus, assembly GCF_900497805.2. Classification (NCBI taxonomy): domain Eukaryota; kingdom Metazoa; phylum Chordata; class Mammalia; order Diprotodontia; family Vombatidae; genus Vombatus; species Vombatus ursinus. The sequence continues at coordinate 20,955,949 of NW_020955033.1, read as the reverse complement.
CTTTCCTATTTCTGGGGTAGCTAGGTGGCGCAGTGCATAGAGCACCAGCCCTGAAGTCAGGAGGACCTGAGTTCAAATGTGACCTCAGACCAAACACTTGACACTAGCTGTGTGACCCTGGGCAAGTCACTTAACTCCAATTGCCAAAAAAAAAAAATTCTTTCCTATTTCCAAAGATAACTAGGGGAAAAGGAAAAGAACCTATATGTTCTAAATTGTTTGTAGTAGCTCTCTTTGTGGTGGCAAAGAACTGTAAATTGCAGGGATGCCCAGCAATTGCAGAATGGCTGAATAGGTTGTGGTATATGATTGTGATGGAATACTATTATGCAATAAGAAATTAAGCGTTTGTTGATTTTAGAAAAACATGGATTTGCACAAAATAATGAAAAGTGAAATGAGCAGAACCAAAAGAATTGTATCCAGTAACAGCAATATTGTTTTAAGAACACTGAGCAACTGTCATTTTGACTACTATAAATACTCAAATTAACTACAAAGGATATTAAGGGAGATGCTATCTGCACTCAGAGAAAGAACTGATAAATAGAAGTATATATAGAATTATTTCATACGTGCATGTCTGTGAGTGTGTCTGTGAGTGTGTCTAATGGTAGCTGTTGGGGGAAATAAATTTACATGATAACTTTACTATATATATTTAAAAGGAATGGCAAGTTGTACATAATAGATGTGCAGTTTCATTGCAATCATCTTTTTTATTCTATTATGTTATGGCAATGATTGTTTTATTTCATAAATTAAAAATAAAATAAATACAATTTAAAAAATAAAAAGAATATTAAAAAGAAGTCTTCTCCAACCCCTCTTAATGCCAGTGCCTTCCTTTATTTCCAATTTATCCTGTATATAATTTGTTTGTGCATAACTGCCCTCATGTTGTCTCCCCCATTAGACTGGGAGCTCCTTGAGAGAAGGGACTGTTTTTGCTTTTTCGGGTGTGTTCTCAGCACTAATCATAGTGCCTGGCAAGATAGTAGACACTTCACAAATGCTTGTTGACATGCTTGCTGCCCTCCCTGTGCCTCAGTTAATCTGTAATATTGAGGAAATTGGTCTAGATGATTTCTTAGGTCCTTTCTAGCTCTAAACCTAGGATCCATTGAAGAAAGAGGAAGAGAGCACATTGAAATCTTACTGTGGTAACTGGTACCATGCTGCTTTTCTTTTGCTAGGAGATGAAGTGAAAATCCTGCCCCATGTGCAATTAAAATCTTGGATGTTTTTGCTGCCCCCAAAGTCAAAGCTCTCTAATCTTCCTGCATGGGGCACATCATATTTAAAATACCATCAATTATATTCCATAGCTATATGCTAAGTAGTGCCTTTTCCCTTGATCTAGTGCCTCACACTTGGGCTATCTTCTTCCAGGCCATAGGGAAAGACAAAAGGAACAAGTTAAGGAAAGTCCTTCCAACTTTGGCAACTTCCAGATGATTGAAAGGGCCAGTTTTCCATTCCAGAGCAAGGCTTTGTTCTGTTTTCACCACATTCTATCTACTGCACGGAATTAAATGCTAGGCATTGATCATGCTATACAGACGATAATAATAATTAACATCCATTTTGGAGGCAGCCAATAGACAGATTAGGTGACCTTTTCATTTGGGAGTCTAAATTATTAGTTATTGGATTAGCAATTTATTTTTACTAGGCCAGACATGAATTACATTGATTCTAACTACATAAAGTTTAGTATTATTGACACTCTACATTGTCTTTTATACCAGATTTTTGTGCCCATATGTGACACTCCTAGGTGTGAGCAAATGATTCCATTTGAAATACATTTTTATCTTTTTTAAAAAGAAAGCACTATTTAATAAAATGTCATTATATTTCTACTGGAACAATAATAATAATGCCATAGAACAAAAACAGATGCACTTTGGGGGAGAAGGGATTGGTCATTGGTAAATGACAGCAATGTATAAAATCAATTTTTTTTTAAGAAAAACAGAAAGAGGAGTCATCCTTGACTTGTTATCTACCTCTTTGGTGGATTTAGGGCCAAGAGACTTTACTAATCCTCTCATCTAACTCTCTCACTTTACAGATGTGGAAATTGAAGCACAGAGAGGTTAAGTGGCTTCCCCAATATCACAGAAGTATTAAATATCAGAGACAGACTCTAGAGCCAATGTGTTTTCCACTATACCACAATCTCTCTTGTATTATGCTGTGATCAATCAATCAATATTTATTAAGTACCTACTATGTTCCAGAGGGCAGCCAGGTGGTATGATGGATAGAGCTCTGGCCCTGGAGTCAGGAGGACCTGAGTTCAAAACTGGCCTCAAATAACTATTAACTGTGTGACTGTAGACAAGTCACTTAATCTTGTTTACCTCAGTTCCTCATCTGTAAAATGAGTTGGAGAAGGAAATGGCAAACCATTCCAGTTTCTTTGCCAAGAAAACCATAAAAAGGGTCACAGAGAGTTGGATATGACTACAAATGATTCAGCAATAATAACATATGCCAGGCACTGAGCTAAGTGCTGGGAATATAAAAAGAGGTAAAAGACAGTCCCTGCCCCCAAGGAGCTTACAATCCAATGATGATAGTTTAGTCAAATGAATGGAATTAACTTATTTGAGAAATAAAATTTACAAAGAAAGGTATGTACACTTGATTATATGTTAAATACTAATACCATCATCGTCATCATCATCATCACTATATGTTTTAGTAAACATTTCAAAAGCCTAACACTATTATTTATTATTTAATATTTAGGAGGACACTCCAATAAAGTTCTACTCTGAGGCAACATGATATTCAAGAGCTCCAAACTTGGCATTGAAAGACTGGTTTCAGATCCTGTTTCTGCAAGTTTATGTGACCTGCGACACATCTCAGCCCCAGTTTCCTTGTCTATAAAATGTGAGCACTACACTAGACGAGGTCCCTTCCAACTCTAGTGTTCCATGGTTCTATCATACCAAGTCCTATCATATGGTTTTCAAAGACTATGCCATAAAAAAACAACTTCTGACTGGTCCTTCCCATGTGGAAAGGCTTTGAGTATCAGTTCAGTGATAGCCTGTCTGTTGCCCAAGGGCCAGACTGGCTAAGTTTGAAGAGGCCCATTAGCTGAATGGATGATGATGATGGTGATGATAATGATGGTGATGACAACAATGGTGATGGTGGTGGCAATAATAATAGTAACTTAAAATTTTACAATGCTTTAAAATTTGCAAAAGACTTTATACTTATGCAGACTAAATATAGGCTCTATGACTTCTCTTTGAATCTCCACTAACACTGTCCTGGGTATCCCAAGTCAGGTTTCTGTTCCCCCTCAGAGTTCTAATAGTAAGGTTAGAGTGTTTCTCCAGTGCTAATGTTCCCCCTCCATATTAATCACCACTGATTGGTACCTAAACGTCACTTGTTAGGGCCAGTTAGTATCTCCCCAGAATCCTTTAGCCTGTTAAAATCTCCTCAACATTATTGAAAAGGAATCAACATCAATTAGCTTTCACAAAGACACATTTACTTTGGGGATAGAGCAATGGGTGCCTTAGAAGGCATCTTAGACAGGTGATGAATAGCTGAACAAATGATCATATATAAATATAATGGAATATTATTGATCAAGATTACTTCAAAGAATCTTGATATGATAGAGCCAGTATCTGAGAAGGCTCCCCCATCTGCTGTAATATGATCACATTGCTCATTTTTAAAAGGATTCATATACATTATATACACACATATCCTCTGATGACAACTGTAGGTAATAATATAAGAGCTAACTTTTTTATAGCACTTACTATGTACTTACATGTACTATGTAAAGCTAAGTGCTTTACAATTATTATCTCATTTAATCTTCACAATAACCTTGTGAAGTAGGTGCTGTGATTATCCTCATTTTATAGATGGAGATACTAAGGCATGGAGGTTAAGAGAATTGCCCAGGGTCAAACAGCTAGCAAATGTCTGAGGTCAGATTTAAACTCAGGTCTTCTTGATTCCAAGCCCAGTGCCCTATCTGCTGTGCCATCTGTGCATTGGAATCAAAATCAAAAGATTTGGACTCTTCTCCTGTTCCTGCTATTGACTTGATTACTGCAGTGCACAAATAGTCTTTACCTAAATTACTGAATCATTTTGGATTAGAAGGAAGGACATCCTGAAGACAGCTCAGTATCTTCTCAGAGTACCAGTTGTTAAATTTTCAGTGTGAGTCTTTAGACTTCAGAAATCAGCAAACCTACAAATCAGGGCCAGATTCTTCGTTTCGTTGATGGTCTATCCTTAAGAAAGTAGTGGAGAAAATAATACAGGCTAAAGTTAAGTGTGTCATGGGTATAATTTTTTTCAGAGAGACAATTTTTAAACATTTACCAATATTCCCCTGCCTAGGAGGGACCTTACAAAGCATCTAATCCAATTCTTCTCCTTCTCATTTTACACATGAGGAAACTGATGCACATGGAGCTGAAATCACTTTCCCAAAGTTTCATAATTTGTTATAGAAGAGTCCAAACCAGAACCAAGTTGGCTTCATTTCTTTTTCAATGCTTTTCCCATTATACTAAACTATCTTTCACTTCCCCCTGATCCTCATTTCTTCTTTCATTCTCATTTTTTCTTCATACTTTCCATGATTGTTAAAACATACAGCTAAATAGCTTCCTGAAAGACTGTAACTTTCAGACTTCCATGGATCCATTCCTTTATGGAAGAGGCTCTCAACCTTTTGTGCCATGGACCCCTTTTGGCAATCAAGTGAAGCCAACTCTCTCAGAATGATGCTTTTAAGTGAATAAAATACTTAAGCTAAGAAGGAAGACAGTCATATTGAATACAGTCATCAAAACATTTTTTAAACACATTTACAGACTCTGGGTTAAAAATCCCTTGTAAGACTATAGGATTCAAAGCTAGAAGGTACAAAGATTGTCCAGTACCATGCTCTAATCTTACCAACAAGGAATGTGAGGCCTACATAGGTAAATTGCTTTGTCCAAAGTCACAACCAGTCATCGCCAGATTTGAACCCTTGTCTTCTAACCTCAAATCCACCACTCTTTTCACTATACCATGCTGCTTTTGTAAGAAGGTAATCAATAGTCTTGCCCTACTTACTTCAAAGGATATGAAGAATTAAAAGAAAATAAATATGAAGAGTGCTTTAAAAGCACTATATAAATGCAATGTGCTAATGTTATTAATATCAGTATTCTACTACAATTAACCTATAATAGCCATGTAAGTCAGAGCCAAGATTTTGACTGAAATCCTTCTGACTCCAGAGTCAATGTGCTTTCCACTACACTATAATTTTTCACCCATTACTTTATGGTGATTTAATTAATGGAATTAGTCAAATTAATGGAATTGATTTATTTGAGAAATTTTGTTGTTCCCATTGTTTTTCAGTCATGTCCGACTCTTCCTGGCCCCATTTGGGTTTTTTTTGGCAAAGATACTAGAGTAGTTTGCCATTTCCTTTTCCAGCTCATTTTACAGATGAGGAAATTGAGGCAAACAGGATTAAAGGACTTGCCCAAGGTCCCACAACAAATGAGTGTCTGAGGCCCAATTTGAATACCTGGTCAGGCACTCTAATCACTGAACCACGTAGCTGCCCTATTTGAGAAATAAAATTTAGCAAAAGAAATGTATGTATACTTGACTGCATTTTAATAGTATTTTTCTTACTATATGTTTCAGCATACATTTTAAAAGTCCAACACTGTTATTTAATATTTAGGAAGACACTCCAATAAAGTTCTAACCTAAGACAACATGATATTCAAGAGCTCTGAGCTTAGTATTGAAAGACTGGATTTAGATCCTGTTTTTGCCAGTTTACACAACCTTAGACAAACTACCTCACGCCTCAGCCTCAGTTTCCTCATCTGTAAAATAAAAGTACTAAACTAGATGAGGTCCTTTCCACCTCTAATATGCCGTGGTTCTATTATGCCAGGTTATATCCTCTAGGCATGATGCTGACCCTCATTTTTCTAAGGCTATACCGGAGGAACACAACTTCTGGCTAGTCTTATCAATGTGGAAAGGCTTTGAGTACAAGTTCAGTTATAGTTTGAGTGTTTATTGTCACCAATATATAAATAAATGCCTATTCTACTAACCCAATCTCTCTTGTGTAAATCATTAGTGTTTGGGAACACCAAGTAGAATATAAGAATGATACAGTAGGAAAAAGAAAAACTCTTGAGAGTCAGAGAACCTAAACTCAAATCCTATTTCTGGTATGACTATCTGTGTGACCTTGATTGGACAAGCGGACTTGCCTCCCTAGTCCTCAGTTTCCTCACCCATAAAAAAAGATGGTTTCTACATGGCTTCTAAAATCCTTTTCAGCTCTAAATCTATGACTTTACTTGGAGGACAGAAGGGAACATACTGTCAGGGCAATGAAGGTACCTCAAGTCAGTGAAGAATGGGAAACAGAACCTTGGTCACACGGGACAAGTAGGAAGTGTTCTCATAGTTTTCCAAGAAGGACCTTTCATACAGAGTAGTACTATGCTACTCCTCCTACCCCCAATGTCAACAAGCAGAAAGTTTTGAATAATTAAGGAGTATTCTGGCCCTGGATCCATAAGATCCATAAGACTATCCAGCTGCTTAAGAAATTTAGACCCTTGAATTAACTATTTGGAGTAGAAGGCAGTGACAACACCAAGAAAGACCAACTAAATCTGCCAGGATCAGAGAACTATGAAGAAAAAGGTGGATGCCTCTCAAGAGTGTTATGTGGACACAAACTGTTGAAAAATGGAAAGTAGAGCAATAGCAATGAGCAAAGGAGAAGAATGAACTCACTGGTGTCCTACCGAAAGTGATACTATGAGTCATGGAAATTGTAAATGTCCTTAGATCTGCAGAAGGGAGACTTGGCGGGAAGGATAACAGGCTCTTTTGATACTTACGATCTTATGGGAAATTTCTTTCTATGTTCTTGACTACATAAACAAAACATTCTATAGTTGATGCCATGTGTGCCAAAGTGCTTGTAAGATCTGGTGCTACCATTGGAGGACTGCCAAATATGAGAGTTTTCAGGTTCCACCTGAGTGGGGGTAAGGATCCAGATCAATGAGAGATTCCCCAAAGTATATTCAGACTCTTCTTGTCAGGCAAGAGCCTCTGACACTTGGGTACTACTGCAGCTCCTGAGCTACTCATCTGTTACTGGTCTCTCACCACTTGACCAGCTTAATTCTTTTTACAATCTTACATTTTCTGAATAATATTGTTTCACTCTACTTCTTATACAGAGGCCACAGTTAGTCATATGCTCTAGCCTACTATTCCACTGATTGTTCAGATGAAGAGAAGGAAGCGTGAACAGATTTGAAGACCAAGTACACCTTGTTGATGATAACAGGTGCAGGTGATATAGCCCTAAAACTCTGGAATTAAAACCACCATGCTGCTCTTGCCCAGATGGTGCTTCTACACAACTTGTATCTAAGTAGTTCATTTCTCATAAAACTCTGTTGGTGTCATCTCCATTTTACAGATGAGGAAACTGAGGTGCCAAGAGGTCACATAGTTATTAAGTGCCCCAGACCCATTGCCATCTCTCCTGCACCATATTGCCTCTCCCCATAATTAAAGCCTACCAAAATGCAGACCAAAGCCATGGGGTCCTTGCTCAGTGACCTTACAATTGAGTGTACTTGCTCCACCCCATAAAGCCATCAGTCCTCTTCAGAACCAGATGTCTTCCTAACTTGCTCATTTCCAGATTCCTGCTAGGAACTGAAAACACTCACAGGGCTAATAGAGAAGTAAAAACGCACCCACATTGTCCAGACATTGACCCAAATTGTTAGCTGAACCTTTCCTTAGATGCAATAACATTGGGTAAATGTATTTTTGTGCCTGGCATTCTTTTTCTGCCCATCTGATTTTAGCCGAGATTGGAAATAACTGCAGTTCCCTTGGGGTCAATTGTGCTACCTATAGATTTCCCTCTACCTGTCCTGCTTCCACTTAGCCAAGTTGTGGTATTCAGGATATAGCCAAACCCCTCCAGCTACACAAAATCTTACAAAAGCGTCAGTTCCCATGACATTTCTAGTCCAATGTTCTAAATGTGAATGGGCTGATAGGGATTAAGTTAAGGGAGATATCCAGAATTCCAAATCAGGCATGATTTTTTTATAGAGGTAAGAAGCTGAGATATAGTCCCTTTCAGGGTGATACATACTGACTTTACACACAATACCCAAATGCAAATTGTGAGGGATTCAAAAGAAATGATAAATTCTGACTCTGTTTTCAAGGGACTTACTGTCTACTGAATAAAAAAAAAAAATAGACAAATGTGCATGTATCCCCTCTCTCCTTACCTCCTTCGTTTGGAATCCCAGATGGCTTCCCTCAACACTCAGGCTCAAATACTACCTCCTGCTGGAGGTCTTTCACATTCCCTCCTCCCACTCCATTGTGAAGGCCTAGCCCTCTAAGGTTACTTTTCATCAACTCCATATGCATCTTACATCCATTTTACAGATGAAAAGACTGGGGGTAGAAAGCAGTGAAGAAATACTTATTAGATACTACGTCCCTGTTCTCTGTTCTCAAGGAGCTCACGTGGCAATTGAGGGAGACAACACACAGAACAGGGTTCACATTCATGCTCAGTTCATAGCAGATGGGGAAAAAAACTATACCAAATATACAGGGTAAATTTGTGCATAAATTTGTGCAAAATATGTACAAAGTTGAAATATAGAAAACTGCAACCTGGGTCTCATTCTAAAGCCTAACAGACAACACCCTTCCCATTCTAAAACTCTACTGGATGAGTTCCCCCAGGTCATCCTTTTGCAGACCAAGCCATTTGTGCCCATTCTTTAGGAAACAAACTAAAATGAAAAATTATGGGGGGAGAGGACAGGATTGCAAGGAGAGAGGTGAGGAAGGCTATCTTTGGAGACTTACTTCCTTTGTGGACATGCAACTAAAGGCCATGTGCATCATCTCTTAGGTAGGAATCTGCAGAGTCCCTTCAGGCTGTTGACCTAGCCATTAGTCTTCTAATGTGCAAAAGGGGTTTTTTCAAAATACCCATAATTGCAGTAATTTTCATTTGTGAATCTAGGTACTCCCTAAGAACCACCCACCAGCTTTTCTGCACTGGAGTAAAATGGCAATTTCTCTTTATGGACTTCATGAAGAAGGAACTGTCTCAGTCACAGATAAAAAAAATACATATATATCTGCAGAAGAGAGCATGTTTTGACTGCAGGAATTGATTCTGTATGAATAGAACCCTGAGGCATCAAACCGTTTAAATAATGGTTTCTATTCCAGGAAAGAAAAAATATTTTTCCTTGATAGCACTTTTTTTTTATATTCACTACATTGGAATTACTTTTTCAAAATTCTGCCAGTGAAGACTTATCATATGTGGGTGCCATTGCTGTAACATAAAGATAAGGATGGAAGCAAATTTCACTCCAAGCTCATGAGTCCGTAAATTGGAACTATCCTTCATAACACAAAGCATTTTACCAATCCAAAAATTTTTCTCGAAGGCAAAACAGGAGGTTTTTTTTTCTTCTTGCAGAAATTTCCTGCCGTCTATCAACTTTCTTGAGCTTATTCATAGTTCATTTATGAGAGAAAGATAGGAACAACATGAGGTTGGGTGTTCCAGGAGCTATAGAAGAAATACTTCTGGCTATCTAAGAAAAAAAATCAATTCTACAACTAAATGGGGATAAGAAAAAGTAAACCATTAAAATTCATATCCTAACTCATATAATTATCTTGAGTCCTTCCTCAAAAGGGCATACACACACATCTTCACCATGACCTGATATGGTTGCGAGTCATTTCTTTAAAATGACAGATAATAGAAGTCCTTTTTTTTTTTTTTTTGCCTGTTCGTCTCTTGTGTAATCTTTGGCTCAATGCTTAACCTCTCTAGGTCTCATTTTCCTCATCTGTAAACTGTGAAAGTTGGATAGGTGAACTCTAAGGTCCCTTTCAGCTCTAATTCCCATCTTATTTTCCTGCTCAGAAAATTCCAAGGACTCCTTATAGCCTCCAAGGTAAAATGCAAACTCTTCCATTTGGCATCTAAAGCCCTCTGCATCCCACATCTAGTCAATCTTTCCAGGTCAATTACACATTACTCTCTGCTCGGGCCAAGATGGCCTCCTTATTAGTCCCTACATACCACATTCCATTTCACCTTTGTGCCTTTGCAAAGACTGAGAGGGGGAAGAGGAGAGAATACACATTTATATGGCACCTACTGTGTATCAGGTACTGTGCCAAGCACTTTACAAATATCTCATTTAATGACTGCCATCCCAGTGCTTAGCACAGTGCCATAGTTGGTGCTTAATAAATGTTTGTTGTTTGATATTGATTGACTGATGCCTAGAGTCCTCTTGTTTCTCACCCACACCTCCTGGAAATCCCCAGCTACTTTTAAGGTTCAGCTCAAGTACTGTCTCCTTCAAGAGACCTTTCTTAAGTCTCCAGTGGTTAGCACTCCTCCTCTACAAATAATAATAACTTTGTATTTCTTTCATATGTATCCTCTACATACTTCTCTTTGTGATCTTCCTCCTAGAGTATAAACTTATTGAGGGCAACTCCTGACTCACTTTTATATTTGTATCTTCTTCATATCACAGTGACTGGTACATGAATAGGGCATAGGGAACTCCAGTGTGAGGAAGGTTTTTTCACACATGCAGATTGGCACTTTCTCTGCAACTTGAAAGTTGTAGGAAGTCGCCTAGGGCAATGAGAAGTTAGGTGATTTGCCCAGAATCACACAGCCAATATAGAGCAGAGGCAGAATCTGAATCCAGGTCTTGGCTTTAAAACTGGCTCTCTATGCACTATACCACACTACCTTTCGTGGTACATGGTGGGTACATAATGAATACTCGCTGATCATTGTTTGGTAAATTGATGATGCTTTAATTCTCTTGGGTATGATGATCCAGACTGGGAAAATAAAGTGATAGAAAGTCTTACTTAATATTTGATCTGAACTTAATGAAAAAATTATTTGGATGTTCAAAGGATTTCCTAAGGTGCTTTCCTTTTCCTCACTTTTCATTTGATTTACTTTTCATTTTCTGCACCTCAGTCATAGGCTCAGCCTCAGAGGATTATAGATCCCTGTGTTAGCTTTTTATTCTAATTTTTGGATTATACTGCAAAGAAGAAAAAAAAGATATGAAAGTAATACTTGCCCCCTTTCTTCTGGCTCCAACTCATTTCATCATGACATTAAAACTCACCAGAACACCCTAAATCTAAAAAAGTGTGGAAAAGATCAATCAATGCAGACATTTTGGTCTCCTTACCAAAAGTATCACAAAGTATTACTTGAGGAGCATAAGTTTGGGGTATTTTTGGTGCTATTTTGTTTTTCAGATTTTTGTCTGCTCTGTCCCCAGACAGCAGTAATATAGCTCACCATCTCATCCCATCCAGGCACTCACAATTGAACATAGAGTAACACTGTGACTTGCAGAACAGCTGGGCCACTGCTACCCACCTGACCAATGACAGTACCCATAGGCCATTAGGGTTCCCTGTAGCAGCATCCTTGTTCTTGACCATTTGGGGACTGTTTTTTTTTTTCTTACTTGGTCTGAATCTGTATTTTGCTTTATCCTTATGTTGAGTCACCTCAAGATTTCTTTCCTAAAAAAGAATTATTTTCTTGGGGTTCCCCCCTGTCATTTTAGTTATCCTTATATGACTAGAAATACATAAAATGAAGACATACCTCTTCAATAAAAAAAAAACTTTAACCTCTCAGTAATGATGATATTAATACCCAGTGTGCTCTAAACACCTGAGACGTACTCTGTCCTGAACAGCCTAGCCCCTCCTCCCAGAACCTGGGAGTCAATAAAATAAAATACCCCCTTTCTCTTTAATTAACATATGAAATAAACACAATCTGTGACACCTAGTGTGCAGCAGCAATTAAGAGGCATTGCTTAGTTAAACCTCCTAATACCTCATTTAAATATGCAATTAAGGGATAATTGCCTTCAATCAATAAAAAAATTGAAATATTTCGCAGGGGCTTCAATTATTTTTTGCTAGGCTTTCTACTTTCTCCTTGGCCTGAGCTAAGCCTATGAGTCTTACTCCTCTTATTAAAGTGACATTACCCCCTTTCTTTGTCTTGGCTTTTAAGCATGCTATTAACATCACAAGAGGCCAATAACAATGGGTAAGCCTCAGAAATCATCTCTTTTGGCCTTGGTGAGAATTTCTATAGCCCCGAAATTGCCTCTTCATGACTTGCCTTAGGTTACGGTCTTTGTTTTTGCCCAGGTCAGAGACACCCATTTTCATCTCAAAGCAAACTAATCTACAGGAACCCTGAAACAATATTAGGAGTGCTTCCTATTGACCAGCCACTAGCAGAAAAGATAATCCTCAATCAATCCAGTGGGCAGTCCCTTTGCATAGTCTTCACATTTACTTTGGTGCCCAGGGTTTTCTGCCTCCCCCATGACTTCCAAACAATTCCAGTTATGTATGTACATATGTACAAACAGTTTTATGTATATGGAAATATCTTATACTTAATCCTAAGGAAAAACATGGAGAAATATATGAATTAAAGTTGGAAGGAAGATAACCAGCACCAGGGAGGATCAAGAATAAAAGGGTTAGGTGTCAGGACAGCAAAGCCTAATCAAATATTCAGCCTGGAATAGTGTATTAAGTCAGCACGTTATGCTGACCTGGGATAGTCAGTTGCACCTACATCGAGTGGGAAAAATACAAATAGTAAGCAATGTTCCCAGAGCTATATCCAGGAAGTGAGAGCGCATCATCAGTCAGGGAGAAAGTTAGTAAGGTAGCTGGGACCAGGGAACCCACATTCAAAGTCAGGTAGAAGGATCCATTGTGTCTGAGGAGTAAGGATGGGATCTAGGGGCATCCAGGGGAAAGAGTGTTATATTTGAAGCCAGTGGATCTGGTTTGAATTTCAGCTCTGTTGCTGACTACTCAGTATGACCTTCAGCAAGTCACTTAACCTCAGTTTCCTCATATGTAAAATGAAGGGATTAGAATAGATGACTTCTAAGGTCTCTTCCAGCTGTAAACTATAAACCCTAAACAGTTGTGCTGGATAATTGGAGAAGAAATGGCAAAAGTTTCAAAATCACTCTGACCTGAATTTCGTGAATCAGTAAATCCAGGCTCATCTGAAATTAATCTGATAATGGGTTCAATTGCCTGCTTCACTCTGGTTGAGTAGACCTGACCTTAAAAGATCCATGTTATTTTGTTCTGAATATGAAGAGGCATTATTACATTGCTACTTAGGGAGGTGTAAGATGTGTACTGTTCAATTTGGAGCACCTCAGGACTCAGAAAACCCCTGAGAACCAAGAGGCAATAATAAAAGGATGTTTTTATTGAGAAGATGAGCCGCTCAAAATCCTGGTTCCTCCTGAGTGTGAGTATTCAAAACAAAGTTTAAGAAGACTGGGTTATTCTTTAAGCTTCACAACCCAGACCCTACAAGCTGGAAATGGGTTCTTTCCTTCTCTTTTTCTAAGCATTACAAAGGTCACCTAACTCAGACCTGCATCCCTATCTCAGCCTGTCCAAAGACGTCAGTTTCCTTAAAAAGTTATTTCTTTATTTTCTCTTCTTCAGTCACACAATAGTCAGCTCTTGGATTGGCCAAGAATTGTGCCCACTTCTGTACGGCACCCACAACAAACCCTTTGGGCCCTCTTCACTTTTGCTACCAAACAAGCTCATTTGGTGATCTCACCAGCTCCAGTGAGTTCAACTATCATCTCTACCACTTATAATTCCTCTATTTATTTATCCAACCCTAGTCTTTATCCACACAGATTCATCCTCAACTCCTCGATACGTTGTCAAATCTTGTTTCTCCCTTCAAAACTTATCTCATACACATCCTCTTCTTTCCATTCTCATAGCTAGCATTTTAGATCAAGTCTTTATTACCTCTCATCTGGGCTACTACAATAGCTTCTAAATAGGCTCCCTGCCTCGTCTCTCCACCTAGCTGCCAAAGTGATTTTCCTAAAGCATAGGTCCAACCCATTTGGGTGCCATTCCCCACCACACACACACTCAAACTCCATTGGTTCCCTACTACCTCTTTGTTTGACAAGAAAAACTCTTCACAACCTGGCTCCTTTGTACTTTTCCAGTCTTCTTACAAAGTACTGCCCTCCACTGGCTGCACAAGCTTACTGACTGGTCCTCAAACATGACATTACATCTCCTGTCTCTAGCTGTCTCTATGCCTAAAAGGCTGTCCTCCTTCATATCCAGCTCTAAGAAACCCTGGCTTTCTTCAAGACTCAGCTCAAATTCCACTTCCTGAAGATCCTTCCCAGTTGCCCCAGTTCCCAGGGCCTTCTCCTCCAAGATTACCTTCTATCTTCTTTATTTATCTTGTGCCAATGGCAAATCACTCTAGTATCTTTGCCAAAAAAAAAAAACCCAAATGAGATCACAAAAAGTGGCACAGTACTGAAGTGAGTGAACACCACCACCACCAACATATCATTTACATGATGTCTTCCCCCAGTATAATGAAGAAACTGAGAACTAAAGAAGTCACAGAGCAAATCAGTGGCAAAGCCAGAAGTATAGTTCTTAGCCAGCTAGATGGTGCAGTGATTAGAGCAATGGTCCTGGAGTCAGGAAACATAAGTCCAAATCCAGTCTCAGATACTTCCTAATTGTGCGACCTTGGACAAGTCTCTTAACCTCTGTCTGTCTCAGTCTCCTCTGTGGAATAGAGATAACACCTACCTCCCAGGATTGTTCTGAGGCTCAAATGAGAAAATATTTTAAAGTGTTTTAGCACAGTGCCTGGCACATAGTAGGCACTTCAATAGTTTTTTTTTTTCCTTTCTTCTTTTCCTTCAGTTTCCTTACTATAAAATTTTACAGTTGTTTCCTCAGCTGTAAAATGGGGGTAATAATAGCACCTACTTCAGAGGGTTGTTGTAAGGATCAAATGAAAGAATATTTGGAAAACATTTGGCTTTTACATGTACTCAGAATTTAGTGCAGTACCTAGTCCCCAGTTTCCTTCCTTCCCTCCTTCTTTCATCCTCTTCTTCCTTCCTTTCCTCTCTCTTTTTTTCTTCTTTCCTTCCTTTTTTCTTTTCTTTTTTCCTTCTTTCCCTCCTTCTTCTATTTCAGTCCTCTTTCTATTATACCCTGATCAAAGTTTAGTCTTGCCCCAAATTCCTTCTTGGACCTGATTTCCAGCAAATACAATGCCTGAAGAAAAAAAGGCAAGCATACACTTGAGAAAGGTATAAGCCTATCCCTTAGGACTGGCTAAGAAACAGGAGAAAGAGGACCTAGAATAATTAACACTTTGCTATTCACCAATGTTTGGTATTACCAGGCAAAAAAATAAGAAAACAAAAACCCAAATGTCTGTATTTCAATCCTCTGCCAGTGCTTAAGTGAACTCAGGCATAAATCTCTACCCATAACAATATAGCTTGTTGTTGTTCAGCCGTTTTCAGTTGTGTCCAATTCTATGACCCTTTTGGGAGTTTTCTTGGCAAAGATACTGGAGTGGTTTGCCATTTCCTCCTCCAGCTTGTTTTACAGATGAGGTAAACTGAGGCAAACAGCATTAAGTGACTTGGCCAGGGTCACACAGCTAGTTAGTGTCTGGGGCCAGATTTGAACTTGGGAAGATGAGTCTTCCTGACTCCAGACTTTCTATAACCACTACACCATCTAGCTGCCACAACAATATAGCTAGGTTGCAATTAATGCAAATTCAAATAATGCAAAATTTAATCTGGTACAAATATGAAATACCAGATTGCATTTTATGTAAGCCAAAATGTGAATAAAGCTGTCTACACCTACCAGTTTATGTATGAAGATTTAAAGAAAGAGAAGACAATCCAGTCTATAATGCTAAAATATTTCTAAAAATGTTTTTGTCATATGATCAGGGTAGGCTTATCTTTTAGGTATGCTATTGTAATTTTAATTTTGCTTTTTATAATAATTATATTACTTTGCAATGAACTTGACTCAAAAGTACATTTTTTCTTATCCTTTCTTATTATATTACATTAATAAATTTTTAAAACTTATTTTTAAATTTTTTCCTTGTATATTTCCATTGGGCTGGAACCAATTACCTTATTTTACATATAATTATAACTTCAAATAGTGTGAGTTAAATAATGCTTCTCAGGATCCATTGTTCACACCAAGCAAGATCTAGCTACAATAGATTCCCCCACTAACCAAAATTTATACTCAAAAACATCTCCCAATTCAGAAACCCTTACTTTTTCCCCATGGCACTTTACCCAGGAGAAGTACATGGAGCTGTCTTTGCAGGGTGAGGATTTTTTGTTTTGTTTTTAATAAATCTGCCTCTAAAATCCCCATTTCCACTTGTCTCAGATTGAGCATGGTCAGAATAGTACCATGGACAGAACACAGACTAGCGTCAAAGCAATTGGGTTCCCTGTTGCTTACTTGTTACGTGACCTGGGGAAGTCACTTAAGTTCCTCAGGCCTCAGTTTCTTCATCTGCAAAATGAGAAATGGACTAGGTTCTTTGCAACTTTAGATCTATGAACCTGTCCACTCTGTTTAGGCTTCTTAAAAACTTGAATGAAAAGCTGTTTTTGCAGCAAGGCAGAACGTCTACCTTGAATTCTTGTCTCCTTCCTTATTCTGAACAGCTGGTCTCTGGAGGAAACACTGAGGCTGACAACTTTGTGCAGCAATGCCTTACTTAAATCCAATTCATGAGCAAGTCAAATCATCACCCTCATGATTTCTTTGGCTTTTAAGGACAACATCCTGAGGAGCCTAAAAAGAAATCATGGGGTTTTCTTTACTCTTCTTCCTTGAGGCAAAACAAAAAACCAAAAACAAACAAAAAACAAAAACAAAAACATTAATGAGACAGCTCTCTGCTTCTCCTTAAGGCATCAATAGTCTTTCTAGTTCCTTTGAGTAAAATGTGCTTCCCTAAAAAAAAGGCAAGTAGACGCTACATTAAAGGTCCTTCAAAAACAATGGAAAGGGTACTAACTTGGAGTCACAGGACCTTAGTTCTTATTCTATCCACGGCACATTTCCCTTCATTCTAGACCTCTTCCTCTTGTGATCAGTTCACCTTCTGGCTCTCACAGAGACCTGGTTCACCCTAGGAGACACTGCTCCCCTGACCATCCACTCTGGTACTAGTTGTACCTTCTCTCTTACCCATTGACATACTAATTGATCATACAGGGAGAGTTGCATGTTCTTTAGTCCTTATTCATTGCTCCTTCTGTATCCTCCCTCTACATCTATCCCCAGTAAACTCTCCTCCTTGGAAGTTTATTCTACTAAACATATCATTCACTCCAAATCCTGAGAGAGGTCATCTATTAGTCCTTTCCCCTTCCATCAGGAGTCCAGAATCTGAACCAGCCTTCTTCATAATTCCAGTCCTCATCTAGGTCCCTTCAGCATACTTGTCAGTGTTTCTTTAAACCCACCCCCAACCTCCCAATTCCTCAGTCTTCTCAACACCTTTTACCTACTCCTTTTAGGTATCGGAGCCACATACAGAGAGGGCCATGCCCACGATATTACTGTTATTGTTCAGTCATTTCAATTGTGTTTGACTCTTCATGGTCCCATTTGGTGTTTTCTTGACAAAGATACTAGAGTGGTTTGCCATTACCTTCACCAGCTCATTTTATTTTTTTCCCCCATTTATTTCTTTTATTTTTTTATTTACAGAATAAAACAAGCATTTCCATAACATAGTATAATAAAGAAGATGATTACACACAAACTGCATATCTATTATGTACAACTTGCTATTCCTTTTAAATGCATAATAAAGTTATCATCTAATTTTTAAATTTTTTTCTTCCTTCTCCTCCCCCCCACCCTAGAAGATGGCTACCATTAGACACAAACAGGTGTATGTATATACACACAAATATATGTATATATATATGTATATGTATGTGTAAAATTATTATATATCTTTCTATTTGTCATTTCTCTCTCTGGATGCAAATGGCATCTTTCTTCACATGTCCTTTATAGTTAATTTTTCAGTGAATAAGTCATTTTGACTATTGTAAATACCAGCTGATATTATAGATGAGGAAACTGAGGCAAACACTGGATTAAGTCACTTGCCCAGGGTCTCACAGTTAGTAAATGTCTGAGGCCAGATTGAACTCATGAATCTTCCTGACTTTAGGCCTGGCACTCAATCTATTGCACCATCTAGTTGCTTTTGCCATCATCCACCAATTCTCTATTTTCATGCTGAATAATTCAGAAATTCCCATATCTGACCATAATTTCCTATAATTTCATCTGTCCTCATGTCTCACTCACTCCTCCCTAACCTAATCTTCATCTTTCCCGTAACCTCAAGGCTCTCCACCACTCAGTACTATCTCAATAGTTACTCTGCTGTGGTTTCACTTTCCTACCTTCCCAATCTCTACCCCATGGTTCCTAAAGTTAACTAGCTTAACATGAAACCACCTTCTATTCTCCAATACTTCACCCTCTTCTCCTATCATGACTCATATCTCACCAAATCTCAAGTCTGAATTACTCCTCCCATCAACCTCCTGCACTCCAATTCATTGCTTCTGAACTAAAAGGAAATCACACAACCAAGTTGACTGCATCCTCTACAAATTTATGTTATCTAATCTCAATGAGTCCCTCACTGCAAGACACTAGGCAATCTTTTTACTCCTTCATAATTGGAGTCTCTATGGCAATCTCCATAACAGCAATTTCAAATCTTCCACTTCAAACTTAACCCTCATGCCATTCCCTTACCCCAACCTCTCCACAGATGACCTATATTGATATTTCATTGAGAAAACAGAGGTCATTGTTGATCTTTTTTGGTCTCCTCTTCTCCACATCTCAAAACTCCTTGGTATCATTCTCCATTCTCTCTTCTTTTACTCCAGTCTGATAAAGACTGATAAAGACCCTTCTCACCAAGGTCAACCCTTCTGCACAAACTCTTGATCCCATCTTCTCAGAGTAGGCTCTCACAGTAAGCTCCTTAAAGTCGGAGACTGTTTATCTTTGTCTTTGAGTTACCAGTGCCTAGCTACTAGTGTCTGGTACAGAGTAGGCACTTAATAAATGCTAATTGATTGATTGAAACATATACCTTTACTATAATAGTATGTATTATAATTTAATTTTGCCTATATCTACTGCATTTTACACGTGGAAGTACAGATAGTGGAACATTTTTTCCAAGCCTGCACTAATTTAATCTTCCTGAAATATTGATTTTTTATTGTCATCCAATGAAGAATTTACTCTCTTCCCCCAACTATGTATGACTAAGTCTTTAGAAGCTGCTATTTTCAATTTAAAAAAACAAACAAAACTCTGTTCTGTTGTCTATACCTGTTCATAGAGAATTCCCAGAGCAGGCTGGGAACATCCCAGTTGTTCTTTCAGCATCTTGAGAATACCAATGCATCACTGATGTTTCTATCGATTGTCTCTTATTCTTACTATATTATATGACTGCCTATCTTTTAGTTTGGTCATATACAACTTCAGTAATGTTTTTATACCATTTATCATGCACAAATGATTATTAATAATATACTTAAGCTTGCTTATGATTCAAGTTGTCTTTCTATTGCCTTTTGAGTTATCTGAATGGAAATTCAACCCGAGTACCTTTAGGCTTTGTCTGGCTATATCGACTTGTAGAAATGTCTCTGGTCAGGTAGGAGAGATGATGACCTTGTCCTGTCATCTCTGTCATTTTGTCTCTGTCATTTTTCCTTGCCCATTCTTCTACATTGAAGAGTGCAAAAGATTTAGAAGTAGAAAACTAAGGGGCTCCTGGACCCCAAAACTATTTATTAGTTATTAAGTAAATAATTCTTAATGGATTATGAGCAGTCTATCTTACAATGATTAAAGTCAAGAAGCATTGGGAAGATTCACCATAAACTAGAATGATCCAAACACCTGGATGAGAAATTTTAGTCCAAAGGAAAGAATAGAACCAGAGTAGGCCCTGTAAGGGTCCTACTCTTTGTTCTAAAAAGTATGCTATCTGAGCCATAGAATCTCTTGCTAGGGAGCTGAGCTGGCTCAAAAAAGAAAAAGCCAGGCTATTCCTCAAGGGAAGAAAAAAAAGTTCCAAGAAGGGCCTCCCGTCCCCTCCACAGGCTGCCATAGGTAGTACGGCTGACATTTGCTTTTGAAAAATAGCCATTTTTTTTTTAAAAAAAAGTTCCCAACTTTTGAACTGAAAAAATTGTAGAAGAACCCACTCTTCTCATGAAGAAGAGATAGGCAAGGATTTCACCAGAACCAAAAGCTGGGAGCAGAGAGAAGTTCTATAGCCATGGGCTAAGTAATATCATATTTGGCATTTTCTGGTGGAGACTACCCATATAGCAGAATTTGGTTGTTCAATCATTTTTCAGTCCTGTCCAACTCTTCATGAGCTCACTAGGGTTTTCTTGGCAAAGATATGCAGTGGTTTGCCATTTCCTTTTCCAGCTCATTTACAGATGAGGAAACTGAGGCAAATGGTGTTAAGTGATTTGCCCAGGGTCACATAACTAATAAGTCTCTGAGGCCAGATTTGAACTCAGGAAGATGAATCTTCCTGACTCTAGGCCCAGCACTCTATCCACTACAACATCTAGCTGCCCATTTAGCAGAATTGTATCTAGCAAAGTCCAATCTAGCAGAGCAACATTCAGTGAAGACAACATACCTAGCAGAGGCTATGTGACTGGAAGTACAGTGGAGAAATGTGAGGTACAGTTGTGTCTAGCCATGATTCCCAGAGACAACAAAGAGGTCCTTATGTCCATCAGGGACCAGTTGGAATAACTCAACATCACCAGAAGACATTATCAGCCATGCAGTACCAGAAATAGGAGCTACCCTTCCCCATGCCAATGTCCTGACCATATGTTTTCTCTACTTACAATGATTTTCCCTGTATGTTCCCTACAGGTATCTATCCTTCCCACTGATAGGACATGTATTTGTAGAGGAATATGTCCCAGATTAAGGATGAGAAATATTTTATTGTTATTTTGAGTTAACATATTGTTGTTGACTCAATAATATAAAATGAAATGTTATTTCACAAAATGATTTCACTTTGAATTGTATATTCTGGTTAAATACTAAAAGTAAACACATCAGTGGGAGTTCAGGGACTACGATTTTGAGTGTATATGGACCTAGTGAGTATCTTGAATCTGGGGTAGCCGTCTCTGGGGGACCCACCCTCATAGTTACAGGGTCCTCCCAGGCAACACATGTGATTTTGACTCTTTTGAGAGCATGATATTCCATAATTCTCAGCAATATCACATTATGAAGTGAAAGAAATGGACTTGTACAAAGAGAGTGAACAGTTTGAGGTTACTGAAAGCCCTGCACAATTTCCCAAAGGTGATCCATCCCATTTTGTTACTGCTGCTCTCTTCTGGGCCCAGATCAATTATCAATCACCTACAGTATTTGTCTAAGTTATGCATCTTCACAGACTTCCTTTCCAGCTACGTGTCATATTCAAGACAGTGTGCATTTTTTAACCACTTTGATATTTTGATAGTTTACTGAGTTCTTCCTCTTAGTGGTCTTAGAAGGCTTGATAAGAACTACAATCCCCATTTTGCAAATGGGGAACTTGAGGCTCAGAGAGGATATGCAACATGGGATCATAGATTTTAGAACTAGGAGAGACCTTAGACATCATCTAGTCCAGGCTTCCTATTTTACAGATGAGGAAACTGAGGCCTAAAGTGGTTAAGGTACAGTTACATTTACAGATGAGGAAATAGAGGCAACCATTCCTTAAGCGATTTGTGGGAGGTTATGCAGTTGGTACGTAAATCAAACAAAATTCAAACCTGAATTTGGAGTCAGGGGATTTGGGTTCAAATCCTGGCTCTGACATTCACTACCTGTGTGACTTAAGCAAAGTCATTTGTCCACCCTGGGCCTTAGTTACCTTATCCATAAAATCTGTGGACCAGACTGGATGATCTCTAAGGTCATTCCCAGCCAGTGGTCAGAACTTGAACCCAAATCTTCAACTCCAAGTCCAAGGCTCATGCTTTTATTCTATGTTGACTTTTTGATGTATAAATAAAAGAATGCTTGATGGGTTATCAGAGGTAAGCATGAAATCTATATCTTTTAGCCTAAAACTGAGTAAATTCAAGATTTGCACATCCATAAGCAATTCAATACATTCAACTCAACATCATTAAATTAAAAAACATTTCCTGCACGTACTGTTTCTACATCAGTTGAGTGTCTTAAATATGAATTTTAGGATGTGGGAGGCGTTAGGGCCAGGAGGAATCTGAAGCTTTCCATTAACTTGCTGCATCTTGGCAACCTCCAACACAACCTCCCCAACTGCTCTTTGTTTTGTTTGCTTGTAGAGCTGAGCTTAAATCCAAATTCAGCTGTGAATCATTAAAAGGGGGATTTTTCTCAAAACCACTGATTTGTCTTTGGACAACTGGCAGCCACTGCCCATGCCTGCATGGCATTATTCTCCACGACAAAGCTGTCAGGGAAAGAGGCAGACCAGCAGAGGCTGCCAGCTTTTGGCTCGAGCTCCAGGGTAGGTGGTCACTTCTGAGGCCCCTCTGGGATTGTCCTCGTTTCAGATCAATCAAAACAAATAAAAAGCAAAATGCCATTGTAAGGGGAAACACCATAAGATTATTCCTCTTCTCCTCAGATATTTTGCTTTTTCGCTATTTGTATGGGGAGGCAATGTTCCCACCTGCTTCTGATCTGGGCCAGGAGGGAGGGCAGATAGTTTGAGATAGTCACTTAGGCAAGAATATTTTATTAACCAGAAAACTGGTTCTTTTGCCTCTCTGTTT
Source organism: Vombatus ursinus (assembly GCF_900497805.2). Classification (NCBI taxonomy): domain Eukaryota; kingdom Metazoa; phylum Chordata; class Mammalia; order Diprotodontia; family Vombatidae; genus Vombatus; species Vombatus ursinus. The sequence continues at coordinate 20,932,997 of NW_020955033.1, read as the reverse complement.
TTATAAGTATGGTTTACTTTCTCTATTTTCTCTTAAATAGTACTTAACTATATACTTCATAGATGTTTTATTCATGCAGACAAGCAATATCCTTTACGTGAAAGTACAATAGCTAGAAAGTCAGTGGGAATCATGCAGCTAACCTTTGGTGGAATATTTTTTTTTAATTGTAGGGTCAATAATAACAACTTTTGTGATTACCTGTGTTTAGTTAGATTTGACCAAATCTCATGCTTCAACATAAAAATTCACATCTTCAGAACCCAAGAAGGATTTCTCTCCCCTACTATCTTCAGTTAGAAGGAGAAGGCTGTGTAACTGGAGAAACATATTATGTCCTCAGGAACTGGTCGCAATGTACTTATTTTTCACCTCTCCTTTTGTATAATAAGCAGATTTCTTAGTTGTACAGACATATATACTCTATTAATTCAATTCACTTGGGCCGTGGGCTACGAAGGATTTAGAGATGTAAAAAACAGAATTCCTGCCTTCAAGTTCTAGTGAAGGTTTATTTTATCTACTTCCTCTCCCTCTCACATAGAGAAAGAAGCAACTTTGCACTCGGTAGGGAAAGGTTGCCAGTACTACCCAGCCTCTAGCAGCCTCCTGTTGTTGGGATGACATTTACGTGGTTGAGGATGGTCACCAGTAGGGGGGAAAAAGTGAAGGCATCCTCTGTATCAAAGAGTACACTTATAGAGAATCAACCTAAACCAGTAATAAGGTAGTTAAAAGATTACTTCTCTATCTATCCTGGTCTTTAGAGCTGAAATAGCCCTGAGGCTATGAGCTAAAAGAGGTGACTAGACCTCCAATAAAATGAGGAAGGGAAGGGAAGAGTCCACATATCATCTGAATACCAGCTGAGGGAAGTCTAAAAAAGATAACATATCAAAGGATCACAGTTTAGTGGAAAGAGCAGCTCACAAAGTATAGTAGTGGCATAGAAGGGTAGTAATCAACAGTGTCAGATGCTGGGAAGCATCTGGGAATTCTGCCTTCAGGTCATGAATTGTCCTGTGTTACATATGTTCTCTCACCACATGTGTTTTCTGGCCTATATGATCCCTAGACATATGCTTCCTCTATGTGTGCTCCCCAGCCATAAATGTCCCCTGGCCACATATGTTCCCTATGTTAATCTCTCAGCCTTGGATGACAAGGAGGTCAATACCATAGCAAACTTTTGGAGGATATACTGCAATATTTACTGAGAGAATTTTTAAAACTTTTAAAAAATTAATAATTTGAAAGTCAACATAAACATCTCCATATACAAGAGTCATAAAGAGAGTTGTATGTGAAACTATGAAGCTATTAGGTACAGCTTTATTTTAAGCACATATTAAATTTAACATGGTAGTTCCAACACTGCCCTATATATCCCTGTGGCATCCCAGGCCATCACCAGTCATCTTGACTTTTGTCTTGCCTTTGGACTTTGATGACTCCTGAGGAGAAAGTGAGGCTGACAACTTTGTGTAGCTCTGCTTCACTTAAATCCAATCTGCAAGTAAGTCAGGATAGCACCTTCATGACGTCATTGGTCCTCTTTGAGAACAAAGGACAAACAATAAAACAACAACATCTCCTTGTCCCCTTCTGTACTTCTTTCTGCTTTCTTTTGTGTTTATAAATATTTCATTTTTTTCCTTTTTTTTCCATTCACTATCACTCTGCCCACTTCTCCCTCCTCTGCCACAATATTGCCCTCATTGAAGGAATTTTTAAATACTCATTTTATTGTGATCTTAAATTGTATATGTTGTTTTGAAATAGAAGTCACTGGTTCATCTGAGGGCTTGTGATCATTAATTTGTAATCATTAAGATATGAAACCAAATCAGGTTTTAAAAGTTTGGAAGCAGATGTTACTGCCACTTTTCATGTCAACAGAGAAAGAGTTTGCCAAGAGAAATAGGTACAATCAAGTGATATCTTTCACTGTAGGTTGACCAATTCTAATGTCAATTTGGTTTTTTTTTTTTTGTAAACTCACATCTTTTTTTAGGTTTGATTACTATATTTTGGTGTTTTTTAATATACTACAATTGCTTCCCAGCCACCACTATCCAATAGTACTCTCCCTTATATAATCAACAACAATAATTTCTTAAAAGAAAGAAAAAAAAACACTTAATCAAAACTAACAGCACCTGAGAGAATATTTGACAATTCACATCTGTAGGTCACCACATCTCTATGGAAAGGAAAAAATCATGTTCCTTTATCAGGGATCTAGAACCAATGTTGGTCATTGCATTTGATCAGAATTCTGGGGTCTTTTAGTGTTGTCTCCATTTGTATTACTGTAGAAATGGAGATAGAAAAACTATATTAAAGAATCCTTTGTCTTCAGAAGCTTATATTCTAATGGGGGACACAAAGTTATTAAAGACAGGAAGGAATAGCATTTGGGAAAATGAGGAAAGATTTCCTGGAACTAAGCTGGGTCTTTAAGGAACCTAAGGATTCTAAGAAGCAAAAGGGCAAGGGAGGAAAACAAAGGTATAAAGGAGGAGAAATTTCAAGTGTGAAGAACAGCAAGAAAGTTAGTTTGGCTAGGCGATAGAGTTTGTGAAGGTAAATAGTGTATAATAAGTTTGCAAAGGTAGGTTGGATATGGGTTCTCGAGGCCTTTAAAGAATAAACTTTTTAACCTAATTCTAGAACAGAGATTCTTATCCAAGGATCTATGAACTATGTATGTGGGTGTGTTGTAAACGTGTGTGTGTGTACACACACATACATACACATGTTTTTATGTATGTCTATATGTGTGTATATTATATGTATATGTATATATTGTATATAAATATGTGTATATATGTATACATACATGTACACACATATATATCATAGTTGTATCATAATAGAATTGCTTTCTTTTATAATCTCATATATTTCGTTTTGTGCAAAGATGTGGTCCAAAGGTTTCCTAGGCTTCAGTGGGGTGCCACAAAAGAGGTTAAGAACCTCTGTTCTAGAAGAAGGAGGAAGCCACTAGAGGTTTCTGAGTAGGTAAGGGACATGAACAGAAATGTAATTTAGGATGATCATTATACAATTTGAAACAGTGCTCCAAAAGCTACTAAACTTCCCAATTGGTGCCCAAGTTATGGTAGAGCCTCCCAAGCTTATATTGGTCTGATCCACTATAGCCAGATACACTGTATGCTGACCCCAACATCCTGATGCCATTTTAGTCTTCTTCAAGCATGAAGAACAAATAACAACAAACCAATTATACTACACATAGGCCTATGGCCCCTGAGAGATTAAAAAAGGAGAAAAAAAGAGTAAATAGACACGGAAATATGTATAACAACCTTTTTTGAAGTAGCCCAAAATTGGAGATTATGGAGCTACCCTCCTACTAGGGAATAACTAAACAAATTATAGCATATGAATGTCCTAGAATATTATTGTGTCATAAAAAGGACAGTTTCAGAGGAAACTTGGAAGATTTCTATGAACTGATACAGAGAAAAGTAAGCAGAACTATAAGAACAGCTTATACAATGGAAAAAAAAATACCAACTTTAAAAGACTTGAGAACAACGATCAATACAATTACAATACATGAGTCCAGAAGACTGAAGATGAAACATACTACTCACCTCCTGCCAGAAAGGTGATAAATTTAAAATATAGAGACATACACTTTTTTGGCATTAGCCAATGCGTACATTTGTTTTGCTGGACTATGCATGTTTATGTAATGAAGATTATATTTTGTTGGGGGTTTTTTTTGAGGGGTTTTGGTGGTGATAGTTTTTTATTATAATATTTCATTTTTCTCCAATTACATGTTAAAACAATTTTTAAAGTTTTTTTTAAAGTTTTGAGTTTTAAATTCTATCCTTCACTCCCTCACTTCCTTCCTCCCTGAGACAATAAGCAATCCAATGTAGTTTATACATGTGTAATCATGTAAAACATTTCCATATTAGTCATTTTGTGTAAGGGAGGAGGTGAAATAGAGGAGAGAAATAGCATGCTTCAGTCTGTATTCAGACACTATCAGCTCTTTCTCTGGAGGTGGATAGCATGCTTCATCATGAGTCCTTTGGGGAAGTCTTGAATCATTTCATTACTGAGAATAGCTAAGTCATTCACAGTTGATCATCATAACTATGTTGCTGTTATTGTGCATGATTTTCTGGTTCTGCTCATTGCAGAACTTTGCAGTAGTTCATGTAAGTCTTTCCAGGTTTTTCTGAAGTCATCCTGCTTGTCATTTCTATATTCTATCCACAATAATATTCTATCACAATCATATACCATAGCTTGTTTAGCCATTGCCCAGTTGTTGGGCATCCTCTCAATTTCTAATTCTCATGCAGGTTGTGGTGGTTTTTGTTATTCAGTGGGAGGAGCACTGGAAGGTGTGGATTAAAAGTGCACATAAAAATAAATAAGGGAAAACAGTTTGGGAAGCTATTACAATAGTCCAGATGAGGGATGATGACAACTTAAACTAAGGTGGTGACCATGTGAATAGAGAAAAGAGAAGAGGGGTCAGAGGTATAGAAGAATCAAAAATATTTTCCAACTGATTGTCTATGTAGGGTGAGGAAGAATGAGGAGTCATTGATAGCTCAGACATTGTGAACATGCGTCATAGGAAGGATAGTGGTATCTTCAAAAGAAATAGGGAAGTTTGAAAAAGTGTTGGGTTTGGGGAGAAAGATAATGAATTCTGTTTTGGGTTTGTGAACTTGAGATGCCTAAAGGACATTGAGTTTGAAATGTCCATTAGGCAGTTGTTGATATAGGATTAGAGCTCAGGAGAGAAAATAAAGATTTATATAAAGATTTTGAGTTATTTACATACTGATGGCAATTAAATCCACCAGAGATGAAAAGATCACCAAGACAAAGGGTGTAGAGATAGAAGGGGGAAAGGGGATCCACACTTGGGCTATACTTGCAGGATATGGCTGATCCTTCAGCAAAGAATAGTGACAAGTGGTGAGACAGATAAGAGGAGAAACAAAAGAGAATAGTATCCATGATATCACAAAAACTCAGAAAAGAGAGAAAATGCAGGTGGATTGTCAAACGCTACAAAGAGGACAAGAAGGAAAAAGGACAGAAGTTGGATTTGACAATTAAGATATCATTGCTAATATTGGAGAGAGCAGTTTCATTTAAGTGATGATGTTGGAAACTATAATGTAAAAGTTGAGAGTGTGTGGGAGGAAAGGAAGTAGAAGAAATAAGGATAGCTTTTGCCAAGAGTCTGACAATGAAAAGGAGGTGATATATAAGATAACTTGAGTAGATGGTAGGGTCAACTGAGGATGTTTTTAAGAACGTGGAAGAAATAAAAGAAATGAGTAGATGGGAAGGAACCAGTAAAAAGGGGAAAAAATGGAAGATTAGCATCTGCTCAGAGAAGTCTTTACATGTTTCTCTAAATTCCTAATATTTGTCATTCTTCAAAGTGTGATAACATTTCATTATATTCCTATATCCCAGTTTATTCAACCATTCAGCACTTACTTTGTTTAGATTTATGCTACTGAGAAGTTCTGCTAAAAAATACTCTGTTTTACATGAACTTTTCTATCATTGACCTGTTTAGTGCATGTTCCCAGTAATGGGTTCAAAGGGTATGGACAAGTTAATAGGCTCTCATATAATTCCGTTTTGTCTTCCAAAGATATTAGTGAGCCTATCTTTCCGTAGACCCTCCAACATTGACTGCTTTCACGTTTTATCTTCTTTGCTTATTTAATGAGGTGTTATCTCTGAGTTGGTTTACTTTGCATTTCTCTTATCATTAGTGATTGAGTATTTCTTTTCTTTTAATTGCTGATAGATTCTATATCTTTTTTTTTTAAAGAACCCATATCTGGGTAATAATTCTTGGTCTAATAAACTTATGCCATTTTCCTATGTGTCTTGCATGACAAACAAGAAATACTTGTTGCAAAGATCTTTTCCTGAATGCTAGCTTTTCTTCTTATCCTGCCTGCATTAATCTTGTTCATGCAAAAGATTTTAATTTTTTATAATCAAAGATTACTATTCTTTGTTTTTGATCTCCTTTATCTTTTGTCTGGATAAAACAAGGATGTCTCTCCCTAACCATAACTGTGAAGGTTAACTCATGTTCCTCTATTTTTATGATATCTTTTATATTATATTCATTTGGAACTTATCGAAGTATTTGGTATAAAATGCTTATGTAAATCTCTTTTCTTACAAACATCCTACCAGTTTCCCCAGAAATCCTGGTTGAATAAGAAGCTCTTTTCTCAAGAGATTACATTTATCAAACATCGTTTCCTTTATTTATTGGCTTCAAGGCCTATTCTACTGGTTTGCCTCTCTATTTCTTAGCAAGTACCAAAGAGATTTTATAATTGCTATTTAATATTATGGTTTAAAATCTAGGTCTCATAGGTATCATTCTAGGTCTCCTTCATGCTGTTCTTCTTTCACTATTTCTTTTGATATTCTTGATCCTTTATTACCTTAAATGTATTTTTTATTATTTATTCTAGTCCTATGAAGTTGCCCCTTGGTAGTTTGACTATTGTAGGACTAAATCTGTAGACTAACTTAAGACTAATCTATAATTAGCTAAATGATTAATCATTTTTATTATATTAGCTTGATTGAGTCATGAATTTTAAATATCTTCTCAATTGTCTGCTTTCCTCTATTTTACAAAATATATTTCATAATTATATTCAAAGAAGTCCTCCGTAATTGTATTTATTTAAAGCTTGGTCAGGTAACAACCAGTTATTTTTGAGTTTTTTTGTTGTTGTTGTTTGACTGGATGCCCCTTTCTATCACTTCTTCTGAGATTTGTTAATATTATACAGAAATGCTGATGATGTTTGTGGATTTATTTTGTATCCTAATACCTTGGTAAAGATATTAATAATCTTGATTAATTTCTTCACTGATTCTCTGGAGTTTTCTAAGTAAGTTATTGTTATCATATTTTCTATAATTAGCTATCATTTTGCCCCTTCTTTTCTGATGTTTAATCCTTTGATTTCTTTCCTTAGTCTTACTGGGATAGCTAGCATTTCTAGTACCATGTCATTGTAGATGTGATTCTAAAGCCAAGACCCTTTAAGTTCAGGTTCTTTATTGGGATGAAATGAGGCACTCACAAATCACTGAACATTTAACAAAGGAGAAGGTTTACTTTGGTCTAACACAAAGATATGCAACAAGGATACAGTGGCACATAGCTTCTCTAGACATAGTCCCCACTTGTCTCCTTCTGGAAATACTTCTGGTGAGTCAGTCATGAGCATATGGTGAATTTCATGGTCTCAGACACCCATCAAGTCTGATCAGTGTAGACTACATGCAATTGGGACCTTTTATGTCCCCAGACCAAGAAGCTGCATCAGGGAAGTTGGGGCCAATCAAATTGAAAGGGGAGAAGAAGCTATGTCAAAGCCAAGGAAGCTGCATTAAGAAACTGTGGGTCCTATTACATATGTCATCTAGTAATGAGGGTCTATCCTTGCTTTAACTCTGAACTTATTAGGATACATTCCAATGTTTCTCTCTTATAAATGATGCTAGCTCTTAGTTTTAATTACATACTTTTCGTGATATTAACAAGTTTCTTATATGCCTATGATTTTTAGGGTTTTAACATAATAAATTATATAAATTATAAATTAAATAAGTAAAAATAACTAAATGCTCTATCTTTCCAAAAACCTTTTTCTGTATTTATTTTCATGATCATATAGTTCTATTATTTATAGAATTAGTTATACTAATTGTTTTCTTAATTTTAAATCATACATATAAAATACAACTTGGTCATAATCAATTTTAAAAAATATATATTGCCATAGTTTCTTAGCCAAAAATATATATAATTTTTATCAATATTAATTAGTGATGTTAGTCTATAGTTTTCTTTATCTACTTTATACTTCCCTCTCAAAAGTATTAGCCATGTATTTGCAACACAAAAAGAGGTTAGTAGGATGCTTTCTTCATTATTAAAAATTTGAAGAATAGGTATTACTCCTTAAGCATTTGATGAAATGCTATTTTAAAGCTACCTACACTACCTCAACTCTTCTTTGGGGCATGCTCATTTTCTCTTCTTAAGATTAGATTGATATTTATGTTTTGTTTGGTTATATTAAGTATTATTTCTGTGGTTGCCACCCATGTCCTTTAAATTCTTAGTTTTGCTCTCATGTAATTGTGAATATTATACTTATTTCCATTTTATTTACTTTAAATTTACCACATTCACTTTTGTTTTGACATCTTGATTTTACTTTCTCAAGTTAACTAATGGTTTATCCATCTCATTAGTACTTTTTAAAATAGTCTTTGGTTCAATTACCACTGCAGCAGTCATTTTCATTATCACCTTATTTTTTTAAATTTTGTTTTTGGGAATTCTTTTAGGGTTTTTTTGTTGGTTTTCTGATTTTTTAAAATTGTATGCCAAGTTCATTGATACTTTCCTACATTTATATATATATATATATTTATATTTTATATATATATATATTTATATATATTTTCAGAAATAATATTTCCTCTGATGACAGCTTTACATGTACCCCCAAAATACTGTTATGCTATCTCATTGTTTTCTCGTTTCCTTCAAAATAATTATTGTATTTCTGGGATGTTCATTTACCAACTCGTAATTTAAGATGTTATCATTTAGCATTCTGTTAGGAGGGTATCTTTTCTACAATTGAAGTATATATTTAATATGTCTAACATTTATTTAAGCTATCTTTATGTTATATCACATCAACATTTTTGTCAAAGTGTCATGTGATGCAGAGAAATTTGTATAATCTTTAATATTCCTATTTACTAATCACCAAAAGTCCTTCAAATTAAAATTTTACAACCATCCTTTGAGTTTTGTATTTTCTTTCTTGATTATTTCTTGTTATCTAATTTGGTAAGATCATTAAACTCTTTAAGAATTATTGTTATTATCAATGTATTTTTTGAAATTCATTTAGCTTATGCTTTAAGAACTGAGATGTTATGCCATTTGGTGCGTATATTTAATTATGCTATTATTTTATAGTATAATGCCTTGAAGTATAATATAATTTTTCTGTTTGTCTCCCTTGTCACCATCAGTTTTTATTTTTTCTGTATCTGAAATCATGATTGCAATTCCTGGATTGCATACATAACAATAAATCTTATTCTAGTCCTTCATTTTCACTCTATGTATCTTTGTAATTTAAATCTATTTCGGGTATGCAGAAAATTTTGGAGGGCTTTTTTCTTATTGTTACATTCCTATGTTATTTAGGAATTGTATCCATTCACATTTTTGAGAGAAGTGGTATCAAGAGTCATGGCCAAATTAATAAAAGGAGACTGAAATATTAATCTGATCTCAGAAAGAGAATATTAACTGGAAACTAAGGGGGAGCTTATCAACTGTGGGATGACTTAGCCAACTGTGATATTAATATAATGCGATACTATTGTACTGTAAGATCAAATTAGTTAGCATACACAAAGTGCTTTACAAACTTTAAAGTCTACATACATGCTGGCTATATACGAAATGACGAGAGTGACAGTTTGTATGAAATGATGCAAAGTGAAGTAAAAAGAACCAGGAAAACAACTTATAAATGAGAAAGACATTAGAAAGACTAATTTTGAAAGACTTAGGAACTCTAATCAACCCAATGACTGACCATGATTCCAAAGGACTCAAAATGAAACATACTATTCATCTCCTGATCAAGAAGTGATGGAATAAGATTACATGTTGAGACATGCTTTTTTGGACATGGCCAATAAAGGAATTTATTTTGTGTGACTGAATATTTATTATCAGGATCTTGTTTTTCTTTTTCTCAGTGGGGTAGGTGAGAGGAGAAGAGAATAGATTTTTGGCAAATGAAATCAATTGGTTTTTTTTTAAATAGCATATTCAAATTTTTCTTCTGATTTCTCATATCCAATAAGTACTCTTGGAAGATTGATGGCATTTTTCTTTGGTAAAAGTTCTTCCTCCTGATTGCCTACAATATTTGTTGTTTAATATTGAATACTAAAACCTTGACAACAGCATTTTTTGGTTACCTACACTTGACGTTTCTGTAAGTAACTTGTAGGTTCTACTGCTCTGCGCTTTGTCTTTCATTTCCATCATGTCTAGGCATTTTCTTGTATGATTTCCTCAAGAAGAATATTCAGATCTTTTTGTTCAGGGAAAATTATGATCAATTACTATCATTAAGATCAATACCTTTGGCTTGTAGAGATTTAGTGTTTACTTTGAATTTTGCTGTATTTTGATATCATTCAATAATATTCCCATCATTACATTTTGGAGTTTTAAGTCTGATGTTATCCTTTTTCAGAGAAACTATTTTTCTTGAAGAGTTTCTCCACTATCTGCCCTAAAGTTTTTATTCTTATATTTGCCTTTTAGATTTCTTCTTTGAGAGCTTTAATTTCCATCTGCATGTTCATCATTCTTTATTTTAATACTTTTGCATATTTTATACTCTGATTTGTCCTAAAATCCCAGATAGTAGCCTAGGCTTTGACTGCTGGATTTATAGTTCTCAAAGATGCTGTGTTTATATAATGTTTCTGACTTTTTGCCTATGAAATACCATTGGTTCTATAGACTCCATTCCCAATTCTAGCCCCTCCTGCCCTTCCTTGTTCTCATGCCCCACAAAACATAACATTGGTACTTAGAATTGTGTGGATAGCATATATGAATTGAAGGACAAAAGAATAGATTATGTATCTAGGAAAATCTCCATTACCACTAAAACAACATATACTTCCTCAGCACAACTCCAATCTCTCTAACATATGTACTACTGTCAAATGTATATATCACAACCCCTCCATGTTTTTTCAACTGTAGCATGTTGTCCATATAGTCCTGTAAGTCCTTCACAAAAGATCCACCCCACTGCTGCTGACCTTCTTCTAGAACAACAGTTCTTAAAGTGTTGTCTGGGGACCCCCAGAAGTCCCCAAGATCCCTTTAGTGACTACAAAATGTAAAAAATATTTGTATATTAATCCTGACATTCTGATCTCTAATGTTATAAGCATTGATAAATATAACCCACAAAAACAAAAGTTCTTGGTGGAGGGGCCTCAATAATTTTTACACATGAAAAGGGATCCTCAGACAAAAAAGTTCGAGAACCACTGCTCTAGATTTGACATTACATGGAAATTTATTAAGCTATCTTTCACTTATCCTCCATTCTTACTATATAACTGGCCCTTTTCCCTTTCTGGTCATACATCTTCCTGAATAATATCCTTTATTTTGCTTCTCCTTTGTTTGTGCTTTCATTCCCATATAGATGAAGGAACTATACAAATATAAGGTAGAAGCAGTAGTAGCAGTAGTAGTAGCAGCAGCAGCAGTGGCAGCAGCAGCATTTTGGCCTGTCCTTTTAAAATATGCTGACAAACCTTAGTTAACTAGATGAGCACAGGTACACCAGGAAGAATAATAGGACTCAAGTTAAATATTAGACTTTTATTCCCCCTACCTTCTCAAGGAAGGATTGTTCCCATAGAATTCTGAGGGTGCTTCTATTTAATGTTTTGGTTTCTCTCTGGATTATTCTAATTTTAGGAACCCTCAACTATTCATTGTCTCAGTCTGGCACCATCTTCCTATGTGACATACATTACTATTCATCTAAGATTGACTCTATACAACCCCACTTTTCCACATGCTTCGCATAATCAAAAGTAGTAGCTATGACTTAGTTAACATAGGATTTAGGTAAAGTCTTTGTTTTTATTTTAGATGCTAATCATGTATCCATTCTGGATTTTAGGATTTTTGTTGCCAATATGAAATATGTGAATATTTCATGTTCAGGTAGTTGGTATAGATTAAAAGGTATTCAAGCTCAACAAGTATTTAAGTAACTACTATGTACCATGCACTGTGCTAAGCACTGGGGATACAAAGTAAGGTAAAAGTAATTCCTACTGTCAAAGAACTCAGCCTAAAGAGGGAGACAACATGCAAACAAAAATAAACAATATGCTGAATAAGGTAGAGATAATCAACAGAGGGAAGGGCCATTGGAAAGGCTTCTTCTAAAAAGGTCAGATTTCAGCCAGGACTTGAAGGAAGCCCGAAAAGCCAGGAGATGGAAATGAGGAGGGAAAGAATTCTGGGCATGAGAAATGGCCACTGAAAATGCACAGAATCCAGGGATGGTGTGTCATGCACTAGGAATAGCAAGGTGGCCAGAGTCACTGGACTACAAAGTATGTAGACACTACTACTAATCTGTTTTTTAGATGAGTTTAAATTTGAGGCTTTATTCTCAATTAAAATGGAAGGATTCACTTGGCTGCAATGATAAAACTTCCTTTCAATTTTTGTGGGGCTCTGTGGTACTTTTCAAATTCATCCTGAAATGGAAAGGCTGGATTGCTTCTGTTACTAGGACAAAGTCCCTGGCTATTCTCAACCTTCATCAGGCTATAATACAGAAATCATGGCAAGGGATATGTAAGCAACAAACCCCCAATCCTCATTCCCAATCCCAAACTGCACAGGAAATTATAAACACCTGGGAACCACAAGGATACTGACAGCACAGTTTTTAAAAGACATCCAAAAAGGCAGGAGGGGCAGGGGCAAAGTTTCCGCATGTTAAGCAATTTCTCTACCTCTGGCAAGTGCACATTTGAACATTTCACTGGACAGACTTGGCTCTTTCTATAATATGTCTACATTATATTCCTCTCAGGGCAAATCATAGACTCAAGGACTTTGTGTCTTAGGTGTTCTTATAGTATCTGTGATGTTAACTATCAAATCCTCTAGGTTCAGCTAAAGTAATTTCAGTTCACAGGGTCATTGGTCTCACAGAGTAGAACCTAGAATACTGGTAGCTCTGGTGGAAAGAGACCAGCCAAAAGAGCAGGAGCTGCTTTGATAGTGCCACAAGGTAGCCCAGCAGGCAAACCTTCCCTGGAAGGCAGAGAACCTTCTTTTCCTCTGGTGGTGGGTTTGTTTTTGGTTTTTTGTTTTATTTTTTTGGGGGGGCGGAGATTTGTCTATCCCCAAAATATATCCACCAATTAAAATACTACCCATCCTTCAAGACCCCTATTAGATGCAGTAGCCTCCAGTATGTCATCTCCCTTGAAACCTCCAAGGGAGAGGTTCTTATGCCTATGAACTTTCATGTCCTGTCTGCTTCATACACTTTCGTGGGTCGGTGGTTCCCTGAAGAACAGCTCTGTGATTCCCAATGCTGCACTTTGTAGACACGAGGTCACGTGGCTCCTGACTGTGTAAGAGACTTCTAAGTCTTAGATGCCAAGTACCACATACACAAGGGAAATAGAAATTCATATTAGAGATTATTTTGCGGAAGGAGTTCAAGAGAGGTGATTGAGAGAGGCTAGGGCAAACTTTTAAATGGTGGGCTAGAGCTCCCCCTGAAGCTCACAGCATAAGGGGAAACAAGCCCCCAGCATGTCCCTTGATTCCCAGCACCTATAACCATAGAGGCTGCTAAAAGCAGACTCCCCTTGGAGAAAGCGTTCTACCTCTCCTTGGTTGAACCGAGATCTTACTTCATTTCCACTCAAAGAACCCTTTGCTCTTCACATTTTCAACTGTCTAGTAGTATCTATATAATTTCTCCCATTTCTTACTTATTACTTTAATATAAAGGTTTACTCTTTTTTTGTACCCACATTTAAGACTTTATATTATCCCCATCACATTTTTTTGTTAGATTCAATCCAATGCTCTAGGATGTAGAGATCTTTTGGGATGTCCATCTTGTCATCTAGTATATTAGATGTCCTCCTCTAGCTTTTTGTCACCTGAAAATTTGAAGATCATCTTGGAGAGAGACTATAATTTCTATTTCTCCAGAGAATAGCAGGACAGAATTGTCTTTTGTATAACCAATGTTTGGTGGGAAGGAGCTAAGCTACCAAAAGGAAGATAAATGTTACCTTCCTCTTATGAGTAACCAGGGAAATTGCTTTTATTCTGAAACTTTTATCATACCTCTTGACAGAAAATTGTTAATGTGACAGAAATTGTTAATACCAAATATAATATGGACTGCCACTCCCTTAAATGATTCTTGTAATGTCAGAATTTCAGTAATACGTTTCTATGCTTAAGATATTTACTCTTGATTAGGTTGAGCTGAACCATACCCTATGTCCTCCCACCCAGGGATTTTGCCTTGTAGGGGAACGGGCTCATGCTGGATCTAGGCCTCTGATGTCCTTGCCCCCTTCCATTGGGATTCATGGCATGAAGGGCAAAATAGCCAGAATGAAGTGGTTTTTCCTTTCTCAGATTGCCAAAGGCAGGTGGAATCTCATGACGAGGCCTTGCTACCTCACATTAGCTCCTTCCCCTAGCTTCTCTTCCTCTTCTTCTAAAAGTATAAAGACTTTTTCCATGGGTCTCTTTGGTTGGGAAATCCACCGGACATCACCCAGGGTGGCAGGTTTGCTACCCTATTATCTCAATTCAAGATACTTTATTCCTCAACTCATGGGTTTGATTTATTTCAGTATTTGACACCCTAAACTACAGGTATTTAATGTATGGTAATTAGATATAATTTCAATCCAATGCCTCTCTTGGAGACAGAAAGGGCAGTCCTGGATCTTGCCTGCCCTCACTGGAGCTAGTGATGATATAGTCCTCCTCCTATTTTCTGTAAAGGTAGGAATTATAGTCTCCCTTCAAGATGGTTATCAAATTTTCAGATGACAAAAAGCTGGAGAAGGACAGCTAACACACTGCATGACAGAGTAGAGATCCAAAAAGATCCCAACATCCTGGGTTTAATCAAATAAGAAAAAAATTCTATAAGGACAAATGTGAGGTCTTGCAGTTGGAGGAAAAAAAAATCAACTTCCCAAGTATAATAGGATAGGAAAGTCAGGGTTAGACAGCTGATGGTCTGAAAAAGGGTGGGGAAAGGAGATATTGGATTGTATGCTCATTATGCATCAACAGTGGGATATAGCAGACAAAAAAAAAAAAAACTACTGTACCCTTGGACTGCAAAAAAGCTAATGCAATCTCTGGCTGCATTCAGAGGGGTACAGCTTCCAGGAATAGGGAGGTAAAAGTCCCACTGTACTCTGCCTTCATCAGACCTCATTTGGAGCCTTGGGTTTAGTGTAAGAAGGATATTGATAAGCTGGAGGGCATCCAGAGGGGAACCACCAGGAAGGTGAAAGGCTTTGAGTGTCATATGAGGATAAATTGAAGGGATTAACCATGTTTAGCCTAGAGAAGGGAAAACGAGCTATGTTACAGTATTCAAAGGGCCATCCTGGGTAAGAAGAATTCTACTTCTTATCTTTGGCCCTAGAGTACCCAACCAAGAACAATCAGCAGAAGTTAAAAAGAGACAACTTTAAGTTTGAAACACCTTCTGTCAAAAAGTGGGATGGAGCAACTTGGAAGGTGCGGAGAGGGGGGAATTTTGGAAAGGCTTTAGCAGAGGCTGGACAAACCACTTACAGTGTGACTTATAGTGAGGATTCTTTGTGTGTGTGGGTTAGACTATTTGGCTACTGAAGTCCTTAGCAGCTCTCAAATTCTGTGATTCTATAATGGCAAAATAAAAGATTTTGGTTTGCTATGAAGAACTTGGTAGATCCCCATCCTAATGTTTGGCACTGGAGTGGGTTCCTAAGGGAGACTGAGAGGTCTCCTCTCAGTCTCCCTTAGAAACCCGCTCCTTCAGAGGTGTTTTTTTTCTTCTAATCATGTGATCTAAGATGATTTCAAAGTCTTCCTACTTAATGCTGTTGAGTAGTTGAGGTATCTTTGAGAGTTCTTATGATTTTATACAATTCTTTGACTGTCTTTTAAAAGTTAAGACCCATCAAAAATGTTTTAAATGATTTATATTATTCTTTACCTGAATATTGCAAAGCACTTTACAGACAAGTAGGCATGAAGGGGGTGGAGAAGGAGGGAGGAGAAACAGAGAAGATAAATTGACCTAACCAAAACCACACGACACATCCTGGAAGAGAACGTGCAGCTCTGCACTCCAGTCGAGGACCTAAATTCACACAACAACTATACCTTTGGTGTTCAGGATTACTGTGATCATTTATTTATCATCACCACCTTGCAAATAGGATGCTCCCTCCACTCACTGCCCCCCCTCAAAAGTACATCAACCAAAAACCTTTTACAGGCCCACAAAACTTTCTCCAGACTTGCCCACACTTACCAATGTCCATGAGATGATGGATCTGAGAGAAATGGTGTCCTCTACCTGAGGAACTCTAGCATAGTTTGAGGTAGGTCCCTCCCTTTATCAAAACACTTCAGTGGCTTTCCATTGTTCCACACATCAAATTGAAATTTCTGACCATGGGTTTTAAATGCACTTTTCTTTACCTCAAAGTCCTCACTTCTTGACTCTTTCACTGATGCCTCGGCTTACAGGAGCCACACTAACCAGGCAAATTGCCCAGAGAGACTTCATTCTCTCTTGCTTTCAATTGCTGGAGCAATTGAGGGGTGGGGAGGCGGAGAGAGGTGTGTATCCTTCCCTTTGCTGTTTATGTCAGGGCAGGTGGGAGCTAGCCCACTCATCTTAGCTCTGGTGTTGGGTAGAAGGGCACTGTTGGGGCACAAGTAACTCCTTCTCAGCCCTTGCTTTATACTTAGATGAATTTTGAGGTGGCAATGCTGAGAAAGCTCCACCCATCCCCAGGTAACGGGTGATGGCCTAAGGCAAGGTGTCCTCAATAGTCTGGAGTTTTAGGTACCAATACAGGATGGAGCGGGAGAGAAATAAAACTACACAGCATTTGCAAGGGAAGAACAATTTTTTGCAACACTCCCCAGATGTCTTTTGGAAATACTCATACATCAATGAATCCTAAGGATCTCTTAGTGGAGTCCTGGGTCCTGAGCTGAAGCACAACCTAGGGGGAGGCTCTGACTTTATACCTTGTTTCATCTAAGTCAAATAGAATCTGGTGTTTCTCTAGGGGAGTCCAATAATGACTCAAGGGACTTCAGGTGAAGTATGGTTGCTTGCCTGGGGCCTTCCCACCTACTCAGGGTAATTTGGCATTCTTATATCAAGAATATATAAAAATATTTATATATGCTTGATAAAGATATGTATGCTTATATAGATATAGGCATAAGTATAAATATAGTCAGTCAACAAACATTTATTAAGCACCTTCTATGTGCCAGACATTGTGCTAAGCACTGAAGATACAAATACAAATTTCCTAAAGGAAATTGCAGTCTATTAGAGGAATACAACACACAATAGCTAGCTGCAAAGGGAAAGGAGAGGGGGTGAAGAAGGTACTTGGCATGGGAAACGTGATAAAGAAGTCCAAAAGCAGTACAGCTGGTAGAAAATAAGGAGTTTACTATCCTGGGCCCACACCTTAAATGGGGATTTTGGAGCTCTTGGTATAGATATTAGGGGTGGTGCAGGTACAGGAGAAAGGGATAGGGAAGGAGAGGGAAAAGGAGGGAGGGGAGAGAGAGACAGAGAGAGAGACAGAGAGAGCGAGAGAGAGAGAATGATATATGGCATCCCAGGGCAGTAACCAGGGGTCTTTACAGGGGTCCTGAAGTTCCCTAGTTTTTGCTGAACCAGAGAACATAGAATAACCATAGGAGGTTATTAGTTATGGCCCCTGCTGCCTCACATACCTCTATGGGTTACAGGTTTTTTCCTGGGTGAACCTCAGAGAACCAGCAAGCACTTCATGAGAAAGAAAGCCTGCTCACCTAGAGGAGTGTAGGAAGAGAAAATGGTCAGGGTGACTCTAGGATTTCCAAAGTGTTCTGAGCAATTCTGAAGAAATCCTGTTAAGTCTGTACCTCTCCAATATCCTTTTTGAGCTGCTCTGAATCCTTGAGAGGACACTGAAATCCACCATCTTTATTACAGTGTAGTCACATTCAGACTATAAACTATTAGAGTACAGCAAATATCTTTTTACTTTAATATCTGCAGAACCTCATGAAACTAGTGCTTCATACCTGATGTACCAAATAGTGGCCCTTTTGTAAGCCCTGGTACATAGTGGGGACAGTCAGCATACCACAGGCAAGTTCATCACATTCATATCATTGAGGGGGTGAAAAAGAAGAAGTAGTAGTAATGGAAAATGGACTGGACCATGGAAAAAGACACTGGCTCTGGGGCAGCTAGGTGGCACAGTGGATAGAACACCGGCCCTGAATTCAGGAGGACCTGAGTTCAAATCCGGCCTCAGACCAAACACTTGACACTTACTAGCTGTGTGACCCTGGGCAAATCACTTACCCCCAATTGCCTAAAAACAAACAAACAAAAAAAAAGACACTGGCTCTAGAGTCAGGTTCAAATCACACCTCTGACAATCATTACCTTTCTTGTTGTTATTGTTGTTGTTATTCAGTCCCATCTGACTCTTTGTGGTTTCATGGCAAAGACACTGGAATGGTTTGCCATTTCCTTCTCCACCTATTACTTTAAGGTTTTATGAAATACTTAATGAATACCTTGATTTTTATTGAGAAACACTCTCCCAATAACCTCATGAGGTATGTATCCCCATTTTACAGATGAGGAAACTGACACAATCAGAACTAAGTGACTTACTCAGGGTCACACAACTACTAAGTGTCTGAGGTCAAATTTGAATTCAGATCTTCTTGACTCCAACCCTAGCACCACACAGCTGCTCTATCACCTCTCTAATCTTGAACAAATCACTTAACCTTCCCTGGCCCTGGATTCCTCTTCTGTAAAAAAAAAGAAAAAAGAAAAGAGAGAATTGAACTAGATAATTTCCGAGGTCCTTTCTAGCTTTAGATCAATGCCCCATGATGATTTTCAAAACTGATCACAATGGTTTCTCATTACAGGAATTCTCATATTGAGCACTCTTCCCTGAACAAGTACCAAGTGTGTCTTTACCAGTCAAATTGATGTGGGGTTTTTTGCCCCTCTTGTTCACATCCATTCACATTCGCCACTTCTCCCCCATTTTCCTGTAAGGTTGTGCTCACAAGCCCCCACTTTCCTTTGTAAACCTCCCCTACACACAGTAGGCACTGAATAAATGTTGCCTGGTGACTAGCATTAAAGGAGAATGTTTCACATTTTTATTGAAATTCTGATTTGCCCTTACTATGACTTCATTTAGGTTTCCCCTAATTTCTTTCAGCTCCTAGCCTTCTGGCCCTCGGGTTACTTTGCATCAGAGCTGTGTCAGTGCTTCTGAATGCCGTCCGTGGGCTAGGTGCTGTTGAGAACCAAATAAAATATCTTGCCCTCATGATTTGTTTTCTTTCAGTTTGGCAGATTTGTGACCCCTGTGTTTCTAGGAGCTGAAATTGTCAAGACTCTTTTAATACACCTCTTTGTTCAGGCAATAGTACGCCTGGTG
This sequence comes from Vombatus ursinus, assembly GCF_900497805.2. NCBI lineage: Eukaryota > Metazoa > Chordata > Mammalia > Diprotodontia > Vombatidae > Vombatus > Vombatus ursinus. The sequence goes on along the minus strand of NW_020955033.1, from coordinate 20,913,566 downwards.
GCTTTGAGAATAGCTTGTCGTTTGGAGAATAGCATTTGTAGACACAACTGCTGTGGAAAGGGGAAACCCAGAGCATGGGCTGTTTCTCTGGGAACAAGGCAGACCGAAAGAGTGACTATTGTTCTACTTTCAAAAAAATAAATATGACCTGGAGGATTTAATTTGACCATGAATATGAGACAGTGTTTGGCTAGAAATCTGCCCATGCATGTACCGATGTCATCTACACAGGTATAATCCTTTCGGTAGCAATCAATGTTGGTTCTTTATGTTATTTTTTCTTTAATCACCCCCTAAAGGTCTGAGACATATAGAAGACTTGGCCCCTGCCTCTAGGAAGCTTGAAGGATGGCTTTCAGCAAACACAGCAATAGCTCCAGGGTCTATGAAGCTTCTCCTGTCCTTGTTATGGTCCAAGGCACAAGCAAATGCACAGCTATCAATCCAAGGGGCAATAGCGATCCCTGGGTCTCAGGCAACTTCTGTTAATGTTATTTTTGTAACTCAATTTCTTGCCTCCTGTATGCCACAGTTTACTAAAAGTTGGAGCTGAAGAGGGGTGCATTTGTCCACCCCCTGCCAAGGTAGTATTGTTCTCCAATTTCTGTTGTTCTGTGCTGTGTTCTGTCGACTTAGGGCCTGAAGCAACAGGAATCTGGCCCTTGGACTGCAAAGAATCCAGTGCTTTGAATTAAATGTTCCAAATCATCCATGATACAATAAAAGCTGACATTTGACTGGATTTCTCTCCTTGGAAAATATGTACTTTTACTCTACATGATAAGACTTCTTTCAAGTCCCAGCTAAAATCCCACCTTCTCCTTTCTCAATTCCTCTTGATTCTAGTATAGACTTTCCTTCTGTTGATTATTTCCTATTTATCTTATAGCTTGTTTGTACATAACTGTTTGCATACATAGTTGTCTCCCTCTGGATTGTGAGTTCTTAGAGGGTAAAGACTATCTTTTGTCTTTCTTTATAACCTCTGCACTTAGCATAGTGCCTGGCATATAGTAGGTACTTTTTAATAAATGCTCATTGACTGAATGACTGACAAAGCATAGACAGTCCCATTCCAGAGATTTGAGCCACTGTAAAAAGAAAATAGAAAGAAGCAAACATCTGGCTAGTTAAAGAGTTTGCTTGAATAACCTAATCTCTGAATTCATTTTTCAAAAAGTAGGGCTAAGAAGAAACCACAAACCATAAGTGCAAGATCTTAACTTTGATACCTGGCAAGATTCTAGAACAAAGATTCTCAACCTGGGATTTCTGAAGTTACTTCAAAAAATATTTTGATAATTCTACAAATAGTTTCCTTTGCACTTAAAAGCATTATTCTGAGAAGGGCTCCAAGACACACACACACAACAATAAGATTAAGGACCCCCTTTTTATAAAATATTAAAGGTTTGTGATGGCAGATGACTGGCCCTAGTGCTATGTGGGATAGTGAACAGAGCACTGGACCTAATGAGAAAGACATGGCTTAGAATCCTACCTCAGACAATATCTTGCTGTATGACCCTCGGCAAATCACTTAACTTGTCTGCTTCAGTTTCCTCATCTGTAAAATGGGGTACCTACCTCATGAGGTTATTGTGAGAGTGGAAGAGAGGTATTCATTAAGTATTTTGTAAATCCTTAAAGTCATACTTTTTATTTTCTTGGCTATTTTTCTTATTATGAAACATCAAAAGACCTAGAGAAGGCCTTCCAGTAAGCTGTATGGAGTACTCAAGGGAAACAGAGGCAAGAACTGCCCAGTACACAAAGACATGGATGGAAGGAGTATTCATATCCATGAGATTATAAACCTCCTGAGGTATCCAAATTTTGAGCACTTCAAAATGGAGGCAGGGATCATAAGAATCCAGTGAGTTATACTTACACTCACCTCTCTTCCATTGTTGACATGGCTTTTAGAGCAATAGATCAGGGAAGTGTTGTATGGAATACAGCTGGCTTTCATCAAGACATTTGAGAAAATCTCTTGAGATTTCCTTGGGTGTAAGACGGGCAAGTATATAGTGAGTGACAGAGCAGTGAGGTTGTATCAGATCTGATCTGACAATAGAACCCTAAGAGTGGTAGATGAAGCAGAATGCCATAGAACTCTCTCAACATGGCCCTGTACTGTTAAACAATATTTTCAATGATATGAATAATGGCAGCCAGGTGGTACAGTAAATAGAGCACTGCACCTGGAATCAGGAAGACCTGAGTTCAAATCCAGCTTCAGACACTTCCTAGCTGTGTGACCTGGGGCATATCACTTATCATCTGCCTTCTTCAATTTCCTCATCTATAAAATGAGGTTAATAATAGCACTTACTGGGGCAGCTAGGTGGCACAGTGGATAGAGCACTGGCCCTGGAGTCAGGAGTTCAAATCTGGCCTCAGACATATAACACTTACTAGCTGTGTGACTCTGGGCAAGTCACTTAACCCGAATTGCCTCATGCAAAAAACAAAAAACAAAAAACACACACAAAGAAAAAATAATAGCACTTACTTCACAGGGTTGTTGTGAGTATCGAATGAGATAATATTTGTAAAGCACTTTGCAAATAGTAGTGTCATATAAATATTATTTATTATTATTATACTCCTCATCCTAGAATGAGGAAATAAAAAATTTGAAAATAATTTCTAAATGAAATCAACATATAGTTTAATACTCCATGATTTCTCTGCAAAGGAAAATTAAGAATACAGGAGGAAAATATGGTTCCAGAGTAAGGAATAAGAGAGGCCAAAAATTTACAGAGTATATAGAAGCCTCTCACCTATAGAACATAAATACTTTCTTCTGGAAGTCAGTCAAGAGACATTGGTTATGTTAAACACAAAATAATCTCACAAAAATGCCCAGCATATAGTAATGGTAATATAGAAATAGCTGACTTTTATGTAGCACTGTGATCCTCACAATAACTATAAGAGGTAGATGTTATTGTCCCCATTTTACACATAAGGTAAACAAAAGTTAAGTGACTTGCCTAATGTCACACAGCTAGTAAGTATCTAAGTCCATATCTGAACACTTCCTGATTCCAGGCCTGGCACTCTTATTGACTTGCCTTATCAAAAAATTAAATTGGTTACATTCTAGTGTATATGAAATGACTACTTATTGATATTGAAGTCACTTCTTAAACATCTAGTACCTGTTGGTATACGGCAGACTATTATTGGACCAAATGTCAAAATAAGTTCCAAATTAGAAGAAAGAATAAAAATGAGGGGAGCAGAGTAAGATGGCAGAGTAAAAGCAGTGATTTGCTTGAGTTCTTCCCCAAACCCCTCCAAATATCTGTAAAAAATGACTCTAAACAAATTTTGGGGCAACAGAACCCACAAAAAGACAGAGTGAAACAAATTTCCAACCCAAGACAACCTGGATGGTTGATTGGAAAGGTCTATTGTGTCATGCTAGGAGAGGAGCACAGTTTAGTGTGCACAAAGACCAGGCCTCGGAGAACCTGGAGTAGCCCTCAGGAGATCGAATCAAGGGGAGCTGTGGCAGTTTCCAGACTTCTCAACCCACAAACATCAAAGACAACTTAGAAGGTCGGTAGGAAAGGTCTGTCAGGCCATGGTGAGAGAGGATCTCAGGCCAGCCCCAGTCCCAGCATGGACCCAGGGCAACAGCTGCTTCTGGAGCTCTCAGCCCACAGACAGAGGAGGGATCGAGTGACTGATCAGAGAGGGATTGCAGAGATCTCTTTGCTGGTGCTGAGGCAGGATGCTCTTGCTTTGCCCATGCTTGGATCTGGGTCACAGTTCTGGGTGGCAGTCCTGGGGTGAGGAGGAGCATTGGCAGTGGAGTGGTGGAGCTTGTGGTGGCGGTGAAAAGGGAATCCTCCCCACAGTTCCAAGGCAGAAAAGAGTGCTTGTCGTCACTCATAGACCAGAGTCCAGGCTAGGAAAGGAGTGAACACCTCACCCTTGATCATACCACCTTGGAAGAACTGAAAATTTACAGGTCCCTAGAAGTATCTCTGAAAACAGCTGGACAAAACTCCTGAAGCACGGGACAGTACATTCCCCACACTGGAAGAAGACCCCTACCTTAACAAAGAGTTTAAAACTCAAATAATTGGCTGGGGAAATGAGCAAACAGTGAAAAAAAGTCAGATCATAGAATCTTACTTTAGTGACAAAGAAGATCAAAACATACAACCAGAAGAAGATAACAAAGCCAAAGCTCCTACATCTAAAGACTCCAAGAAAAATATGAATCAGTCCTAGGCCATGGAAGAGCTCAAAAAGGATTTTGAGAAACAAGTAAGAGAAGTAGAGGGAAAACTGGGAAGAGAAATGAAAGTGATGCAAGAAAATCATGAAAAACAAGTCAACAGCTTGCTAAAGGAGATCCAAAAAACACTGAAGAAAATAACACCTTAAAAAGTAGCCTAACCCAAATGGCAAAGGGCAAAAAAGCCAATGAGGAGAAGAATGCTTTAAAAAGTAGAATTGGCCAAATGGAAAAGGAAGTCCAAAAGTTCACTGAAGAAAATACTTCCTTAAAAATTAGAGTGGAGCAAATGGAAGCTAATGACTTTATGAGAAATCAAAAAATTGTAAAACAAAACCAAAAGAATGAAAAAAATAAAAGACAATGTGAAATATCTCACTGGAAAAACAACTGACCTGGAAAATAGATTCAGGAGAGATCATTTAAAAATGACTGGACTATCTGAAAGCTGTGATCAAAAAAAAAAAGAGCCTAGACATCATCTTCAAGAAATTATCAAGGAAAACTGCCCTGATATTCTAGAACCAAAGGGTAAAATAGAAATGGAAAGAATCCACACATCGCCTCCTGAAAGAGATCCCCAAAGGAAAACACCTAGGAATATTATAGCCAAATTCCAGAGTTCCCAGGTCAAAGAGAAAATATTGAAAGCAGCCAGAGAGAAACAATTCAAGTATTGTGGAAACACAATCAGGATAACACAAGATTTAGCAGCTTCTACATTAAGGGACCAGAGGGCTTGGAATATGATATTCTGGAGGTCAAAGGAGATAGCATTAAAACCAAGATCACCTACCCAACAAAACTGAGTAGAATCCTTCAGAGGGGGAAATGGACTTTCAGTGAAATAGAGGACTTTTAAGGATTCTTGATGAAAAGACCAGAGCTGAATGGAAAATTTGACTTTCAAATACAAGACTCAAGAAAAGCATGAAAAGGTAAACAAGAAAGAGAAATCATAAGGGACTTATTAAAGTTGAACTGTTTACATTCCTACATGGAAAGATGATATTTGTAACTCATGAGACCTTTGTCAGTATTAGGGTAGTTGGAGGGAAATAATAGATAGATAGATAGATAGATAGATAGATAGATAGATAGATAGATA
>NW_020955033.1:20893210-20908187 GCF_900497805.2 Vombatus ursinus | reverse complement strand
ATAGATAGATAGATAGATAGATAGATAGATAGATAGATAGATAGATAGATAGATAGATAGATAGATGGCAAGGGGTGAGTTGAAGATGAAGGAGTGATATCTAAAAAATAAAATTAAGGGGTAAGAGGGGATTATACTGGGAGAAAGAGAAAGGGAGAGGTAGAATGGGGTAAATTACCTCACCTAAAACAGACAAGAAAAAGTTTTTACAGTGAAGGGGAAGTGGGGGAAGGTGAGAGGGAATGAATGGATCTTATTCTCATCGGATTTGACTTAAGGAGGGAATAACATACACACTCAGTTGGGTTTGGAAATCTATCTTACCCTACAGGAAAATAGGGGGGAAGGGGATAAGAGAGTGGGGGGATGATAGAAGGAAGGGCTGATTGGGGGAGGGGGTATTCAGAATGCATGCCATCTTAGGGTGGGGGAGAGGCGAGATGGGGAGAAAATTTGAAACTCAAAATCTTGTGGAAGTGAATGTTGAAAACTAAAAATAAATCAATTAATAAAAATATAACAAAAAAGAAAAAGAATAAAAATGAAAAGATGCAAGTGAAGTAACTCTAAGATTGCCCTGGGTTATATAGCCAGTAAGTGTCTGAGGTCACATTTGAACTCAGGTCTTCCTGAGGCCTGACATCCTATCGGCTACACCAATAATCCTCCCTGCTAAGCAAAATTAACAACACAGTCATCAATTTTATAGATTGATGGAATAAAAAGTGTAGTCTGCAAGTGATGCCAAATTGGAATGGGAGCCAGCATCTGGAAGGGTAGGATTACAATTATAAATGCCCTTGACACTCTGGAGAAGGGGTCTTAACTAAATAATAGAGTCCCTTAGAGACAAGAAAATGGTGGTATACTTGGGAAGAAAATACTAACTACAGAATTATTAGATAAAAGAATACCTAACTATGTTCAAATACGTCAGAAAACCATTTAGGTCCATCACTCTACCTCTTGGCGCCCCATTCTCTTCATCAGGAAGATGAGGTTAATAATATTTGCACTGCCTACCTCACAGGTTTTTTGTTTTTGTTTTGTTTTGTTTTAGTAAAAGTGCTTGGTAAATTCTAAGGCATTATAAAAATGTCAGCTATTGTCATCATTTCTTGTTACTGTAAATGGTACTCAAGTAGATACCTATAATAGAGTTTGCCCCATCCCATCAGCAAATAGCAATGAATCATGTTGAGGGGCAGCCGCAAAGGCTAGGGCTGAAGATAGTTCAAGACTCTAAATATACTTTCTGCTAGTTGACAGGTGGGACAGAGCAAGGAAGAAGAGTCAGGATTTCAGAGGCCTGGGACATCAGTTGGTATCATAAATGCTAATACTGAAAAAGTAACAAGAATAGATGATAGAAATACAAAAGTTTGGTCACAGATGCCAGAGAGCAGGAGCGAGGACCCAACAGGAGTTAGATTGGGAAAAGTAGACGTGATGCCATGTGTTGATACAACTCTCTCTCTCTCTCTCTCTCTTTTTTTTTTTGGTGAGGCAATTGGGGTTAAGTGACTTGCCCAGAGTCACACAGCTAGGAAGTATTATGTGTCTGAGTCTGGATTTGAACTCAGGTCCTCCTGACTCCAGGACCGGTACTCTATCCACTGCACCACATAGCTGCCCCATAGCTCATTTTCAATAAACAGTAGGCCCATGCTGACCTCACCCTTTTGAATTTCGAAAGGGCCTGGCTTGCCAACAACCTGGAACCAAGAAGGATTCTTTCAATTCAATTCAATAAACATTTATTAAGCATCTACTATTGTGCTAGCCACAGTGCTAAGCACTGAGAATACAAAAAGAAGTAAAAGACAGTTCCTGCCCTCAATGGGGCTTACCATGTAAGGAGGGAGACATCCTTCATCATTTGTTGTTTTTTTTTTCCTGTGTGGATGGTTAGTCTGAACTCTTTTGAATGGTTAGAGATCTCTTCTAGGAGGCTCTGTCATATTCTAGCCTTGATGCAATCGTGATGTTATCTGCAAACAGGAGCATCTAAAGAATCTCAACAGCCATAGGGAATTTGCCTTCAATTCGGATCCTGAACTAGATCTACTCCATGGCAATGACAAACACTTTTAGTGAAGGTAAGTTTCCTTGCTTTATAACTCTCATCATATTAATGATCAGAGAATTATTGAACAAGGTTTTCTCTCTATCTACAGATTCAAATTATCTTAATGTATGCCTGGGGGGCATCTTGTTGGAAAAGTGGCCTTGCAGAGGTGGTCTGCTTATGAATCTAAAGCTTTTCTTTATAATCAACAATGTGTATAGTGGGATTTCTATTCTCTACATCTTTCAATTAGTGATGTGATGGTAAAGATATGATCAGACAGCTAAATGCACAGTGGATAGAGCACAGGGCCTGGAGTCAGGAAAACCTGAGTTCAAATCTGGCCCCAGACACTTACTAGCTGTGTGACCCTGGGCAAGTCACTTAACTCTGTTTGCCTCTGTTTTGTCATCTATAAAATGATTTGGAGAAGGATATGGTAAACCACTCTAATATCTTTGCCAAGAAAACCTCAAATGGGGTCACAAAGAGTCAGACACAACTGAAATGACTCAATAACAATCAAAAAAAATGATGCGATCCACTGTGGAACACTTGCTTTTTTCTCCTCTTTGCAAGGACATCCTCCCTTTATATGTAGATAATTCTTCTTAAAACTGTATATAAACAGAAAAGTAGGCATACGGGTTAGAGGTGATTGATGTTGTGATGTTCTGTCAGTCACTTTTTTGAGGGGAATTAAAAAAGGTCTAAAGGATTGTGTGTGTGTCTGTGTGTGTGTGCCCACCCCTTTGTCACTTTCCCCTTCCTTTAGATATCTCGTGATAGATCCCTGAACCACTTCTCAATTGTGTTGACTCCAGCACAGATCTCTCTATGGACTGGAAGAGTTGGTCTAATTCATATTCTTTCCATATCTTTGTTCTCTAGAGTACCATTCCTGTCTTTTCATCGAGCACATCCAAGACGATGATGTAGACTCCAGGTGTGGTAGTTTGACAGTCCTTCATGGTGAAAATGCTTATTATAAAAATCTTCGTAGGTCTTTTCCATTTTTCTTTTTTTGTTGTTGTCTTCCTTCTGTTTTGATTTAAATGCCCTTAGGATGATTTTGCCTACTTAGGTTTCTTACCAAACTTTCTTTAAATTGTTCTTATCCTCCACTGCCTCTCTCTGTTTTATGAGGCAAGACTACTCATAATTTTCCATCCTCCTTCTCAATAAGATTTTACAAATGAGTTTATATTCTTAACTGGTATTGCCTTTGGTTGCTATATCTTTCTTCTTGACAAGTAAGCTGTTTGCTAACTAACGTGCTTTTTAGGCTCTTTTCATCTCCTTGTTATGGTAGTTGATTTATATCAGTTAAAATATGAAATTATTATATTCTGTAAGTGTATCCTTTCTTCCATCCATATCCCATTTTCCATCAGCAATAACTTGTTTAAATAGGTCAGAATAGAGTGATTTTAATTGCATGTCCATCCCTCTCTCTCATTTTTATTTGTTCTAGTTTTGTGCTAATTTTGATTTTTGCTCTAACAAGTCAATGGGATGGCTGTACAAAGACAACTGATTCAGGAATGATCCTCCTATCAGTAATGAGTCATTTCCTATCTGTTAAAATATCATTAATTTCATTTTTGTGCTGTTATTTGATGCTCACCATATTCAAGGCCTTCTGGTTCTCTCCTTAAAGAAAGTATTCATGATACATTAGCATGAGCCTTCTGTGTAGTCTAAAATTCTTTGTCCTCTCTCATTTCTTATTTTTGATACAAGCTTTCCAGTGTACTTCTTGCTGCTTTTGCCTACTTCTCTCTTCGTATTGAAGTTAGAATTTGATGATTTAATTTGGATAGAGGGCTGTGCTGAGTCTATCGAAGAATTTCTCTAGGAGTCTCTTCATCTTCAGTCATAAAGGTTAGTGCAGTCATTGTGTGGTCTCTGTAAATGTTCATCGTAAGCACTGCAATGCAAAATGTCCCAAGGTCCACTGAAATGATGTTTCTTACTGCATTTGGGCCCATGATAAACACACTCAGCCAACTCCTTTATTTGCCTCCTAAAGGAGAAACAGTGAGCTAGTGTTCTACTTAGTTGCATCTTCCTTCTTCTGGTTTGTTCATAGTGAGAATGTCAAGATGGATACAATGCATTTCCTTGGGTACTATGTTGGACACTCATTTATAGTAGCAATTAAGTTAAAGTTTACAGACAGCTTAAAGAGCGTGGAATTTGTAGCATGCTCTGTCCCCTCATCAGCCCTCTGCTACTGAGGAAGCAGAAGGGAACCACAGTGACCTGAGGACCATCTTGGAGTTTTTGTTTGGTTCCTGTATCATCATGGTCAAAAAATCATATGTCTGGCCTACTTATGACGAGCCTCTACTTTCTTAGCTAGGCTTCTCCTTAGAAAGCAGACTCATTTTACTGTGGGGAGCATAATCCTAAGCCTTTGTAGCAAGGTAGAACCTGCTAGACTCTGACGATAACAGTTTTTCAAGAACTCACCAGAGTCAATTTATTTTATTTTATTTTTAATTTATGGAATAAAATAAGCATTTTTATAACATAGTACAATAAAAAAGATGATTGCACATGAAACTGCAAACATGCTGTGCACAACTTGCTATTCCTTTCAAATATGCCACAAAATTATCATGTAAATTTGGAAAAAGGAAAAGAATCTACAGGTTCTTTTTTTTTTTTAATATGAGGCAATTGAGGTTAAGTGACTTGCCCAGAGTCACACAGTTAGTGAGTGTTATGGGTCTGAGGCCAGATTTGAACTCAGGTCCTCCTGACTGCAGGGCCAGCACTCTATCCACTGTGCCACCTAGCTATCCCAAGAACCTATATGTTCTAAAGTGTTTATAGCAGAGTCACTTTCACTTCAAGCTGTGACATCATAGGAGGACTTTGTGGAGGCTATCTTGGGAAAGGGATGCACATGGAGAAAGAGCTGGACCCTCACTGAATTCAAGAGGAAGATTGAAGACTAGATTGCATTTGTGAAATGTAATAAATAATAACTAGATAGCATTTATATGGTTTGCAAAGCAGCTTATATATATATATTGTAGTAACCCTGATAGAATAATTATGAGATGTAAAATTTATAATTTTGATTACATTAAATTAAAAAGGGTTTGTACAAGTAAAACCAACACAGCCAATATTAGAAGGAAAGCAGGGGAGGAGGGATTTTATAGACAGTTTCTCAGATAAAGGTCTCATATATCAAATATATAGAAAACTTTGTCAAATTTATAAGGATATGAGTCACTTCCCAATTAATAAATGGTCAAAGGATATGAACAGGTCATTTTTCAATGAAGAAATCAAAGCTATATATAATCATATAAAAATGCTCTAAATCATTGATTAGAGAAATGCAAATTAAAACAATTCTGAGATATCATTTCACACCTATTAGATTAGCTAAAAGGTTAGAAAGGAAAAATGATAAATGTTGGAGGGGATGTGAAAAAATTTGGACACTAATTCACTGTTGGTGGAATTGTGAACTGATCCAACCATTTTGGAGAACAGGCTGAAGTTATGGCCAAAGAATTATAAAAATGTGTATACCATTTGACCCAGCAATACCACTATTAGGACTATTTCCCAAGATGATTAGGGGAAAAGGAAAAGAACCTATATGTTCTAAAATATTTGAAGCAGCTCTCTTTGTGGTGGTAAAGAACTGAAAATTGAGGGGATGCCCATCAGTTGGGGAATGGCTAAATAAATTGTGGTATATGATTGTGATGGAATACTACTGTGCTAAAAGAAATGATGAGCTATTGATTTTAGAAAAACATGGAAAGACTTGCATGAAATAATGAAAAGTGAAATGAGTAGAACCAAGAGAATGTTATATATAGTAACAGAAACATTGTTTGAGAAACAATTGGGAATGACTAAGTTATTCTGAATATTATAAATACTCAAATCAACTACAAAGGACTTCTAAAGAAAGATGCCATTCACCTCCAGAGAAAGAACTAACAAATAGAAGTATGCATAGTATAATGGTTTTACATATATATATGTGTGTGTGTCTGTGTGTGTGTACACATATGTGTGTGTATGTGTGTGTTTGTGTGTAACAAATGATGGCCTTCTCTAGTGCAGGGTGGGGAGGGAAGGAGAAAGTTTGAAATTTAAAATGTGACAAAAAAATTAAATTAAAATTTTAAAATACTTATAGTAACTCTGTGAGGTAAGTGCTATTATTAGACTCATTTGCTAGATGAGAAAATTGAACCTGAGATAGGTTAAATGACTTGCCCAGGATCACACAGCAAAGAAGTGTCAGAGACAGAATCTGAACTCAGTTCTTCCTGACTCCAAGTCTAATACACTCTACACTGCACCACCTAGCTTCCCAAATTTTCCAGGACTTTTGAAGATACCACACTATACCTTAAACAGAGGACCAAGACCATCTTTTTATCTTTCTATGTCACGTGGCTATGAATTATGGAGCATAACAATTTCCGATGAATCAAATTTGTGGGTGACCAAAAGATCAATTTCAGTGGATACAAGTAGGCTACATCATATTACTAATGATGATTAATGTGGAAGGAGAGACAAAAAGGGTAAAATCCAGGAAATGTATGATTGGAAAAACAGGCCAGCCATACAGCGAGAGTGAGAGATAATACATAGCCTGAGTGCTATATGGTAAATGAGGAATATCAAAGGACTTCAAGTGTAGCCTCTGGGCCTTGGAGTCTATTCACTATGGAAAATTTATTGGTTGCAATCTGTACCATTGCAGAGACAGTATATGTCAATGAGATCACAAATTGCTTTATTGTTCAAGCATAGCTAATTGTAATTATAATGAAACCCTTTCTCCTTTTTAATTTAATATTTTATTTTTACCAGTTGTATGTAAAAATAACTTTAATAATTTAATTTATTTAATAATTTAATAATTTAATAATTTTAATTTAATAATTTTAACAATCTTTTTTTAAATTTTGAGTTCCATATTCTCCTCTTTCTGTCTACTCTTTCCTCTCCCTGAGAAGGCATACAATTTGATATAGACTATACCGGTGCAGTTATATGAAACGTATTTCCTCATTAGCTATGTTGTAAAAGAAAACACAGACCAAAAACAAAACAAAAAAACAAACAAACAAATAAACAAGAAAAATAAAGAAAGCAAAAAAAAATATGCTTCAATCTGCATGCAGACTCCATCAGTTCTTTTTCTAGAGCTGGATATCATTTTTCATCAAAAGTCCTTCAGAATTGTCTTGGATCATTGTATTGAATAGGTAAGTCATTCACAGTTGATCGTCATACAATATTGCTATTACTGAAGACAATTTCTCCTGGTTCTGCTCACCTTACGTTACATCAATTTGTATAAATCTTTCCAAGTTTTTCTGAAACCCTCCTGCTCATCATATATAATAGCACAATAGTATTCCATCACAATGATACCACAATTTGTTCAGTTATTCCCCAACTGATGGGTATCCCTTCAATTTCCAAATCTTTGCCACCACAAGAAGAGTTGCTATAAATAAATATATGTATGTATATATATATGTATGTATATATGTATGTTCTCTCTCACTCTGTCTCTCTCTCTCTGTCTCTCTCTGTCTCTGTCTCTGTCTCTGTCTCTCTCTCTCTCTCTCCATCCTCCATCCTCTGTCCTTTCTTCTCTTCCCCTTCTTGCACACCAAGAGATCCCAACTTTTGACATAAAGCAATAACTAAATAAATGCCTTTTATTCATTCATTTCACTTATATCTTTTCCAGAAAGTTACAGTGACTTTACAGATTAAAACCACTCTAAATACACTCTTACAATATCCCTGTGACTTTTCAAAGGGTGAGGTTTAGGGCAGAGGTAGCTCCATTATAAAGACAAGACCATAAAAGCTCTAATTGACACTTGTCAAACATTCTATGAGGATTCCATCCTAGAGATGGAACTCTGATTTCGTGATTCTCACTACTCCAGCCACTAGGCAATGCCAATGGATCATTGCCCATTTCAGTTGGCATGTAGAGTCTCTCGGGGATAGGAGTTGGAAATTTGCATTCAAATTCTAAAGTATAAACCCTTTGAAAACAGTTACAGAGTCACCTCATGAGCCAGCCTTAGATTATTAGACCCACTTAACTTTGCTTGGCAGTATTCACACCCTAAGAATGGAAGCCCTGGTGATATTTTTGACAAGCCAAGGAGTAAGATGTGTGTCTACTAACATGAAAAGGACCCTTCTGTGAAATGTATTTAACACTTAGTGTTTCATTAAATGGTCTTGGACATTCTTCCCTAATTCATCTCTTCTTTCACAGTTAAATCTACACACACACACACACACACACACACACACAGACACACACACAGTCACAGAAAGAATTTTTGTAAAATCAAGACCTCCTTCTTAAGCTGTTACCACTGTAAATTTTGTAATTTTAAATGAGTTCTCTGCTGTAATTTAAAAGATAACTCATTCCTATTTCCAACATTTAATGTATTTTCCCTTTTTTTCTGCAAGCAATATACGTGTGTAATTAATAAACAATTTAGTATGTTGAGGAACCTAGGAACTTGGCAAATGTTCTGGGGATATGAAATCTCAGGAAAAGCAGCACATTATAAGAAATAGTAAGTAATTACTTATGTAAGCTTTCTTTTTAAATTCTAAGAACATTAACTACTAATTACCTACTAATTACCAGTACTTCAGCAGGTGTTTGCACTTAACTGTAGGCTAAAGCCCCTGTGAAAAACAAACCCCTCACAGTCTCTCTCAAGATTAAAGTAGAATCCCACTGGACCTCATAGCATGCCATAGGTGCAGCAAAGCTGTTTATGCCAAGGCTTTAACCACTTGATTGCTTAAGGTGAAAAAGGAAGACTTCTGTCAGATTTCCTGGCCTTTTGTTTGGGTTGGGTGGTTTGCTGTGGATTTTTTGTTATTGTTCAACATGAAGTCATCTAGTGAGGAGGCCTTATCTGTAAAGCAACATCAAACTATCTGAGGGGAAACTCAAACTATGATTAAGATGCCTTCATCAGGAATTCATCTGTCTCACTTTCTAGAGCCGTTTTTTGGCAAAACAACCCTCTGTAGGACTGATGGCCCAGGTTTTTTAGCCCAACAGTGTGCCTTCAAATCTCTTCTGTGGGATTGGGATGCCTGTTCAAAATGACAGGGGGGTAGGGATTATACCAAGATGATGTCTAAAATCCCTTCTGCCTCTTTAAAACCTCAGATTCCACCCCACCTCCCAAGTCCTAATGACTCTTTTAAAGTTCAAAAACTCAAGGCAGCAAGGTGGTACAGTGGCTAGAGGGCCACTATTCTATGATGATTCCATCCTAGAGATGGAACTCTGATTTCCTGATTCTCACTACTCCAGCCACTAGACAATGCCAATGGATCATTGCCCATTTCAGGAGTCAGGAGTCAGGAAGACCTGAGTTCAAATGTTGCCTCAGGCACTTACTTAACCATGGATTCTCTGGGCAAGTCACTTAACCTATCTAAGGTTTAATTTCCTCCTCTGTAAAATGTGGATAATAATAGCACCTACCTCCCAGTTTGTTGTAAAGATAAAGTGAGATAATATTTGTAAAGTTCTTTGCAAATCTTAAAGTGCCATACAGGGTGTCCCAAAAGTCTTAATGCAGTTTTAAGCTTAAAACTTATAGCTATAAACTTCAATGGTTTAAATCTGCACTAAGACTTTGGATATACTACATGTAAATGTGATATGTAAATATTATTATATATATTATTGTTATCATTATTATTATTATTACAAAAATCCTTTACATGCATTATGTCATTTGGGTCTCACAACAACCCTGTAAGGGAGGCATTGCAGATGTTCTTGGGCACCTTAGACAGAGGGAGGTGGAAGCGAGGTGAATTGACTTTCCAAGGTAAGTGATGGCAAGTTGGATGTCTCCAGAGTTAGACTCTAAGCCAGAAGCCTGTTCCAAAGGAATCTGAAACCGAAGACTTCTGAGGACACAGAAAGAGAAACCAAGACTAGTAGTATATATTCTGCTGCACCATTACAAGTGTAATAGAAATTAAAGGTGACATCTTCAAAGTTGGGTGCAACTACATCAGAGTTTGAGGTGTTATATTGACAACTCTAAAGGAATTTGGAACATGTATAATGAATAACCCAATATCACTTTAACACACAAATGAATATGAAACACATAGGATAAAGAACATAATATAACTTTGTAATAATAGCCTATACCTAGCACCTTAAGGTTCACAAAATAGTTTACGAATCCTATTTCATTTCATCCTCACAACAATCCTGGAGTACAGATGCTAGTATTATCCCCATATTGCAGATGAGGAAACTGAGGTTAAGTGACTTGCCTAAGGTCACACAGCCAATAAATATCTGTGGCAGGATCTGAACTCAGGTCTTCTTGACTCCAGCTCTGTATCCACTGTACCACCTGGCTGCCTTATAGGCAAAAGGAACTTCAGATATCCTTTATTCCAACCCTTTCATTTTACAAAGGTGGAAACTGAGACCCTAGAGGCTGTGATTTGCCCAAGGCAGAGTCAGAACTAGTACTCAAGACTTCTGACTTATACAGAGTTCAGACTTCACTCTTAATTACACTCTGTGACACCAATCTAGAAAGATTGGTAAGAAAGATGGAAAGAAGCCATCAATCCAACATCACTCACTGAGGACAAGAGAAATTTCATCTTGCTAAAATGTTTTTTCATTACTACCCCACTCAATATATTATAGCTCCTGATCACCTACTGGATCAAACTCAACTCTAGGGATTAGAATTTAAGGCCCTTCTCTCCCTGTGTACCTTGAATTCTCATTTTAAACTACCATTTTTCATACCCTTGCATTTACTACACAAAATCTAACTCCCAGATTCACGTAATGTTAAAGCTGGAAAGAAGCTTATGTAGCTCTCCTATGTCAAGCCTTCATGTTTTATAAAAGATGAAACTGAGACCCTGATAGGTTTGGTCACTCACTTATGGTCACACAGAGAGTCATTGATGAGACTCAAATTCAGGTCTTCTGACTAGGAGTCCTGAGCTTTTTCCAATATACCAAGTTGTTTCTTAAGATACAAAACTGACCTACATTTACCTATTTGATGTCTATCTTGAACACCACGGATGGTTTCTTTGCAATTTTCCCTAAAAATAGCCTCATTTTGGTGACATATACATTTCAGGTGTGTGTGGCCCTCAAACCATCATGTTTTGTACTGTGTGGGCTATAATTCAGTAGGTGTTTGACTCAGAAACCCTGCCTCACAGTAGACTATGGGTAGAGTAGGGAACAGGGGACATATAGGAAAAGTTTCTTTTCAAGAATCCATAAGGATTAGGAAGGATAAAGCATAGATGTGCAAATTTTCTAAATTCATCTTGCAATATAATTGAAATGCCAGAAGATTGAAGAATTTGGTGTTGATGAAGAAACGGATATTAGTGGGATGAAGAATAGCTCTGTCTTTGTCATCCTATAGTCCTTTATGTGTCACAGGCTGTCACTTTCTATTGCATTGCAACTGACTAATTACCTCAGTTTATTAAAACTGAATAAGAATTCACACATTTTACTTTACAGGCTTCAAGTGTTCCTGTTATCAAGAGCTATTACCTAATGATAGATCCCACTGTTCTGAGGTTTCTCAGGTAAGGAAATGAGTGGGCAATGCTGGCTGAATGTCAGCAGGAACTAGATGGATGTATTCTGGGAGCGATGTCTGCTAGGGTTGGTGTGTAGCCCTATCAGTAAAGTACAATGGAAAGAGCATGGGATTTGGAATCAAAGAAGGAATCCAAGTCCAAACTGTCAGGTATTTCCTCTGTGACCATGGGCAACATGCCCAGTCAACAAGAATTTATTAGGCACTTACTATGTGCCAGGCACTGAGCTAAATGCTGAGATTACAAAGAAAGGCAAAAATATGGTTCTGCCCTCTAGAGGCTCACATTCTATTGGTAGACAACATTCAAACAACTACTTAGGGAAGTAACCTCCTGAGCCACAATTCTCTCATCTATAAAGTCAGAGAGTTGGACTAGATGACCTCAGTCTATGATCCTCTGATTCAGTGATCCCCAGATCAGTCATAGACAAACTCCCCAATCCCCTCCAGTACTCATCATCAGATCCACACCTGGAGGATGCATAATATACTGTCAAGAGTGATGGGAGAGGGACTGCCTTTGCACAAATATAAGCCAAGTTTCTAAGTTGATGATCACCCAAAGGGCATCGGAGAAACCCATGGTGAGCAGGAACAGGCTATGGACACATTACAAAGGAGGAAGTACCCAGGAGAAATGCCATCAAGGAACTGAGAAATGCATGTCCAGAAGAAAGATGAGTCAGTCATGCAGTGAGATCAAGGAAAAACTGACTGGAAGTCCACATGCTCCATTGGCACCTACACAAAGTGAAGCAATCGAGAGAAAGACCCGCCAGCACACCAGGTAGACTTCCTTTAGTGAATTTATGGGAGGTCATGGACAAGGGTCACACAGAATGAGCAGGTATTGGAGGGCGGGGCAGTCGGTGATCTCATGGTTGAAGGGAATGCCCACATCAGTGAGATCATAGACCCATCGAAGTGTTCTAATGGAGAGGTATTTCTGAGCAGATGTAATCAAAGTGAGGGACCATAAATTAATCATATTTCTAGTGTCTGGGGGCTGCCTCAACTGCAAGTTGTACATTTAAATCTTGGAGAGTTGTTGTGTCTTTTTTTTTTTTTAATCTGTAGCCACACTGAAGTGCATTTACAAATGTGGTAGAAAGGGGTCACATTAGATGAAACCTAAGTCTGTCTCCTATCAAAGAGCAAATTTCAAGCTTCTGCAATTGTATCCATGTGATTGCAGGTTTTAAAAGCCTCATCATCAAAAATGGGCTCCTAGAATAGGGTAATTATCACTTTGATCTCCCCAATGCTGTTGCAGCAGTTGCTTTCATGCTAGAATTTCAGTTGTACTGAACAAAATGACATGCTGGGAGAAATAGAGGTGTGAGCGTGAGCAGTTTTTCAAAAGGACTAACCGTGAGTTTTGAACATGGGCCTTCCCACCCCCAGAGCTTTATACATGCTGCCTCAGTGAGATTTTTACCAAGCAGGTGATACGGTATAGTTACAGTTTGCAAGACCTAGGATTCTCCGTAACTTTTTCATAGGTAGCCAGAGCTGATCGATAAACAGGAAGAAACAGTAACTGGGAAGTTATACAGATGTCATGATCTGGAAAAAGAATAAAATATCAGGTCACAGAGGAAAAGGCCCCTTACCCTCGTCTCACACTTACAGGTGCTGGAACATAAGACTTACAGGAAAAGGAAGTGAGCTTGTTTTTTCCATGGCAAATTTTGATTGTCCATTATACCCAAGTGCCATTGTAGACTTTCCCATGGCTACTTGAATGATCTTGCACTAATCAGAATGTCCCTTCAGTCCAAGTGGATGGGAAAAGTCCCTTAATTCTAAGTATACCGGAAAAAACTTAAGCCGAGGCACAATTGTTTCCCCTTCTCAGTGGGTATTTGGAAAGTAGATGAATGAGTCTCTTGAACCTGGCATTCTTGGTCCCCACAAGCTAGTCTCAACATATGCCTTCCTAGCTTTCTATCTGCTATTCCCCTCCCCTTCTGACGAACTGTTCTATTCATTGTCTTGTCTATTCCTACCTCCACACCTCTATTCAAGTCATTCTTCTTGACCACACTTGCTGGAAGCAATTTCTGCTTCAGCTTTTTCTCTATAATGCCATGATTCCTCTCATATAATCAATGTAATAGTATAAATATATATAATATGATATGTATTGCTTATAATATATAAATCTGTGTATTACAAACCTACATATACATATATATGAAAGATCCCTATACCAATGAGATCATAAATGTATCACCATCCCATACATATATAATATAATATATATTGCTTATAACACATAATTCTGTATGTTATGACATATGTGGAAGATGTATATTTTTGGCCCCTGTGGGTTTAGTGTATGTCCACATGAGTTTGTCTAAATGTGGTTCATGGGAAAGGTGTGATTAAATATCTCTGGAATCTCACTCATTTCTCCCTAAGGGAGACCTTGATTCCTGGTGCAGGTGAACAAGAGATTGGGTCCACTAGACTGGCTGCTTTGCCCTCCTCAATGAAGACTCATTGTATTAAAATCTATCTACCCCCTAAATATTTTTATCTGGAGGAAATAAATGTTTGGGTCAAAGTTAATTTCCTTGTCACTATTTTTAAGGGGGAAGGAGTACCCAAGTTTATAATGAAAGATTTGATTCCTTACCAAATGCTATTTACACAAACCCCATATATGCAAGCCAATATCAAACAGAAATCAGAGAAGTTATAAAGATTAGAATGTGTCAGATAATACACAGAGTGAATGAACTTTCCCCTCCATTAGCAAGACACCTTGGTTCAGTTGAGAGAGAGAAAGACAATCCTCACCTTACCTAAGAGGAAATTCCCTGAAGTCTCTAGCTATTCTTTTAAGAAAGCTGGGAATCACAGAAATGTCAAGGTGCTCTCATGTCAAGGTTTTCTACATGCCTGCTGCTTCCCAAAACCTTTTCTCTCTCTTTAGGAGTCTCTTCCTGAAGAGAATCTAAGACCATACGTGTCCTCTTTTGAAGCTGGAAGCAAGAAAAAGAGCCTCTCTCCTATCTCAAGCTCTTGCCAACACCTCACACAGACACATAGTGTTTAATCATTCCATCAATGAAGAGAACCTTATGTACATGCACCAGCCTTGAACGCGGTTACATTATATATTACTTACTCTGTAACTAGATGGTAAGAATCTTTAAGAGGACTGTGTCCTATACATAGATAGATAGATAGATAGATAGATAGATAGATAGATAGATAGATA
>NW_020955033.1:20854711-20893200 GCF_900497805.2 Vombatus ursinus | reverse complement strand
ATAGATAGATAGATAGATAGATAGATAGATAGATAGATAGATAGATAGATAGATATTTACCTCAAAAATATTTGTTGAATCATTCAGAAAAAAATTCCCCCAGCCATGCATCCAGTTCAAGGACTTCATTGTTTTCTTCCTGGAAGAGCCTACCATTGTATATCAGTTTCTAGGGAATTACACAAAGATTACTGCTAAGATTGGAGAGATGCCCAATGTCTACCCTAGAGTTACAATGAATGACCTGTCACATACTGTTCATTCATTCTAATCCTTCTAGGTGTAACAGGTTGTTCCCAAGAAATGTCACAGGGGAATGTGTCTCTATGACTCCCAAGCACTTAGGCTCATTTGCCCCCATAAACGTTCTCATCACCTATGATTCAGGTGAGTCACTTCATCTTCACCAATCCCTACCCCCTAGCAGGTGGCACTGGCCCTTCCCTGGCCCTTACTCCTAGGTCAGTCTAGAGAAAAAAATGGAAATTCTGGGAGAATCCATCACTATGGGGACCACAAATCATTAAGACTGAAAAATGACAGCCATTTGATACCCGAGAACTATGTTCTTGTGTACCCAGGGTTTGAAAGAGTCTAGACTGTCTCAAGACCCTAACAAGCAGCTACACTGAGAGATACATACTACATATATTAGTATCTCATTTAAAAGATGAGGAAACTGAGTCTCAGAGAGGTGAAGTGACTTGTCTATTGACATATGGTTAACAAGAGAAGAGGCAAGATTCACCTTCAGGATTTATTTGACATGAAACCTAGGGCTCTTTCATCTATGCTAGGCTGCTTTTGTTTGTTTAATTTAAATGTATTTCAAGTTATGGAATAAACAGGCATTTTCTTTAACAGCATAACAAAAAAGATGATTGCACATGAAGCCACAAATACGCTATGGACACCTTGCTATTCCTTTTAAATATACAACAAAGCTATCGTGTAAATTTCCTGTTTTTTCTTTTTCCTGCTTTCTTAAGTAGCAAATAAAATAACAATCGTAGAATATGCAAGCTTGAATTCTGGCTGGAATAAGTAATTGCTCCTTTTCAGGATTTATTCTAATTTATTTAGTTCCTCATTGTGTCACAGAAGTGACCTTGGGATCTTGAAGGCTGTGTCCATGGACACATGCTTAAAAAATGCTTATTGATTTGGCCTGATTTGACCAACCTGGCTAAAACAAGATATTTGTAAAGCTCTTTGCAAAACTTAAAAGCACCATGTAAATATCATTGTTGTTGTTGTTATTAATATTACCATTATAAAGTTTGAAGAGACTTATTACTGGAAGGTTTACCACAGGGGGATGAATTTTTTGTTACATGAACCCTCAAATAACACCTACAGTATTTTAGAGGGTTTGTAATCTTCATCATCAGGAAAGACCAACCATACCAATGAAACCACCAGTATTGAAGTGGGGTTGGAGAGAATCTATCTATGAGAGGACTCTACATTCCCATAATGCTTGGGGCTGCGAGCTCAATCATTGCAGGAAACTGACTGTGGACTAGACCTCCCAGAAGCCTATGTAAGGATTTCACAGCATGATGACATCATCCAACACAACCTTTGATAATGTAGGCATGCTTCCAGTACAGGAAATTTAAAAGATTAAAGAAGTCTCATGAGGAATACTGAGAAGAGAAACAAGGAAAAATGGTTGCCATGCCTAGGCCAGGCTGGACCTAGAATGGCCAGTAGAAGTGATTGCAGTACTGAAAGAAGTCTGTATATCCCAAACTACAATGCCAAAGCAGATCATAATAATCAAGACTGGAGTCACTGTGCCAAGAGAACTCAAGAATAACTTCTATAATGCTCTCCAGTTGCCAGGACAAGAAACTAGTGCTCCCAAGACTGTTCCAACAATAAGTTTCCCAAGCATCTTTCTGTGAATGAATTAAGGCATATCCCTCTCCCATTGTGTTGGAGTGACACAGGGATTAACTGGGAATCCAATAGAACTCCTTGATAACATGGAGGGGCAGCCATTTGTAAATAGATACCAAGAGCAGGTAATTCTTGTTTAATTCCTCATTATTACCTTGCCATTTGATTTTAGTTTAATGTCTTTGCTTTGAATTATGTGTCATCTGTTTAGGTCTTACATAAAGAGACATATTAGTACGGTTGTCAGTTTGATTAGATAACTACCCCAACAATACCATGAACCATGATATAGCTAGTAAAGGGACTTAGTACAGACAATAGATTCTCTAATACTCTGAGCAGAAAACTAATGCATGGGCATTTTTCAAAGATATTCTATGTCTTACTACACCTACTTCTACCTCCAAAGTTCTATAAAATGAATCACCAGATATTAGTTTTTTGGTGGTTTTTTTTTTAGGCAATTGGGGTTAAGTGACTTGCCCAGGGTCGCACAGCTAGTAAGTGTCAAGTGTTTGGTCTGAGGCTGGATTTGAACTCAGGTCCTCCTGACTCCAGGGCCGGTGCTCTGTCCACTGCACCACCTAGCTGCCCTGTAGATGTGAGCTTTAAAGATACCTCTTCCTTTCTGGGAATAGGCAGAAAATATTCCTGCTTCCTTAATTTGGCAAAAGAAATACATCTTAAGTACACTCTGTCCTGTTTCCATGATCACTTTTCTGTTCTTTTTGGATTTTTGTTTATTTTTTAAAATATTTACTGAAGATAATCACATAAAATAAATGTGAAAACTGCTGATGTTTAGGATTTATGGCCATTACAAACCTCAAGAAGAAATACATATAGATGGGTTAAATGGCTTTATCTTCTATCTCATAAATATTCATTACTTTTTTTGTATTTACCAAGAGGTTTTAACAGTTGCTGTTACCAGTGTTTTTATGTTATAGAAGATCCATTTTTACCACAATTTCCTCCTCTTTTTCACCTCAATTCTTAAAAAAAAAAAATCCTCCTTTTAGCCTGTGACAGACAAGAAAAACATTTGTTGGTTTTTTTTTCTCTACCCAAATCAGGAAATGTGCCCCTGTCATTAGGGCACATGATATCCTTCCTAAAACCTTGACTTCTGATCTGACAAACCCATTTAATAGAATTCTTTCAGGCTTTGCCTCGCTGCAAGAAGCCATCATTTCCAATAGATGACCTTTTCTATCACTTCACTGAAAAATACTTAACTGAAAGGGAAGTCAAGTGCCCGGACTCCACTTTCTGCTCCCCAACTAAACCTGTCAGTGAACTGTCACCATCCTGAACACTAGAATATGAAATGTTTCCAGTCCCATTTGATGAAGGAATTCATATGACTGGGAATTCAAAGACAAACAAGACATCTTTTATACCTAAAGCAGCTTCAATCCAAGGTATGATGGGGTTGGCGTTGAGCTTACTTCCTTGAAAACTCAAAACCAAGAAGTGATGGCATCAGTGCATTTGATGAAATGATTATGATTTGTTAAAGAGGTTGTAAATGGAAACGGGTGTAGATAGAAGAAGAGGTCAGAAAACAGCAATAAAGAAATAGTTGTCTTCTTTCTCAGTAAAAGGGAAAGAAGAAAATTCACAAAGAATGTCTTGGAAGGACATTTAAATAGAAGATGTACAAGGGGTGCTGCTCCTGGAAAGGCTGGCAACATAGGGTCAACTCCTAGATGGAATTTGGGATAAGACTAATTGAGATTTAAAAGTTTAGTGTCTGCCAAACAAATCGTTATTGAATAGTATGATTTCTCATGTCTTTTTGTATGTGTTCTATGGCAATATACGATGAATGTCTAATCAAGGAAACATTCAAAGAGACAACAAAAGAACTAAGAGTTCAATAAGGACAAGAATGCAAAGTTATCATCAAGCTACAAGAATTGGACAGACCTATAGAAGTCAATTCAATTACTGTGTAGATAAACACTTATTAAGTATCTGTTATTTACAAGGCACTATGGTAGACTGAGATACAAAGAAAAGATCTAAATAGTCACTGCCTTTTAAGAATTTAAATTCTTCTAAGGAAACAAAGAAACAGGAACTTGGGCCTGATTTCTCTAGATGTATCTAGTAGAAGGTCCCTAAAATACATTGAATTCAGCAAGGTTCCACATTCCTCCTACAATGGCTCAGTTTAGCTCTCTTCTCCACTTCCCCCCCTACTGTGACTCCATGTAGTACATTTGCTGGGACTCTTGTCACTATCTCCTGTTTTGATTGTGACAGAAAAATGGGAGAGAGAAGGACCTTTATTCTAGTAGAAGGTAAAAAAAGGGGGGGGGATGGCTCCATTTGCTTCCCTCACCCTACCCTTATTCCCCCTCCAGAATGCTGTCCAGGGCAATAGTTTTCTTCTAACCCTTGACATTCCCCACCCTTTATACCTTTGCTATCAATTCAATTCAAAATTCATTTCTATGGAACAAACATTCATTAAGGGACAACTTTATGTAGAGCATTTTGCCCTGTGCTAGAGAAGAGATAGAGTTTATTAAAAAAAAAAAAACCAAGGACCTTGACATCATGAAATATATGCTTCAAGGAATCATGATTCTATCCATTTGGACACTACCTCCACCAACAGAGATATCAATCCCTTTTTCACTTAGTAGAAGCTCTCCAAAAATTACTCAACCTAAAAATTCATCTCCATACAGCCAACCTTGTGATTAACCTCTTTAAATTTAACTAGGCTGGTTTTTAGTCGACAGACACATATGCTTGTATCTTGTGATATCTATCTGTATTATATAATTGGTGGGGGAGTGGGGAGTCAAGGATAATCCCTACTAATATATCTCCCTCAGTGTTGGGTGGAATTCTCCAATTCAGAGTAGAATTCTATTTCTACTATTTTATTCTATTTATTTTACTTATTTATTCTATTATTTATTTATTGTATTTCTACTAGAATACTATTTCTACTATTTCCTATTTCTATTCTATTTCTAATGCTATTTCTATCTCTACTATTTTCTACTATTTCATGTAGAACAAACCTTTGGGTCCTGAAGGCTTTTCAGTTTTACAGAATCTTCCATTAAAAGGCAAACCTAAGAAGGGCCATGCCATTATTGAAGACCTTATCAAGAATTGCTTTACAGCTTATTAATTAAGGAAACAAGGTTTTGTGGTGAATAAGACCTAGAATAGGTCATGGAAGGAATGGGAAGAAAAAAAGAAGTGCCAGGAGAAGAAAGGACTTTAAAGATGCTAAAGACATCCCCAACTGATAAATGGTCAAAGGATATGAAGAGACACTTCTCAGATGAAGAAATTAAAGCCATCTATAGTCATATAAACAAATGCTCTAAATCACTATTGATTAGAGAAATGCAAATAAAAACAACTCTGAGGCACCACATCACACCTATCAGATTGGCCAACATGACAAAACAGGAAAATGATGAATGTTGGAGAAGATGTGGGAAAATTGGAACACTAATGCATTGTTGGTGGAGTTGTGAAATGATCCAACCATTTTGGAGAGCAATTTGGAACTATGCCCAAATGGCTATAAAAATGTGCATACCCTTTGACCCAGCAATAGTACTTCTAGGGCTATATCCAAGAGATATATTTGTATGATCAAGAGATCATACAAATGGGAAAAGGACCCATATGTACAAAAATATTCATAGCAGCTCTTTTTGTGGTGGCAAAGAATTGGAAATTGAGAGGATGCCCATCAATTGGGGAATGGCTGAGCAAGTTGTGGTATATGAATGTGATGGAATACTATTGTGCTATAAGAAATGATGAACAGGCTGACTTCAGAAAAAACCTGGAAAGACTTGTATGGTCTGATGCTGAGTGAAGTGAGCAGAACCAAGAGAATGTTGTACACAATAACAACCACATAGTGTGATGACTAATATTGATAAAATTAACCCTTCCTGGCAATACAAGGATCTAAGACATCTCCAGAGGCCTTGTGATGGAAAATGCTATCCACATCCAAAGAGAGAACTATGGAAGTTGAATTGCTACTTTTTTTTCTTCTCTTCTGTTGAGTTTTGTTTCCTCTTTCTGATGGTTCCTCCTATTGATTTTAATTTTTACTTACAACATCACTAATGTGAAAATATGTTTAATATGAATATGAATGTATAGCCTATATCAGATTGTGCACTGTCTTGGGGAGGGTGGTGGGGAGGAAGGGGGAGAAAAAATTTTAAACTCAAAAAAATAAATAAATAAATGTTTAACAGTCGGGAAAAAAAAAAAAAAGATGCTAAAGACAAATCTCACTGACTTCACAATTTTTCCTGGGTCAAGTTCTTGCAATTTTCTATGGCAGGCATGATCTCACTATATCCTCTTTTTTTTTAATAAATAATGAGGGCTAGACAATAGGGCTATCAGTTTAAGGTTAGAAAGGAACTTAGAAATCATTCAGTTGGAGTTTGGAGAGGGCTCTGTCCATAGAGTCAGAAGACATTGGTTCCAATCCTACATCTAACTGTTGGTACCTTTATGATGCTGGGCAAATCATTCAAACTCTCTAGGCCTCTTTCCTCTTCTGTAAAATAAGGGAGGGTGGGATCAGAGGGCTCCATCTAGGCTAGAGCTATAAAAATGCATGGTCATTTTGCAGATAAGGAAACTGAGACACAAAGCAGTTAAGTGTCACCCAGATGATAATAATACCTAGCATTTATATAGTGCTTTTATGAAGTTTTACAAAGTGCTCTATATACATTATTTCATTGCATCTTCACAACATTTCAATGAGGTAGATGCTATTATTATATACAAAGGTGGAAACTAAGGCTAAAAGGCTAGTCATACAGATTAGTGAGTATCTGAAGCAGGATTTGAACTCATTTCCAGTCTAACCCTCTCTCCATTGTAGCATGAAGAAGGACTTTTTTT
Organism: Vombatus ursinus; assembly: GCF_900497805.2. NCBI lineage: Eukaryota > Metazoa > Chordata > Mammalia > Diprotodontia > Vombatidae > Vombatus > Vombatus ursinus. Next base: position 20,886,375 of record NW_020955033.1, on the reverse strand, counting down.
TCCTGTTCTGTATTAGAGATCAAAAACAAAAACCCTCTTCTTAGCTGTAATAAAACAAAGGTGCCCTAGGATTTGATTGACTTCAACTTCCCATACTCGGCTTCCTTCCCCCATGGCCTCATCCAACAAACAATGGTTAGGCCCAGGACAAGCTTGTTCCTGGGTCCTGACTGGTCCTTATGAGGCTTCCTGGCTATCTAGGTGCATGGAAAGTCCCACCAAAGTGAAATCTGGCCTTCTCACACTTGATGAGTGCTGGAGACCACATTAGTCACTGTCCAGGAGGACAGTGCTAGTTAGTCCATGAGGACTTACTGTCCAGACAGTGTCCAGATGGAGATGAGGTGGGACTGTGATCCAGAAAAGCTAATTGCCCTTGTACCCTCATTGCATATGCTTGGTGTATTGGGGAAGAGTCAACCTCCTCCTTTATTAAGTGTTCACTGACTTGTGATTGCCTCATTTCATCCCAATCTCATACCTGAACTAAGAACTAAGGACTAACACCTGGGGCTGGCTATGGAGTTGCACTTACCGCATTAGCTCACTGACTAACTAGCATCAAATAAAGGCCCATGCTTGATGAAGTCTGACAGCAAGGGGGATTGGCTAGATCAGGAATCGTCCCTCATCATTGTACTGCAATGGTAGGGCTGTATCTGAGATGCCACAACCTTCTAGGAAATATACAAGTTGAACTATTCATATCATTAACTAGAGAAATAACAATAGTGAGAAGGAGGAGGAGGAGGATAGTTAACATTTATATAGTGCCTATTATGTGTCAGGCACTGTGCTAAGCACTGTATAATTATTATCTCATTTTATCTTCACAACAACCCTGGGAGATAGGTGTTATTATTATGCCCATTTTACAGATGAGGTAACTGAGGCAAGTAGCGGGTAAGTGACTTGCCCAGGGTCACATAGCTAGGAAGTGTCTGAGGTCAGATTTGAACTCAACTCTTCCTGATTCCAGGCTCAGAATTTTGGCTTAGGGCTGTTAAATAAATGTTAAATAATCTTTGACAAACTGCAGGATTTCTTTGGTGAGACAAGCCATACTCACAATTGCACTGCACAACGTAATCTTGTCTGTCCTGGGTTTTCTGCTTCCTTTGTCCCATTTTGCACCTGAGCACGTTCCACATAAACTGTCCTATGTTGATGTTTTCTGCTAACTGTCCTTATCTAAGTACACAAACCATAAAGACCGTGGAAAACAGATCTGTCTACTGGGTGGCCCATTTAAAGTCACATTGCATTAAATGAAGCTGGGATTAAATGGGCCACTCTTTAAGCACCATTATTTTAACCTGGAAAATGTTCACCTCTATGACTGCACCAATACATTTGTGGTACTTATCTCTAGACTGCTAGGGATTTTATGGAGCCCCCCAACCCCCACTCAGGTATGAGCTGATTACTTTTACCAATGAGAATCTCATTTGACAAGTGCTCCCTGGAAGATAACTCCTCTAACAGAGTTCTCAGTTCCTCAAATGGTGGAGACAGCAGCATGCACTGAAAGAGCTTTTGGACTGCAGCCTACCTTCCTAGATTTATTTCCTACTTCTCCTCACCATACACCTCAATATTCCAGCCAAAATGGCCTTCTTGCCAGTCTGTGAACTAGGCACTCCATCTCCCGCCTCCATATCTTTTCACCAGGCCTTCCCCCAAGCCTAGAAAGCATTCTCAACCTATCTTCTCACCCATAAAAGCCTTGGTTTCTTTAACATGACTCCGTTTGGATGGCACTTTCTAATCATTTTAGGATCCCCTTGGTTACTAGTGCTCTGAGCCCTCCTCAAACAACACTATATATATTTATCAAATTCAATGTAGCATTCCCTTTGTAGGATGTAAGCCCTTTGAGGACAGAAACTGGTTCTTGTTATATATATATATATATATGTATGTATGTATGTATGTATGTATGTACGTACATACATACACACATATATAGCTTTGCATGTAATAGGCTCTTAATAAATGTTTGTTGAAGTGAAATCTCACTCACAGATGCAGCCATCCCTTCCTGGTTGCATGGCCTTCGGCTTAATGAAAAGAATTCTAGTGATATTTGGAATCAGAAGGCCTAGGCTTGAATTCTAGGTCTGCTATGTTCAGATTGTGTGACCTTGGGGATGGCATTTCACCTTTTTCTCGTGTGTTAGGTGAAAGGGATGCATTAGATGGCCTTTTCCAGGGCTCTTCCAAATGTAACATTCTGCAACTTAGCTTCTCTGGACCTCAGTTTCCTCATCTGCCAAATGGAGCTAATACCACTTATACAATCCACCTCACAGGGCTGTTATGAGAATCAAACAACCTAATGTATTTGAAAGTACTGTGACAAGTATAAAGGAACAGAAAAACATAAGTGAACCCTAACATTTAGATTGCTAACGTAGTTCATCTTGAAGATTTGAATCTAAGCTCAGTGTTTACCTTTTGATTAGCCCCCTTCAGCATTAACTCCCACCCCAATTTAACTGGAGGTGACTTCCTTCACTCATTCAAGAAACATTTAAGTGTTTACTGTGACTTATTTCCTTTGTCCTCTTTGTCATTTTTTCCCCTTAGTTATCCATTTTATATTAAAAAAAATACTCAAATGGTGCCAAGGCACCTGCTAAGCACATGCATATGCATGAAGTGGAGCTCTGTCCCCTCGGAGACACTGATGTCATGCCTCTGGGGAAAGGGCTAAGTAACCATGACAACATGGCTCAATGTTACATCTTGCTTTCGAGAGCTCAGAGGATGGCCTGCCCCTGCTGCACAGGCAGGATAGCGGCACTCCCTCCCAAGTCGTGTGAAGTGTCCAGGTAATGGCATCGGGCCAGCAGTGACAGAGGGTCATCCATGGTATCCTTCCATCTGTTCTTCCTACCTCCACCCTGGTGATTGGAAGAGCCAGCATGTGATTGCTAAGGCTGAATACTCCCACCTGAGTCTGGGAGGTAGGGGGAAGCAATGGGCTAATCAGGGGAGTGCAAAGGAGGCTGGGAAATACAGCTGACAGTCTGGAGAGTTTGGGTCAAAGATTTTATCTGTGCCAATCCACTTCACATCCTAACCAGCTGCCAGTGACCCAAGTGTACTTGCTCACGAAGATCTGAATTTTTTTTTAAATGATTAAATAAAGCTAGCAAAACTTGGGCAAGGGCAGCGGAGGGAAGAGAAAGTAAGGCTTAGCTAAAAAGCAACTGACAGGGAGTACTAACCATATTATTTTTTTTTAACAAAATCACCTATATGTCAATAATAATAATTCAGTCCATGCAGCACTCCCAATGAGAACTTTCTCGCTTATGCTTCCCTCACCACCCTATATTTTATACCATTAATTTTTTTTCCTTGGATTTGAGTATATGTTCAGTGACTGCCTCACACACTGCTGAGATTTTGGAACATTTCCTCTTCCCCCTCCATCACCCCCTCCCCCTCAAAATAAAATAATATAGTGAGCTCTCAGCATGTGTATCTTTTACCACCCAATTTCAGTAACATTTTCATTATTAAAAAATAATAATTTAATAGGTTCTCAGTGTACAAATGTTGACCTATTGTTCTGGATTACAATTTCAACAGTATTTTAAAAAGAAAGCTTTCTCTCTAACAGGATATATATTGACGGCTTTAGCCCACAGGCTGTGCCCAGACAATCCAAAGACAAAAATGCTTACCTCTTTAGCAATGACAGTAAACAAGAGAATGAATGGGCAATCACTGCTGAAATCACAGGATGGGGCCCTCAAATCAGCCTGGGCTGGTTGTTTCTTAAACCCACAATACTGGGAACCCTTCTCCATCATGTCACACACTTTATTTTCAGACCTGCCTCCTCAGAATTGACAGCACAAATGTCATAAGAAGTGCAGCTGCCACCCACCCCCAAAGGACCAGGATCCAGAAGGAAAAACTGCCAAGGCGTCTAGCGCCTTCCAAAGGCCCCCACGTGCCCCAGGCCAGTGGTGATACCGCTGTCCCAATCGTTCTAGAGCGGTCTCACACAGCCAACGCTCAATGGCCAAAGGCAGGGGTGCTGTTCCCACCGTCTACGTGCCAACAGCTTGCCTCTTGGCTCCACAGTCTCGAGTGCCAGGGATAGTTGAGGTTTTTCTACTCCCCCACAAGAGAAAACAGTTGCAAATGAATTCACAAGCAATAGCATGGTTCACACTAGCGGGAAGGTCACAGCTGCTCCCAGGGTGAATTCCATAGCAGCCAAGCTTATCTTGTTACCCTCCACCATGGAAGGGTATCAACTCTAGAACAATAAAATGTTACAGTGTGATTTACGGTGGGGGAAGGAGGTGGGAGTTTGTGTTTCGCTGGAAACTTTCTTTGTTTAGAACCTGAAGCTACTGTAGCAACAGCTGCTTACAAGTGGTACAAATTCAAAATTAGTAAAGCTCTAAGCAGAAGAAACATTTATCCTTTACTAGCCTCTTGGGGCTTGTAGAGAGATAGCTTCCCTGACACTTGAGTCACTGATTTAGTTAAGCTACCCGAACCTATCACCCACCCACTGGACAAGTCGCCAGGCACTCCGATTTGCTAACTCCTGAAACAGATGATTCATCAGCACAGTAGGGGGCTCTCCGCCTCAAAGAGAATGCCAGAGATGCAACAGTACAGGTTTTTCAGGGGAACAGGTTTCAAGAATTGTTAGTTGTGCTATTTGAAGACAGTAGAAGTGCTTCTTGCTTTTAAGATAGACCCATTTTGGGGGCAGCTAGGTGGTTGCAGTGGATAGAGCACCAGCCCTGAAGTCAGGAGGACCTGAGTTCAAATGCGACCTCAGATCAAACACTGGACACTTACTAGCTGCATGAACTTGGGCAAGTCACGTAACCTCAATTGCTTAAAAAAAAAAGATAGACTCATTTTATAAGTGAGGAAACTGAAAATCCAGAGAGAACTGAATTGCCAAAAGGAGGCAAGTGACTAAGTCTGCATTTGAACCCAGATCCTCTGACTCAAAAAAAAAAAGCAACTTATTATTGTTAGTTTGCTTTTTCTTCTATGAGACAGCTAGATGAAGCAGTGAATCTGGAATCAGGATAGTCATGAGTTTCAGTCCAGTCTGAGACATTCACTAGCTCTGTGTGATTCTGGGCAAATCAGATAACCTCTATTTGCCTCATTTTCCTTATTTGTAAAATAGGGATTTACACCTCCCTTGCAGAGTTGTTGTTAGTACAAAATGACATAATAATGATAAAGCACTTGGAAACTTAAAGTTCTATATAATTATTATTATTAAGTTTGGGTTTTCAGGACTTTGACAGGGGGCTTAAAAGTTTAGACTACCATCCGTTGTTGTTGTTATTTGTCCTTCATTCTCTAAGAGGAATATGATATCAGGAAGGTGATGCCATGATTTGCAAGTAAATTGGATTTAAGTGAGGAAGGGCTGTGCAGGGTTGCCAGCCATACTTTCTCCTCTGGAACGATCTGGGTCCAGTGGCCAGATATAGATCTGGATGACTGGAGATGGCCCCCAGACTACTGTCTAAACTGAATTGCGCAAGAGAGGTGGCCAGACTGCTGAGAGATGGGAGAATATGAAAGTTCTGCCTACTCAAACCTCACTACATCCCTACCAGAGTCATACCAAGGCTTTTAGTGCCCTGAAAGCTCCATGAGTCAAGAGTGTGACAAATACCACATTCAGAGAGGCAGAGAGTGGCTAATACTAGGGAGGGAACAGTTCCTTTGTATTCTGCCCTAGTTAGATCGTGTATGTGGGGGGGGGAGGTAATCATGTTCTGTTCCGTATGCAACATTTTTTAAGAAAGATATTGGGGCAGCTAGGTGGGACAGTGGATAGAACAACTGACCCTGGAGTCAGGAGGACATGAGTTCAAATTGGGCCTCAGACACTTGACACTTATTAGCTGTGTGACCCTGGGCAAGTCACTTAACCTCAATTACCTTGCCAAAAACAAAACAAGGATATTGATAATTGGAGAGAGTTCAGAGGAGGGCAAGCAGGATGGTGAAGGGTCTTAAGTTAGTACTATGTAAGAATCATTTGGACTGGCAAGGTTTAACCTAGAAAAATGAAAACTTGGCCAGTGGTAGGGGAAGGGAGTCACGGTAACTGTCTTCAAGTATCTGAAGGATTGTCACTTGGAAAAGGAATTTGACTCATTCTTTTTGACCTGGGTGGGGGCAAAAAAGATAGAAGCTGCAAAAAGGTAAACTTAAGTTTGCTGTGAAGAAAAACCTTCTTTAAAATTAGAGCTACCCACAAATGGAACAGCCTCCTTGGGGAGAAATGGCTTATCTCCAACTTGTAGATTCATTTTCAGTCATGTCTGATTGTCCATAATCCCATTTGAGGTTTTCTGGGCAAAGACAGTAAAGTGGTTTGCCATTCCCTTCTCCAGTTCATTTTACAAATAAACTTTATTTTACAAATAAAATGTATGTTTGCATGAGGCAAACATGGCTAAGTGACTTGCCCAGGGTCACACAGCTAATAAGTGTCTGAGGCCAGATTTGAAATCAAGATGAGTCTTCCTGACTCCAGGCCTGTACTCTATCCACTGAGCCACCTAGCTGGCCCCAAATAATGCAAATTAAACTTTAAAATGTGTTGCGGATACTTTTTTTTTCTCAGAGTGCTAGTTGTTAAACATTTACCAGCACACATCTCATTAAGCCATTGCATCACAAGGTGTATATGTTGCAGAATAGGCACTGGTCTGGGAGGCAGCCAGGGGATCAGAGTTTTAGTCCTTTCACTAACCATGACCTTGGGCAAACCATTTCTCTTCTCTAGGATTCAATTTCCTCTTTTGTTAAATGAGGATGCTGGATTAAGTGATCTCAAAGATTCCTTCCAACACTAGGATTTTATTCCTTCTGAATCTTTCTAAATCCTTGACAAAATAAAAATGTAGTAACAGAAAAGTAGACCCCTGTACAGAGTAAGATCTCAGCTAATGTTTATTGAGTTAAACTGCACTCCTTATCTCAGTAGCTTGTGTATACATATCAGTATTTATTCATTCAGCCAACATTTATTGAACACGTAGTGAGTGCTATCTTCACAGAGCATAGTAGGGAAAATAGTGTGCACAAAAACCTGGATTAACATGCAAAATATGAAAAAATCTATTATTAGAAAAGAATCTGTTAGAGTGAAATGATCATCCCATTTTGAGCCAAAGGGCTGAAGTTCTAATCTCAGCTCTGTTACCAGCTGTACTGCCCTTGATTATACACATCACCATTCTGGGTCTTCATTTCCTCATCTCTAAAATGGTGATTACTGAGACCTATTTCAAATCTAAATCTACAGTCCTATTACTAAATGACCTCTGGGTTCCTTGTAGTTTAAAATATTATAATCCTATAAAAGTATTTTGGAAATTCAGAGGGAAAAAAAGTATTAGTTCCTATTGAGACAGTCAAGGAAGATGTCATGTAGGAAAATGGTATTTCCACAGAGTCTTGAAGGATCAGCAGAAATTTGAAAAACAGAACTGATCTTGAGGGAGAAAATCTATTGTCTAAAGCCATACCATTCTGAATATGCCCAATTAGTCTGATCTCAGAAGCTAAGCAGAGCTTGGCCTAGTTAGTACTTGGATGAGAGCTAGTTGGGTGATATTACATGCTGTAGTCTTTGGGGAGGTAGTGTGCTAAGGTGAAATATATACTGGCTTTGGAGTTGACACACCTAAATTCAAACCCCATCTCTGATGCTTACTGCCCATGTAACCTTGGCTGAGTCCCTTAAACTCCCAGCGTTTCATCTAGGCCACCTAGAAGGCCTTTGGGGTCCATTCTAGATTGATGATTCTATTATCAGATAATCATGTCCCAAGGACTAGGTAGCAGGACAAGTAAGTTTCAAAGGCAAGGTGTCAGGCAAGAACCATAGTGAGAGATTCTTGCTAAGAAGTTAAACTGACATCATTCATTTCAATGAGGAGACACATTGATTAGCAAGAACTTATAGGTCTCTGGGAGAAACACCACAAAGAATCCTGAATGAAGATTGTTGACATTTTGCCTACACCTCTGTTTTGTCTCAGTTTCTCCCCAAGTCTTTAGTCCTTTCACTAACCATGACCTTGGGCAAACCATTTCTCTTCTCTAGGATTCAATTTCCTCTTTTGTTAAACAAGGGTGCTGGATTAAGTGATCTCTAAGATTCCTTCCAACACTAAGATTCTGTTCCTTCTAAATCTTTCTAAATCTCTAAAACCTCCATTTTGCCTAAGTTTCTCCCCAAGTCAGGGGATAAGAGAGTAGTAATTCGATGGGCAAAAGCAACTGCCAATGAAACTGTCAGGCTTCATTGTATAACTTTAGTATCAACCAGGTTTTCCCACCTCCAAAGGCATGGATTCATAAGGAAACATTTCTTCCTCTGAAATAATAGGCACCTATTGCTGCCGTGGTACCTGATGAAGAGTTTAAACCCTGTGGGAACAAGAACCAGGGAAGAGCAGAGAGTTTTAATGAATAAGCCCAGGAGGGCACCACCCCACCCTGTGAGTGGATATTACAAGCGACTAACATTGAACGGAATCTAATTTGCTTTTGTCACAAGGGCCCTAAGAGACTAATGTGAGCTACTCCAGGCAGACTTGTGCCAAAAAACAGTGATTTGCTCTCACTCTGCAGCGAGTAAGCCGCAAGATGGCCAATTGTCACAAAGATTGATGAGAAATATATTCACGGAATAAGGCTACAGCAAACGGAGAGGCGTGGTGTAACTATATGGATTCTGCTGTTAATCACAGGCCATTCCCCAGCCAAAGTATTCGGCTGAGAAATCTATTGTCCCCTGGAAACATCTGCCAATAAACAACAGGGGAGAGGCATTCATATTGAGCCTCATGGCTTGCTCTCAGATCTTGGAAGATAACAATGGTCTCTCTTGGGCATCTCTGTTTAAAGGTGTATAAAACCTCTGCTAACACACAGGCCAAAGATAAAATGAAAACAAAAAAGGCCTGAGTCAACACTGAATTCTCTCACGAAGGGATCTTTGAATGGAAGCGTCCATCTCTGACCTGCCAGTGTTCACTGGGTTTGATGTTTCTCAGATGATAATGTTCTCAATATTACTAGATGTTTGAACACACAGGAATTTAAGAATGTAGCTATTTGGCCACGCTATAGCTCTATAGACCATGACAATTTAGTTGTTTTTTTCACAATTATTATAGGTGTAACAATTCAATGCTACATTAAAGATCTCACAAATTGTTTTGGGTTCCTAGTCTGAGCCCTCACTCCCTTTAAATATTTTTTCTGTGACCAGACACTATATTAATCACATAATACCATATTGCAATGATGAAAAGGGATAACTTCATTAAAATATAAATGCCTTGTGACATATAGATTCGTGGGATCATAGATCTAATGCTGGACAGGACCTCAGAGGCCATCTGGGATTAGACTTTCCAACTCACTTCACTTTCCATCTGCAGCTCTGCTTGGTTTCAACTTAGGAAGCAAGATGGCCCCATACCAGGCACCCCCTGGGATCTCTCCAACCTTGCTTTCCAACTGCCTTTTGGGTGCTGTCTTCCTCCATTCAATTGTAAGCTCTTTGAGGGCAGGGACTGCCTTGTTTTTTTCTTTTTTGCATCCCCAGCACTTAGCACAGTGCACTGAATGGATATTTACTGAATTGAATTGGATCTGGTTCTCCTTCATTATAGCAATTAAGATACTGAGACCCAGGGAGGATAAATAACTTGCCTAAGGGTGCTTAATAATAATAATATAATAAGCATCAATGGTAGGATTTGAACCCAAGTCCTCTGTCTCCAGAACTTTTTTGTACTATACACTCTATCTTCCCCAATGTGCTTTATGCTCATTTTATACACACACACACACACACACACACACACACAAGTACTAATGCTGTTAATAAAGATAAAGATGTAGTGCTTTTGCTCTTAACAAAATAGTAATTTATTTTTTTACTGCCTCCTTGTAGGAAAAAAGTGGCAATTTCACCTAAAAGAATACACGTAATACATGTGACTAAAAAAATTCATTTTCATTCAACAAATAATGTATAAAACATCATGTTGTCTTGAGGAATCTACAAAAAGAAGTAATAGATAGTCCCTGCCCTTATGGAGTTTACAGTCAATTATAGTAGGGGTGCCATACAAATACACAAAAAAGTATATTACCAAAAAAGAGCATGGTATGTGTCGTGGGGGAGGGAAGTGCTGGAAGGGATCAGAGGAAAGAGACCATATTCCCTTGGGGAATCAGAGGAAACTTCATGAAATACCAATTAAAAACAAACTTTGAAAGTAAGGATGCCAATAGGTCAGGGTGTGTGTGTGTATGTGTGTGTGTGTGTGTGTGTGTGGTAGAGGAGGAGAGGATTCCAGGTAAAAGAGGTATGAACAAAGGAAAGAAACTAAAGAGTTCAGGATGCATTGGGAGGAAGAAACATTTAGAGTCATTCGGTTAGTTTGAGTTTGGTTAGATTTTTTCTTTTGCTTTGCTTTGCTTTGCTTTTTTTTTTTTTGTATCCCCAATGCTTAGCATCATGCCTAGCACATATCAATGCCTAATAAATGCTTGTTGACTAGAAGTAGTAGTCCAATCTTACTGCAATATATAGAAAGTGTAGAGCAGTAGTAGGAGATGGGTTGAGGCCAAGGTATGAAGGACCTCAAAAGTGTGACCTCTCTTGGATCTGTGATGACATCACTATGGTCCTCCCACACCATCTGGAGTGAAATCCCTGTGTACTTTTCCATCTTCATATTCTTCTCTTCTTTATCCTCCTCTGTCTAGGGTCTACCCAATATGCTAGATGCCTTCTTCAGTTCCCTTGTTATTTTTAAGGATAGCAATGTACAGAGGTCACTCATCTTGCTCCATGACAAACCTGCTTCCTTTTCCAAATATATATACCCTCATTGAAGTCTTTTTTGCTAGTTCTCTGGCAAAAGACATCATTGGTAATGCACGACAGGTGGGGTCACCATGTGTCTTTTAATTGTCCTTTGGATCACCTGCATTTGGAATTCTTCCATGGTTGGCCTGTTCCTTCATCTACAACCACATAGCATTACCAGGAAAACGATGGAGTAATAGAGGTGGCTTGTTGTGGCAGGGAGCAACAGATTCACTGAAGGCTCTGCAGTTTCCTGAATGTAGTATAATTCATCCTCCTCCTACTAGTCCTTTCTGGGTCCAGGTCAGTGCCCATCTGCAGCACTTGTCTAAAACATATAGATCCTCTAATGCAATGAGCATTATAAAGGACCTCAGTGATCATCTACTCCAACCCACACCTGAAAAGAAACCCCACTGTCACATCCCCAACAAGCAGCCATCCAATTTCTGCCTGAAGACCTTTAAGTGGGAGGACCCCCTTCATCCAATGGCAGCCCATTAGAGAGCTGACAACTCTAAATGTCAGGAAGTTTTTGCTGATAAGTCTAAATTTAACCTGTTTTACCAGTTGCCACCCAATGCCTTTGATTCTGCCTTCTGGAGCCAAACAAAACAAGTCCAACCCTTCCTTCCCATGACAACATCCTTGAAGATAGCTCTCATGTCTCCCAGAGTCTTCTCTTCTCCAAGCCAAACAGCCCTAGTTCCTTCAACTGGTCTTCTATGAAATGGACTTCAAGACCTTTCACTTTCCTGCTCGCCCTTCTCTTGCCCTTGTGCTCTCCAGCTTATTTGGGCAATCTGTAGCTTTTGCCCTATTTTTTCTAATGTATATAAAATGAAAATGGTCTTTTTCAAATGATTATGAAAGGTTGATAGATTTAGATGGACTTCGAGTCAGGAAGATTTGGCTTAGAAATCTGACCTCCCACACATCCTAGCTGTGTGACTCTGGCTAACTCGTTTCACCTCCAGAATACCAATTTCTTCATCAGTAAAGTGAAGAAAATAACTATAGTATCTCCCTCACAGAGTTGTTAGAGGCTCAAAGGAGATAGTGTATGTAAAGTTCTTTGCAGACCTTGAAGTCCTCTACAAATGTCAACTATTTCACCTAGGAGGCTTTGTAGTATACCAGGGCACAATGCAATTAGTGCAATGTCAGCTGTGATTAGGAGCATTTGAAGACCAACATTCTCTACAGGGAATCCTTCCTCTCTTTGAATCTATACAGGACCATAATGCTGGTGATCCCATTCAGTGGGCATGGGTCTCCCAGCTTTGTGGCTCCCTTGATGTTATACTCAGTGGTTATGTCTGTGGTCACAGAATTAGTAGAGGATTTGGGTCGAAGAAGACTTACACCCATCAAAAATCCTAAGGAGATGCTTAAGAGGTCTTGGGCCGTAGGGCTCTAAAGATAAGAGAAGGCCTGTGCTTCAGATATCATAAGCCTAGTGTTTGTTCCATACGCTGACGACTTCTGGGTGTGCCTCATCTCTCAACACCTTGACCTGAAGCTACAGGGCCAGCATTGAGTAATAGTGCAGTCCAGTCCAGTGCAATTGAACACCAAATGAATACCTTTACCCGTAGCTGTCCAGTGGTTGAGGCAAAAAGCTATGGAGTTGGATGCCATTTCTGCCTCCAGGGTACTTTGCTCAGTCATTACTGGCACTGTAGGACAGCGGTCCTAATCACTTGGTTCTTCCTCAACCTTCGGTTGGCAAACACGTGTCTCTTATTTCCATTATCACTGCAGTTCAGAGTGCCCCTTGAAGTGAAAATCTTTTCCCTCTTCTTGATCTCCCTATATGCCCATCCCCATCCACCTCATTCTTATCCCTCAACAATCCATATCCCAGGCTGTCTTTCCATTCAGTTGTGTGCTCTGAAACCTCTACTCTATTGTTCATAAATTTCTCTTCATCTTAGTTCTCTTCATTTGATAGTTTCTACCTTCATATTATCACAAAAACCTGGGTCCTTCTAGAAGATGCTCCATCTCTTCTTGTCTTCTCAAGTAATGGGTGCTCCTTTTTGCAAGGCCCCTCACACTCCTGGCCAAGAAGTAATCAAATCAAGTCAACAAGCATTCTGTTAAATGCCTACAACAGTCAGGCACGGTGCTAAGTGCTGGGGATAAAAAAAAAAGACAGAAAATTGTCCCTGCTCTCAAGGGGCTCACAGTCTAATGAGGAAGACAGCATGCAAACAACTTATGTACAAACAAGACATAGCCAGGATAAATTAGAGATAATCTCAGAGGGATGGCACTGAGATTAAGAACTGGGAAAGGCAGAAAGTAGGATTTTACATGACACTTGAGAGAAGTCAATAGGCAGAAATGGGGAGGGAAAATATTCCAGGCACATGGGGTCAATGTCACTAGATCACAGGGTAAGTGGAGGGGAGTAAGATGTAAGAAAGCTGAAAAAGTAGGAATGGACTAAATTTTGAAGGACTTTAAAAGACTAGGTGGCTCCTTCATCTTCACCGCAATATTAAGACCATCCCTTGGCTACTATGATTTAGCAAGTTCTCCTCCTTTGAAATCCACTCCATGAAGCTATATTGCTTTGTTCAGATCTTTATCAAAATCATCTGCCAACCTCCAGGTCATTGCCCTTCCTTTTTCAAGCAATTTAGCACCTGGCCAACAGCCTTCTCCTCCACTAAAACCTCTATCGTCATACTCCATGATTTCTATATGCATATTGATGTCAGTCAATAAATTATACAAGTGTTTATTAAACATCTATCACCAAGCACCCAGCTAGATATTGAGGAGAAAAAAATTAAAATATGGTTGTTTCTGCCCTTAAGGAGAATACATTCTTTTGGATATAAGCAAACATAATAATAGGATACAAAAAAAATAAAATAAAAAATAAAAAATAGGATACAAAAACAAAGGAAATTCAAGATAAATACAAAATAATTTGGGGGGAGGACACTAGAGGCTCAAGGGAGAAGTCTGTCAGTCTCATATCAGGTGATGCAGCTTGAGCTGAGCTTTGATGGAAGCTAGCTTTCTAAGAGGTCTCTATTTTTCCATATCCTCTCCAACATTTGTCACTTTCCCCTTCAATCTGATAGGTGTAAAATGATATCTTGAGGTTGTTTTAATTTGTATTTCTGTAATCAGTGATGATTTAGGGTATTTTTCATATGATTGTAAATTGTTTTGATTTCTTCATCTGAATGCTAGCTGTTCATATCCTTTGATCATTTATCAATTGGGGAATGATTTATATTCTTCTAGATTTTACAAAGTTCTTTATGTATTTGAGATATGAGACCTTTATCTGAGAACAACTGTCTATGAAATTTTTTTCCAGATTTTCTGCTTTCCTTCTGATCTTGGCTATATATGTTTTATCTGTACTAAAACTTTTTAATTTAATGTAATAGAAATTTTCCATTTTATACCTCACTCTGCTCTCTATCCCTTGTTTATTCATAAATGGTTCACCTATCCATAAGTCTGATAAGTGATATGTTCCATGTTCTTCAAATTATCTTGTAATATCTCTATATCTAGGTCATGTAGTAGAGATGAGGAAGGAGAGTATTGCAGTCATGAGGGAAAGTCTTTGCAAAGGCATGGAGATAAGAGATGGTATGTCATGCATGAAGAATAATGAGTAAACTATTGTGCCTGAAACATAAAGCGAGTGAGAAAGAAGAATGTGCAATAAGCCTGGAAAAGTCAGCAGGAGCCAGACTGCAAAGGTCTTTAAATGCCAAATAGAAGAGTACCTGTTTAATCTAGTGGCAATTGGGAGCCACCCCCTTTTAAGTAAGGGAGAAGATATGTGCAGGATTAATTAGAGAAAGCAAAGAACAGAGAAAGGAGATCAATTAGGTGGCTGTTGTGAGAGATATGTACGAGGAAACATACGGGCAGATGAATGTGAAATGTTGTAGAGATAGAATTGATACATCACACACTGATTTCATACGGAGAAGTCCACCAAGACTACTAGATCTTTTTCACACAGACTGCTTTCTAGTCCAATTTTCCTATTTTGCATCTGATTTTTTGAACAAAAAGTCAGATAGACAATTTTCTACAATAAGGTTCCATTTTCATAGCTATATTTAACAGACAACAAGGTTCCAGTATGCTTATTGTTTATTGACTACAAAAAAGCAAAAGACAGCATTAAAAAGTAATAACTTAATTAATTTAATTTAATTTAATTTAATTTAAAATTTAACAAATAAGTTTAGAGCTGGAAGGACCTTGGAGGCCAATTCACTCATTTTATAGATTAGGAAATTAAAGCCAAAAGATGTTAAGTGATTCACCCAGGGTCAAGCTGGGAAGTTGAAGGAAGGTTGGTCTTGAACTCAGTCTGGCTTTCCTCACTTCAAGCCCAACACTCTATCTACTGTACTACCTAGCTAGGTTTGTTTCACCAATGAGTATCTCATGCATTTGTTGACTGTTCAAGATTCTTTGACAAATGCAACTACACAGGTAATTCTATTCAACATTCTGATAAGAGATCTTCAAAGAAAAGCTTGTTAAGTGTGCTGTAGAGGGGATTCTAATATGAGGAGGCCTAGATGGGGACTCTAGGGTCCCTTCCAACTCAGATTCTGTAAATCTTCCAACAATAGACAGAGAACTGTGTAGGTCAGTAGTTTTAAAAGTGTGATCCAGGGACCCTGGGCAAGGCACAGGTTTAAGTGCCTTTTTCATAAGAGAAAGGTCTTTTTCTCACTTCCCTAAAGACTGATAATCATAAGGTACCTAGAGAAAGAGTGGAGAGAGATTTTGATGACAACTAAGACACCGAGAAGACCACTCACCAGTGAGAATGGCACCAAATTAAGGAGACAGGACAAGTGAAAGGGGGATACAGCCATGGCTGCTGGCCAGGGATGGAGCTATTCCTTCCTGCTAAAAGACCAGCCTCCTAGGGGATCAAGATTCACTATTAATCACAATTGACCTGTTGGAGAAGATGAGACAAAGGCATAAGAACTATGCAAAGAGTGTAGGATAAATTTGTTCATAGAGGAATATACAAAGATTCAGCACATCCTCACTTCCAAGAAATGTTTTATTGTCAGATGTAGTTTGTGTGGCTCTTCCTATATAAAGAACCAACTGGAAAATGGTGAGCTACTTATTTACACATACATGGAATAGACATGGAGTCTGCTCTACTGATCACCATAGATGATGATGCACTGATATAAATATGAACTGATGTTTATATTTATAAATATTCTGTATAAGGTGGAGATTCTCTGAAAACTCATGGAGAGGAACAACTCTGACCCATATTAAGTCAAAGCATAACTAAACTCTTTACTGCAATGTGTCTCAAACCAACCAGAACTAGTTAAGTCACCATTAAAGGGCCAGATCCCTATGTAGTACCAGCTCTGGGTTTACTCTCCCAACCACCATTTACACTAACAGATTGGGTCCCCAGAGGGACGTGGACTACTTCTCTCCTCAGAGGTTTAGGGATAACTCTGAGGAATGGGAGTTTCTTTTACTATGCCTCATAAGCCTGCATATGGTATATTCCTACCAGTATTTATTAACCAGTTGATAAATCACAAAATATCAATTAACCAGCTGTTACCAATTCACTTTGCAAAAGGATATTTACTGAGAAAGTATAGCAAAGATAAAAGTTGCTAAAATATTGGCTAAAACTGTTGGGAACATTGTACCCTCTGGTCACAGTCTCTGGGAAGTGGGCTCAAACTTAAAGCAGAAAGGAATAGAAACATACATGTAGGGGACACACGTGGCCAAGTGGTACCTGTTGGCCTTGGGAGTCATTTCCTTCCTTCAAGTGATGTCCACCAAGTTCATGCTGGGAAATGTTGGATCCAGCAGACCAGTCACTCCCTTGATTGCAGGATGCAATGTCTCAGCTGCTTATCTGTTGGGCCCATTCATCAATATTCACTTCTTAGGGCTGGCTCCCAACAACCCCTTCATAACCTGACCCCTTCCATTCTTCTTCCATTTTTTTTATTTTTATTAATTTGTTTTGATTTATCAACAATCACTTCCGTAAGCTTTTGAGTTTTAAATTTTTCTCCCCCTCCCTCTCCACCTCCCTCTCCAAGACAGCACACAATCTGATGTAGGCTATACATATACATTCCTGTTAAACATATTTTCACATTAGTGATGTTGTAAGGAAGAATTAGAACCAATAGGAGGAACCACTAGAAAGAGGAAACAAAACACAACAGAAGAAAAAATTAGTATGCTTCCATCTGCATTAAAACTCCATAGTTCTTTCTTTGGATGTGGATAGCATTTTCCATCATGAGACCTATGGAGATGTCTTAGATTCTTGCATTGCTGAGAAGGGCTAAGTCTATCAATGCTAATCATCACGCAACAGGGCTGTTACTGTGCACAACATTCTCCTGGTTCTGCTCACTTCACTCAGCATCAGTCCATACAAGTCTTTCCAGGTTTTTCTGAAGTCCACCTGCTCATCATTTCTTATAGCACAATAGTACTCCATCACCACAACGTGTTCAGCCATTCCCCAATTGATGGGCATCCCCTCAATTTCCAATTCTTTGCCACCACAAAAAGAGCTGCTATAAATATTTTTGTACATGTGGGTCCTTTTCCCATTTGTATGATCTCTTTGGGATACAGCCCTCATTCTTCTTACATCTTCTTTCTACATCCTCTCATTCCAGTGATACTGATCTCCTTGCTATTACTCATATAAGACACTCTATCCCCTGAATCCTGGTATTTTCATTGACTATCTCCCATTCCAAGAACTCTCCCCCTATTCATTTCTACTTTCTGGCTTCCCTGTTTTCCTTCAAGTCTCAGGTAAAGTCTTACCTTCTGCAAGACATCTTTCCAGCTTATCATCTTCAGGTGCCTTCCCTCTGAGAGTATGTCTGATTTGTCCTGTATATATCATGTTTGTACATAAGTTGTTTACCCATTATCTGCCTCACTAGACTGGAAGCTGCTTGAGAGCAAGGACTTGGTTTGTTTCTTTGTTTGTTGGCCTTACTTTGTATTCCCATGACTTAGCACAGTAGTAGGCACTTAAAAATGCTCGTTGACTTAACTTGGCTTAATTGGTTTGGCTGCAGTAGCTACCGTAGCAACTCAATTGCTAGTCTCTGATGGCTCTTTCAGCCTTTCAGAGATCTCGGATTCAGAACCTGGCATGTTCCATCTCACTTAAAAGTAAGATCGGGGGAAAAGATAAACACAAATGATACTGGCACCATA
Organism: Vombatus ursinus; assembly: GCF_900497805.2. Taxonomy (NCBI): domain Eukaryota; kingdom Metazoa; phylum Chordata; class Mammalia; order Diprotodontia; family Vombatidae; genus Vombatus; species Vombatus ursinus. Next base: position 20,868,203 of record NW_020955033.1, on the reverse strand, counting down.
CACCCAGAGATACATGCCAGGTGGCAAGAAAATGGCCAGCTGTCTTCCTCTTCACCTAGCGGTTAACAGAAGTTTTTCCTCCTTATTCGAAAGTCACCAGGGAAGAGAATAAGAGATTGTCCACTAAAACTTTTTGGATGGCTTTTCATCATGATATAGTAAGCTGACACAGAGATGTAGTAAACTGAAGCTCTGAAGTGAGAGAATGGTCCCTGAATCATGCTTTCCTATAAACAGGGTCCCCAACCCGCCATGGGGATTGGAGCCAGGAAGGGCATATTTTGCATGTTCTGGATAACTCACCAGGAAGAGCAAATATGTGTATGCTGTTTACAATGGGCCCTCATTAGTCAGTCTTCCATTGCATATACTCTTCTCCCCATTAAAAATTGGCCATCCTCATTCGGGGTACATTTTGAATTCATGTACAGGCAGAAATCACAATTGCTTCCAGATACAGAGTTATGAAGATTCAACAATCCAGGATATTTTACACAGTTGATAAGAAGCAAATGCTTGCTTAGTACTCAGCAACGGCCTGTCTTGGTGCTCAAAACAGTCTCCCCAACAAAAAGGCAAATAGAAAAGGAGAAGGAAATCAGGTTGCCTATCTCAGAAAGAAGCATGTTCCCTTTAGAGTTTCCTAGAATACATGGGACTCTCCCTATAGGAATTTAGGACCTGGAGTCAATGAACAGTCACCCCCTTACCCTCAGGTTAGGAATCAAAATTTTCTGCTAAAATTTATCCATGATGCCCTCAGCACAAAAGGCCATCCAAGTGGGATTCAGACAAAAATCTCTAGGTGTTTTGTTTTGTTTTTTCCCACACTTGGCACATCAAACTTTCTCCTTACCATAGGTGATCCTCATGGAGGTCTAGAAGAATTTTCTCTGGGTCCCTATGCCAAAGGGTACCCGAAATTTTCCCACTGGATCCCTGTCACCTCAAGAGCAATCTGCACGAAATTCCAAACTCACCCAAGAATAGGGCAAGTAGGCTCAGTTTGAGAAGAAAAAAAAGAGAATTGGGGTTGAGGGAGAGGAGATTTTTTTTTTATAAACCACTGTAAGTTTGAGGTAGGAGGCGTAAGATGCCATAGGTGCCTTTCTCTGTTCCCCCACCCCAGTTTCCATGTAACCATAAATGCATAGCACCTTTGTTTCTTTTCTTTCTCGTGTTTATTCTTTCCTGATCATGGGCAAGTGAGTATTCAGTGACGGAAATGTCCAATTTATGACCTTATGAGCTTTAAAATGGTATCAGAGGTCCAGCAGCTAGAGTTGGTAACAGAACCTGCTGTCAGTAGCAACAGCCAACCAGTCCAACAAGGAACCAGCCCAGTCAAGCAAGGGTGCATCTTGTCCTTGGCTATACCACTCCCGGAAGTGAAACAGGTGGGGACTCTGAAAAGGAAGAAAAGGAATTCCAAGATCAGGAGGCAGCCCTCACACATGTGTGTGCCTTACATGGATGCTTCCACACCTTTCTTCTCTTGTAGAGGAAAGCACACCTCTCCAATTTGGTGGGGGGAGGTATGTTTTGTAATAGCTCCTCTTGCTACATACCTTCTTAATCATTTTTTAATCTAATTGATCCGGCACTTAACACAGTGCCTGGCATTAGTAACTGCTTGTTGACTTGACAATTTCCACTGGTCAATTCATATTTTGGAGCGCAAAAGATGGAGGTTCCATGGGCAATATTAACAAAAGCTACAATTTCTAAGGATTATCCCCTCAGACCCTGAGGAGAGAAATAGTTAGCTGCCCTCTGGGGACCTAATGAGCCTGAGTAAAAAGGAGTTAGGAAAGTGAGGTCAGAGAGGGAATCTCTACCTACAACCACAAATGAGAGAAAAGGAGATAAGCAAAAACGCTTTTCATACTGATAGAAAAAAGTAACACAATGACCTCATTTTCTTAGTACCTGATTTCTTTAAAGTAGTGTATTTGGGGCTTAGAATTTGTTTATATTCGCCTTTAGTCCAGTTATTTTTCTCTTTTCTCTTGTTTTTTTCCATTTTATTTTTGTCTCCTATTTTTTTTCACTTTTATCCTTTTTCTTTTTGTCTCTCTTCCTTTGGTTCATTTTCTTTCTCCAACTCATTTATTCTCTTCTTTCTTCCTCTCTTTGTCCCTTTTTAATTTCCCTTTCTACTCTTTCTTTCTTTTCTGTTTCCAACCCCCACAAATCTATTTTTTTTTAATTTTTTTTTTTTTTGGCTAGGCAATGGGGTTAAGTGACTTGCCCAGGGTCACACAGCTAGTGTTATGTGTCTGAGGATGGATTTGAACTCAGGTCCTCCTGAATTTAGGGCCAGTGCTCTATCCGCTGCGTCACCTAGCTGCCCCACACAAATCTATTTCTTTAACATCTATTTTACCCTGTCTTTCAATTGCCAATCAAATCCTCACCACCTGTGTAACATGTCTAACCCCCTAACTAAATGCCCTTTTTCTCTATTAAAGATCATTTAACCATAGTGTCTGGGCCTTTTTCCTTCCTTCTTCACAATACCATAACTGACAGTTTCTCAGAGGCAATATGTTTCAAAATTTAAATACAAAATATAGTCAAACTGAAGCAAGGTGATACCTTCCAAACCATCAGGGGAAATCTTAATAAACTGACAAGTATAAGGAACACATTGACAAATTTGTGTTAATAATCAATCAATCAACACTTAACAAGTATTTCCCTATTACAAAATAATAATTATTTCCCTGCTACATAATAAATTACATATAATTGTAGTTATAAATATTATAATAGTAAATAATAATTATTTGCCTACCTAATAATAATAATCCCCTATTATATACCAGGCTTTGTGCTAGGTACTGGGGTTGCAACAACAAAAATGAAACAGTCTTTGAAAGAGCTTACAAGCTATCAGGAGAGACAACATGTATACATAATGTGTATAGACATATGTGTATGTGTGTATATATATATATGCATAGATATATCCCCAATAAATTCAAATTAATTTAAAGGGGAGCACACCAGCAGCCAGTTGGATTAGGAAAGGCTCATGTAGAAGATAGCAACTGAGCTGAGATTTGAAGGAAACTAGGAACTCTAAGAAGCAGCAGTAAAGAGGAAGTGCAATCCAGGCATGGAAGACAGTCTATGAAAAGGTACAGAAACCAAAGATGGAGTGACATGTGTGAGGAACAATAAGAATACTAATTTGAGAGCAGCTAGATAGCAAAGTAGATAGAAAGCTTAGCCTGGAGTCAGGAAGACTGGAGTTCAAATACAGCCTCAGATACTTACTAGCTGTGTAACCCTGGGTAGGTCACTTAACCTTTGCTTGCCTCAGTTTCCTCATCTATAAAATAGGAATATAAAATAAAAACTAATAGCTCCTACTTCCCAGAGTTGTTGTGAGAATCTAGTGAGACCATAATTGTAAAGTACTTGTCATGAGACCTGGCATATAATAAATACTATATAAAGGTTAACTATTATTATTAATAATTTGACTAGACCATAGATTATGTGAAGTGGAATAATGTATAAGAAGATTAAAAAGGTACATTGGAACCAGGTCATGCGGGTAAAACTAATTTACACAATGGCATATAGGAAACATATTTCTACAAAACTTTATTTCTTGTGAATAAAACATACACACATGTATATACATACATATGGATGTGTGTGTGTGTACATATACATATATACATACACATTAGGATTTGAAATCATTGCTAATTAGGCTTCTTTCTTGTAAGGTATGAATCCCATTACTCATTGAACAGTTTGTGTGCAACAAGGAAGACACCCATCAGTTATGTGGGCACAATGACGTGTGCGTGATTTACCTCCTATTCTTCCATTCCCTGCACTTCTTTTCCACTTCCTTTCTTTGATATATTCAGGCAGACCAGCTTATGCCACAAAGGATTATGATTTTATGGCACACTTCACTTATTCCATAAACTTGCTCATCAATGACTCTGTGCATCATAATAGGAACACTTACACATATCTTGGGGATGACACAGAAATTCTGAACACTTCAGCCATTCTGTCAATGTTTGGGGGAAAGAAAAATTCCTGACCTAGCTCCAGCTGAAAAAGCAACTTGATGAAACATCACCTCAAACAGGAGGTTCCAATTCATTGGAACTCAACTTATTACATGCTTGAGCAGCTCTTGCAACAAGAAAAAGCCGTACAAAATTTTGCAGGCCAGTGTGTGAGGAAGGAAAAGTAGATATTCTTCTAACCTTTGTTCCATGGCGTCTGACAGCTGTTTGGGTTACCATCCTCCTTGGGAAGTCAGTGCTGACAAGGCAAGCATGAAAGAGGTGTTTGACACTGATCAAGTATTGGCAGGCCTCAGCCAAACAAATGTCAACTTAATTTGAAGCAAAAGATACTCAAGAGGTATGGAGCTGAGAAACTCCACAGATGCCCCTTGGAGATGGTGTGGGGAGGAAAGCAAAGTTTCAGTGGGGTTACATTCTTTGAGGAATTAGTGGGTGGCAGGACAACATTCCAACCCTATTTCCTGGATGACCTTGGTCATTTGAAAATAACTTCTGAGCCTGACATGTCTGTTTTCTATCAGTTACCTTACAAGGCAGGTGCACCAGACACAGAGTAAGCCTGTTTGCTGAAAGGAGCCAATCAGGAGTTTGCAGTGAGCCAAAAGTCTTGCTCACTCCCAGACACCTTTGCTAGTGTTTGCTGGCTGACCTTGCTGAGCTGTGCCCCACCCCAAACCAGCCTTGTGGTCAACTGTTCCTACAAAACATCTTGCTTCTGTGTCCCACCTGTTCCTGGGAAAGATTGTCCATTCTTTGCCCTAAACATTCACTGCCTCTCTTGGGCTGTGAGCTCTATTGTACCTTGTATGGGGGAGGGAGTTAGGGGGCCTCAGTACTGGTGTCTGATTTTCCTCCTAAAAAAAATTTCTGCTTTCAACTTGGCTTGGACTCCTCTGAATTTTGAGGGGTGGGCTTCACCCAGTTGCAGTCACCATGGGAAGGCTGAAGGAGCAAAGGTATGCAGGATCTGTAATGAAATTGCTTATTTTTTCCCCTCTACATGCTGATTAGTTGTTGTCTTTCATACTTGAAGAGTACCAAAGTGACATCATTATGTCAGGGTCGATGTACAACATGTCCAACTATGGCTGATCAAACCAATACAAGCTCAGAAGACTTGTATTGGGCACAGGTTGGGCACAAATAATCTGTATGCACATTTGGGATGGAGAGGTCTCTGAATTTGTGCATCTCATATTTCTTGCACAGTGCCTTCTTTGATGCAGACACGCCATGCTGGGCAGTTCTGTGCCAATGTATCCCATGTCTCACAATCAATTCCAAAATTCTTCAGAGAGACCTTAAGACTGTCCTTGTAATACTTCTTCTGACCTCCATATGAGTGCTCGCCTTGTATGAGTTCTTTGTAAGATAGTCTTTTAGGCAAACATACATTTGTTATTCAGACAATGTGGCCATCCCATCCAAGTTGTGCTCTCTTCAGCAGGGCTTAGATGCTTAGCAGTTCAGCTCAAGAAAGGACTTCACTGTCCAGTACCTTATCTTTTTTTTTTGTTTGTTTTGTTTTTTGTTTGTTTGTTTTTACTTTTTTTTTGATGAGGCAATCAGGGTTAAGTGACTTGCCCAGGGTCACACAGCTAGGTAAGTGTTAAGTGTCTGAGACCAGATTTGAACTCAAGTCCTTTTGACTCCAAGGCCAGAACTCTATCCTCTGCGCCACCTAGCAGCCAGCCGGTACTTTATCTAGCCAGATGATCTTCAGAATCTTCCTAAGACAATTCAAATGGAAATGGGTATACTGTCTAGGATCCAGAGGCATACATAGAGGTCAGCACAACAGCTCTGTAAACCTTCAGTTTGGTAGGCAGCCTAATACCTTCTTTTGGAGCCTCCCAAACAACGAGCTATCTCTGGAAATTCATGAATCAACCTCATCATCTATGTGTACATCCCTGGAAAGTATAGTGCCAAGGTAAGCAAACTTATCCACAGCATTCAAAATTTCTTCATTTGATGTAACTGATGGTTCCACATATGTATGCTGCAGTGCTGGCTGGTGGAGAACTTCCATTTTCTTGGTATTGATTGTCAGGCCAAAATTAGCACTAACATCAAAGAATCAATCCATATTCTATTATATCTCAATCTCAGAGACTTCATTGAGTGCACAATCATCTGTGAACAAAAAGTCATGCACCAACTCTCCGTCCACTTTAGTCTTGGCTTATAGCCTTTTCAAGTTAAATAATTTACCAGCAGTGCAGTAACTGACATTGATGCCATTTTTCATCCTCGTTGAAAATATCTGACAACAACACTGAAAACATCATGCTAAAAAGCATGGGAGCAAGCATATAGCTCCACTGGTAACTGGGAAAGTGCAAGAGTATTATTCATTATGTGCAAACATGCTGTCATGAAACTGACGTATAATACTGATGAACTTCTCTGGGAAACCAAATTTTGCCATAATTTTCCACAAGTCCTCACAACTGACAGTATTAAAAATCCTGGTTAGACCAACAAACATTTTGTACATTCCTCTATTCTGCTCCTTGCATTTCTCCTGGAGTTCTTGGGCAGCAAACGCCATATCAATCATTCCTTGGTCCTTTTTGATGCCACTAAGGTAGATGACCATCTTTCAGGTGAAGGATCAGTCAATTAAGGAGAACTCTGGCAAGACTCTTGCCATGAGTGACTAAAAAAGAAATCCCCCTGTGATTGTCAGAGCACAATCCTTTCCCTTTATGGATATGGACAATGGAGGGATTCTTGAACTCCTGGGAAATAACCTCCTCTCGCCATATAACCCAGAAGGTTTCACTCAGCTTTTGTGTGAGCAGCGAACTCCCTGCCTTGTAAATCTCAAGTGGAATGGAATCAACACCTGGTGATTTGCCACACGAGAGGAGCCTAATGGCATTCAAACCCTCTTCTTCAGTTGGAAGGTCAGCTAGAGAGAAATCGACTTCAACCTAAGGTATATGGTCACTGGCTGAAGCATTGGTTGATAATGATCTGTTGAGAACACTATGGAAATATTCAATCCATCTCTACAGGATCGTGTCCTTATCATTAATCAATGTGGCTCCATCAGCACTGAGTAGCTGAGGTGCACCATAGGATTTGGCCCATAAATAACCTTCACGGCATCATAAAAATGCTTTGGATTACTACTATCATGGCACCTCTGGTATGAGGACTTGCCAGGCCCTTTTCAGGGCTGCTCATTCACTTTGGGTAGCCACCTGACCCCCAACTCTCACCTGTGGCTCCAAGAAGCTGTAGCATACACAGTGGCCACACCCCAGTAAAAATTATTTGAGCAGACTAGCAACCAGGTCTAGGGTAACCAATAGTCCTCAAACCCATTGGTGAGTTAAGGAGATCTCTCCTAAGCTTGTGAAGGCTTCCTCTGGTGGAATGGTAAGGTGAGAACAATTTGTTCCAATGGTCATGAAGGTGGCTGAAGCAGGTGATGTAGAGTGCTTAGAGCTTGGTCAGACATTGAAGACACCAATGTCAATCACTGCATCCTGGGCCATTGCCAGTTATCTTGACTTTTGTCTTGCCACTGGATTTCAATGACTCTGGAGAAGAATGTGAAGCTGATGATTTTGTGCAACGCTGTCTCACTTAAATCCAATTTATGCACAAGACATCACCCTGTGATATCATGGGTCCTCCTCAAAACCAAAGGACAAACAGCAACATAAAATTGAATTTCATCTGCCTTCTTAATGAGCTAAGAATCCTCTAAGCTTTGGTTGTGCTTTACTTTTGATAGAATTAAATGCTAACTTTTTAGAGATGGACAAACTATCCTGCTGGTAAACCCTGTGGAGTTATTTTTTTTTCATTTCATAACTTCTGAATTGCCCCATCATTTTCAGCACACCAGTCCTGTTGTTTGTGAGTGTTCTGACCCAGATGAGTAAATGCACTGCTATACACCAAATCTCTGAATACAAGTCAGGTGAGTGTCAGAAAATCAGAGACTTTTCAACTTAACATGTATCATAATTCTTTAACACCTAAACATGCTTGTGCACCCATCTGAATAGTAGTCATGAGGCTGGGTTCAATTCCTAATGGCATACAATGACCTACACCAAACCATCCCCATAATCATGTCAAATAACAATGTTTTGCTGTCTCAGCATTCAAAGCCCTGGAAATCATTTGCCAATTCAACATCCTAGAACTCCACAATGGAAAGGAAGACAGGTACCTGTTTTTCCAGTGACTGGTGGTCAGAGATTCTTGAAAAATGTGATGGCAACTGCCAAGCTTCTTTTCTATGCCACAGTGATAGCTCTCGTGTCCCTAGCTTCCTTCAAAACACCACTCAGATGCCACCTCCTATAAAGCTTTTCCTGATGACCCTGATTAATAGCACCTTCTCCCTCTTAAAATTACTTCATATTACTATGCATTTTCTCACTTGTATACATGTATCTTTTTTTTAGTTTTGGTAATGTTTTATTTTTCCCAACATCATAGAAATCATACATGGGTAATTGCTTTTAGAACTATACAATGTATGAAAATCAGAGTCTGAACATACACCAAAAGCATATACTTAGACTATGTATTGAGTCCTTGTATAAAAATACAGATCCAGCCTGAACCAGCTCAATCTGAACCACCAAGGTGGAACCTTTCCATCATTTGTCTTCCCACTACAGAGCAATATACATATATTCTTCCAGTAGAATGTAAACTCCTTGAGGACAGGGGCTGCTTCTTTTGTGTCTTTTTGTTCTCAGTGCCTTACAAATAATAAGCACTTGATAAACATCCTGAATTGGATTAAATCTAATTCATTCATTAGATTCCCCCCCAAAAAAAAGGTTATTCTCTTGAAGATGATCACATATTCTATTTGTACACTAACAACCAAAAGATTATTTCTCCTATAACAGAGACTTCATGGAGTATGTGAAGAGTTGCCCCCATCCTGAGCATGGGTGACCAAACATGGATCTTGAGATGGCCATGTCAAAACATGGATGCAATTTCATGAGCTTGAAAGGTCCAGATATGCTGTGTCTGTAAGTCAGAGTTGACTAGCAATGGAGGGTTTCTTTATCAGAGAAGATGTCCACCAACCAGAAGATGAGCTGAATCCCTGGCCAGCTTGCTAGAAGATATTGTCCTAAAAGAAATTGTCTGGACAGGGCAGAACTGAGTTACAATGTGAAATGTCAATTTAACAATCCAGCAAAGTGTTTTGTTTTCATATTTTTAACTTCCTTGGAGAGTATAACAGTAGTTATATATTATTACATACTGTTTTAAGACTTTCTGTCAAGGCATGTTTGTGGATTGTGTATATAATCAGCATTTTTTCTTTGTAGAGGAATAAATAGATGCCCCATGTCTTGTTCATATTGTAAATTGATTGTGCAATAGGGAGCAGTAGGAAGATTTACTAATGATCCCAATTCTCGTGATCACGCTTAGTGTGCTCAGCTGATGCAATCTCCATGTAGACCTTGGAGCAGATGCAGACATTCTATAATTGGTTCTGGTCACTAATCATATGGTAAAGCCTTTATGATTGCCTGTGGATCTGGAACTGGGGTACATTCAAAAGGCAATAATTAGCCAAAGTGAGTCTTCTTGGTCTAGCGCTTTCTGGCTTGGATGTCCTTTGAGCAAAAAAGGAGAGTCAACTGTTATTTGTTTCTGGTTGGGAGAAGAACTTTGTGACCTTTGTCCTCTACAATCCACACATATGCAAGAGCATAGAGCCCTGCTAGGTTACTTCTGACTTTGTTGTGTCAATCCTTTCTTGCTATTGGATATGTTGTATTGTGTTAATCATTCTTTGTTTTCAGAGAAGACCAATGACATCACAGGTAATATAATTTTTTTAACATTTTTACTTATTTTATTTTAATTTATGAAATAAAATAAGTATTTCTATAATATAGTAGAATAATCTGGTGATTGCACATGAAACTGCAAATCTATTAGTACAGCTTGCTATTCCTTTTAAATGTATAATAAAGTTATCATTTACATTTTTTCCTTATTTTCTTTCCTCCCCTCCCCCCAAGATGTCTTGATTTGTGCATGAATTGGATTTAAGTGAGGCAGAGCTGCACAAAGTTGTCAACTCAATCTCTCTTCCACAGTAACTAAAGTCCAGTGGCAAGTCAAAAGTTAAGACAACTGAGAATGGCCCAGGATGCAGTGGATGACCTTGGTGGCTTCAATGTCTGACCAAGCTCTAAGCACTCCACAGTGTCTGCTTCAGCTGCCTTAGTGGCTATTGGAACAAACTGTCATTTGCCAATTCCACCAACGGACATCTTCACATGCTTAGGGTAGACATGCCACTAACTTATCAATGGATTTGAGGTCTGTTGGTTACCCTCAATCTGGTTTAGCCCATCTGCCCAGATGGTTTTACAGGGAGTGTGACCACTGCATATGCTACAGCTTCTTGGAGCTACAGGTGAGAGTTGGGTGTCAGGTGGATACTCAAGGTGAATGAGCAGCCCTAAAAAAGGACTTGGTGAGCCCTCACATCAGAGGTGCTAATCCTTCCTTGGATGTCCTTCCTTGGATGAAGGAGTATTGGAAATAGCTGTGACCTTGTGAGGTGATCAGGATTGTGAGTCATCAAAAGTCTGGAAGCTATAATTCATGCTGAGACTTGCTAGATGCCAGACAATGAGGACCCACTTGACCCAACCTAGCAGTAGTAGAGATTTGTTCATCCTTCCACAGTTCTGCCGTGGAAGTAGACATGTCAGGATCGATAATACATAGCAAGTGACCACTCTCTCCATAGACTGAGATTGTTTAAAGGAGAATGTGGCCCCAGGTATTGGGAAGGATGGGAAACTTCTATTTCTGTTCTATATCTTCACAATAAATATCTCTTTGTAAAATCTAATTGATTTTAATTCTTAAATGGAACTGGGGAACTAATCAATGGTGGTTAACACTGGGAGAAAGCACACTGGGTTAGAAACTTGAACCAATATGATTAGAGAAAGCTACCCCAGTGCCCCTCGGGGCATCCCAGAACCCTAAAGAGAAGATGTACTGGACTTGCTCTGGAAAATTGAGTGTAGAGTATCACTAGAACTATCTTTCTACACCCCTTCACTACTTTGGGGAGACCCTAAACGTAAGCCAAACCTATGCTACAGGTAACTTTCCCTAGGCACAAAAATGGGAGTTATAAAAAGTCAAAGAACCTAAGAAAAGGAAATTAAACCTTCTCCTTAGAAGTCAGGCTCTCCAGGTACCTAACCCTGTCACAAGTGGGAAGAGGGTATTCCCAGCACAGGGGCCCTTTAGCAAAAAAGAAGCTCAGACAGCAGCCCAGAATCTCTTGGGCCCAGCAGCAATCATAATTATTAGGCTTATTTAGGAATTTGTATAGAATCAAAGGATTGTTGGTACTAGCTCTGAAGCAGTGGCTAGGATAAAATCATCACCACCTCCAGCTTTAACAAATGATCTCTAAATCTGTGCACGTATCCGTGCTCGTCCTAAAACTCCACAGTTCCCATTCAGAGTAAGTGAAAGTCATGTCACAAACTGTAGGCACTTCCAAGGCTTGGATTGGACTGAGGATGGCTTTTGACCAAAATTATTCTTTGCAAAGGCCCTTGATTTCACAAACATTCTCTTAGCTAGCTTTTGGAAAGATGAATCAGAAAGGAAAGAGCACAACTTTATAGCAGGAGTTCTTAACCTTTTTTGGTGTCTGGAACCCTTTGGCCATCTGGAGAAGCCTATGGGCCCTTCTCAGAATAATGTTTTCAAATACATAAAATGCATACAATTACACTACTTCAGGTTCAGAACCCCTGCTTAAAAGCAATTTTTAAGGTAATTTACCATCACAGTCATCCAAAATAATTTCTAAGAGTTGTGTTTATTTTTAAATTTTTATTTTATTTTATTTTGTCTTTGGGCCACTGAATACTTATTTGCAGCATGATATTTTTCATAGACTAAGCCCACTAGATCAATGGTATTTGCATAATTATTAGGATTATTAGATTATTGGCAATTATGATGATTAAAAATGAGCTGTCCAAAAATCAAATGGGCTGGCTTGGGTCGTAATGAGTTTCTCATCACTGGAGGTCTTTGAACTAAGGCTGGATAATGATTGGGATATTGTAGACTAGATTAATACATTAGGTAAGGGTTGGAATATGTGACCTTTGAGATTCCTTTTCTACTCTAAATTTCTAGAAGACTGTGTTTACTAAGCTTCCACAATGTCTAAACCTCTCTATAGCAATACTAAAGCTGATTTCTTCTAACTCAAAAGTGATTACAAGCTCCCAGTGTATTTTGCCAATTTCTCTTAGGACTTTTTAACTTATCCCATCTTTTGTAATCTTAATATCATTGAACAAGAAAAGAAGGGATATTAAAGTTCATCTAATCCAACATTATCATTTTGCAGAGGAAGAAATTCATTGGATGCTTTGCCTTTTTTTTCTTTTCCTTTTTTCTCCTTCAAGAATAAAACTATTTACTCACACACTTTAAAAGAGTGTGGTCATTTATTTAATTTTAGAAATTTAGCCTTTTCTAGTTGATCAACACACAATGAAAACTTCAAAAATTCATGTTCTGGTTGGTATCTGTTTTAATATGCTTATTTGAGTGTTTATGGAAATATATGCTAAGCTATCTGAACAAGAATACTACTTTTATCCAGATATGGTAAATTCTTGATGACTTAAAAACTATTTAGTTTGCAAACTAGCCAGATCTCTTAGGCTTAAAACTCTTAAAAGGGAAGTAAGCTCAAAGGTGACAGGAGGTCTCAGAAATGAAATTGTAATGATGCTATTTCAAATAGCTCCATTGAAGAAGAAAGGAAAAATGGTTTTTAAAAGAACAATGTAGCTGCACAGGAAGCTCATAAAGGAGCTAAGTTTGTAAAAAGGATATATATAAATACATACATATATATGTGTATATATATATATATATATAAAAGCATATAACCAAGGACAAATACAAAAAATGAACCTGTGTGATCAATATCAGCTTTAGCTAGAACCCAGATCATGTGCAAATACATAATATTTGTAAAAGTGCTTAGCACAGTGCCTAGCACATAGGTGCTATATAAATACTTGTTTCTTTCCATTAGTTTATACATATATATATATTATATGTGCATACATATAGATAGATATATAGAGATAGGTGTAGTTGCAAATATAGATATTTGCCTGGAAACTTGTAGATCCAATTGAGAGGCTTGTAAACTAAAGGAAAGAGAATACTGTTGAGAGATACAAAGAGGCAGAGACTTGGGGGTATGGAAGAAGAAGAAGAAGAGAGAGAGAGAAAGACAGAGAGAGAGAACATAGGAGACAGGACAGATAGGAGATGAGAGAGAAAGAACGTAGATAGATAGATAGATAGATAGATAGATAGATAGATAGATAGATAGATAGATAGATAGA
>NW_020955033.1:20846650-20854701 GCF_900497805.2 Vombatus ursinus | reverse complement strand
AGATAGATAGATAGATAGATAGATAGATAGATAGATAGATAGATAGACAGATAAATCTACCAAGATAGAACATAGAATAGTAGATATGACAGAGGAATAAGAATATCAATGAAAAAGATGAATATTTCACAGAAAACCATACCATGTAAGGACAAGGTCAGCAGTAAAGCCCCTATCCTCTGATGTCCACACAGAGGCAAAAAGTAGAAGTAATCAATAAAGTAAAATCAAAGTCACAATGGAAAGAGATAAATTCAGCCTCTTAGGAATCACCAAGTCTTGGTGGGATGAAGAATTATAACCAGAATATGTGTAAAGAAAGGAATATAGCATTCAAAGAAAGATTAGATAGAAGTAATATGAAGTAATTATGAAAATAATCTATGAAACACATTCATGGACCAGAAGGAAGCATGGTGGAGAGCATTTGGGTCAGGATTAGTAAAGAAGCAATGAAAGTTCAAATCTAGCCTCAGACACTTATTAGCTGTATGATACTGGGCAAGTCCCTTAACTCTCTTTGCCTCAGTTTCCTCATCTTTAAAATGAGCTGGAGAAGGAAATAGCAAACCATTCCAGTATTTCCATCAAGAAAACCCTGAATGGGGTCACAAAGAGTTGGACGTGACTGAAAAATGACTGAACAACAAAAACAATGAAAGTGATGTAGTGACGGGAATATAATACTGACAGCCTGGCTTAAAGGAAGAAATGGATGATAAAGTTGATGAAGCAGACCACAAACTTCTCATGAGGCTCACACTAGTGGTGAAGTGAGATTTCAACTATCAAGAAATCATAGAAACTGAAATTGAGTTGAAATGGAATTTAGGGAACATTTGAACAGCCCAAAGAATCCTCACCAAGAATCCCCTCTACAATATTACTGAAAAGTAATTATCCAGCTTTGCTTAAATCCCTTGAGTCTCACTATTAAAAAGCTGAGTTCATTTGAGAATTAGTATTAAGATATTCTTCTTGTATATTTGATTAACTTAAAACAAAACACTATACCCTTATTTTCTCCTCCACACCCAAATATTTCCCTTTTCTTTACACAAATAATTTCCTAATTATTTCCCCTATTCAGTTTTTCACTTCTTTGAAACTACAGTCAAAGTTTTTTTTTTTAATTGACTTAAACTTATTTTGCCCTGGATCTAAGGAATAGACTGAAAGGAAAAAGTAAAGGAAAAGCCAATTGCTTGCTAGGGGCATAGTAGATACAGCTTTTGACTTATCTTGCCACCATGGACTCAGATTTTTCTGCTGTTGCTTATTTCTGTTGTACAGGCCATAAACTCTGCTTTCCCAATCCTTATTTCTCTTTTAAATCATTCAAGGACTTCCTGCTATGGTGCCTTGTTTACTTGGGAATCCACAGGACTCTCATTGGGCATTGGTTCATTTTCCTTTTTTTGGTGATATTTATTTGTAAATGTTTGGATTCTTTTAGCTTATCTAAAGGCCATATTTCATTCTGTTATTAAAATCTTCCCAGTTGGTTTGTCTACTCAAGGAGTTAATTGCAGGGCCTTTTTGTTTCTTCCTGAAACCCTGAGTAATTTCAGTTTCTTTTTTTCCATACATATTCTTTATCTCTCTTTCTGACTGCTTCACTTTTGATGGCAGTTTCCCTGGGCCTGGATCTCAAAGGTTTTTAACCTCCTGTCAGGCTGAGCAAGTCACATTTCAGCAACCTCACTCTATTCTCCAAGTGACTTCTAGGGGTACAGCCATTTTATTTATATATTAATATACTTAATTGATGTATGAGTTAGTTGTGCTGAACAGATTTTTTCCTCTTTTATTTTTTGTTTTAAGTGTTGATTGTCTCTGTGGACAGTCCTGGGCAATAAGTTTCATCATGATAGGCAGTTTGTATTTTGTACTATAAGTAAGGTGTAGACACCTTTTTTTTCCTTTGGGAGGACAGCAACATGATCAAAATTTCACAGAAGGTAGGGGGCAACGAAGTGGCGCAGTGGATAGAGGTCTGGCCTTGGAGTCAGAAGGACTTGAGTTCAAATCCAGCCTCAGACACTTGACACTGGGCAAGTGTGACCATGGGCAAGTCACTTAACCCTGATTGCCTCACCAAAAAAAAAAAAGTCAAAAAAAAATTGCACAGAAGGAAGATAACCCTGGCAGATTGATTAGGAGTTTGTCGAGGCAATAGTTCATAAGCATCTCAGCTAGGATCGTAGCAGTGGTAGTGGAAGGGAAGAAAAAGATCTAAGAGATAGACAGAACTTTGCAGGATACAGAACTTAGCAATTGATTAGAAGATAAGGAAGTTGGGGAGGAGAGGAGCATTTTATAAGGGAAAAGGAAAACTTCAAACATGCTGAATTCGAATGATTAGCAGGATATGAAGATGGAAATGGTCAGCAAACAGCTGTAAATGTGAGGCTAGAGCTCAAGAGTAGAGATATAGTCAAGTCAGAAGTAGAGATATAGAGTTAGGAGCAATTTGCATAGAGAAAATAATTGATACAATGGAAATATTTCAAATCTACAACAGGAAGCATGTAGAGAGAAAAGTAGAGTGCCAAGGACATAGCCTTGGCGTACTCATATAGCAACACAATAGCAGCCAAAAAAATGAATGTAACCTTAGGATGAATTAACATAAATGCCATTTCTAGAATGAACAGGGTGATTGTCCTGCTGCATGATACACTGGTCATAATACAATAGAAAAAGTGACAAATTTGGGGCCAGAGGTTCTGAGTTCAGATACTGACTTTGCTACTTATTATCTGTATGATCTTTGACAAGTCACCTAATGTCTCAGGGCTTCAGTCTCCTCATCTATAAAATGAGGTGGTTGGGTTAGATTACTTCTAAGGTCTTTTCCATCAAATAATTTCCAACAAATAACCTAAGATAGTCTGACTTTCTGGAGTACTGTGTCCAATTCTGGGCACCTCATTTTCCTAAGTACATTGACAAGTTGAAGAGATCTAGAGAAGGATAAACAGGATAGCTAGGTGGCTAATTTGAGAAAATGGAATAACATTGGCAGAGGATAGAGCTACGGAACTCCTAATTTACTTTTGTCTGTTCTATTAAAGAAGTTTGTGTTTACCTGAGAGGTTAAATCTCATTAAAAAATGGAACTGAAGTTCAAGATAGGTGAACATAATACTTTCCACACAAGAGGTCTATTGTTTGTTAAAATAAAACTTTAATTTTATAGAGATATAATAAGAAAACACCTAATCACTTAAATGAATCAAAATTTCCATAGTAAGCAGGCATAATCTCAAAGCCACCTCAGAAAAAATCATGAAGAATGGGATATGTATTAGAAAATTGGAGATGAACATATCTCCTCCTTTTTTTCCAATGAGTAAAAAGTAGATTCTGGCAATTACAGCAGGGTAATTTTAGGCCAATACCTGGATAAATTCAAGAAAAGATTATCAAATAGATGATTTGTAAGCAAATAACTTAAAATGTGGTGGTCACTACAGGGCACTATGGATTTACTTAAAAAAACCAAGTCATATCAAACTAACCTGATACTAGTTTTTGTAGCTTAGAGAACTTTCAAAGAAATAATACATCTTTATTTCAGTCACGGGATTTTGCCCTGGTCTATGTCCAGTAAAAATAGTGTTACTAGTGGTAAATCTCAAAATGAATGGGGGCTGATAAAAGTCCCATATCTACAATATGTATGGATTAATTCAAATTTTTAGAACTAAGAGCTATTACCCAATAGATAAATGGTCAAAAAAACAAATAGGCAATTTTCAAAAGAAGAAATCCAAGCTATCAACAACTATATGAAAAATGCTCTCAATCACTAATAATTCAAAAAATACAATTTAAAACAATTTGGACATTCTACCTTACACCTGTCAGACACACAAAGATGACAACTGAGGAGATTAACAAATGTTGGAAAGTCTATGGAAAAACAGAAACCCTAGAGTTTCTGTTGGTGGAGTTAGGAATTAGTCCAGCTATTCTGTATTTTTGTTTGCTAATATATGGCTGAGATTCAAGGAACACAGAAATCTCTAGAGAATCAAATATGAAGATGATCCAAAGAGTAGCAAAGAAAGGCAAGGTAGACGTATATATATATACTAGCAGTATATTACCAAAAAGTCACATAAAAAGATAACATCTAGAAAATATATGATCAGACAAGAAGATGGCCTAGTCATATTCTAAGACTATAAGATGAAAGGTAGGCAGCACAATTTGTTCCACTCATATTCATGGAATGTTAAAAAAGAAAACACCTAGAAGATAGTACATAATGTGTTAGGAGTATTCTTAAGGAAGATTTGTAGTAGGACACAGAAGAGTCAAATGGAATAAGACGGTGTGAATCAACACTATTGGAGGGAAGACCCACATACATAAAATCATAGATCCACTGAAGTATTCCAAATTTATAATCCTATGAACTTCAACATTTATTTTAGATATATGTCTCATGGCTAGCTAGCACTTATATAGTGCCATAAGACTTGTAGAAGAAGAACTGAAGAACTTTGGAATTGATTACATGACATGGGAGACACTGACACTTGACCGCTCAGCATGGCGTGCCCTTATCAGAAAAGATGCTGTGCTCTATGAGCAAGGCAGAATTGCAGCAGCTCAAAAGAGACATGAGATTCATACATTTAGAGAATCCACCCCAAATGTTCACATGGACTATTTGTGCCCAACCCATGGTAGAACCTTCTGAGCTTGCATTGGTCTGATCAGCCACAGTCGGACACACTGTAACTTGTCTCTAACATAGTGGTATCATTTTGGTTCCCTTCAAGAACAAAGGAAAACAACCAACCAACCATAAGGTTTGCAATACACTTCACATGCATGATTTCATTTGATCATCACAATAAGCATGTGAGGTAGGTGCTATTATTGTCCCCATTTTACAGATCAGGAATATCAAATGACTTGCATAGGATCATACAGCTAGTAATTATCTAAGCCAAGAGTTGAGCTCAGGTTTTCCTGGGTTTTCTTGACTCCAAGTTCAACAGTCTATCCTCAGCATTATTTCAAGTTCAGATATTTCCTGAAACTTGTGGGAATATCTGAAACAATCCCTCTGCCTTTTCATTTTCCTCTCCTCTTTGACTGTGTTTTAATTCTCTTTTACATCAGGTCAAGCCATGGCAAAATATTCTCCGTAAACTTAGATTCAAATGACACTTGGGGAGACTATTTCTAGTTTTCATGAGTGTAATAACTAATCCATCATTTTATTTTTCCCCTCTCTGTTTTTGTTTTAAAGAAAAGCCAAAAGGGTAGCAAAAGCAATTCCTTTCTCTGTCTTTCAACCAAGCTCCTTCATAATTCAAATTAAATTATTCGTTGCCAGGCAAGGAACATCCAGATTCTTCTCAGTCTCCTTCTGTAACACGAAGCACTCATACGCATTCCTCCTATAAGTAAAATTGGCTAGCCAAATGATGAATAGTAAACGTGAGTGCTATGAAAGCCAATATTGAAAGTGCATTCTCAAGAAGACATATTTGAACCATTAGGAACTCCCCCATACCCTTGATTGAAACTTCCTGTAATTCAAAAAGGCTGAGGGAGACTCTATGAAGTCTAATTATTCCTGAACAAGATGTATGTCTTGGACTTCTGAACCAGATGAATCATCGATCATAGAATATTTAAGCTAGAAGGGACCTTAGAGATCATCTTCACTTTAAAAACGAAAAACTGAGGTCCAGAGAAGAGAAAAAAGTTGGCCAAGGCCACTTGGAAGGACTGGAACTAGAATCCAAGGTGAAAACACTTAGACCTCCAGTGAAGCAATATATCACCATAGAAACAGTAGATTTTAGTCCCTAATGCATCCAAAACAGTTCCCTGTCCTTTATTTGGTTGTCCTCATGATCAATATCATCATCAGGGCAGGTAGGTGGCACTGAGTCTAGAATCAGAACGATATGAGTTCAATTCCGGCCTCAGACACTCATTAGCTAACATGATCTTGGGCAAATCATTTAACCTCTGCCTGCCTTAGTTTCCTCATCTATAAACTGGGGATAACAACAGCACCTACCTCCCAGGTCTGTTGTGAGGATAAAATGAGATAAGACGTGTAAAGTACCTTGCAAACCTTAAGACACTCTACGAATACTGGTTATCGTTATCATCATAGAGCCAAAAAAATCACAGAATCTCAAAGCTGGAAGGAATCTGAGATCACTTTGTCCAATCCACATGTATAAGGTTGGCAGTGGAATGAGACCACACACACTGTAAAATAAACAACCCCATGCAGCTGGTTTCAGCTGGTGGAGAGCTGCCTGCACATAGAATAAGGGGCAAAGCTGGGCCCTCCTCTAGGCAGATATCTCAGGGAAGGGACCTCTAAGGAAAGCAAGTCTCCTCTGCCTACCCCTAGTGAACTTCTCACACCCCATAGAATGATGGTGCTGGCTGATTTCACCTAGAATTATTGGATGCATCAGGGATGGGGGAAAGGGAAATATAATAGGGAAAAGCTTCACTCAATTTTTAAAAACAACCATTTGATCTGAACACTATATTTGTAAGTAGTCCCATTTGTACCAGAGCAGGTCAAACATAGAATGAGCCTCCATACTTGAATAAGAATTCACTCAGTATGGGTGTACCCCAAGGCTCTTTCCTGAGGCCACTCCTCTTCTCTCCATATACTCTCTCCTCTTGGTGATCTCACCAGTTCTGTACATGTTGAACATACTAGGCAAGTGAGCAGCCAGGCACGTAAGAGCTCACTACCTCCTGAAATTGTCCTTTCCATTTTTTGACATCTCTTTTTGTTAAGAAATTTTGCTCTACATTGGGTCCAAATTTCCTCTCTGTAGTTTCCACCTATTGCTTATCATTATCACCTTTTATTTGGTCTAAACTTGTGATTTTAATTAGTGTAAGGAACTGCCAGTGAACAAAGGCTCTCTCATTTTTGTATTTGTACATCCAACACTGTTCATGGTGCCTACTACTTAAATAATTACTTTTTCATTCATTCATGTATTCACGCACCCATCGAATGTAAAGTGGCAACTATTCTGCATCATCTTGCCTTAAGAATTACCTGGAGCACTGAAAAAATGAGACTTAATCCTAGATCTTCTTGACTCTTGGGTGAGCTCCCTATCAAGTAGACCATCTTATTTATCCTTATCAAATAGTAACCATTAAATATGCAAATACAACATGGCTATGATGAAGTTGTTTCAGCACCCTAGGTCACAGTAGGAAAGAGAAAACAATTATGAATAGACATTGTATAAGGACCCATAGCTACCACTATATCCATCTGCATAATGAACCAGAACAAAGCACCCTATGCCAGAAGTATGTGACAGATGAATGAATGAGTGAATGAACAAATGAATGACAACGAATGAATGAATGAATCAGTGAATAGTTCTCTGAACTTCAGAGTGCAGTGTGCAAACAAATAACAAAGAAAACATACATATTGGTGTGTATAGAGAAAGAGAGATGGAGATAGAGATAGAGAAAGATATAAATATAGATAGAGCAGCTAGGTGGTACAGTGGAGAGAACACCAAGCATGACATCAGGAAGATTTGAGTTCAAATCTGGCCTCAGACACTGACTGTGTCACTTAACCCTATTTGCCTCAGTTTCCTTATCTGTAAAATGACCTGGAAAAGGAAATGGCAAGCCACTCCAGTATCTTTACCAAGAAAACTCCAAATGGGGCCACAAAGTCAGACACAACTGAAAAAATTGAACAACTCACTCTCTCTCTCCATATATATATATGTATATATATATACACACACACATATATGTGTATGTATGTATGTATGTACTTTGTAACATGTTAGCAGTCTATTGGAATGAGCTAGTACTTGGGTAGATGGTAATCTCTTTTTCACTTTGAGTCACCAAAGGCCAATAGATTTTTCCTATGAATTGAATTCCTCTGAGGACAGTAAAACAACAGAAAGAAGCACTCAGGAAAGGCACCTGTAATGACTGATACATGACAGATAGATAGATAGATAGATAGATAGATAGATAGATAGATAGATAGA
>NW_020955033.1:20698430-20846640 GCF_900497805.2 Vombatus ursinus | reverse complement strand
AGATAGATAGATAGATAGATAGATAGATAGATAGATAGATAGATAGATAGATAGAGGAAATCTCAGAGGCAGTGTGGTATAGTGGATAGAGAGCTAGCTTTAGAAGCTGAAAATCTGGGTTCAAGTCCTGCCTTTAACACATACTAACTATATGACTCTGACAAGTCACTGAATCCCTCAGTGACCTGGGCAACTCTCTAAAGCTATAAATTGCAGAACAGGTTCCCATCTACCCCTATTGTTAGAAGAAGTTCTTCCTCCAAGTTTGGTCTGGTTTAAAAAAAAAAGGAAATATATGTGTATATATATGTATATATATATACATATATATATATATTTATATAATCTACAGGAGTTAGCAATTCATATACTTTTTCCTATTCTGCAACACCTTGCACCATTTTTTCCTTGGATTCATCCCACATCAACTATAAGTAAAAGGCAAAATTTTGGCAAAGTTGAATCCAGTCAAGATGCATGTTAATTGCAACGTTATAATACTAATTTGTGCATTCTTACTCAACCATAGGAAACTCATTATTGCCTCATTTAACATTCTGAAAACATTTTTAGACCATTTATGGGTTTAAATGGAAATAAATATGACTGCCCACATAGAATTGCCATTTTAATCAAATTAACTTTACCAATTAGAGAAAGAAGGCATCTCAAGATCAGCCATAATTGGTGCTTATGGAAGACCATAGTTCAGCTTACATCATTTGGAAAGATCCCTTGGAACAAGAAATTGTGGATATTTGGGTAATGGATGTACCCATCAGAATTTAGCCCTGGTGATTTTTAAGCACAAATTTTTAAAAATGAGAATAATAATAATTTGAGGTTGGCCTATATTTTAAATCTTGAAGAAAAAAGTCAAACTGTTCGAAAATCTAAAGATGGAATGCTGATGGTGAGAGGATAAGTGATAATTCTGCCAAGCAACATTGCCTATTAACAAGGGGTGGGGGGGAACATTTGGAATTTGTCATAACAAATTAAAAACCTGAAACTCCTTCAGTCCAATTGGGTAGAGGCTGGTCCATCCTAGCAAACAAAGGACAGACTTGTAACACCTAGAAAGTGTAAATAAGAGCCAAATCAAAACACAGTGTTGATAATGGTCAGCTTGAAGCATTTAATAGTCTCATTAATAATGGATTCATAAACTGTGTCCATTTAAATACCAAAGTTGAGTTACTTAAGCAGAATAAATAAATATACTCTGTGGACTCAAAGACTTTTTAGGATGACTCATTACTTTCAACCCTGACATTCAGCTAATGATGATACATTACAGTACACTTATATCACATCGCATTTATATTACATTAGAAACAATCTTTATGACCTACTGCCCATTTTTTTCATGATATTTTCTCCAATCTGAGATTGCTTACACAGTTTGTTTGCTTTTAAAAAAAATCTGGATGCAAAAAGAGCATAGATCTGTGTGCTATAATTAACACGTTGCCTGAGGTGGATAAAATTTAGGAGGCAAGAATTTTGAGAGTTCCTGATGAGATCTGACCACACAAGACAGATGGTGGGTGATCATCTCACCAGCAGGTCTAGCCATGTGGGTAGGCAGAGTATACTGGCCTAGCTGATGTCATCTGAGGGATGTAGGAGGCCTCTCTTTATCCCTGTCCCTCCCCACCTCAAAACTCACCCCACTGGGCTTCATTGTACCAGAAATCCCACCATTAAAGATTTCTTCCCTTTGGGTTAAAGTTTGCATTTTATACTGAAAGTATTGTGTAGACACATTTCTTTGGGATAAAATGCAAATAAACCTGGAGAAATAGCACATTAAACTGTCATTAACACCTTACCAGAGTTGGTTTACTAGAAAGCTAGCAGAAAAAAAAAAGGGCCTGAATGAAATTCCACAAAGGGAAGGACCCTGGGCACCCAGTGTGCAGAATATGAGTTCTGGGCATCAAAAACAGGAATAACTCTGAAAGTAGACATTGGTGGTTAAGAATTGGTCCATCCTAGCAAACAAAGGACAGGCTAATAACACCAAGAAAGAATAAATAAGAGCCAAATCAAGACACAATGTCAATAATAGTCAGCTTGAAGGGTTTTTGCCAAATTTGCAAATTTTTGCCAAAGATCAATGCCATCTTCAGACATTGTTAAATAAGTCTTAACTTAGAATATTGGTACCAAATAAGACAAGTGAGGGATGGTTTCAAAGAGCAGTCTGGTCATTCTTAATAGCTCATTACATTTTAGAAGGATTTTTCTTTGCTCAGTTTCAATATCTTGTGGCATTGAAACATGTAACCTGTCATGTCTTATATGGGAGGTATCATTTAATAATAATTAGCATTTAGATAAAGTATTTTATGGTTTGAAAAGCATTTCATACATATTGTCTCATCTGAGCCACTCAACAACCCTGTGAGGTAGTTGCTATTATTGGCCCCAATTTTATAGATAGGGAAACTGAGGCTGAGAACAGTTAAGTGACTTACCCAGGACCACATACTTAATAAATGTCAGAGGCAGGATGATCATTCAGGTCTTTCACACTCCAATTCTAGCCACTCTATCCACTGCACCATCTAGCTGTCTCCAATGCTTAAATGAAGTTTAGAGCTGGATAGAGGGAAGCAAAAGTAATGAGCCTGATGAGTGGAAGTATGTGGCACAACATATCCAGAAGGAAAAGAAAATGTGCCATTGGAGCTGGATACTTTTCTCATGTAGGAAGATTCCAGACATCCTGAAGAGGGAGCAACATCCCATGCTTCAAAGAGACCTAAAGAGGATTCATAGATAAAAACAAGCAGGAGAAATTCTGGTATGTGCCTCCTCCCCCACATCCCATCACCTTGAGAAAGAGACCTTCCAACCACCTCACCACAATGTACAAAAGCCAATTGGACATCACAAACTGGGTGCCTCATAAACATGTATAGTGCCTGAAAAGGGTTTGTTAATCTGCTCCATGATAGCCTCACTCAACATATTTGTAACATTCATGATCATGATGTGTGTGTTTTCTCCTCCTATCAGAATGTAAGGAGCAGGTGGGTGGTGCAGCATTATAGAGCACTGGGCCTGGAGTCAGGAAAACTCATCTTCTTGAATTCATATCTGGTCTCAGACACTTACTAGCTGAGTAACCTTGGACAAGTCACCTAACCTTGTTTGCCTCAGTTTCCTCATCTGTAAAATGAGCTGGAGAAGGAAATGGCAAACCACTCCAGTATTCTTGCCAAAAAAACCCCAAATGGGGTCACAAAGAGTGGGCCATGACTGAAACAACTAAACAACAAAAAATTAGAATGTAAGCTGTTTGTACAGAAGAAATTCAGATCTGTGGGCAGGGGAAGAGGTCATGATCAAATAAATAATAGAAAGAAGCACATTAAATAAAATAAACAAATTTGATTATGTAAAATTGAAAGTTTTTGTACAAACAAAGCTAATGAAGTTAAAATCATAAGGGAAACTGGTACCTAGGGGGGAAATACATGCAGCAAGTTTCTTTGCTAGAAGACTCATATCAAAGATGTGTAAGGAACTGATTCAAATTTATAAGAACAAGAGTCATGCCCCAGTGAATAAATGGTCAAAGGATATAGACAAGCAGTTTTCAAAGGAAGAACCTAAACTACCAACAACTTTATTTTTAAATGCTCAAAATCACTAATAATTATCAAAATAATGCTATTTTCCTTACTATTTCATGAACAAGACACTCCAGCTCCAGACTCATGACATTTTCAATGGCTCCCTCCTCTTCTCTGCCTCCTGGCTTCCTTTAAGTCTCAACTAAAATCTTATCTTCTATGTCTTTTCCAATCCTTAATTCTGGTGCCTTCCATCTGTTGATTAATTCCTATTTAACCTGCATATTGCTGGTTTGTACATAATTATTTATATATTTTCTTTCCCATTAGCTCAGTGAGAGCAGGGACTGTCTTTATATCCATAGTGCTTAGCACAGTGGTGCATTGTAGGTGCTTAATAAATGTTTATTGATTGACTGATTGACCAAGTCAGGGAGAGGCAATAGTATAATCTCTCTGTTGTGAAGAAGGGAACCAATTGGCCAAGTCATCAGAACTTCTCTATAGCTCTGTATAGCATGTCAAAAATTTCTGAATTGAAAGAGGAAGGAGAATTTCTTGGACAATGTCAAAGCCCAAAAGAGTTTGATAACCTAATCGTCTAGTAGGATAAGGGGTTGATGAGCATCACCAAATTCTTAGAAAGCAAAAGATAACATACATGACACTGCATCCACCAAAGGAACAAGACATTGAGCTATAATATGAAGGAACAAAAGACTTGGAAAAAAATTTTATTCCTACAACCATGAGTTTTGGGAGCAGTAAGGGTCTGAAGTTGGGGGCAGGAGTGGGAAAAGGAAAAGGAGCCTTCAAACACATGGGTAATATCATGAGACTAGGGACCAACATGATTCCCTTCAGTGAAGATGGGCTTCACCAGAAAGTAAAGGTTTGCCTCCCTAGCAATTCCAAGTTCTTTCCCTTCTCAGGAGAATCTAAATCACAAAGGGGCATTGCAAGTCTGGGGGATTATAAAGGGCCCTGGAGGAAAACTGGGAGTAAACAGAGAAGAAGGAGACTTGCATTGATTGTTTATACCCTACTATGAGTCATATACGTTATTTCTCCATTTTGTGGAGGATAAAGGCTGTCCTATATCAGATATGCATCTTACCTTTAGCATTTTTACAGGAGCCAAGGAACATTTTATCCATGTTTATTGAGATATGAACCATAATAAAGTTATGTTCTGAGATTCCCCAGGGGAAATTCTAGGTAAAGGCAAAATGAGCCAGGGATAGAGTTGAATGAGATTGCCCCCAAGACACAATGTAAATCCACAGCCTTCAGCACTGGGTCATAGGTTACATATCTTTGAATTTCTGGGTAGTAACCAAAAGAAGTGAGAGTACAAATATTGTTTTCAGGTCTCCTTTAAATTAATGGTTAAGATTATGAAAGAGAAATCAAGTCATCAAGTATTCATTACATGTTTGCTGTGTGCCAGGCACTGTGTTAAGCACTGAGAATACAAATAAACATCCTCCTAACTCACCGAGGGGCCTAAGGCCTGTTGGTTGCCCTCAGCCTGGTTTAACCCATCTGCCAAGATGGTTTTACCAGAGGATGGCCTCTGAGTATGCTGCAGCTTCTTGGAGCCACAAGAGGGAGAAGATCATTAGACAATCACTGAGAGAAAACAACAACAAAAAGATAGGTCCAATCTGTGAATAAAGACTAAAAAGAAATACACAACGAGTAAGGAGTATATGATTGGAAAAAGTGAAAATATGACTGCAATTCCAAATGATACCAATAAGAAAGGAAAAACAAGAAATCAAAAGAAATAAACATAACTGCAGAGAGAGTCCTTAGATAAGTTCAGTTTTTGTTTTTTTAATCTTAGAATAGAGTCATGAAGGATAAAGCCCAGAATGAACTGTGTCCCAATAAAATGTTAATGGCATCCTCAATAAACAAATGACCAAAAGATATGAACAAAGTGCTCAAAGAATAATTGCAAACTATAAACCATTGTATGAAAGAATGCTCCCACTCACTAATAATAAGAGAAATGTCAATCAAAGCAATGCTGAAAATATCTCACAACTAGCAAGTTGGCAAAAATGACAAAAATGGGAATAGTCATTTTTGAAGGTGGTATAGAAAGATAGGTGCACTAATACACTATTAGTGGAGCTGTGAATTAGTACAACCCATTCTGAAAATCAATTTGAAATTATGCAAATAAAGGGACCAAAATACCCATCTTTTTTCACCGAGGAATTCTGCTGCTAGGCATATAGCCTGTCTAGATATGATAAAATATCTATAGTTTCTCTTTTTGTGGTAGCAAGGAACCAGAAATAAAATAGATGCCTATCAATTGGAAAATGGCTAAATAAATTGTGGAATGTGAACATAATGTAATATTACTGTACTGGAATAAATTAAAAAGATGTTGAATAAAGAGATATGTAGGAAAACTCATGCAAAATGAAGTAAGTAGAGCCAAGAAAACAATATACAAAATGACTACAGTAATATCAATGGAAAGACCATTTAAAAAGTTAAATAACTGTATCAGGAATAGAAGAGTCAGGATAGGCACAAGCAATCTGCCAATTGAATCATGGTTGATGACCATTAGGAGCAAGAATATCTGTATGTGTGCACTCATATACACATGCATAAAAACATACAAATGAAATAAACACATAGATACTCCTTATTCTATGAGTACATAAATTCAATATAACATGTATTCATTAAGTACCTATAATGTGCAGGAGATTGTTCTAGACTCTTAACCTTCTATTCCTGATCTAATAGTTTAACTGTTTCTTTCCATTTACATCATTGCATATATGTTTTCTTGGCTGTCCTTCATTTTACATCAGTTCATATAACCATTGGACAATAGAATATGAATGCTGCAAAATTACAGAAAACAAACTTACCCCCAAAGAAGAGATCTCAGAAGACACCTCCACCTCCATGCCTTTGTACAGGGTTAGAGCATCATATGTTTTCTCAAATTTTTTTCTAATGTATTAATCAGTTTGGGTGACTTTTCTTCTTTTCCTCTTTTTCTTTTAAAAAAAATTCTTTGTTATATAAGATAGCTCTCTGGGAGTGAAGAGAGAAGAAATAGAAGGGGGAAATTTAAATGATGGAAAAAATGTCAATACAAATTTATTTTTATAAAATGTTAACAAGGAGAGTGGAGCCAAGATGGCAGAATAAAAGCAAGGACTTGCCTGAGTTCTCTCAAATTCCCTTCCAAACAACTTTAAAATAACATCTCAAAATGAATTCTGGAATGGCAGAACTAACAAAAGATCAGGATGAAACAATTTCCCAGCCTAAGACAACCTAGAAGATCAGCAGGAAAGGTCTGTCTTACTGGGGTGAGATTGGGACACAGTCCAGCAAAGGCCACACCCTGGCAAGCTAGCAGCAGGCCTTGGGGGCAACTGAATCAGAAGCAACAGCTTCCAGAGCTCTCAGCCCACAGATGGCAAGGAGGTCAGACAACTGGTCAGAGGAGATTATAGGGGATCCTTTGCTGGTACTGGGTGCATAACTTTGTCACATTGCCCATATGGTACTAGGTCACAGCTCCAGGATGAGGAAGAGTAATCACTCACTAGAGCATGCAGCAGGAAACCTGGTCACAATCCCAGGCTGGAAAAAAGCACTTGTGGTCACTTACAAATGAGAGTCCAAGCCAGAAGAGCACCTCTTCTTAGATCATAACACTTACAGATCCCCAGTGCTAGCTCTGAAAACAGCAGTATAAAAAACCTAAAGCTTAGGACAGTGCTTCCTCCATCCCAGGAGCAGAGCCCAACTTTAACATAAAGTTAAAAGTCAAGAAATAGGCTGAATAAATGAGCAAACAAACAAAAAGAACCTGAAAAAAGTTATTATGGTGAAAAGGAAGATCAAAACTGAGAAGACAACAAAGTCAAAATAGCTACATCCAAAACCTCAAAGGAAAAATGTAAATTGGTCTCAGGCCCAAAAGCAATTCCTTGAAGAGCTCAAAAGGGATTTTAAAAACCAAATAAGAGAAATAGAGGAAAAATTAGGGAAAGAAATGAGAATGATGCGAGAAAATTATGAAAAAAGAGTTAACAGCTTGGTAAAGTAGGCACAAAAGAAATACTGAATAAAATAACATTTTAAAAAACAGAATAGACCAAATGGTAAAAGAGGCAAAAAATCCACTGAAGAGAAAAACTCCTTAAAAAGCAAAATTGGTCAAATGGAAAAAATGTACCAAAATTCCCTGAAGAAAAGAACTCAAAAAATAGAATTGGCCAAATGGAAAAGTAGATAAAAAAAAAAAAGCTCATTGAAGAAAATAATTCCTTAAAAAGTATAATTGGGAAAATGGAAGCTAATGATTCCGTAAGATATAAAAAAAATAAATAAAACAAAATGAAAAGAATGAAAAATAGAAGAAAATGTAAAATATCTCATTGGAAAAGCAACTGACCTAGAAAACAGATCAAGGAAAAATAATTTAAGAATTATTGGACTATCTAAAAACTATGATCAAAAAAAAGAGAGACTAGACATCATATTTCAAGAAATTATCCAGGAAAATTGCCCTGGTTATCCTAGAATTAGAGGGTAAAATACACATTGAAAGAATTCACCAATTATCTCCTGAATGATATCCCAAAGTGAAAACTCACAGAAATATTATAGCCAAAATCCAGAGCTTTGAGGTCAAGGAGAAAATATTTCAAGCAACCAGAAAGAAATAATTCACATATCATGGAGCCACAGTCAGAATAATACAAGATTTAGCAGCTCCTACATTAAAGGACAGGAGGGCTTGGAATATGATACTCTAGAAGGCAAAGGACCTAGGATCACAACCAAGAATCCCCTACCCAGCAAAAGGAAGTATGATCCTTCAGGGGAGGAAATGGACATTTAATGAAGTAGAGAACTTTCAAGCATTCCTCATGAAAGACCAGAGCTGAATAGAAAAGTTGGTTTCAAATACAAGATGCAAGAGAGGCATACAAAGGTGAACAGGAAAGAGAAATCATAAGGGATTCAATAAGGTAAACTATTTACATTCCTACATGGGAAGATGACACTTGTAACTCCTAAGAACTTTATCATTATTAGGGTAGTTAGAAGGAGTGCACATAAAAGACAGGGGTATGAATCAACTATGATGGGATGATATCTAAAAAAATAAAATTTAGGAATAAGTAAGAGGGATTCACTGGGAGAAGGGGAAAGGGAGAGGTAAAATGCGGTAAATTAGCTGACATAAAAGAGGTGTGAAAGCTTTTACCATGAAAAAAGAAGAAAGAAAAGGTGGGAGCTGGGGTGGGGGGTAGGGAGGAGGGGTGGAGTGGACAATGTTTGAATCTTACTGTCATTGGAATTGGCTCAAAGAGGGAATAACATATGTACTCATTTGGGTATAAAAATCTATCTTATTCTACATGGAAATGGGAAGGGAAAAAAATAAGGTGGGGGGCTAACAGAAGGGAAAGTAGATTGGGGGAAGCAGTGATCAGAATCAAAACACTTTTCAGGAGGGACAAGGAAGGATAAACAGGAGGAAATGTAAGATGGAAGTAAATAAACAGTAATAATAATTGTGAAAAACTTTACATCAAGTTTCTCTGATTAAGGTCTCATTTCTCTAATATTTAGAGAACTGAGTCAAATTTCTAAGAATATAAGTCTTTCTCCAATTGATAAACAGTCAAAGGATATAACCAGGCAGTTTTCAGATGAAGAAATCAAAGCTATCTATAGTCATGTAAAAAAAAATTCTCTAAATCAATATGAATTGGAGAAATGCAAATTAAAACAATTCTGAGGTGCTCCTCACACTTATCAGATTGGCTAATAAGATAGAAAAGGAAAATGACAAATTTTGAAGGGGATGTGGAAACATTGGGACACTAAAGCACTGCTGGTGGAGTTGTGAACTGATCTAATCATTCTAGAGAACAATTTGAAACTATGCCCTAAGGGCTATAAAACAGTGTATACCCTTTGACACTGCAATACCACCACTATGTCTGTATCCCAAAGAAATTTTTTAAAAAAGGAGAGGGGCCTATATGTACAAAAATATTTGTAACAGCTCTTTTTGTGTTGGCAAAGAATTGGAAATTGAAGGGATGCCCATTAATTAGGGAATGGCTGAGTAAGTTATGGCATATGATTACAATGGAATACTATTGTACTATAAGAAATGACAAGCAGGATCATTTTAGAAAAATCTGTAGATACACAAACTGATGCAAAGTGAAGTGAGCAGAACCAGGAGAACACTATACACAGTAACAGAAATATTGTGCTATAATCAACTGTGAACGATTTAGCCATTCTCAGCAATACAATGATCCAAGGCAATTCCAAAGGACTCATGATAAAAAATGCTATCTACCTCCAGAGAAAGAATTGATGGAGTCTGAATGGAGATTATGGCATTTTTTACTTTTCCTTACTTTTTTTGGGGTGGGGTGTTATTGTCTGTATTTTCTTTTATAATATGGCTAATATGGAAATATATTTTGCATGACTGCACATATGTAACACATCAAATTGCTTGCCTTCTCAATGAAGAGGGAGAGGAGAAAAGGATGAAGAGAATTTAAGGCTCAAAATTTAATAAAATTAATATTAAAATTGTTTTTACATATAATTGGAAAAATATTTTTAAATGTTAATGATAACCAATAGAACTTTTATAGCTATGTTCCACACAAAAAGAAGGGGAAAGAAAAGATCACCAGCTTAGGAATGGTCTTAACAAGCAACAGGGAGATGATAGAGTTTCTTAATTCCTATTTTTCTTCATCTTTTCTATCAAAAATGAGATCCAAAATATAAGCAGAATAGGTAGCTAAGTAATGCAGTGAGTTGCATGAGGTTAAATGAGGTCATATTTGTAAAGCGCTTTGCAAATTTTAAAACACCAAATAAATACTAGCCATTATTAAGAACAAACAATAGCAGACATCTCTACAACACTTTAAGTTTTTACCAGAACGGTTGCATACATGTTTCAATCCTCATCACAACCTCGTAAGGTAGGTATTTTTTCAGTACCCCAATGGATCTGTGATTCTGTCAATGTATATACTCCCTCCACAGGTGCTGATGACAATCTGTCTATGTCTTCTGATTTTATTCCAAGGATGTCCATGTTTTCTCATAAATCCTCCACAGGGTTTCTACTCAACAGACTTTCCTCTAGACCAAGACTTCTTAATCTTTTGTGTGTCATGGACCCCTCTGACAGTCTGGTGAAACCTATGTACCCCTTCTCAGAATGTCTTTCAAAGCATAAAATAAAGTATGTAGGATTACAAAGGAAACTAATTATATTGAAATATAGGATCAAAATAGTTTTAAAGAAGATAATTTATACAGTAATGTATCTGCCTGTGGGTCTAACAACTTCAGTAATCTCAAGGTCATTATGAATATAAACAACATTTTGACAACAGTCACAACTATAATGTGATACAAAAATTCGATTTCTCTTGGTGACAGTCATATGTATTGTTAATATTATTATAGTTTGTTGCCTATATTCATAATTGAAAGAGATGCTTAGAGGTTAGTGAAAATATAGAATTTTTCCCATCCAAATTCAGAGCCCCATGGAATCTATCCTCTGACCTCTTGCAGGAATGGACCCCAATTTAAGAAGCCCTGCTCTAGATTATTTCATATTGTCTGGATACCAATGAAACACAGGGACTTCCTCATTCTGTAAAATGATGTGCCAGTCACCTTCTTTTCAAGTCCTAGATTTCTGAGTGAGCTGAACTGTACTTGGGAAACTAAGCAGTGTTTTTAATGACCCCAAGCATCTCCCTGAAACAGTCTTATTTCATAAATACCAATATTTTTCTGATGATGCTGTATGGCTCCAAAGTATAGAATATCCCAGACTCCAAAAATATTTAAAGTTGCAGGTTAATTAAAGTTGCCAAAGGGCAATGGAGAGATGTGTAATGAGTGTGTGAGTAGGCTTCAGTGTATTACCAACAAAAACTGTTGAGGAGAAGTAATGTAAAAATCATAGATAGAGAAGATATTAGTAATGCCAATTTACAAATAAAGAAATGGAGGCTCAGAGAGGTCCATGGTCACACAACTAGTCACAAGTAGAATTTAAACCTTAGTGTCTCGTGAATCTAAGCCTAGCCTTCTTTCTACTCTGCCATACTACCTGCCATTTACTCCCCTCCCCCCCAAAAAAGGCAGCTCAAGATAGAAGGGTGTGTGGCACGGAGAAAAGAGCACTGGTTTTGTAGTCAGAGGACTTGGAGTAGAATCTTAGTTCTTCTAGTTACCATCTGTGTGACCTCTGGCAAGTCACTTAAACTCCTTTGGACTTCATATAAAGTGAGAATGGGGCAGTTAGGTGGTACAGTGGTGAGTGCCAGGCTGGAGTCAGGAATACTCATCTTCCTGGGTTCAAATTCAGCCTCAGACACTTACTGGCTGTGGGACCCTGGGCAAGTCACTTAACCTTGTTTGCCTCAGTTTCCTCATCTGTAAAATAAGCTGGAGAAGCTGCCCTGAAATCAGAGGCTTGCACCCAAATGCTCCCTCTGACTCTACCTATATGACCTGGGGCAAGTCATTTATCACTCTTGAGTCTGTTTCCCCATCAGAAATGAGGTAGGGGTTGAACTACATGGCCTTTGAGGTCCTTCCCAGCTCTAGCTTTACAACCCCATGAGCTTGTGATCCTAGACACCAGTGGGTTAGAGGCAAAGGGAGATATGAGCAAGGGATAGGACGGGGATGAATCTTTGCAGATGTAATTTCAGAGCTGATATCAAGAAGAGTTGAGAAATCATAGGAAATAAGAAAGATACTGAAAACGGAAGATGAGCTAATGGACTGATTTTCAAAATGAGGGGAAAGAGTAGATTCCAGGGATAATGAGGTGGCAAGTTTGTTGTCAGTCCCTGACAAAATTCACCCAATCACAGAATGATCAACAAATTGTGATCCAAATTTTGCCTGAAGACCTCTTATGAGGGGGAATCCATGGCCTCTGGAGGCATCCCATCCCACTTTTGAATGCTGGGAAGTTTTTCATTACTTCAAGCTAAAAAGTTGCCATTCTGAACTTTCCATCTATCTTTAGTTCCTGGTTTTGCCCCCTAGTGCAAAGAAAAAACTGCAAGGTTTAGTGGATAGCATGATAGTCAGAAAGTCAGTCAGTCAGCAAGCATTTATTCAGTACCTACTATGTGCCAGGCACTGTGCTAATCTCTAGGGACATAAAGGTTTAAAATAGTCACTGCTTGGAGCAGCTAGGTGACTCAGTGGATAGAGTACTGATCCTGGAGTCAGGAGGACCTGAGTTCAAATCCGGTCTCAGACCAGACACTTGACACTATCTGTGTGACCCTGGGTAAGTCACTTAACCCCAATTGCCTCACCAAAAAAAAAAAAGTCACTGCCCTCAAGGAGCTCATAGTTTAGAACAGAGATGTCAAATTCACAGCCCACAGTAGGACCACCAAATCAGATTTAAAATGTTGGTAAATGTGTAACAAAATACATAAAAATAAAATGGAGATTATGTTCATTTGTACTTTTCTGAATCAATATGTACCCACAGGGATTCATTTCTACTTGAGTTTGACATCACTGGTCTAGAAGACCTGGGTTTCTGTGATACTTCCTTAACATGTGGCTATGAACAAGGCACTTAATTTCTCTGAGCCTCAGTTTCTTCATCTTTGTGAAGATTATTAATACTAATAAGATAGCTAACATTTATATAGTACTGTGTTTTTCAAAGTGTTGTCTAAGGTCCACAAGATTCTTCTGAGGGTCCATAAGATCAAGACTATTTTCATAATAGATGCTATTTGCCTATTAAAATACTCCTTCTTTTTCCAACCACACATCTATGTGAGGCTAGATTTTCTTCATATGCTTCAACCAAAATGACATATTGCAATGTATTGAAGTTGAATGTAGAAGCAGATAGGAGAATCTAGTTGTCTTCTATTTACCTAGACATTAGGTAAAATATGTTGTTTTATATGTTTATAAAACATTTTAATGTTTTTTTAACTTTTAAATGTCACTTTCCTCACTAATTTTTGTTTTGGAAAATATGGTTATGTTTAACAAAAATGTGTTAACATATAATGGGTTTATTATTGTTATTTTAAATTAGTTAATAAATATTTTACATATTTATATTTTCATTTCTAACATGTTAAGTATCAATAGCTATAACCCAGATAGACAAAAATTCTTGGGGGGTAGGGAGAGTCCTCAATAATTCTTAGATGTGTGAAGGATTTCTAAGACCAGAAAGTTTGAGAATCATTGATAAAGTACTTTTTGGTTTACAAAGTGCTTTGCATCTATTATCTCATTGGATAAAATAAATCTTTTTGTTTGTTTTTTTCTTTGCTAGGCAATGGGGTTAAGTGACTTGCCCAGGGTCACACAGCTAGCAAGTGTTCTGTGTCTGAGGCCAGATTTGAACTCAGGTCCTCCTGAATCCAGGGCTGGTACTCTATCCACTGCACCACATAGCTGCCCCCTGATTGGATAAAATAAAACAAATGGATAATACTTGTGGTACTTACCTCACTGGGTGGTTTTAAGACTCAAATAAGCCATATATAAAGTTTAAGGAGCTATGTGCACATGACAGCCTTCCAAATGCTTGAAGGTATCTGTCCAACCTGCCCCCACCTCCCAATTCTTCTCTACTCTAAGCTAAGCATACTAGCTCCTTTACCCAATGCTTATTCAACGTGAGCTCAGAGGCTCTTGCTGTGTTCTCATCTCTCCCCTCTTTATGCTTTCCAGCTTAGCAATGTACAGTATTTCCTAATGTGGACCCAGCCCAGAACCCAGAATTGAATATAGTGTTCCAATTATAATGAAAACAGAGCAGACAGAGCACATGAGACCATTGCCTCCCTCATTCAGGATACCATGCCTCTCTTAATGCAGCCTAAGATTGCATTTAGATTTTTTGGCTACCATATCGCACCAGTGACTCACATTGAGCCTTAGTCCCAGAACCCTCAAAATCTCATTTAGGTGAAATAACATCTAGAGATAAGACCCCCCCCCCAGTTTGAAATTATAAAAATTAGATTACTAATTATTATTATTAACCAATAAATTAAGAAATTAATAAATAATTAATGGCTATTGAATTGATTATTTTAAAAATTACTTGATGCCAATGTAAGACTTCAAGCTTATCCCTATTAAATTACCTCTATTCTCAGATTTAGCCCAACTTTCTCACCTTTCAAGATCTTTTTTTAAATACTGAAGCTGTCATCAAATATGTTAACAATCACTCTTAGCTTTGTGTCATTTGCAGATTCACTAAGTATGCCAAGTATGCCTTTATTCAAGTCACTGATAAAAATTTTAAATAGCATTGAGCCAATTCAAGAGGTGAAGAGGGTGGCTATAAAGTGATTTGTCTGAATTCCAGAATTGATTTTTTTAATGCTTCACAAGCATTTAGCAAAGAATGCAGTGATCACTAGAACCTAAGAGGGTTCCTTAGAACAAATTATGTCAAATGATTTCATTTTTATGAGGTTTTAGGTTGACAGATTACACAAACATCATGGACATTGTATATTTTAATTATTGGCAAAGCGTTAACAAAATACCCCATAAAATTATTTTAAATAGATAGTGAATTGTGTGACAGATGAGAATACTTTTTGGAAGATTTGCAACTGACTGAGCCACTGTCCCAAAGGGAGTTAATTAATGGTCCTATAGCAACATGAAAGGAAGTCTTTAGTGTAGTTTCACTTTAGCCCTGTCCTGTTCAATGTGTTTGTTAATGACATATAAAATCACTGGTGATATCAAATTTTCAAATGTCACAAAGTTGAAATGTTTAGTTAATATGGTGAATGATAGAGTTATCGTTCAGGAAAAAAAATTTTTTTCAAAGGTTTCCCAAAAGAACAAAACAACAATATTCATTTTAAGAGGAGCCAATGTAAAGCTCTACATTTAGGATCAAAAATTCAATTGCACAGGTATGCAGTGGGCAAGATCTGTCTTATCAATAATTCATGTGAAAAAGCGGGGAGTATGTTTCCCACCCACTTAATGTCACTCAATAGTTTAAAGCAGCGGCTAAAATAGCTAGTGTGTTCTTCATATAAACTAGCTCTGATATGGTGCTTCAAAGTTTGCAAAACATTTTTCATATCTTATCCTCTTTGATCAAACCAACAACCCTATGAGGTAGGTACTATTATTTCTAGTTTATAAATGAGGAAATTGAGATTGAGAGAGTTTAAGTTACTTGCCCAGCTAGCAAGTGACTGAGGCTGTATTTGAATAGAAATGTAATATCCAAGTCATGAGAAGTAGTAGGCCCTCTGTACTTTCTGTCAGTCATACAACTTATGGAGCACAGGATTTAGTTAAAAGCACCGTATTTTGCGGGAAACATGGAAAAGCCAATGACTGGCAAGAGGAGGGCAACTAGGATAGTGAGGGGTTAGAAAATCACACCATAAGAAAAACAGAAGTATTATTCTTGTTCAACCTGAAAGAATTGAGTGAAAACATTAGACTGTCCTCAAATAATTGAAGCATTTTCAGGTAGGAGGAAGAATGTCTTGTTTTTCTTACTCCAAGGCCATAATTAAGACCAGTGGGTACAAGTTACTAAGATGTAGATTTGGTTTGACATAAGAAGGAACTTCTTGCCATTTAGACCTTTCCATGGAATGCCTCATGCCATATTGAGCAAATCATCATTGTAGATATTATTCAAACAGAGGCTGGATGACCATCTGTCAAGGAGGCTTTAGAAAGAATTTCTGGCATTGTATGAAATATTGGATTAGATTAACTCATAGGCACCTTCTAACTATATGATTCTATGATCCTAATAATCCTCTTCCTAGTGGAATCATGAAGCTAGAAGGCACAAGAGATCAACCATACCCCTCGGCTGAATTTTAATTTATGTTAACTTTATCCACCCCAATCTAGGG
This sequence comes from Vombatus ursinus, assembly GCF_900497805.2. NCBI lineage: Eukaryota > Metazoa > Chordata > Mammalia > Diprotodontia > Vombatidae > Vombatus > Vombatus ursinus. The sequence continues at coordinate 20,830,070 of NW_020955033.1, read as the reverse complement.
GCTGCAAGTTAACTTTAAATTAGTCTATATATTAATTTACTGTGATCTTCAATTATTAATGGGATTTAATGATTATATTATGGGTCTATGAGTCAGGAATACCAGGTGCTATTTTTGGCTCAGCTATTCATTGTATTTGACATTGAGCAAATCATTTAACCAGTTGGTGCCTGAATTCCATACCTGTTGAGCTAGACGCAACAAAGTATTTTTGCTAATGATCTTTGATATCCTTCATCAAATAATTTTTCTAAGTAAAATTATTCTCTTCCAACCTTCCACAGCTCAATTATAATTATCTAGCCATTGATGACCTTTCAGTTTTTATTGCAGTTACTGCATTACAGACTGAGAAAATTTAGGTTTATATTTATTCATGAGAATTCTTCAATATTGAAAAACCCAAACTTTCAGATAACTCTGAACCAACAAAGAGGAAATCAAACTTTGACTAAATTGAAAACTATGGAATGAACCTAAAAATGTGGATTTTCAAGATTTGTTTGCTTGAAAGAAAAAATATGTACTAAATATTAACAATAATTACTGACATTCTGGATATACTTTAAAGTTAGCAGCACTTTACATGCTCTATCTCATTTATATCTCATGATACCCTGTGAAACAGGTACTACAGGGGGCAGCTAGGTTGCACAGCGGATAGAGTATTGGCCCTGGATTCAGGAGGACCTGAGTTCAAATCCAGCCCTCAGACACAAAATACTTACTAGTTGTATGACCCTGGGCAAGTCACTTAACCCCCATTGCCCAACCAAAAAAACAAACAAACAAACAAACAAAAAAAGAAACAGGTACTGCAGGAAATTTTATTATCACTTTACAAAAGAAGAAACTGAGACTCAAAAGGATTAAATGGGGATTAGACTCAATGGCCTCTAGTTCTAATTATCTGATCCTATATTCCTGTTTGACCAGCCAGTCTATATGAGATTCTCCAGCAGTGTAGCCATGATCTACAAAGGGATACTTGGCCTGTGTATCAAACTAATGCTCTCAGGGACTTCATAGATGTTGCACAACATGTCTATCCAATGCAAGCATTTTTAGTCATGGTATGTGGTCCAAATTGTGATGGGATTTGGGGTCTCTCCATACAGTTTATCTACATGTCATGTTGAAGTTGGTTAAACCCCTTCCCTTCTTTTGGCAGAACCCTTTGATATATAACAAATACTTTGCTAGAACATTTTATTGGGTAAATTTTACCATTCAAGATTAATACTTCCCACTTATATCATTTTGTTTCTTCCTCCAAACAGGCGTTTGCCATGATGAAGACAAAGGCACAATCTAATAAATATCCTCCTACAACTTGGCCAGTACTACCTGATTGACCAACCTATTCAGTATTTTGAACTCCTCTAGGCTCCTAAGACATAAATGTATGCTTTTCAGTGATTTGTTGCTACACTAGCTGGACAATAGATATTCTGTTGGAATGAATGTAAATGGAGTGACAGCTAAGAAGACACATTTGAATTCCAGTAAGAGAGTTTATTTTTACCTGCATTTCTTTGGTGGCTAAGAAAGCAAAGGGCCATTTTCACCAGCTTGACCAAAGTCAGGTATCATTTGAGAAATAGTGCTTAATCTTTCCCACACAGCTCTGGGCACTCAATAAATATTAAACAACAATAATAAAAACCACCTTGGCCATGACCTGTAGCATCTCAGCTATTCTCTCAGCCTCTCTTGTACAAGAACTGTCTAACTTGCCTAATGGTATGATGTTTGCAAGGGGAAAACATGAAAACTGAGTAGAAAGCTCATTCCTATACTTAGTAGACTATAGAACTACTGTCCTCATTATCCAAACTAAAAAATTCAAATTTTCCCTTCCTAAGCCTTACAAGAAATTAAATTACTTCTCTGTGCTTAGGTATTCAGTAGATTCAGCCCAGAATGTTATTGGTCAGCAAATCTTCAGTAAAGACTAAATCTTAAAATTAATGTAGTTCAAGAATTCTATCTCACTCTCTAACTTTATGTAGACTGAGAGACCTGGTCAGAGACCAGTCTGTGATGTTGTGGGGGGAAGTGCCTCAAAAGTCAGCAGATTATTCAGTCTATCCAACCAGCTCAGACATCCTTATTTATATAATACAGAAAAACAATGCAATGGGGAAGCTAAAAATTATTTTCTTACCCAGTAAGAGCACCTTTTCCATTTGAGGAAGTAGAACTTTGAGGATATTTGCCTAACCTGGTAGGTGTAATAAGACCTAAGAATTAAAATGGGGTTCTGACTTAATACAGTTTGACTGAGATTCAGAGAAAAAATAGAGGAAAAAGTCATTGAGTTTGGAGAGTGATCAAACAGAAGAGTTCCAAGAAGAAATTGAAGCTCTTACCTTTTGGTGCAGACTGGCTGAAGCAGGAAATTTCATGGCCATGGTCTAAGAAGGCTGACTGATGAGAGTTGTTACCCTTCTCTGAAGTGGAAATGCTGAGTGCACCTGTAGTGAGTAGAAGATAGAGTTGTAGACAGCCCTAAAGATAGTAAGGACTATAGAAAGACAACTGACAAGAGACTCATAGAGCTATACCACTCATTTGCAGGAGAGAGGCTCGTTCAATACAATTCACCAATGAATGACAAAAGTGGCTGAGTCATTTAATAGACCTATTAGCCCTTCCTGCAGGAGAGAGACTTACTAACCACAGCTTCCTAGGAGGATGGTGAATAATTGATAACCATGAAGATAGATAGATAGATAGATAGATAGATAGATAGATAGATAGATAGATAGATAGATAGATAGATAAATGGATGGATGGATGGATAGATAGATAGATGAAAACCAGATGAGGAGTATTAGAATTGTCCAACAGGAGTCAGTTCAGGTACAATGAATGGTGGATTTCTCAACGGAGAGCAACACCTGGTAGGGTGCAGATCCAGTTAAAAGAAGCCCAGTTACTTCTATCAGAAGACACCCACAACTTTTCATTTATGGGGATATGATTATCCCCTCTGTGCATGTACTCTGATCACATATGTTACCTTCATACGTTTCCCCTCCCCATAAATGCTCTGGCCACACTTGTTCTCCTTGTATATTTATCCCACATGTCATCCTTGTGTAATTCTACTGCACTGAGAAAGGGAGCTCAAGATTTGGGGATTGGAGGAAATATTAGGTTATTATTTTATTACTATGTTACTTGAAAAAAATCATGGTGTAATGGATAGAGAGCCAACCTCAGAGCCAGAAAGACCCAGGTTCAAGTTTTGCCTCTGACACACACTGGTTGTGTGATTTTAGACAGGTTATTCTCAGGATTTCTGGGCTGGCTAGACAGACTGAATAGTCTGGTGACTTTTGAGGCTCTTCCCCCACAACATGTCACAGACTAGTCTCTGACCAGGTCTCTCAGTCTACATAAAGTTAAAAAGTAAGATAGAATTCTTGGACTACATTCATTTTGAGATCTGGCTAGACAGGTAATTCTCAGTTCTCTAGGTAATTCTAACACAGAGAAGGCAGTGACCTAGCCTATTATAGGGAGTTTCCTCACCTAGGACTTCCCTATACCAATGAAATCACAGGTACAATTCCTATCGCTATTTCCTTTCTTATAAACTCCATCCTCTGGCTATCTGATCTGAATCTATCAACAAAGATTTATTAAGCACCTGCTATGTTTCAGGAACCATGCTAGATATTGGGAATACAAAAACAAAAATGAAACATTCCTTGCCTGCAGGAAGCTTATGTTCCATCGGAAGAGACAATACATGCACATGCAAACTGATACAAAATAAAGACAAGGTGATGTGAGAGAAAAGGGGGCTAGTCCCATATTGGTGGGGTCTATGAGATGCAGTTTCTGACCTGCAAAGTACCTAGAACAGCTGACTGGAGATTTACTGGTTAGGAGTCCCTTGAGTGCTACATTTAGTATTCAGGCTTTAAAACAGGATTACAATTCATAATAAAAGCTAAAATTGAAATAAGGCTTTAAGGTTTACAAAATGCTTTGCCTACATTATTTCAGTTGGTCCTCACAACCTTTACAAGGCAGGTGCCATCACTATGGATAAGTGAATTAACCAGTATCACACAGTTACTATGTCAGAGGCAAGGTTTGATCCCAGTATGTCTGCCATCCACGATGCCAGGCTGTACCACACAATTTGGGATCAAATTTTGCCCACATGAAGATCCACATGAGAATCAGCAACAACCCACTTGGTACATGACATCATTATTTTAGTTTCTGAGATGAATCTGTGACCAGGATGACACAGGGCTCAGCCACCATACAGAGCATGACTATCCTCTCCCCAGAGCCCCTCACCCTCTTTTCCCCTAGTACTTCTGATATCCAACAACAGTTAAATGTTTGTTTGGGGTTTTAATGTACTGGGGATAGGGAAACAAGGAGTGAGAATTCTTAATAACTCACTGTGTTATGAGATATCTCATCTCCACTATCCATACAAAAGACTTTTCAGTAGAAGGGAAAGATTACTTTAGAGGTAGTCTTCATTTTGAAAATTACAGTTATTAACAAACTAAGAAAAAGAGAGGGAATCAAGATGTGTGTTTCCTTTCTGATAAAATTAACTGTGGCCAGGCATAGAGTAGATGTAAAAAGTAAACTACTTACACCAAGATGAAGTACACTGAGTGAAAAGTCCACAGAGCAAGGTGACTTCTGCAAGCAATCTCTTCCAGCTATCAAGAGAGTAGTCACATCAACAGTTAAGTATATTATGTTCATTATTTCCACTGAGCATAGTGGTTGGTACATAGTAGGTGCTTAATAAATGTTTCTTGACAGACTATTGACTGATGGAATGTTTATTATAGGTTCTTTTATGGCCTTGCCCACCAATTTGGCTAACTTTCTCTATTTGACATGTTTATTATAAAAAAATAAATTACATATTTCAATAATTAGCTTTGTTCATTTCTTGTTTGAGATATAAGGACTTAGCACATGTAAATGACATAGATTGAGTATTTTTACATGCAGGTGCATTTCTTGAGGAAAATTTTTCAATTCATTATTTGATAAACATACACTGACACATGAAAAATGTCTTTTTTACAAGTAAGCTCAGTGATAATTCAATATTTCTCAAGATTTGTTGTTTTTCCTCCTCCAAGGAGCTCTTTGGCAGCCAACTAAATTTCAAAGTCCCACTTTCAGTTTTGTTTTGTTTTTTTTCATAAAGATAATATATAATCCAATGAGAGTCAGAGTATTATAGTGGATAAAAGAACACTGACTTGAACTACAGAAGACCTAAGTTCAAATCCTGCCTCAGACACTTAGTAGTTGGATAACCAGTTAAAAGCCACTTAACCTTCCTAATTTCATCTATTCATAACAAAGAGTTAGACTGGGAGGCTTCTAAGGTCTTTTCCCAACCATGTCTCTTTGACTTCATGATTTCCCCAAAACCCTTCCATTGTCCTTAGGATACTCTTTCTCCCTTACATTAAGTTCCCTACCCTCCTCAGTACCTTTCCCTCCCAGTGATTTAATCTACTTTGTGAATTACAAAGGATCTCATATCTATTTAAGCAAAGTACTTTTAATCAATTCAGGGGTTAAAATCAGATGTGAGGACTTAGGTTTAGCAGCCATTTCCTCATAGATATTGTTATGACTTATTTTGTAATAACTTTTCCCAAAACTTCATTCTGCCCTGCTCTTTGCTGCCCCCAGTGCTGTATTATTATGACTGTCTGTGCATATTAAGTAATCAGTTCATTCCATTCCACAGAACTGCAGCTTATTTCTAGATTGTCTGACCACATTCCTCTTCCTTCATGATCCTGATCCAGATTTCAGCTGTTTAATTCCCAATATAAATTACTTCCACTTCCTTGGGAATACTTCAAATTTATTATCTAGTGGATACGTTACATTTTTACTCATTTTTCTATTCCGTGGATTCTTGAATCATCTCCTAATGACCATACCGCTAAGGTTGAGAGTATTTCATCATTAATATTTCAATATCCACATTATTTTCCTGATATTCAACTTTAATTATCTCAGCCTTATTGTCAATTTATTATTCCTAATGACACCCTCTCAACTTGCATATCACTTTTTTCCTCCCCAGATTGGATTGGCTGATGGCTACCCATGTAATAAAATTCCCTTTTCTATAGTGCTTCAAGATTTACAAAGCACTTTCCCTAAATCAACCTTGTAAGTTATGAGTCATCATTCTCATTTTTCAGATTAGGAAACTGGGGTTCATAGAGGTTAAGAAACTGACCCATATTTACAAGCCAAGCAAGTATCAGAGCTAAGATTTGAACTCAGCTCCTATGGCTCCAAGGCTGAGGCCCTCTCCCTCAGGAAGTCCCTTGACAAAATTACAGTCTAGTTTCTAAGAATAACACAATTGAACACAAGCCTTATACTGATGCCGGATTGGAAAAGTACCAGTCCAGAAAGTAATGCTCAAGGTAGCCAGGCAACAACTTCAGAATCACCACAAGGCCAAGGAGTAGAATGGATATGAAAAATTCAGGCTGATGTGGATAGCTATAGAACATCTCTGGAGGTGATGTCTTAATATTAGCATTACAAAAATGTCTCAGGTTCCCCAACCTTAAATACATAATTTGTGAATAATATTATGGGTTTGCAGCTGGCAATGAAGTGTGATATATTGTTAACGCTTTTTGCAAATGTTAGCTGGAATATCTATCAAGGCTCTATTGTCTCCGTTGGCATTCATATAGCATAGCCCCCAAACACTTCAATCTCTTTCTAAACTGGAGATGTTACTGATCTTCATGTCATTTGAATTTTTATTGCAACTAAAGAATAAAAGCCATTATAAGGGTCAATTCAAATCTACAGAGTTTGCAATTTTCCAATTTTTCTCCATGGATTTGACTGTACTCTCAAGAATATAAGCTTTCATTTTGAGAAAAGTGAACTTTTCAGCTTTTCAGGAGAGGAAGGCAGCCCGGGCAACATTTAAATTAGGTGCCTCAAAGCCAATAATATCAGGTTCCAATTAACATTTTGAATCCAAAATCTGTCTCTACTGTACTTGGGTTGAAGGCACTAGGGCTGTACCAAAGGGCTGCATTATAAAATGATTCTCAGATTTTCTCCCATAACAGGAAAACTGGTAGCAGGCTTCTCTCACCAACCTCTGCCATTGCTGCGGCAGCAACAATCTCTTCCTCCGAGTTTGTCACAGGCAGGAGAGTTCTAAAATTGTGGAGGAGGAGCTATGATTTATAATGTACTACAAATTGCTCTCAGCACCAGAATACAAATTCAAATATGATAGTTGATACCAATCTGCAATGTATTTTGGAGTAATCCCGATTGCTTATGAAAATCCCATGATGGTTTGGGAAGACATTTTGTCTACCAAATAGTCACTCTGACTGTACAGAGAATTTAGACAGGATTTTTAAAATACAGGAGGGATTTCAGGATAAATTAGATTTTTTTTAAACTCTGAGTATTGAAGATATAGACATCCTTGCTTTAAACTTCAGGACCTCAAAAGAATTTGGACAAAGGGTCTCTCCCAGACAGTCTTGTCCTCTCTGAAGGCTTCTGGGAGTTTCAGAAGAGTACACATTCAAAAGCTTTGTATATGTTAGGCTAATTGGTTCCAGAACAAAGCAGCATAAAACCATGGGCTGTGTCTATACTGGCTCAGTAAGGACAATAGTGGAAAACTGATGCCCAGCTCAGGTGCCAACTTCTATGTCCAAGCTCTTTCCTGGTTATGCCAGTTATTAGCACCCTCTCTCTCTTGAAATTACTCTGTATTATGCTGCACATTTTAAAAACACCTTTATCTGCATACATGTTTGATTCCTCTAGTACAGCGTAAGCTCCTTGAGGGCAAGAACTGTTTCATTACTGTCTTGGTATCCCTTTCACCTAGTATGATGCCTTACCTAGATTAGGAAAGTATGTATTAAATTGAATAGAAATCAGGTCCAGGGCAGTAGTATACCTGAACTGGCATACTCTATGTTTTGTTTATATCTTTACAATCTGAATAAAAATTCATTACCAACAAGTCAGTGGCTTCAGGCAAGAATCCAAGTATAGAGTAAGGAATAGGAAACAGTCAGGTGAAGATGGTTGTTGTAGCTGTGAATGCTATCAACAGCAGCCAGAAGTAAATCTCACACTTGCCAGGGTTTGGGGTCTTGTGTCAGCCATTTTAACTGAGTAGTGTCCATTGAGAAAGAGATGGTGATTAAGGAACAAAGAAGTAGGTTTATTTTTGTTGGTGAATGTGGTGCATACAACTTGGAGAGCCAGCAGACTCTATCATTATTATTATCTGTTATAGAAATCTATTATCTATTATAATTATTATCTCATTTAGTCTTTACAACAACCCTGCAAGGTAAATGTTATTATTATCCCCATTTTACAGATAAGGAAACTGATAAGGAAACATTGGCTAAGTAACAGCCATGGTCACTCCTCTAGTGTCTGAGGCTCAACTTGACCTCAGGTCTTCCTATCCACTACACCACCTAGCTGCTCCTGTATATGTATATGGGGGAAACAGTTTCTAAGATGCAAATCATAGACTATCTGTGAGCACAATTCTAGCAAATGGAAATGGAGATGAAGATATTATGCTTAATCTCCAAGTATTTAGAGGCCTGAACTATCATATGGATTAGGGAAGGAAACTTATTTCGCTTGGCTCCAGAAAATAGATAAGAACCACTGAATGGAAATTGTAGAAGTAAATTTTGGTTCAGTGTTCACCAGTATGAAATGGACTGTCTTGGGAAGGATTGGATTCCCCATCACTGGAGGACTTTAAATAGAATTTGGATGACAATTGCTAGAATTATTATAGAGAGGATGGTAAGATAAGATGACTGCTTGAAGTACCTTCTAATTCTGGATCTAAGAGTTTGTGAGGACCATATAATAGCCTCCCCACCCTGCTAAAGAAAGAGGCTTGAGAAAGCTCAAAATCCTTGCTTCCCTCTGTCAAAGTAAGGCCAGCAGTAATAGCGAAAAGGCCCTTTCCTGCTGGCAGAGATTTTGAATATCAAATAGTCTCCAATTCCAAAGAGTCTTCCCTGCCCCCTACCTCCCACTAACATAAATCAGTACCAGTCCCCAGATCTAGTCTCCTAGATTAGTCTCATCCTCCAGTGCCTAGACCTGCTAAACTCAAATAAAACAGACTGAGTGGGGTGCCCCATTCCATCACAGTGCTTGTCCACTTCCACCCCACACTTCAGCAGACCTGACCTGTTCCCACCCTCTGCCCTAACTGTCCTTAATATGGTAAGTATGTGCCCTCAATAAAGCTGACCTGCTTCTCTGTTTAGTTGTATGCTTTGCCTTTCCTTGTAATGGACTTTGGCACTCTGAATTGTACTCTAAACCTAAATCAGGACAGAGGTCATGATTCTTATTGCCCTGAGTTCTCACTTTCTTATGGGATCAATAGTAAGAAGTGGTTACTGTAGATATCTGTAGTTTAGTGGGTAAGAGGCATGGTATTAATATGGCACAAGTCACAGATCCCTATCAACAAACAGGTCTGTTATTATCAGTTGGTTTCACTGGCCACAGACTGTACCTTTGTCCCCTATCAATTGTCATACAAATGGGAGCTACTGATCACAAAGGCAGCAGGTGAGGCCATACTCTACTCACCATCCCTACTTAGGCAGAATTAAGATGTAGCTGAAGTTTTTCTGAAAGAGTCTGGCCCTTGCCTTACTCTCCCTGCTCCAATATTCTGCTCCCAAGGACTTTATCCACTAAGTGCCTAGCCTTTCCCTCCTTGCCTCATCCATTTCCCACCCACACTTCCCCTCCTGGTCAATGCCCCCATGCTCCCTCAGCACCTCAGAATTCCCATTCCTTTAGTGCAACAATATCATGTAGCATTTGGGGGGTAGGGGGAATATCTAATTAAACCAGCCCACATTAAGGTGTGTAGAATGATAAACAGCTGACAGTGTTAACTCTCCCAGGGATGTTTACATTTTAAACAGAAATATGTTAACCTAATTCAATTCAAGAACATTTTAAAGTGCCTACTAAGTCTAAGGCTCTGTGCTAGATGCTGAGATTATAAAAGAAAAATTACTTAGTCCCTGCCCTCGAGGAGTTTACATGCTAAGAAAAGGAATATGGCTTGTCTGAGGTTGAATGTCATGGGAGGAAAAAGGAGATGCAAACAATATGTTTTAGAAAAATTGGAAGGATAGATTTATTCCAAAGAAATAAGGTGTTAATGACAGCATCTCAAGGAGATTTGGGGGGGGAGGCGGGGCAAGAAATCCTTCATTTCAAAGTGTATTATATCAATAACTCCCTCTCTAAGCCCTGCCTGGAACAAAAGCTCATAGACGTGCAAAGGAGTGTCAGCTAAACATTGTAACCCTTAAAAAGCCAAATGTCTGTATAAAAAAGATAATATGTTTCATGTTGTATGATGTTCAATCTATTGCTCATGTTGTAATCTTTTTGATGGTACTTACAATGAAGGAGGGGAGTAGAAAGTGGGAAGCATAGGGGAAGGTGCTAGGGGAATAAAGATGAGGGATAATAGGCAAAAAGGGAAGCTATTAAGAGAGGGAGGGGGGACAGAAGACAGAGAATGAAGGAGAGATGAAAGAGAATAAAAGAAAGAATGAGAGAATAAGAGAAAATGGGAGAATGAAAGTGAAAGAATGGGAGAATCAAAAGATGAGAGTGTGGAAATAAAAGAGACAAAATGAGTGAGAAAGAATGAAAGAGAATAAGAGAGAATGAAAGAGAAATCCCAGTGACATGGGGGAAGGTGAAGGCAACAACCAGAGGCGAAGGGATGAAAGAAGCAGGAAATGAACAAGAAATAGAAGCTAATGGGATGAAAGCAAGCTGCTGCAATTTCCTTCTCCTGCACATGGTGGGTATGGCTTGATCAGTCTCTCTTCCCCAGGAGACCTAGGCTGTTGTTTAAAGGAGTCAAGGTGAGGGCTGCATTGATCCCAATGCCACCACATCTGCTCTCTTTGCTACCAACAACTGGATCTCTATTAGCAAGGTAACAAGCTAGAGTGATTTATTTATCCATGTGGACTTAAGGGCAGTCTTTTGTATTACATACAATTTTGTCAAAAGCATATGATAACTTTGGTAAAAATAGGGTTTCGTTCTGCTACAATAGATAGCTCATCATCTCCCTAGGGCAGCTCCCTCTTCCTAACATCTCTAATTTTATTACTGGTTCCATCATTTTCTGAACCTCTCAGGTTCAAACTATCTGTATTTTGTTGTTGTTTCATGTCCAACTCTTCATGACTCTATTTGGGAGTGATTTGCCATTTCCTTCTCCAGCTCATTTCACAGATGAGGAAACTGAAGTAAACAGAGTTAAGTGACTTGCTCAGGATCACACAGCTAGTAAGTATCTAAGGCCAGATTTGAACTCGGGTCCTCCTGACTCCAGGTTTCACAGTCTATCCACTGCATCACCTACCTGCCCTCAAAACATCAGAGCCATGTTTAATTTCTTCCTTTCCCTCACCTCCCCCCACCAAAAAAAAATGTGCTTAGACATTAAGTCTAATCACTCCTTCCTTTGCAGTATCTCTTTCCACAGTTTCCTCCTTTCTATTCTCACCACCTTCATTCAGGCTTTCACTATAGATTACCCGGAAAAACACCCTGTTAATTACTCTACTTTCCTCTCTTCTCTCCTCCATCAAATCCATCTTTCACCACCAGATTAAGTCAGAAATTTGAACATGATATGTCCCTGCCCACAGACCTTTAAAGGCCTGCTGAATAGTCCAAATAAGTCAAGGCCTTCTATGACCTGGCCACCATCTTACCTTTTGGGCTTTATCTCTTCTTCTAGATGAAACCTTCACTCTCTTTGAATAGAACTACTAAATATTCTTCAAATCTGCTCTCTATTTTCCAGTTTCTCTGATAGTTTCTGTGCCTAGAAGTCTCCCTCTTCCAGTTCTGTCCCTTCAGGTCCTAGATCAAATGTCACCTCTTCTTGGCAGTTGTCCTAAGGCACATGCTGTCAGAAGTAACACCTCCCACCTCTTCAATCCTACAGCTCTTTGATCTCCTTTGACGCTTCAACCAATAAAATCAATAATCAATAAGCATTTATTAAGCACCTACTATGTGCCAGGCATTGTCCTAACTGCTGGGAATACAAAAAGAGACATTTGACCTTCTATCTTGTTTTTTATTTACTATAATTTCTTATCTTCCTTACTTGGTGTAAGGCTAGAAGGCAAGAACTATCTCTTACTCATCTTACCATCCTTCATAGCATCTTCAACATAATTGGAGCTTCATAAATATCTGTTGAACTTTTGAATTAGAGGCAGTGTCATCTAGCAGGTAAACTGCTAGACTTGGAATGTTGGACTAGTCCAATTGGACTAGACTCAGATTCTGCCTCAATCTCTTGCAAGCTGTGGGACAAAGGATAAGTCCCTAATCTGGAATAGGGAACCTGAGGCCTCAAGGCCACACGTGGCCTTCTAGGTCCTTGGGTATAGCCTTTTGACTGAGTCCAAGTTTTGCAGAACAAATCCTTTTATTAAGGGGATTTGTTCTTCAAAGTTTAGATTCAGTCAGAGGACCACACTTGAGGACCTGGAGGGCCACATGTGGCCTTGAGACCACAGGTTCCCCACCCCTGAGGCCTAATCTCTTGGAGCCTCCATTTTCTTTTCTTTAAAATGGGGATAAAAATATCTGTAGCACCTCCCTCACATGTTTGCCATGAGATTCAAATGATATAATGTATGCAAAGTGCTTTGCAAACTTTAAAGTGCTATTTAAATGTCACATTTTTTGAATTATTATTTTTTAAATCTATGAAGTACTGATAGATCACTTATGTTATTGTTCTGTGGAATTCATTGTTTTTTGATATTATCATTTTAACATTAACCCACATCCTTCTCAATTTTAAATAAGGACTTTTTTCTAGCAAAAATTCACCTTATTTTGTGACTTTATTCCGCTCCAATAATAGGTGGAAAAATACGTTTGGATTGAAATTGATCAACACATCATTTGTGTTCTTTACAATGCCAACAATGCCACCTCCAAAGGGAGGGCATCACTGCACAGGGATGGCAGGGGCATACAACACACCACTGCTATTCAGTAGTCTGGCTGAGAAAATGACTGCCCAACAATGGAATGTATTTTTTTGAATGTCAATCAAGCCATATTGCCACCAACATATTATTTCCAATCACCAATATTAAAAAATATTTCTATAACCAAATCTTCTGTTAGCTAGAAAATGGCCTGATGAGGTTTCATGCCATTTTAATAAGGGTAAGTCAATTTAGGGCTCTTTGTTGTGTCTGGAGGCAAGAATTTTCTCTTGGGTTATCACAATACCATTGGTGTCAGTCAAAGAACCACATATGTAAGACCAAGAGAATATCAGATGAGATCCATCATTCAGCTGAATTTTGGCCTGTATCTGCAAATGATTTTCCTCAGCTGTATCATCAATCACAAATTTATCTGCATGGAGAGGATACTTCATTATTGTTCTATGGGACTCCAATTAAATAGGACATGACAAACAGCTATCAACTTGACAACCTATACACGGTAGTCAGCAATTACCACAACCCATGGCCATGTGAATAATATGTGCCTTGGCTTCCCTATCACATGAAAAAAGTGTGAAATAAGATATTCCCTTGATAAAAGATTCTTCTGAATTTCTTGTTCGTTTCCAAGGAAAAAGTTAGCTTGCAACAGAGTCAACATTTCACATTAAATCATTATGGGCTATGGTAACTGTTCAGTGAATCTTAGTGTGAAGATTTATTGTTTATTGTCGGGAAAAAGCAGAGTCCAGACTTTTATTTCAATAGCACGGAAATTCCCTGTGGGGAAACACGCAGATCAGAAACTTATCTCTTACTTGTTATAGTCCTAGAGAGTTTCCTGGCGGCACTAAGAGGTTAAGTGATTTATCTCCGACTACATAGCCAATATGTGTCCAAGCAAAACTTGAACCCAGGTCTTACTGGCCCCAAGGCCACCTCTCTATCTGCCTGCCCTTTCACCCCAGCCATATTTTTGCTCTCTGACCTGCCATTCCTTCATTCTCTTAACCTAATCTTTAGATACCATGCCCCGAGAGGCTACACCATTCAGCCCTAGAACTCAGGCCCCCCTGGGGCCACGCTATCCTGATTGATAAGACATCCCCAGAGATAGCAGGCCCAGACTAGGATTCCCTTCCCCATCTTCTTGCCATCTGTCCTACCCACCCCCACTCCCTTTCTACCTCTTGCCCTGGAAACAGTAATAAAATCAACACTATCATTGTTTCTGGACAGGAGGTGTCCTTAATTATCATTCCTGGAACTTCCTGGGTCAAAACACCCTTCCCTGGCCACCTTTTCTATATAGATATTGCTTCCCTCTGTTAAAGGAGTTCCTAACCTGAGGTCTGTGAATTTGTGAGTATGTGTTTTTTAGCATTTTGATAATCATGCTTCAAGAGAATTGGTTTCATATGTAATCCTATGTATTTTATTTTGCTCATTTAAAAAAAATTATTCTGAGTAAGGATCCAAAGGCTTCAATTGACTGCCAAAGGGATCCAGCAACAAAAGGGATTAAGAACCTTCCCCCACCTTAGAATACAAACCATTGGGCTGAGATTCTTATAATCTAACCACTGCTGAGATTCTTATAATCTAGCCACTGCTGAGATTCTTATAAGCTAGCCACTGCTCAGATTCTTATAATCCAGCCACTGCTCAGATTCTTATAATCTAGCCACTGCTCAAATTCTTATAATCTAGCCACTGCTCAGATTCTTATAATCTAGCCAATAGCTTACTAATGTTCAGACTCCTTAAGAGTCTGCCCAATATGATGGATGTTCTAATAAACCTTGTCTTTGGCTGAAAAAAAAAAAAAGAATACAAACCATTGAGGGATGGGATGACCTCACTTCTCTAATGGAATCCCTAGAATTTAGCCCAATGTTTGGCACCTAATAAAAATTTCTTCATTCATTCATTATATTACGTTGTCTTTTCATGTATGGATATAGCCTAATGACAATGCAAATAATTTTTAATGTTCAAAGGACAATTTTAGACTTTTATTCTCTGCCAAGCAATGGCATAATGGATAAAGAGCAAAGTAGACCTTGTTTCAAGTCCTGCTCCTTAAACACACTGGCTAGGAGACCCTAAGTGCAATGGCCAACTCTCTAAGACTATGAATTGTAGGGGAAATGCCTGACTTGCATGTCTTATCCAGGAATTCTCTATCCCATTGAAGTCACAAACCTGTCCCTATCTGTCAAAACTATTTCAAATCTTTAAATGCTATGTCATTTCCTAGGCTCAAGACTCAAAGGGAAAAAAAGTAGCCAGATTTAAGTACAGTACTTAGAAGTCTCAATCATCATTGACTTGCTTTTAATATTTATGGAAAAATATTTAGCCATGATATACACTGGGGCTGGGGTGTTCCATCAGAATGAGAGGTATTTTGCAGATCTTCTGGGAAAGCAAAGCATAGTGCCATTTAATTGACTGCCTTTGATTGACTAAGGTGATTTGATTTCAACTAATAACTCACAAGTGCTGTTAGGAAAATTGGATGGTATTTATAATTCTAATTTGTTGTACTCTGTGATTCTAGGAAACATCATTGCAGTAAATATATTGAAATGTCAGGGTTATCACTTTCCACACAAAGTTTATTTTATTTTTTCTCTCCACTGAACAAATGCCAGTAGCTTATCCCGCTGAGCCTGAGCTTATGTGAACTAGTGATCCAGGCCGTCTTTGGCTGTACAGAGTGGCCATTTGGCCCACCCTTGCTTACACTGCATAGCCTTCCCTGGGATGGCCTCCAACTTCAGTTTAGTCAGAGACGTTTCAACACCACTGGTGACATTGTGTCATCCCATAGCAGCAGGCGGCTTCCTAAGAAGCTGGCTCATCTAGCCTTTCCAAAAGGGAAACTTGAATGCCACATTGGCAGCTCTGTGTGCACCATCCGCTCTCTCCCTACAGTCTAGGAAACTTTTTGAAAATGCTAGGAGCAATGGTTTGGTATTTCCCTCCAGAAGTAGTCCTTAGGGAGAGGCTGTTTCTAAAAGTTCAGAGCTATTGTCGTTCCCTTTTCTGAAGACACCTGAATACCCAAGAAAAAGATGGATTTTTTTTACTCCTTTTTCCCAAATCACAAATGACATTTCTTCAGAACATAAATGCAGGGGTGACTACCACATCAAGCTCCAAAGCCAGCGATTTTCAAAAGATAGCAATCACATCCCATAGATTCTAGGTAAACAGTGTGAACACCTCTTTAAACCAGATGGACAGGGTAACATGATCAATTCCAAGAATTCTAAGCTCATTGCTGTTTTGTTTTGTTCTTATGGTTATGAGTTATTCAATAACTGTCCAGGTGACATCATAATTTTAATCCTTTTAAAAGTACTTTAGTAGTTACTCTTCATCATGACCCTATGAGATAGGTTAGCTATTAATTAATCAGTATGACTTTATTAAGTTCCTACTATTTTCCGGACATTGGGCTAGGAACAAAAATGAAACGGTCCAAGCCCTCAATGAGCTTATGTTCTAATGGGGGGCACAAGAAGCACATGAACAGGTATATATCAAACCAGGGGTGTGTTCGTAAATGTTTAACAGCCAGGTCCCTAAAAATATTTTTTTTAAAGTTTACATCCAACACACTTTTAAGTTTAATATACTTTGTTAACATTTTCTCCATCACTTTCTTAAGTCTAGATGACAGCAATGAGTCAAGACCTGATTTGCCCATTTCCAAGATACTCAGCTCTCAAGAGCCAGTCCCAGCTAGCTCAAGCATACCCCTGAACCAGATACAAGACAGCATTGGAAGGAAAGGCACTACTGACCTAGAGAGACTAGGGGAGACCTCATGCTTGAGCTAAGGTTTGAAGGAAACCAGAAACTCTGAGACAAAGGTGAGGAAAGAATACTTTCCAGGCATACTTGGAGACAGAAGATGGAAATTCTTTTGTGAGGATAAATAACAAGCTAGTCTGGATGCCCTGTAGAGGGCATGATAAAGAATAATACACAATAAGGCTGAAAAGGAATTACAAAGCCAACTTGTGAATCCCTCTGAATGCCAAACAGAGAAGTGTATGTTTCATTCTAGAAGTAAGAGGGAGCCAATGGAGTGTACTGAGTAGAGAATGACATGGTCAGATTTGCGCTTTAGGAAACTCACTTTGGCAGCTGTGTGGAGGACAGATTGAGGTGGGGAGAGATTTAAAAACAGTCACCCCTTAGGCACACTAATGCACTCTTAGTGGAGCTGGAAATTTGTCTAACCATTCAGGAAAGTGATTCAGAATTATGCTAAGAAAGTGACTAAAACATTCATATCAGTCGTCCCTGAGATGCAATTCCAGGTATACACTCCAACAAGGCTAATGATAAAAAGAAACATTCCATATATGCAAAAAATATTTATAGTAGCATGTTATGTGTTAGCGAAGAATTAGAAACAAAATAGATGACTATTGATTGGGGAATGGCTAAACAAATTGTAGTAAAAGAGCCTATTGGACTATTACTGTGCCATAAGAACCAGTGAGTACAAAAAAAGTATGAGAAGACATATATGAATGAAGACAAGAGGAAGTAAGCAGAAGCAGGAAAATAATATACACAATGACCATAAGAATGTAAATGGAAAGAACAATGACAAAATTATAAAAAAAAACTAAATATATGACATTATAATGACCAAATCTGGCGCCAAAAAGAGAGATTTGAGAATATTATGTCCTCCCTTCTTTGCAGAGGGGAGGGACTGTTGGCTTCAAACATTTGTATGTAATGCTGGATTTACTTGATGAGTTGGATATATATTAGGGCCTTGTACATGTGCCAAGCTCTTCTACAGTATCTCCCACCTAGGGGACACAGCAGATAGAGTGCTGGGCCTGGAGTTAGGAAGACTTGATTTCAAATCCAGCCTCTTTTACTAACTGTGCAATACTGGGCAGGTCATTTAATTACTGTCTGCCTCAGTTTTCTCATCTGTTATTCCAGATAATAGCATCAATTTCACAGGGATATTGTGAGTATCAATTCTCATCTGTTATTCAAAATAATAGCACCAGTTTCACAGGGATATTGTGAGTATTCACAGACATATTTGCAAAGTGTTTAGCACAGTGCCTGGCACATAGTAGGTGCATAATAAATGCATGCTTCCACTCCTCCCTCCCTCCCTCCCTATGTGGCAAAGCTAAAGATACGGCTTCCAGGAGAGCCATTTCTTGTCATAGAAATACCTTACAGAGATCTTGCATTGACACTGTAACTGGTTCCAGTCTGATAACCACATGGTTTGGAGAAGTCTTTTCAATTGAGTGGGTAGCCATAACTAGGGGGTACTTTTGAAAAACACAACCAGATTCTTAGTCATTCTCACTTTTATGGTCTTTAATGGATTTGGCTGTTCTCTGACGGTTTTACTCCTTTGCTGAGAGACAATGGTGTCAGGCGGGAAGCCTTGTCTCTTCTCTTCCCATCAAAGCTGACATGTAGCATGTGGATACAAGCTTGAGTTCTTTACCTGCCTCAGTGTTTGTTCTTTTGTTTTAGATGAAGAAATTGGAAAGTGCCACATTGTGAGTTTTGAAGGTTCAAAAGGGCTAGCCTCCCAAAGTCCAAGTCCATTCTAGATTTATAGCTAGCTTGGTAACAATGTGATCTTCATGACCCCTCTCAGTAATATCTGAGATAAGGTCTCACCTGGCAGTCAAATCACATCTTAACATGAATTTGGTGTGGCAGTGTTATACAAAAACTATGCTAAGAATGAGCTCATTTTCCCAAGAAATAGAGATGATACGAGAGGGTGGTGGGGAGGGTTTGCCAACCCAGATGTTGGAGAAAATATTTGTGCTTTTGTTTTTGCTTATATCTTTAAGGTACATATCCCTTTGTAAAAGTTAATTAATGTTAAGTAATTAAATGAAACTGGCACCTAACAGTAGAAGGCACACACTCAGTGAGGTTTAAACTGATAGCATTAGAGAATACCTTTCAACCTGTCAGGGCACCTGTAGAATTCTGAAAGGGAGATGTAGCAGCCTGGATTTTGGGTGTTAGCCAGAGCCTACTCACTATAGATAGTTTTGTCTAACTTTTTTCCCCTCTTTTTTAAATTTTTTTTTTTTATAAGTGATGGTTGGCGATGAGGAAGACTAGAAAGAAGGGAAAGAATAAGCATTTATATAGCACCAAGGGAATGGTTTTAGAAAGAAATACAGATGATATGAAAATAAAAGGTATTAGTAAAAATGTTTGAAGAAAAAAAGGATAAATTCTCTAAATTTTATAAATGGAGAAACTGGGGCACATGGAAATGAACCAGTTTGGCCAACGGGAATCAGTAGTCAAACTCATAGTCTTTGGGCTTTGAAAATGTTCTGCCTACTAAGGCAGATTGCACCCCTGAAAGCCACCTGTATTTGTCATCTACTCTTCTGCCATCCTAGTCACTTCTCGTATCCCCACTCCCTTACTTCAGACCCTCATCACCTCTCTGCTGATGGAAACAGCCTCCTAACAGCCTCTCCTTCCAATTTCTCTCCTTCTTCAATGTGTCCTTCACACATCAGCCACAACAATATTACAAAAGACACAGCCTTGACCATGTCAATACTCTATTCAAAAAGCTTCAGTGGTTCACTCTTGCCCCTGAAAGAAAATAAAAACTCTTTTGTCTGGCATTTAAAGCTCCTCACAGTCTGGTTCTAACCTATATTTCCATATTGATATTCTACTAATTCTCATGCTTATATTCTAGTTATAGCAATACTCTGAACTTGCTCTCCCAGAGAAACGCCTGCTAAATCTCCCACCTTGGACTCTAGATACACCTTTGAGAGGTTGGAATATCTCTTTCCTAATGTTATAGGCTCAAGCCCCCATCTTCACGTGCCTCCCCTATTTGCCACTAAAAATCAACACTCTGGTTCCATTTACTCAATTAGATTTCTAAAGAGATATTTACTTTAAATGATATGGCAAATATAGAAATACTTTCCCTACCCCACCTCCAACATTTGGAAAGCACCCCTGCCCACATACTGCATCATTCCCTGAGCAGAATGAGTTCAGACTTCACATAGTTCAGATCCAAATGTCAAATTGCCGCTGAGTGAGGAGGCCTCTCAGCTACCGCTGATTTCAGTCCCAAACATTTTTTCCATGGGAGCCTCAATGCCAGATTGGTTGATTGCAACTCCAGCAAGGACTTTCTTCATAAATTTCTTGGTGTTCCATTCTCCTGACCTTTCAGAGCTCACAATGTTATACCCATTGCTAATCTTCTTCAGCTAAAAGGAAGAATAATAAATATAATAGTGACAAGCAACAGCAGGGTCATGCACTTGTGTGATCCTGAGGAGGTAGAAGACTTAGCCCTTGCCTCCTCATTTGAACATGTCAGGCAAAATAAAGCCAGACCAAAGGAGAGGCCTATAACTTTTGAATGAACCCCAGTTTCAACTCCATAACCAAAGAAATTTCTCTTCACCATGTGGTTAGCAGATTAGAACCAGTTGTGGGATAGGTTCACATACTCCAAAATCCGTGTGTAGATTGTTTCAGCTGAGAATTCTCATAAAGACTGGGCTCTTTGGCCTGTTACACAGTCAAATTGGCCTACTTCCACTCCATATATAACACTCTGTTTCCCACCTCAAGGTCTCCTCTAGGAGGCCTTTCCTGATCTACACAGTTTGGTGCTCTCCCTACCTCAGCATCCCATTGTATTTCTTTTCTATAAAATTTCTATTGACTTATCTGTGTACAAATATGAAGTATTCCCCCATTAGAATATAAGCTCCTCCAGAAAAAGACTGTTTCATTGTTATCTTTACATAACAATGTAAACCCATTGCCTAATACAATGCTTTGCATGTAGTAGGCACTTCATAAATGCTTTTTGAATTGAGTTATGCCTCTGTTTTCCACATCTGAGAAATAAGGACCTGCTGGACTAAGGACTGTTGAGTGTCTATTGAGAAATACATTTGTGATCTTTCACTGAGTCCATTCCATATTCAATAATAACAACTGTAGCATTGAACACAACCTTTTAAGTGCAAGCTTTCAGAATACCCTCTGTGTACATAACCCAGAGAGAGAGAAAAGGCTGCCCTGCCTGTATATGTATTCCTTTGGCTGTAGCCTTGGGTGGTCAAGGGCCAGCCATTTGTTCTCTTGGGCATTTTTCAGTCCCTGGCACTCTGAAAAAGCTCAATAGTTCACATACGCCATGAATTTATTCCACCTCTCCAGCTCAACCCAGAAAGCTGCTCCCTGTAAATAGCCAATATTTATGGTTGAGCGTTATTCTCCCCTTCATGGAAAACAAACAAAAACAAGAACATCTTCCACTTATAAGAAGAAAAACTACCTTCCTTTGAGCCAGGCAAATGGGAAGAAGGTGCTATTACTATCTCAATATTACAAATGAGGAAACTGAGATGGAGGGTAAGTGACTTGCCCAGGGTCACACAGCTAATAAATGTTTGAGCTCCAGTCTTCCTGACTCCAGATCCAATACTCTATCCATTGTGCCACCTACCACCACTCCACACTCTAATACGTCTGGAGGGAAATGCGGGCATATTATGAAAATATGTGCGTGTGCTTGCTTACATGAAAGCAGAAAGACACAAACTCAAACCAGGATCTATGACTTCATTTATTTATTCAGGAAGCTTGGATCAAGCACCTACTTTGTGCAAGGCATGCTAAGATGATGCTACCAAGACAAAATAACAACAAATTCCTGTTTTCAAGGAGCTTATGTTCACTTCTCTATTCTGAAAGATTTTTCCCTTTTGAAAAGTCTAATCTAACATAGAAGCTAAGGCCATTGAGTTTCCTGTCCTTTACCTAGCCATCATGGTTTCCCCACGGTCATCCCTGGGGAAGTCTGGCTTTTCAGAAGGGAAGTAGACTTTCCATTTTCACATTCATTAGCTTATTACCCCAACCTTGGCTTTCTGAGCAAAGTTGCTCATTGTAATAGTTATAACCCCAAAGCATAAAGCAAACTTCAGTTTGGATTCAGCCAAGGAGCCTTACTTGAGGAATGAGAGGACCACATGTGGCCTCCAGGCCGTAGGTTCTCTACCTCTGCCCTAAAGGGTTACTCAGAAAGGGGGCAGTAAAAGTAGTACCCAGTGCCCAATGTGAATCAGGTTTACGGCAGATCATTTATTCCCATCCCAATAGCAATAATAAGGGTAAAAGAATCACCACATGCATTAACAGAATGATTTAACTTATTACTATTAGTATAGTTAGCTGGGAGGATAATATTCAAGCCTCACTGGGACATAAAACCATTTTTGCCAGGCTGCTAATTAACTGTTCCATTTCACCTCCATTGGCATTGTCTGATCAAATAGCTGAGCTTGCTCTTTCTAGTGGCCTCTCTACGGTACTAACTCTTCCCTTGGTGTCAGCCCCCTCCTGCCTCTGCTTAAGCACCCTCTCTCCCCCTGCTGCTCAGGTACCAGGAAAGCCAAAGCTGCCAGCTTCAGTCCTGGCAGATCAATCAGTGTTCAAGGTTTCAGGCTTTCAAGGTTGATGCTAGAGAAAATAAACATTTAAGAGAAGCAGAGAGACAAGAGCCCTGATATTCTTGCTAGTTGGATCCATACTCAAGTTGAAGTGGTGACTCTTGATACTATTATGTCTAAGTAGAATATGGCAGTCCTTCATCTATCATAGAAGTCACATCTTATATCCTTGAGAGCTACATTTAAAAGAAGCTATCAGTCAGAAAAACCTCTCCTTCTACCAGGTATAGCACTCTATATCATCATCTCTTCCACCTCAGCATCTATCACATGGCCAGAGGCTGGTCACCTAGAACTCCCACAAGTTGACTAGAAGCAGGCAAAGCATGCCTGTGCATGCTCTAGAAAAATCAGGAAATGCAAGGAGGAAAGACCCCTTGAATGCTATTGTGAATTTACCTATGTAGAAAAGTTCATCCTAGGAGTCCATACATACCACACAAATTATTGCCTTTTGTATTTATATATGCTATGATTGATACAAAGCCCAATCTGAAACTCAGTCTTCTTTGCACTGTATCCACATATAATCTGTCTGCTTCTTAGTTCTTCTTGGTGGGCTGGTTTCCATAGCTCAGATTCAGTTTCATAGGTCTTTGATCCAAATGGGCCAGTCTACTTCCAATTTGTCCATATCTGGTTGAGCCATACACTGCTTGCCAATGCCCAAGAATCATGCCATTTTGCTTGAAATTCTCTGTCAAATATTTCTGGAATTTTCTCTCTTCATCCTTTCTGCCACTTAGCTCACAATTCAAGGGCTTATTGGACACCTGGCTGTCATTAGGCTTCCGCATGTGTCTTGACTTTATGGCTATCTTGTCAGTTGATATTAGGTGATGATAACAAATTCATCAGGAAGCTGAGAAACAGCTGTGGGACGAACACTACTATGCTAGACGAACTGGTCCAACCACATCTGAAATATTGGGTCCAATTCTGCACACCACATCTTAAACAAGACATTGAGTTAACTGGAGCACCTTCCAAGAAGAGCAACCAAAGGCTTTAATTTTTATTAGGAGCAGTTAAAGTCACTGGGGTTGTTTAATCTGAAGAAGAGAAGGTTTAAGAGGTACATGATAGAGATATTCCAATATTTGATTGTCTGTCTTGTTAAACAAAGATGTAGTAGAAAGAGCACTGAATTTGGAATCCAAGTTTAAATTCCAGCTTTTCTACTTGTTATCTATATAACTTTGTTTTGTTTTGGTTTTTTCTTCCACTTTTTGCTAGGCAATCGGGGTTAAGTGACTTGCCCAGAATCACACAGCTAGTAAGTGTTGTGTGTTATGTGGCTGAGACCGGATTTGAACTCAGGTCCTCCTGATTCCAAGGTCGGAGCTCTATCCACTGCGCCACCTAACTGCCCCATCTATATAACTTCGAGCAAATCATTTAACTTCTCTGGGCCTCAGTTTCCTAAACTGTAAAATAAGAGGGTTGGACTCTGAGGTTCTTTTAATTCTAAATCTTAAGAGCTAGAACTTAAGATTAAATCCATTATTTTTGGCCCCAGAGAGCAGAGCTCAGAACAAGGGGTCCAAATAACAGGGAGGTATATTGTATAGTAAAAAAATCCTAATAACTAATAGCAATTTGAAAATGAAATGACTATCTTATGAGACAGTGACTTTCCTTTCACTGGAGTTTTTGAGCTGAGGCAAGTTAAGGGGAATTTTTGTAGAGTCTAGCTAACTACCTGCCAAGGATTGATGCTAAGGAGAGGAACGAAGGAAAAATGTATGTATTAAGCACCTACTATGCATCAGAAACTATGTTACGTGCTTTTTTACAAATATCTCATTTGATCCTTACAACAATCCTAGTAGATGCTATTATTATCAATATCTTATAGTTGAGGAAATAGAGGCAGAAGTTAAGTGTCTTGCCGAGGGTCACACAACTAGAAAGGTCTGAGGCCAGACTGGACCTCAGATCTACCTGACTCCAGTGTTCTGTACAAAGTGCTGCCTAGCTGCCTCCGTGCTTGAACTATTAGCACTTCTTATGTGGGTCGCAATCCCATATGGGGTCGCAAAAAATTTGGCAATAGGAAAAGGATTCTGAATGCACAATGACCAAAAATTAATAAAAAATCAAACGCATAATGAATCCAAGGTGTTTCTGGCAGTGCTTGTCTATGTTACATCACACAACTTCACTACAGCCTTGGTTCTGAACATAAAGATGTGCACTTGGCACTGCATATGCCCTCAGGTCATGCCAACAAACGCTGCCAAAACACAGAAAGGGATCGCCAGTGGAAAAAGCTTAAGAAGCCCTAAACCAGATGACTGACTTCTAAGTATATCCTCAACTCTGATATTCACCTTTTTTTTTCACTTTTATGCACCTTAGTGAACCATTTGGAAACAAGGTAGGAAGCCTTCGCTCACATAGTTTATGTCAAATAAGGGTCTTTAGAATCCAGTCTGAAAAATGTGGTTTTCCTAATGATGTTCCATAATCTCAATTTTTTCCATCTAATCATCAGTCTACAGAACTTTGATGATGGTGACCATTTGTCCATAGCTTCCTGACTGTCTCCTGAGTAAAGTTATAAAGGATAATCATTATTCATACAATCAGTTTCATACTATACATAACTCTATAGTCTGGAGTTTGGAAAACTAGTGCTTTTTAGACCTCTGCCTAAAATTTGGATAAATTACTACTAATAAGGCTATGGTAGGTGGTATATGGCTTCATAGTCTGAACAAACAGGCATCCCAGTCATGGTTTAAGTAACAGATGATGAAGATATATGATTCCACTCAATTATATTTTTTCTATTAAAAAAATACCTTTTACTAGAAGTACAAAATATGCCAGTAGCTAATATCTAATTGCTATGTGTGTAAAGTACAAAATTTAAGGTACAGCTAGGTACCTTTCTCACCAGTCTTAACAATGCTCAATCATACAATGAATTGTGTGTTTCTCTCAAGCTTTCAAGAGAAACAACCTGCTAACATGCCATGAATCTTCTCTTTAAAAGCTTTTCTCAATGTAAACACAGAAATGGCACTATTTCAGAGTCTCCAGATAGCTTGATGTCTAAAGCCCTTACTAGTAGCTACTACTTTAATTATGATACTTCTCTAATAGAACAGAAATGACTGATTTGTGCTCATACTCTCATTCTGTCTATCTGTCTTAGTTATTCTCTGTCTCTGCCTGTCTATCTATCTATCTCTCTCACTCACTGTCTTTCTCTATCTGTCTATCTCTCATGGGCGAAGCACAAAGAACAGGATGATTATCCTACTATGTGTAGATAATCATACTATGTATTTGTACATCCTCATTGTGAATCCCCTTCCCAAAAAGGGTTTTCACTGGCCTCTAGCTTTCCTAACTCATTCTAACTTTCCCCTTCCCATGTGACATGTTGAAATGAACTTAATTGGTTCCTTTACTGACTTCTTCAGGTCCCCTGAAGTTTTATAGTCTGGTTCCTGACATAGATCTCTAACATAGAAGACTGTTCTTTTTTTCATTAAAAGAACTTGAAGATACTAAAATCACAGTTTATATGACAACTTTTAAAAAAAATTCATCATAGCATAAAGTTCTTAAATAGATGTAACATAATTTCATCATAACTGCCTCAAGAATTTTAGATTTAAAATAGTAATGTATGAAAAAAGCAAATCCAAGGGGCAGCTAGGTGGAGCAGTGGATAGAGCACCGGCCCTGAAGTCAGGAGGACCTGAGTTCAAATCCGACCTCAGACCAAACACTTGACATGTACTAGCTGTGTGACCTTGGGCAAGTCACTTAACCCCAATTGCCTCACTAAAAAAAAAAAAGAAAAGAAAAAAGCAAATCTGGGTGAATATTCTGACACAATAAGCCAATTTTCCTGTTTCGCTTTCACTTGAAAACATTCAGATTTATTGTACATCCCCCTTTTACTCCTTTGGTGACAGGGAATGCTTCCAATGTGGTTCCATCAAATCTAACCCAATTGGCCATATCCTCATGCTGTTTTTCTTAGCCTTTACAGCCTTGATAAATTACTAGGGCCACTCATGCTTATCAGGCAAAGTCTACTAAAACAAGAACCAAATTTAACAATCCCTACCCAAAAAGTCTCAATATAATATAACTTATGATAAATTGTCTCAAGAACATCCACTTTGGAGTAGAGGAATCAATTTCATCAAAATGGAAATGTGTAAGAAAATACCAGCCAACCCATTGCCTTCATTAAGACAGAAAGAATTAAATCTTTGATCATCTGAAGAACTCTAAAATGTAGCTTCAGCATATATGCAATAAATGACTACCCAACCTAAACTTGTTGTTTGATTTAAAACCAATGGCAGCCCCCTCCCCATCAGATTAAACATTTAGTGCTTGTCAAATGTTAATTATTAAATAACAACCATTTTTCTCTTCAGGCAGGGCAAAAGTTTCAAGGACTGTGCTTTCCGCTTCAAAACAAAAATAAATGAGATATGTCTTCTCCTGTTGGCCATCTCAAAATTGTTCACATCTCCATTTTGATTCAAATTGGAGTATATACTTCTGTTATAAATTAAATAATTATCATCTAATTGAATGGAATTTGATTTGAGACAACTCTTTTCAGCCCACACAAAGTAATGAATCAGTGAACTCTAGACCTCAATCAATGCAGTTCTATAATTCTGCAACTTCTCTACACATACTAAATTTCATTAAAATCTGTTTGAAATTACAGAAGTTATGTTCCTTTGAAAATCTTTATAGACTGACACACATTTTAATGTAGTAAAGCATATAGCAATTGTGAAGCAAACCCTGGCAGTACATCAAATTCAATCAAAATTAACCATCTCTTCCCAGAGTTGGTGTCACAGAGAAATGTGAAATATCAAAGAGTCAAATTGAAAGAGATACTATGCTTCATCTGGTCAATTATCCAGTAATTTCAATCAATCCATCATTAAGCATTTATTAAGCACTACTGAGCAATGCTATATGTGTCAGGCACTAGAGACACAAAGAAAAAGCAAAAACAGACCCTGCTCTCAAGGAACTTACATTCCAATGGAGGAGACAACATGCATAAATCAGAACATACAAGGTAAATACAGAGTAGATGGAAGGGAACCTTAGAGAGGATGGTATGAGCAGCTGGGGGGACCAGGAAAAGGAAAGGCTTCCTGGCGGAGTTGGCACTATCTTTGCTCAATAGTTACAACATCTTCTTACCTACATTTTTGGATCTGTGTTCTCCATTTTACTTGTGTAGATACAGCTAGCTCATTTAATGAGTTAAATGGTGGCCACAATTCTCTATTAAACATAGCTCCTTCACAGTTTAGAGCATTTTAGTTTATTTTGCCAGTAGAAGCAAGCACTGGCCAGGCCAACATGACATGCCCTACCATTTTGGGAAATGTGCCTCAGGACCTTACATTTCCACCAGATTATTCACCGGGGACACCATTTTAACATCTCCTCCACATGACTGCACTTCCAATTACAAAAGCACTCTCTCTCCCTCACTGCCCTGCTGGTTCAGCACAGAGAACAAACCCAAGATTTGGAGTGGTTGTAGAGGCAGCATCATATAGTCATCAATACAGCTGGATAGTCCAAATCCAGAAATTCCCTTCTCCACAATATCATAAAAGTTAGAGCATCTGATCACAAAGACTACAAAGCACATCATAATAGGGTCATTAAGATCAATCTTAAAGTACATTCCCAAAGATCATGACAACATTGTGGATACTAAGTGCTATCTTAAAAACTCACTTCTATCTAAGTGCTAGTATGAGGCAAGGGTGCATTCTGACAATTGTTGTTTGGGCCATAATTGAAAGGTTCATTAAAAATTTACTGAAAGTGATGCTGGAAACACCATGGAGGATGAAAGGTGTAGTGAAGCCCTAGTGATTGTCGAGGAGACCACATCATTAAGTGACAAGTACTCAGGGTCAAGAAGGGGGGAAAGAAGCAGATTTTATTGATAAGAAGGCTAAGATACAGAAGACTTTCTTTGCATGAATGCTAAGCCCTGAGTTGTCTGATTTTGAGACCTGTCAGCAGAGCTGTGATGAAGCATTAGTGTTCACACTTGTATCCCATCTATGAAATGTACCTACAAATCCACACCTCATGAATATTTGATCTGGCAACAAACTTGAAGAAAATCACCAGTCTCTGAATAATTTAATGGTTTTGCCAAAGCATTAAAATATTTTTCCTACAATAAAATAAAAAGCATTTGGGGGGAGGGGAGGGAAAGAACCCAAAGAGGCAAAAATCAGATTGAACCCTCATGACCACTGTCTTGGTCTCAGCTCTCCTGGTTTCCTTTGCAAAGCGAGTAGCAGACTGGGTTGATGACAACAGTGACACACATCAGTATTGTCATTCTCACCTGCCAATGTGCTAGCCTTTATGCATTCTCACTTGGATTACTCCAACTACAGGCTATTATTTCTTATAGGGCATAATGAGGAAATTATCTGAAGATCCTGAACGAGATGAATTCTTCAAGACATAAAAAAGCCTTGAAGACCTAAAAGGTCAAGGCTAGAGTCATAGTGAAAGAAAAAAATCTCAACTCTTTGGAATTTGGGGGAAAAAATAACGAAATCTTAAATGCAAACCTGGGCTGCAACCCAGGAGACATGAGAGCAGACTTGGAGGCAGTTAAGCAAGCTACTGCTTATTACAGCATGGACTGGGTTCTTATGAGAAAAGAGCCACTGAACGGTAGGGGCAAGAGAGATTCTTCTGGATACTGTGTGTATGCATATGGCAGTTATTACTGAATGAGTGGTGAACTATGTTAACTGCTACCATTCCACAGTAGGTTGGCAGATTAGCAAGAGTAGGATTAGGTGTCCATAAAACTGCCCAGAAGCCATCATAACCGAGGAATGGTGGGAGCAAGAAATAAATAGAGTTGTGCACAACTGCATTTGGGGGTAGAGAGTTTTAAGGCAGAAGTTATAAAGGACTGCAGTTTGTCTTTTTTTAACCTTTTTTATTATTTTTTAAAATAGTATTTTTTCCCTAATTACATGTTAAAACAATTCTTAACATGAGTTCCAAATTCTATCCTTTTCTCCCTCCCCCTCCTCTCCCTGAGATAGTAAGCAATCTGATATAGGTTGTACATGTGCAATCATGTAAAACATATTTCCATATTAGCCATTTTGTGGAAGAAAACTCAAACCAAAGAACTCAAACTCTCTGCCTCAAGTCATTCAAGCCTTCCAACATTTTATCTGAATTCCTCATATTCATTGTTTCTTATGACCATATTTCGTTATATTCACATACCACCTCTCATTCAGCCATTCTGAAATCAATAGGCTTCCACCTTGTTTCCAGTTTTTGGGTGCTACAAAGAATCTCCATGATGCTTCAAAAATCATGTTGCTTTCCTACTCAATGAACTCTAATGATTTCCTGTCACTTCCAGCACCAAATAGAATGTCCGGTTTGGCATTCAAAGACCTTCCTAATCTAAGCCCCTCCTACCTTTTCAGTCTTCTTATACCTTAGTCCCCAGCACATACTCTTTGATTCAGTGAAACTTTGTTTCTCTACAAACCACTTCAAACTACGGACTCCAGGCATTTCCTCTGACTGTCCCTCATGCCTGAAATGTTCTCCCTGCTCATGTCCACCTCCAGGCTTCCTTCATGTCCCAGCTAAAATTCTATCTTCTACAAGAAGCCTTCCCCAGCCTCTCTTAATTCTAATGCCTTTCCTCTGTTAATTATTTCCTGTTTATCCTATGTATAGCTTGATTGTCCTTGTTGTCTCCTCCTTAATCGTGAGCTCCTTAAGGACTGAAATTGTCTTTTGCCTTTTTTTTTGTATCCCCAGCACCTAGCACAGTGACTAGCACATAGTAGGTGCTTAATTAATGTTAACTGATTGACCAGCTTTTGAAGATTGCTAACAGTGGCTTAACAATCTCATCTGCCAGGACATGGGATCATAGAAATAGAGCTGAAAGAAACATCAGGGTCATCTAGTCCAAGCCCCTCATTATAGAAATGAGCAAGTTGAAGCCTAGGTAGATCAAGCAATTTGCTCAAGGACCTAAAAGATAGAGTATCAGAAACAGGATTTGGACCCAGGTCTTTCGACTTTAAAGCCTGGGTTCTTTACTTGGCTTCTGTGAACTTGATTTATCCTATATTTTGATGATTATATTTCAGTATAATTGGTTTCCTTTATAAGTCTATGTATTTAATTGTATGCCTTCAAAAACATCATTTGGGAAAGGGATCCATAGACTTCAGCAAACTGCAAAAAGGTCCATCTCTCTCTCAATCTCTCTCTCTGTTTCTCTGTCTCTCTGTCTGTCTGTCTCTCTCTCTCTCCCACACACACACACACACACACACACACACATTTAGACCTTCTGGACAAAAGTGTATATTCTCTCCATTGTACCACACTTAGAACCCTAGGATGTAGTTACTCTGGGCCAACCAGATGGTGTCTTTCTTATCATAGGTGTTAACTCCTCATTAGCCATTTTTGTCTTTCTATCCAAAGGTCATTGTCGTTAGGAGGGGGAGGGAGGGAATGAATAAAAATTATAGTTGGGTAGCTCTGTTGTTCCTATCTGTCAGTAATCCTCACCTATCCAATCCATTCTTTAATCCCCCTCTATTCTATAATGAAGCATTAAAAAAAAAAGTCTTTTGTTAATTCCAGTTTTCCAGGTCATCCTGAGCTTTAAGGCTCTAGGCAATACTCTTAGAATCATACTATGCTTTTCTATTCATCTTCTGTGACGCCATTGGTTTCATTTTCTGTATACGTCTTTTTAAACTCCAAGATGGTTATGAGGTCTTAGTACATAATTTTGGTCTGTATAGACAATTCCCCTTTTCCTCCTCATTGGAATCACTTCTCATTGTGGCTTCAGAATTTCATTCCTGAGAACTTCCCATCCTTCCTGGGCTGACTTGCCTTGTAGAATTTTAAAATATGAGATGCCTTCTTCTGAAATAGTTGAAGTCTGCTCTCCTGAAACCTAGGATGCATATCTGATTATGCCCAGATTAAGATGGAGTAGTCAATTTCCTGCAGGTTCCCATTATTTTTGCCCTAGTAATAAGACTCAGATTCAGAATAGAATTTCTCTTTACTGTTTCCTCTAGTATCATTAAAACAAATCAAGACATTCTCAACTGTTCTGCTCTGAGGGAATGGGGATGGGGGAGGGGGAGACAGAGACAGAGAGAGACAGAGAGACCTAGAGAGAGAGAGAGAGAGAGAGAGAGAGAGAGAGAGAGAGAGAGAGAAGGGGTATGGAAGAATGTCCAACAGATATATGAATAATTAAACTCCCTTTCAGTATTGTATTAGCCCTCCATGTCATGCTTTTTGTCCATTTCCTAAATTCCCTATCTATTTCCTCTTTCTGTCTAGGTGATATATAGTATATTCAGGGGATGTGCTGGAGCCAGCCATAATTGGCTCAGTATGAGCATTTACAACTCAGAAATCTGCAAACATTATAAAATCAGGGCTTGATTTATTGTCCTGTTCATTGTCTAGACTTAAGAAAGTGATGATGAAAATTATAATAATAAAGGTGAAATTTAAAAATGTGTCACACATTTTCAGAAAGCCAGTTGTTAAATATTTACCAGCACACTGCTGCCCATACTTCAACGATATCACTTTCGTTTCTGCTTCCATTTATCTTTACCAAAAGGCTCTCCACGATGCTTACCCCTATCAGGTTCCTAAATTTTTTAACATGAATTTTCCTTCTCATTATACAATACTAATCACCCTTCTCCCTTTGTTTATCCTGTTAATTTTTTTAATAAGTTATATTCTCCCAGAGTCATACATTCCTATAATTGGTCTGATCTCATGAAGTTTCAGTGATATCTGTAAGATCAAATCCCACTCCTATACATTAGGATCTCTAGTTTATTTTGCTTGGTACCCATATCTTGTGCATTTATATAATATGTTTAAGTTCTTTCTTCTTAGATTTTTGTCTTCCATGAATTTCTGAGTATCTCTACTATCTTTGATTGTAGCTATTCTCTATGTTATCTAGTCTGATTCTCTCCCCCTTCCTTTTTAATTTAAGGCTTTTTTAATTAGATTTGCAAGAATTCAGTAAAATTCTTTCTTACCAGCCCTTTTTAGGAGCACTTCAACCTTGAATAGAAATCTGTCACGCCTGTATTTTAAGCCATGGTCTTGAAATTCGTTTCTCTTCTCAGACACCATTTTCTAACTCAGCCACCTACTTTTCCAATCTACCTGTCTTCTGTGAATCCCTTGCCTTCAATGAGCAGCAG
This sequence comes from Vombatus ursinus, assembly GCF_900497805.2. Lineage (NCBI taxonomy): Eukaryota > Metazoa > Chordata > Mammalia > Diprotodontia > Vombatidae > Vombatus > Vombatus ursinus. The sequence goes on along the minus strand of NW_020955033.1, from coordinate 20,797,115 downwards.
GGATGAAAATGCCCCTGTGTTCCTCAGCTCTTCAGTTCTTCCCCAAGATATTGTAATCTTTATGAGTATTTTCTGGGTTCCTTCTGCTGGTAATGCACACATGAATCACTGGAAGTAGGAAATAAGTACTGGGAAATTCTCTGTCAAGTCTGGAATATACGTCATGGAAATGAGGAACACCTCTGGACAAACAGTTGCATCTTTTCCCCTCAGTAGAGAAGCATGAACCACCACTACTCATCTCTTTTCTTTGGCTCTCTCACTTAGCAGCATCTAGGGAGTCACAGTATGACTGAGAGGACAAACAGCTTCTTCTCTAGAGAATCTAGCTCCCTTGTCTTCAGGGAGGGCTTTATATTTTATTTCTCAGTCTTCAATGTTGAGTAGCCCTTCTCTCCTTTCTCCTCTACGGGGTATTCCTCCAATCTTCAGCTTCCTGATACAGGCCACGATGCTTCTCTGCCTCCTCAGATTCTTTGTCTTCTTTGTTTCACTTTGGAGCCCTTCGTTTTTTTTTTTGAAGGCACGCTTTTCTCTTCCCAATGGCCTGGAGAGTGGAGATGCATTTTGGCTGGGATTTAATTTCAACTTGGAAGAAGTTCTCCAAAAGAGTTCCATAAGTACATATTCTTGGTGCAGTGCTGCTTATTATTTTTACTGATGACAGATAAGGGCAGAGGTGGCATTCTTTCTGAATTTGCAGATGACATAAAGCTGGGAGCAATATTTAACACTGAATAAGACGATCAAACTTTTGCTTCTACCATGGAGACCAGTCTGTACTTGGAATGTAGATAGAAGTCACTTGGCTATGGCAGAAACACAAATATCACATAATCAATATGCAAAATCCATCATGATCACCATATTAACTGGGAGCGATGTCCTTCATCCTTGTCTTTCGTGCTAGTGGTTCTCCTAGAGACATACCCTTTTATGTTGGTTTGTTTTTTTGTTTTTTAGTTAGTGTGTTTGTTTGTTTGTTTTTGGTTTGTTTTGTTTTGTTTTTTGACACACCAAGTCTTTGACCTCCTATTTACTTGGTTAGCAGCTGGTTAATACTTGGACAGCAGCTAAATCCAATTTGTTTACATTTCTCTCCTTAACCTCTTACTATGTCTTACCAACTTATTTTACTCACCTTATCTTACCAATTACCTTCTCCTTCTCCTTTAGTCTTCCTTCTTCAGCTCAAGTTCTGCCCACCTCTCTTCTTTCAGCTAGGTGGAAAAATGGATAATGTTGAACATGGAGTCAGGAAGATATGAATTCAAATTCTGCCTCATATGCTCCCTTACTGTGTGACTCTGAGCAAGTCACTTAACCTCTCTCAGTCTAAATTTCCTCATCTGTAAAATGAGTATTGTAATAGCATCTACCTGACAAGGTTGTCAAGGCAAATCAAGATATTGCCTTTTCTCTAGTTTTTCATGAGACTACAGCCTTCTGATTCTCCTCCCACCTGGCAGACCTCTCCTGAGTCTCCTTTGCTGGCAGCCAAGTCACTAGCACTAACTGTGGGTATCCCCCAAACTGCTGTCCTCGGCCCTCTTCTCTTCTCTTTCTATACAATTATGCTTAGAGATCTCATCAACTCTCAAAGATTCAATTATCATCTCTATGCTTATGATTCTCAGATCTACTTTTCCAGCCTGAATCTCTCTCTTGACCTTCAGTCTTACATCTCTGACTGCCTATTAGACATTGTGAACTGGATGTCCCACAGACATTTTATTATTATTTTTTTTTTTTGGTTTGGCAATGAGGGTTAAGTGACTTCCCCAGGGTCACACAGCTAGTAAGTGTTATGTGTCTGAGGCCGGATTTGAACTCCTGAATCCAGGGCCAGTGCTCTATCCACTGGGCCACCTAGCTGCCCCCTCCCATAGACATTTTAAACTCAACATGTCCAAAACTAAACTCATTATCCTTTGCCCCAAATACTGCCTTTATCCTAACTTTTTTATTATTGTAGAGAGCACCATTATCCTCTCAGTTACCCACTTTTGCAACCTAGGTGTCATCCTTTGCTCCTTACTTTCTAACTCACCCCCCTCCACATCCAACCTGTTGCCAAGTCTCATCATTTCTACCTTTATAACATCTATTGTCTCTTTCAACAACTGCAACCACCCTGGTGAAGGTTCTTATCACCTCATGCCTGGGCTATTACAGTAGTCCGGTAGTAACCTTCTGGTTAGTCTCTGTCTCAAGTTTCTCTCCATTCTAGTACATCCTCCATTCAGCTATCAAAGTGTTCTTCCTAAGATACCGACTACATCACCCCTTTTCTTAAACAACATCTGGTACAGGGGTAGGGAACCTGTGGCCACATATGGCCTCAAGGCCGAAGATTTCCCAGCCCTTTTCTAGGAGCTCCCTACTACCTCCAGGATCGAATTAAAAACTTTTGGCATTCAAAGCACTTCATAACCTGACCCCTTCCTTCCTTTCCTATCTTCTTATATTTTACTCCCTTTCACAAACTCCATGATCCAGTGACACTGTCCTCCTGCCTGTTCCTCACATCTGTCATTCTATCTTCCCAACTCTGTGCACTTTCACAAGCTGTCCCCAATGCCTAAAAATTTCTCCCTCCTCTATCCCCTGGCTTCCCTGCTATTCCTCAAGTCCCAGCTAAAATCCCACCTTCTACCCAAAAGCTTTCCCATTCCTCTTTAATGCTAGTACTTTCCTTCTGAAATTATCTCATGTTATCGCACTTCACTTTTTTGAGCTCCACAAATGTTGCTTTTTTTATTTTTTTATTTTATTTTTTTACAAATTGAAAGTTTCTGGGAATACTGTGATAAGCAAGTCTGTCAGCACCATTTCTCCAAAAGCATGGGCTCATATCATATCTCTGTGTCACATTTTGTTAATTCTCACAATATTTCAAAATTTTCATTATTATTATATCCGTCACAGTGACCCGTGATCAGTGATGTTTGATGTTACTATTTTGTTTTGGGGTACCGTGAAGCATGCCTGTAGAAGATGGTGAAGTTAATCAATAAATGTTGTGTATGTTCTGACTGTTCCACTAGTCTGCCATTCCCCTATCTCTCTCCCTCTCCTCAGGCCTCCCTATTCCCTGAAACATGACAACATTGAAGAATGTTACATAAATTTCATAGGTAAAGCAGCTGCAGCGTTTGAGAAGACTGACTTCAATTTTGAAAGAAGTTCTACTGTGGGCACAATGCTATCAAATAGCATCACATGCTACAGAGAAATCTTTCCTGAAAGGAAGAGTCAATCAATGAGGAAAATATCATTGTTGTCTTGTTTTAAGAAATTACCCCAGCCACCCCAACCTTCAGCAACCATCACCCTAATCAGTTAGCAGCCATCAACACAGAGGCAAGAGCCTCCACCAGCAAAAAGATTACCCCTTGTTGAAGGCTTGGGTGAAGGTGAGCAATTGGTTTTTTTGGCAATAAAGTATTTTTAATTAAGATATGTAACATTGTTTTTTAGATATAATACTATTGCACACTTAAGAGACGACAGCATAGAGTAAACATAAGTTTTATATGCACTGGGAAACCAAAAAATTCATGTGACTTGCTTGTTGATATTTGCTTTATTGTGGTGGTCTGGGAACTGAGAGAAATTATTATTTTACTATCATATTAATAACCAATTCTTAAATTTGGATCCATGCTTTTCTCCTCAATTTCCTCATTAAAGCCCAGCTTTTGTTAAAAAGTCAGTCTCTGAAGCATATGACTGATTGATGAGATTGCTCTTAGCCTTCAAGGAACATTCTTTCCCACCTTGGGCAGGACTTCACCCAACTAGGAGACCTACCTAACTTCTATTTAGAGTATAAACAAAATCCAGTCTGGGGAAATAGCCTAGGGAAATAGCCCCTGTCCTTGTACCCTTCCATTACAGTTTAGGGTGATCCAGCTCATGAAGGAGAAAACCAACCAGAGAGATCTGGATGGAGATGGGGTCCCCTGTTCAGATTGCTGGAGAAAGCGGAGTCTTTTGGTCAAGTCACTTCTCAGCAGGAGGAGCTGAAGGCTTTTAGCCCACATCCTCGTAAAATGTCCACTGATCAGAATTGATTTTCACTTGTCAGGGGATTCTCAAGGATGTGAGCAAGGGAAGAAGGAGGATAGAGAAGAAGGAGGGGATCCATATACCTCTAGGAGGAGGGAACCAGCACACAGTTCAAGGACATGGAGGAGTCAGAGGAGGAATAACAGGAGGTGGAAGAAACTGAGGACAGCCCCCACCTCTATGTGGGGTTCTGGCAAGAACGGAGTTGGGAGGGCACACTGGGGCCACACGCTGACACAGACAGGAGAGGACAGGAAACACCAGACACTTGATACCCAACTGTGTGGGAAGATGGGGAGAGGCAGACACACTGGCAGTGGGCAAAATGGGACAAAAGTCTCCTCTCTAAGAGCCAGAGGTCTCAAGCCAAGCCTCCATCTGGTGGTGGTATTGGTCCTTCTGTGTCTCCACTCCTCTGCTTTCACCTGGATGGTTTGTGTGTGTGTGTGTGTGTGTGTGTGTGTGTGTGTGTGTGTGTGTTGGGGAGGGTGGGGGGTGGGGGAGAGCGTAAATGGGGAAAGGGGGAGTTGTAGAACAGAGAGCCCTAGGGGCAGGAATGGAGAGAAAGCACAATACTGCACAGTCAAGTTAATATAAGTATTTTCTTGGAATGCAGATTTCTGTCAGAACTCTTTACATAAAGTTGAGCAAGCAAGAACTGTCTGTATGTCTTGTTTGTATGTCATTTGCATGTTATCTCCTTCATTACCCTGTGAGTTCCTTGAGAGCATGGACTGGTTTTTCATTTGGTTGGTTGGTTGGTTAGTTAGTTGGGTTTTTGGGGTTTTTTTTTTGGTCTTTCTTCATATTCCCAGAGATCAGCAGTGGTAACTGGCACATGATATGCACTTACTAATCGCTTGTTAACGTGATTTGGCCTTTCCATTGCAAGAGTCCAGTCCAGAAATGATGAAAGCCCTGAACTAGGATAACAACTATGTGAGCAGGAAGAGAAAGAGGTGTACTTGAGAGATGCTACAAAGATATATTGTCTATGAAGGTAAAAACAAGATTTGGCAATGGATTGGATATGTGGGATGAGAGTGAGGACTTTAGGATGACACTGTGTTTGCAAGCCTGGATGACTGGAAAAATGGTTGCAAATAGTAATATGAAAGTTGTAAATAGAGGAAGGTTTTCAGGGAAAGATAATGAGTTCTTCTTTGGAAATGGTGGTTTTAGAATGTATATAGGCCATTTAATTCAAGAGGTTCTGGAAGTTAGTGATGTCAGACTAGAGCTCAGGAGAACTAGGATTAGAAATATGTATCTAGGAGGAGAGAGATTAGGGTTGGAAATTATGTGTGTGCGTGTGTGTGTGTGTGTGTGTGTGTGTGTGAGAGAGAGAGAGAGAGAGAGAATAGGACTGGAAATACATATATCAAAATCATGTGCATTGACATGATCATCAAGCCCACAGGAGCTAAAGAGATTAAGTGACATAACACAGAGTAAAAACAGAAAAGGGCCCGGGATCACACCTTGACAGCACCCACAGATGTAAAGGGTGATCTGGACAAAGAACCAGCAAAAAGGACCGAGACCATGACAGATAAGAGGAGATGGATAGGAGAATCAAGAGAGAGTTAACATCTTAGAAAGCAGCCTCTCAGCAACTCTTCAGTCCAGATTGCAATTTAAAGTTTACTAATCTTCATGAGTGAAAATAGCTTCCACACAAGGACATCCCCATACCAGTGCTATCATAATCTGGACCACATGAATTCATCCCACTTTTAAGGCCAAAGGGACTTCTATGCCAATGATATTGTAGTCTGGACCTCATTAAATTCATCACATTTTTAGAGTCAAAGGGATTTCTATCATATATTCCAGGGATGGGGAACCTGCGGCCAAAGGTACCCCATCCCTGATTCCAAGCTCTTCATTTTGCAGGTGAGGAAATGGAGTCCCAGGGAGATTAAATGAATTGCCTTAGGCCAACAGGCCCAAAGGAAGAATCCTGCTGGGGAAAGGAGCCTTTGGAGTCCAAGTTGTGATAAGATAGAAAAAAACAAACTCAGAGTGGGGATCCAATCAGAGTTCACAGAAACAGATGCAGAAAGACCAGGGGAAGACAGGGAGAAGTTTGTTGCAGGAGCCAACCCCTAGTCTCTCAGGGTGAGCACATTACAGAGAAGACTAGGAGTTATTGGTGAAACAGTGGTTGGTCATACCTGACTTAACCTCAGATAGTGCTCTTTTATGCCAGTCAGCCCTACTCCCTATGCCTCACTTCATCGGCCTTTCCACTGAGCTATTGTGCTAGTTGTAGTCCCTGCCTTGCTCTCCTCGGTGTTGCCTTGGGAAGAAAAGCTAGCCACTCAAAATGAGTTCAAGCCTCTAGAGGCACATGAATTACATCCCAGTGGGAAGACAAAACTTACAAAGATGATCCCAGAACGACTTACAGTCATCTCTAGGAAATAATAGAAAATGGGAGGATACCAGAAGATAGAAGACAATAAGCAAAGACCCAAATTTTCAGAAAGAGAAAAAAAATGAGATTCTGAAAACTGCAACCTATAAGCTTGACATTGATTTCCTTTATAATGGCAACACCATTCTTCCATTGACTCAGGCTTGAAACCTTGAGAAATCTCTGAACTCTCCCTCTCTCTACCCCTCCCACATCCAACCAGTTACTAAATCCTATCAATTGCAACTCATTGATATTTCTTGCACTCACTGCTTCCTTCCTAAACCCATTGCCACCACCCTGGTTCAGGTTCTCATTCCTCTCACTTGAACTATTGCAATTGCTTTTTTGTAGGTCTGCCCACCTTCAGCATCACTCTGCTCCAATCTATACTACACACAACTGCCTAATTAACCTTCCTAATTGACAGCTTTGACATGCCACTGTTCAAATTCTTTCCTTGGCCATACAGTGCCCACTGGATAAAATTCAGACTCTTTAGCCTGTTATTCAAACTCCTCTCTATTCTAGACCCAAATTCCCTTTTCTACCTTGTCTCCTATTATGTACTTAAGCATACCCAACATCCCAACTACACTGGACTATTTTCTATTCCCCAAACAGAATACCCTGTTTTCATATTTTTGTACATGCTGTTCCTTCTGTCAGGAATGCCTTTCTTCACATAGATTGTGCAAATGACTCATTTATAGCATCTTTGGTGGATGATATATAAATGAATGGGTATAGTGATGGATGCATGCATGGATGGATAGTTAAACTCATATTCTCCCCTAAAAGGGAAATGGTGGTACTAATGTGTGACTACACCATATACTACCTCTCACTAATGTATTTCAAACTCAAATACAGATGGTTTAACTCGGTTGCTTAGGAAACAAAGCTATCCTTACCAAAGCTGCCAATTGATTCAGATTTGCCTTTAGAAAAATTATTTTAGCCTGTATTTCTTTCCCTATTTTTGTTTATATAAGAATACTACATTTAGGGTGAGATTATCTGATTTTAAATTCTGACTCAATCAACAAGCACCTATTATGTTGTAGGATTTGGAGTTTCAAGAAGTGTGCTGGGATCTGGAATACAAGAACAAAAATTAAATACTCCCTGTCCTCAAGTGCTTTATATTTTCTTGGGAAGGACAATATGTATATAACTAAGTATATAGGCAGAACCAGGATGGCAAAGTAACAGAAAGCAATACAATGAACTCCAATCTCTATCTCATTCCATCCTCACCCCACCCCCCCAAAAAAGACCCTCTTCTAAACAGATCTAAAAATTTTTCATGACCATGTCTTGATTAGGAAATACAAAAAAAAATCGTGATGAGTCATTTCCCTAGCTCATGTCAGCATAGAGAGAGACAGAGAAAGGTCTGTGGACACTGAGGATAGAGTCTGACCAGGAGTGTGCTATGAGAAGCATGCTAAAGAAGGAGAGGCTATGTTCTAGGGCAAGAGGAGCTTCCAGATCCAGCAGAGAAGGGCTTAAACTTGTGCATGGTTCAGGAATAGGTAACAACTAGCAGTTCTATGGCTCACTACCAGATTCTGAGTCACCAATCCAGGACAAACCAAGCCTAGAAGTAGCATTTCAGGGTGAGGAACAGTTACAGGTCATAGGCTATGCAATGAGGGAGAAGAAAGTTTAGAAGCAAGCAGTAGCTAGGTGGCTCAGACCTTAGGAGCAGAACAGGGTCTCAGTTCCAGGTTCTACCCCAGCTTGCAAAGGGATAACCAGAATACAAATCCCAGACCAAAGGGGAACTTGCAGTTCCATCACTCCAAACTAGCAAAGCATTCCAGCTGGCTGATAGTGGCTAAGTTCAAAAGTGGTCTACTGGAATTCAAATGGGATTAGCCAATAGCACTATTTCTCTGACCCAAACCCACATCAGGAACTTGCAGAGCTCAGCTGGGGTGGGGAAGGAGAGAGGGAAGGGTGGTAGGGGGGCCAGGGATAGAGGAAGGGATCAGATTTTTTCCTGTATCAAATCACCTTGAGAGCACTGATAATTTGCAAATCCCCAGTATGAGCTGTCTATGAGATTATGAAATAACATAATACTCAGTACCCCAAGAAAGCAACAGTATAACCAGTCCAGACATTCCTTCTAGAGTACACAGAGCCTGACTCTAGCAGAAAGTCCAAAAACAGTAAATAGATTAGAAGAAGGAACGAACAAAAAAAGAATACCACCATAAAAGGCTATTCCAATGACAGAGATGTTCAAGACACAACCAGAGAAGAAATATGCCAGAACACCTACAAGCAAGACTTCAAAGAAAAACACAGCTTTGGACACAAATTTAGTTAGAATTCCTGGAAGAGATGAAGTAAAAAAATTTTAAATAACAGTTTTAAAAAAGTTTTATAAATGACATGAGAGTGCTACAGGAAAAAAATGGGAAAAAAATGAAAACCAGATTAACAGCTTAGCACAGGAAGTACAAAACCTTGCCCAAGAAACAAACTCCCTGAAAATTAGAACAGACTGAATGGAAATCAATGATTCCATGGCACAACAAGAAATATAAAATCAAAACCAAAAGCGTGGAAAAATAAAAGAAAATGTAAAATATTTCTTAGCAAAAGCAACTGACTTAAAAGACAGAGTGAGGAGAAAAAAAATTTAAGAATCATTGGACTATCTAAAATCCATGACCAAAAAAAAAAAATCCTATATCTCATTACTTCAAGAAATCTTAATAGAAAACTTCCCAAGTCTCTTAGAACTAGAGGGCAAAATAGAAATAGAAAGAATCCACCAGTCACCTCCCAAAAGACACCTCAAAAAGAAAACTCCCAGGAACATTACAGTCAAAATTCAGAGCTTCCAGGTGAAAGAAAAAAATATTGTAAGAATTCAATAAAAAATTTGAGTTACTGAAGAGCCACAGTCAAGATCACACAGGATCAGCCAGCACTATAAAAGAGTGGAAAGCTTAGAATAAAATATTCCAGAAGGCAAAGGACATAAACCTATAACCAAGAATAACTTACCTAGCAAAACTGAGTATAATCCTTTAGGGAAGAAAAAATAGACATTTAAGGAAATAAAGAACTTCCAAGCATTCCAAATGAAAAGACCAGAGCTGCCAAAAAACTTTGAAGTACAAACACAGGAATCAAGAGAAATGTTTTAAAAGGCAAAAAGAACAACTATAGGAGACTAAACAAGGAACTGCTTACATTCTGTTATTCTATCCCACCATCATCTTCCCAGTCCCTCAGATTCCCAACCTAGATGTCATCCTCAACTCCTCAAGATCTCTCATCCCCCTCCATTATCCAACCTGTTGCTAAGGATTGTTGATTTTACCTTTGCAACAGCTCTCAAATATGCCCATCCTCTCTTCTGATACTGCCACAACTCTGGTACAACCCCTCATCTCCTCATTCATGCACTATTGCAATGGTCTGCTGGTGGGTCTGCCTGCCACAAGAACCACTCTGGTTCTTCCTTTATTCAGCCACCAAAGTGATTTTAAAATTATAGGTCTATCTCTGTAACTGTACAATTCAATAAAGCTGAGTGGCTCTCTCTTACCTCCTGGAGCAAATGTAAAATCCTCTGTTTAACTTACTAACCTAGCCCCTTCCCCTTCTTCACAATTTTCTTATTCCTTATGGCCTCTACATAATCTTTGATCCAGTAACACTCCTCCTTGCAATTTTTCCACAAGACATTCCATCTCTTGGCTCTAGGCATTTTGATTGGCTGTCTGCCTCTCCTGGAACACTCTCCCACCTCATCTCTGCCACCAGGCTTCCTTCAAGTCCCAGCTAAAATCTCACCTTCTTTAAAAAGTCTTTCCTAATCCCCCCCTTAAACTTAACTCCCTTTCTCTCTATTGATTATTTCCAAATTATCCTGCATATAGCTTGTACATAATGGTTTTTGTGTTACTTTCTTATTAGGTCATGAGATCCTTGAGGTCATGGACTATCTTTTGCACTTAACACAGTGCCTGACACATAGTAGGCATTTAATAAATACTTATTGAGTGCTCTATTAAAAATTGTTGAGGAAATTTAATTAGAGAGATGACCTAGGAATGGTTCTATTATAGCTTGTTAAGATGAAAAAATGAATGGAAAGGGAGGGAAAGATGAATACAATAGTGAAGGAAAGGGAGGATAAGGTTAGAGAAATTCTGTGACTCATAATTGGGGTGCACAAATAGAAATCTCTACAAATAAGGAGAAATGAGTGAGGAAGTTGGCTGACACTTGAACCCCATTTTCATCTGAACTGGTCAAAAAAGGGAAGAATACACACAAATGTGCATTGGGGTATAGAAATACATTTCATTCAACAGATAAAGAGGATGGAGGAAGAAGAGGCAGAAAGTTAGACAGAAGGTAAGTTAAGGGAGAGACTAGTCCTAAGTAAAACAAACTCTAAATAAAGATTTATCAAAATATTCATAGTTCTTTTTGCAGTGGCAAAGAAATGGAAGCTGAGGGAGTACCCATCACTTGGGGAATGGCTGAACTAGTTACAAATATATAAATGTGAAGGAATACTACTATTCTGTAAGAAATGATGAAGGTGATGGTTTCAGAGAAACCTAGGAAGACTTTATGAACTGATACAGAGTGAAATGGAAAGAACATGGAGAACAACTTATATGATAAAAACAATATGCTAAAGACAAAGAATTTACAAAGACTTAGGAACTCTGATCAGCATAATGACCAACCACGATTTCAGAGGATTAATGATGAAACATGCTACCTACATCCTTACGGAGAGATGAAAGACTCAAGAGTGCAGAATGACACTTTGTTTTTTGGTTTTGTTTTTTTTTTGCCCAGACATGGCCAACAAGGAAACTTCTTCATTTTGACTATACATGTTTGTAACAGGGTTTTTTTTTTCTTTTTCTTTTTTTTCATTTGGAGCTGGAATGGTAAGGAAAGATTACTTATTGGGGAAAAAAAGGAAATTTAATAATTTAATAAAAATGAAAAATTAAAATAAGCATATGCAAGAAGAATATAGGGTATATTGATGGGGGAAATAACTAGCATGTAGGGGAGGGAGTTACTTTTCTACTTACTAGCTGTGTGACTTAGGGCAAGATGCTTAACTTGTCTCAAGTTTTCTTACCTATAAATTAAAGTTCTGAGTCCTGTCCAGCTCTTAATCATACCTTATAATCTGAAATCTACATTAGTACAATCTTTCCTTTACTCTGCTCTGTATACTGTTTCTTCCATCTGTTACACTATACTATTACCCCTGGTTCTTTCTACAAGCAACAAACAGACATGCTTAAGTACTCCACAAGTAGTACTGAACACTCCACCAGATTCCAGTTACACACGTTTCTGATGGAAATACCCACACATCTTTTCAACATCTGGAGCAATGAGAGTGTGAACTTGAAGGCAAATGTTTGAAATCCTGTGACAGAAGGTAGCTACAAACACAGAAGATGCCTGGAGGACATGGTCCTGGATACAGTATTCCTATCCCTTACCTGAGATAGAAACCAGGAAAACTGTTGACAATTGGTCACCCTTTTCATTACACCCCCAGATAACTGACAAAGCACCAAAGAATTGCTGACACTGGGAGGAGAGGAGTATAAAGAAGGGGAGGCCTCATTTCTTGAAGAAGCCAGGCAAATGGGTGAGCTTTGATGTACATTACTTTCTTTCATGACAACTGCCCACTATCCATCTATTTTCAAGAAGAAACATATGGGGGTTAGGTGGGGGGGAGACAGAGAAGCACTTACATGTGGTTCCTGCCATAAAATTTTATTCTGAAGTTCAGCTCCTAATCTCTCAGCTCTTTCCCTGAAAGTGGAAAAAGACTTTAAAGCTTTGATGCTCCAAAAGGTTCAATTGCCTCTGTATGAAATAAAATCAATATTGTAAGGGAGAAGGAAAAATAATACACATTATAAAGTAGAAATTAATGTCCTAGTTTGTAAGCAATCAGCCTTTTCACAATTATTTCGTAGTGATAGATTTGGTTTTGATGTAGCTTAATTAGCCAAATATAAATTATATATGTATATCTTAAAGGACATATGTGTGCATATTTAAAGTTTTATTTGCTTTATTTCATTGTGAAACAAATTATTTGATGTGGCTGTGCACACAGCTCTAATATACATCAAAAAGCAATCAACAAACTCTTTTAGTACATCAGGCAGGATAATTTAGATGGTTTTTAATCATGATTATGAAAATATAATTAGGTGGTTTTGTGTTGGTTGGTGAATATGTGGTGGGAGAGAGGGGGAAATGATTCTCCAAATTGAAAAAAATGTGAGTAATATCACACAGGAGCCATGGACTCATGCACACGAAAGCATACACACATACATGCACGCTCAAAAACACACACACTTTCAAGCAAACCACTGGCCTCTTTCTTCAAGAGAGCAGCAGGTAACATGTTTAAACATAACATCTTTTCTTTTGATATGCCAAAAGGAGTCTTATTTAACAAACTGATCACCCAGACGTGGGTTTGGAAGAATGCCCCCTTTTAATGTCATATCAACTCTGTCTGATGCCTGCAATTTAAAACAAATCCCCCCACATACCAAGAAAAGGCTCATCAGCACTGAAGCAGCTCATGTGTCATTAGTGACTTCTGGGAGTCAGGACAGTCATACATCTGCACAGCAAAGTGACTGTCCGCTCCCGGCTTTTTCTAATCCATTTGAAATGAAGCTGATATTTATCTAGCTCAAATCACTCAGGTTAGAAGTTGCAAAGATCTGTCAGATCTCGAGCAGGAAAATCAATCATGGCCATCTAAATTTCCTCCTAACCCTGTGGAATCTGACTGCTTTGGACCAGCTAGAAACCCAAAGGACAACTCCATCCCACCTGTCCCCAGAGGTTCTCCTTTCCCCAGGACTTCTTTCCTGCTGGGCCCTCCCCAAGTCTCATTGTCTTTGTTCGCCTGTGCAGCTGGAGCCCATTACTGGCCCCATTAGAAAAATCCATCCTTCCTCTTCCATCTCAGAAACTGAGCATGAGAGCCCTGGGCTCCGCTTCGAAGTCATTTGGTCAACAGCAAGCCAGACCCCTTTTGCCATGAAATTCAAAGGCTTCCAGCAACCTGACTTTGATGAAGCACAATTAAAGTGGTTTTCCTTCAGCACCGGGTATAATCTGTTTCACAATTTTTTTTTAAATCCAAAGTTGCTGTCTGTGCACACAATGTTCACCTTTCTGGGTTTTATGCCATCTTACTTACAAGAAACTCCCAGCTGTTATAATTTGTCTCATCCTTCGTTCTCTTGTAGAACCAGCCTTTGTTCCCTTTTTTTTAGTGCCAGGGACTTGCTGGGTTTCACCTGATGTGATTTGTCCAGGCATTAATAATGCATCTTCAAGATGCAAGATGCATGAATTCCTTTAGTAACAGATCTGCTGGCAGAGGACTGTATTGTGTTGTACTGCTTTGCTGCAAGAGAGGAAGGCGAGGGGACAAAGAGAAGGTCATCAGCCAGGGGAGTGAGGGGTATCGGTTATTTCAGAAGGTCATTACGACTGGCTTGCAGTAAGGTCATGCTGAGGATAATGAATATTAGAGCAACGATTCGTCAAAGAGAAATGCTCTTGCCAACCCTAAAACTAGTCCCCATAGAGGAACTGAGTTGCACACAGAATGACAGTCATTTCTGAAAGTCCAGGGTGTTTGGCAAGGCTCTGATCTTTCTGGAGGGGTGCTTCCTACTCCTGAGTCCAAATTTGGAGCTCACATTCCAACCAACTCCTCCTAGATCTAGGAGCAAGGAAGAGAGAAATAGGTAGTATTGTACCAGATGATTTTTTTTAAATGTTTAGCATTTATATAAAATTCCCTTTTCCAATCTGCTTTATAATAATTAATAAGTCATTTCTCACCATAACCTGACGAAATATAACACTATTCTTTTCTTGGCATTCCGAGGTAGGAAATCAAAATACAAAAATGTTAAGTGAGTGGCCCCAGGTCATCCAAGAGGGTCAGGGTGATAAAGCTGGGGTGAGGTCTAACATCTCTGGGGCTGTGCTGCCTCTCAAACTTGATGATAGCTTGTCCTGATGTAGCAGTGACTGAGGGCAGAGTCGGGCCCAAAGTGAGATGAAATTAGAAATGAGCAAGTAGCATCCTGTCTACATTCATGAACTCTGTGGGGAAATAATCCATAATATCCTCTTTCAGAAGATCACATGATGAACTTGAGCGCTAAAGACACCACCTGGCACCCATATCTTGGATTTTGTTAAGGCGCAATTAATTTACTAGGTAATATTGGAACCAACAAGTTCAGCCATAAAAACAGTTGCGTTTGCTGACAAGAGCATTTAACTTCCCATTTTCAGTGAAGAGCCCTGACAGGATTGGTCGATAGGAAGCAAAGCATTGTTCTTCACGTCTTCTTTACAGTAGGTCCACTTGCCCCCTGCCCCTAAGCCCCCCTCCCCCAACAAAAAAAAAATCTTATTTAATCAATAACATTTGCTTTCAGGGCAGCTCTCCTTTACTGCTGTTCCATCTCTGTCTGGGTTACCATAGCAACTCTTCTCAGAGCAGTGTGATACCCAGTTTATACATTTCAGTCCTGTCACATGACTGACTACCTGCCTCTACTTTAATCATTGCTGGAGGGAAGAGTCACAAAGTAACTGCTTCCTGCTTCCTGTTGCAGTCCACTATGCTGCTTCATGTTGCACATTTCCTTCTACAACCTAAAAAACACGTGTTAATGATGTTGACTTTAAAAAAAGCGACTTCATGATGAAGAGCATGCAGATTGCAAGACGTTACATACACAATAGAAAATATAAGAATGGAAAATGGAAATACTTGAAGAAACAAAAAGGCAAAGATCCATGTCTTGGATGCTGAATCCATTTCCCATCTCCATGCCTTTGAATAAGCTGTCCCCCATATCTGGAACACGGTCTTTGCTTACCTCTGCCTCTTGGAACCCTTTGTGTCCTTCATTGCTCAGCTCAAACACCATCTCCTAGCTGCTAGCGTCTCTGCTCCCCCCTCAAAAAATTACCATATATTTCCTTTGTGTGTATGTTTATGTATATTGTATTTACATATATTATATACAAATGTGTGTTTGTGTTATATATACATGTTATAGGTATATATGTAATATGCATCTATAAAATATATGCGTTTATATAATATTGTGTATATACACATGTGTATATAATATAAACACATTATGTGTGCTGTGCATGTATGTGTATGTAAAATACACATACATAAAATAAAGAAGTTCCCTGAAAGCAAATATTATTGATTAAATAAGATTTTTTTTTTGGTTGTTGGGGAATGGTGGCTTAGGGGAAGAAGCAAGTGGGTCTACTGTAAAGAAGTGATGAGCAATGCTTTGCTTCCTATCAACAGATCTTGTCAGGGCTCTTCACTGAAAATGGATGTGCGTATATAAATACAAAATATGTGTGTATGTAAATATAGTTATATATAACATATTTGTGTATATAAATATATTACATATGTTATATAAATATATTTTATTTATATATACACCTATATCTGCATGTATATATAAATATAAAACATGTATTATATAAATATATTCTATATATTTGCATGCATTAATAAATATATTGTGCATATTTTATATAAATATATTTATGTTTTTATTTCTATACATATCTGCATGTGTGTATATAAATACAAAATATGTGTAAGTAGAAATATATTTATATATTTCCATATATATATTTGACTTATATAAATTATGTCAATATATTGTATATATTTACATGCTTATATTTATACATACATATATCTGTACATGTGTATATAAATACCAAATATGTGTAAAAATTGTATATATTTAAATATACATGTGTATATGTGTGTATATATGTTTGTGTGTGTGTATACATACACATACTATCTCCTTTATTAGAATGTAAACTCCTTGAGGGCAGCGCATGTTTTATTTTTTTTTATATGTATCCCTATAACCATTGCATCCCCAATACCCACGGGCACATAGTAGGCACTTGATAAATGCAAGTGGATTGATTAATTAAGCTCTCAAAATATTAGGTCTTACAGCAAAATTCTTCTTTCCAGTGGAGCCTCATTGAATTTGGGTCCCCCTTCATTGACGGTCCTGAGTATAGGGTTAAAAATTTAATCAACTTACTTCCAGCCTCAGGACCACCTACCAGTATCACTTGACTAGCTCTGGTAGTCAGTTTGCTCTTTCCAACAGCTCTGTTAGCATTCCCCTGGGCTCAGTTCAGAGCCACCCTGCAAGGCAAGGCCTGGACCCTAGGCCTCTCAGGAGCCTTTCTTGTCGGAGTTTGGAAGGGTCTGTTTAAATCATACTATAAACCTAATGAAACACAGCTAATGAAGCACAGATGTTCTATCTGATTTGGTGTTCTAAGTCTCTGGAAAAGCCTGGGAGGATAAAAGAAAGGAGCTCTATATCCACAAAAATGGGCAGGTCCTCCATCACCCATTTATGAGAAATGCAAACCATTGAAGAAACAAAAGGGCGAAGATCTATCTTCTGTGTTCATCTCCCATCTCCATATCTTTGCACATGCAGTCCCCTCATATATGGAATGCACTTGCTGCTTACCTCTGCCTCTCAGAATCCTTTGTTCCCTTTTTCCTTCCTTAACTCAAATTTCACCTACATGAACTCTTCCCTAACCCCCCCTCCCATATCTCCCCCATTCCTTATTCCAGGCCTTACTGATCTTCTGAGCCTCTGGGGCATGGACTTCCCCTAAATCCTGTAGTGCCTGAGCTGAAGGTGTCTGGCTTCACCTCTTCACTGAGAAAACACTGGGGGATATTTGTAGCTATTGCATTTATAGGAAATTAGGCTCTTGGTAGGCTTCGAAGTATTAATTCAGTTCTACAAAGTCTTATATCATCTGGGCACCTACAGGCTGGCCTTTAAACAGTCAGAACATTTCAGAATTGGAAGGGACCTCAGGGGCAACCTAGCCAGCCTTGAATGAGTGCCTACTATGTGCAAGGCATTGTGCTAAGTGCTAGGGATACAAAGAAAGGCAAAAAATAATAATAATCCCTGCCATCATGGAGCTCACAGCCTAATTAATGAGAGAGTTCAACATCTGTGTTACAGAGAGGATCCTTGTGAATGGTCCACTCCTGTTTCATCAGAATAAAACCAGATAAATATGTGGCAATCTCCACAGGATGATTTGAGACAGACCAAATATCTTAACCACTGACCTGACAAAATAGCTGAAATATTCACCAAAAGGTGTTTTATTTTAAGATATAAAGGATAGGGTCAGGTGGAGTTCAGAGTGAGAAACCATGGAGGAACGTGGAGAAAGAAAACATGGTAGCAAAAGGGAGTGGGAGGGTAACAAAGGAGATAAATTAGAATCGAGACCGATGGGGAGGCTAGGTGGTGCAGTGGGTAGTGTGTTAGGCCAGGAGACATGAAGATTCATTTTCATGAGTTCAAGTATGGTCTCAGACACTTACTAGCTGTGTGACTCTGGGCAAGTCACTTAACCCTGTTTGCCTCAGTTTCCTCATCTGTAAAATGAGCTGGAGAAGGAAATGGCAAATCACTGCAGTATCTTTGCCAAGGAAACCCCAAATGGGGTCACAGAGAGTCAGACCAGACTGAACAACAACAAAAACTAATTCTGCTTACCTCACAAATTTACCTAGGGATATCTTACATGAGAATAAAAACATTACTCGTAAAGAATACAGAAAGGAATTCTCCAGGGATGGTGGTAGGGAATACAGAGGGAGCTTAACATTGAAATCTCAGAGTTGCATTGGGGTACAATATAAGGAAAGTCTTGAGATCAAATAGAAAAATCTCTGATCCAATCAGGGTCAAGAGGCCTGAGTTCAGGGGGCAGCTAGGTAGCACAATTTGTTGCCTTTGTCTTATTAGCACTTCATCAGTTCTAAGAATTGTGGAGATTACAGGGGCCAATAATAACATTTGATATGGGTAAACTGAGGTACAAAGAAATAAGTGACTTTACTGAGACCACAAAGTAATCCCATAATAGTGACCAAACAAAGCCCATACTACCACCTGTGGCTAATGATTAGTTTAAAAAGAAAAAAACACCATTAAAAGCCTCATGAACCTTAACAACCTTTTCTAAGAGGTAAAGAATTTGACCGTCCATCTTTATCTCTGAAAAATGAGCGCTCCATAAAAATGGCCCAACAAATTACCTCTCAGAGTTGTGATTATCGCAGTGATTTGTATCATTAGTGTTACTGTATGGTTTTTGGAAGCATACCAGCTGTATTAACAAGAGAATCACAGCAGAGTTCATTTCTCATTTACCTAATACAGACATATTTGCCTCCAACAAAGAAAGCCCTGCTAGAGACAGAAAAGAATCAAAATCATAGCAACATAAGTGCCTTCACTGAAATTGATTTAAACCTTTCACTGCCTACAAACATATGAGATTTTACCAGTAGTGATCTATGAGAATGAGTTTCTGAACTGTCAGGTGTGGATCCAGCTCTGACAAGAACAAAAGGAGTGAATTATGTAGGCAGCTGAGACCATTTACTTACTAACTACCTGTCTGGCCCCAGATCTATCAAGGACGAACTGTATCTCTGAAATTGAACCTAGCAACTAGTTAAGTGGGCACAGAAAATATTGAAAGTCCTTAGTAAAATTATATTTTATGGCTAAACAACCATTGCATTGCTGTTGTTCCCACCTAGCTGAAACCAAGTAGCTATGTTTTACCAACAAATTGAATCCACAAAGTCCTAACCAATGCTTTGCACACAGTAGGTACTTAATGAATGTGTGCTCAGTTGAATTGAATTGAATTACTAGAGCATAGCTCAAAGTACTTGGAGTGCGTTTCTTGAGATATAGCTAACTATTTTACCATCCTATTGAACTCTCTTCTCTACCCCCATCCCCAGACTCCAGTCTACTGGGCAGGAATTTCCGAGCTGTGAAAAATGACTGGCCAGAAGGGGAGGATTAGGACAGATTCACAGAATCTCTTGGATATTTAGGACTCTTACAGTAGATAGATTCACCCTGAATAGTTACTGTTTAGAGGTGAAATAAGGACCTGCAATTTCATTTGACCAGGTTTCACATTGCCGACACTGCAAATTGAGATGTTTCCAGTGGTTGTCAGAGTATCTGCTTTGAAGTGAGGGAGCTGAGAACTGGAAGTTTTGCAGACCCTAAAATTAATTGTTCTATTGACCGACTACCATGATTAGAGGAAGGCCATGAGGGATGAAAGAAGCCCAGAAAGGTTTAAAGCCCAAACCAGCAGCCTTTCATCACTTCTATGTCAACAAAGCTCTTTCCAAAGATTATAGGGTCTCCTTGTCTTAGCAGGAACAGACTACAAGGAAAGTAATGAGACATTTATGCTCCTCAGGATAAAATAAGCATACCTTTATCTCGAGGAAAGTGTTCTTCATTTTAGCCCAAATGGGAAAATGCCACCTTACATTTCCAGAGTGATTCTAACCTTTCTGAGCTTTTGCCCATTTATTATCTCATTGTATCTTCACAAGCTGTAATAGAGAGGTTGAGATTAATATTCCCATTTCACAGATGAAGAAACTGAGGCAGAAAAGGGGGTAGAACTTGTCCAAAGTAAAACAAAATTTTTAGCACAGCCAGAAATAGAACCCAATTAGCAGTCTATATTCATGCTTCAATTTCACAAAACTTTCTATAAAAACTAATATCTCTAAGGAAAATTCAGTCCTCTATTTTTGTGATATAAATTTGTCTTATCATTTGTTACATTTTCCATTGTATTCTTCCCCCTCTCCAATCCCCTTCCAGAGAGCAATCCCTAATAATAAAGAATTCTAAAAGAAGAACACTTAGGGGAAGGGAGGTTTCCTTACAAAACAAATCATCAGCCTTTTACTTTAATTCCATGTAAGTAAACTCCTATGTGGTACAATAAAAGAATACCAGATTAGATGCTTGGTGAAATAAAAGACCTAGGTTCAACCCAGGTGCTGCTACTTAACTATCTATTTACTCCTATGCAAGTCACTTAATCTCTCTGGGCCTCAGTTTCTTCATTTGTAAAATGAGAGAGCTAGACTACATGGTCTCCAATATCCTTCTTATTCATATCCCAAAACCTTTAAAAAGTTAGTCTTTCCAATGGGAGAAAGTAGGAGTACCTTTATACTTGACTTTACAATAGAAATGTTTTAAAGAAAACGTGTAAATCAAAAAAATTGCAGTTTGAACAACACACTAAATGTATTAGACAGAGCTCACTATTTTTAAAAATCAGTCCTGAGGTTAATCTCCCCAGACTGATGTAATGAAATAATGAATATGTGATGTGAACCCCAATTTATTTATTCTAAGAAAGAGACAAACGATATTGGGCTGTGTGTGTCCAAGGTTTAATTTCTCTCAAGCTGGCTTGACACACATTGCATGGGAGTTCAGTCCAAAACTGGGCTCCTAAAAGGCCCAGTTCAGAACTGACTTGATCTTGGATTTTTTAGAGTATAGCATTATATGCCCTTCAAAGAATAGGTGTTCCCAAGGGGTGCCAATCAATCATGACTGGTCAACACATTAGGAGGTGGGTTATATTAAAATGAGGTCTTGAGTCCTGCTTTAGATCACTTAGTCCACAAGGGCAATTTCGATATTTCCAGCCATCAAAGGAAATACCACCTCCAGTCTTGGGAATCTGCCTCCACCCAAACCTGAGTAGAAAAAAGTCAATTCAGGCCTGGGTTTGAGTTTGACCAAGATAAGAAGATTCAATGCAATCTCATTATCAGAGATGTCCTTCTGAAGAACTTTGGTCAGAAGGCTGGCATGGGGGAACTCTTAAGTCTCCAAGACACAGATTACCAAGAGAAATAATTTTTAACAGTGACCAGAAGGCTAACTAATCTCCTCTCTGACCCTGGGCAAGTTAATCAATCAGTTAATCAATCAACAAGCTTTTATTAAGCACTTACTATGTGCAGGCACTGTACTAGGTACTGGGACACAAAGACAAAAATGACATAATCTCTGCCCTCAAGGAACTTACTTTCTGCCAAGGTGGGGAGACAATATGTACATATAATATATACAGAATAAAAGGAAGGAGGGGCCTACTACTTTGGGGAGAAGGGGGAATCAGGAAAGATTTTTTGTGTGTGTGTGAAAGGTGAGGCTTGAGATGATTATTAAAGAAAACAAGAGATTCTAAGAGGCACAGTGAGGAACCAGTGGTTTCCAGGAATGTGGAATAGTCAGCTCAAAGTCATGAAAACAGCAAATGGATCACCATATGTGAGGAAGAGCAAGAGGGACAGTTTTGTTAGACCACAGAGTATTGGAAAGGGAGTGGTGTAGAATAAGGCTGGAAAAATACACTGACTCCAGGTTTTAAAAAGCTGATATTTTATCCCAGAGACAATAGGGAACTGTTGTTGTTTAGTCATTTTCAGTTTCTTTGTGACCCCTTTAGGGGTTTTCTTGGCAAAGATACTGGAGCGGTTTGCCATTTCCTTCTCCTGCTCATTTTACAGATGAAGAAATTGAGGCAAACAGGATTAAGTGACTTGCCCAGGGTCACACAGCTAGGAAGTATCTGAGGCCAGATTTTTAACCCAGGTCCTTTTGACTCCAGGCCTGGCACTCTAACCACTGTTCTCCCTATTGGAGTTTATTGAGTAGAGGAGCAATATAGTCAGACCTGTGCTTAAGGAAGATCACTTCTGCAGCCATGTGGATGGGGCATTGGAATGTGGAGAGACTAGGAGAGGGAAACCAATTAAAAAGTTATTATAGTACATCCAGAAGAGAAGTGATGAGGGCCTGAACCCAGGTGGTGTCCATGTGAGTGGTGAGAAGGGAACTGATATAAGAAATGATGTGGAGGTAGAAAGATCAAGGTTTGGCAACTGATTGAATATTTGGGGAAAGACTGAGTCAAGAGTCAGGATAGCATTGAGGTTGCCATAGTCAAAGGAAATTGAAAGATCCCTCCATGGAACTGGGAAGTTCAGGAAGAACATGGGTCTAGGGAGAAAAATGTTGAGTTCTCTTTTGGACATGTTGAGTTTAAGATACCTATGGGACTCCCAGTTTAACTGGACCTCAGAAGAAATCTGGGACTGAATCCATAGATCTTGGCATCATGTGCACAGAGATAATAATTAAACCCACATTAGCTGATAAGGTCACCAAATGGAGGAGTATAGAGTGAGAAAAGGATCCAGGACAGAGTCTCAAAGTATACACACAATTAAGCAGTGTGAGATGTACGGTGAACCAACAAAGGGGGTTGAAAAAGAAGTCATACAGGTAGGGAGGTAACTAAAAAGAGTAAAGACACAAAATCCCAGAGAGGAGAGTTTCCAGGCAAGAAGACAGTCAGCTAAGTTAAATAGCACAGAGACATCAGGAAAAATGAGGACTGAGAGAAGATTAGATTTGGTAGACAGTCAGGTAACAAATATTTGTGAAGTGCCTACTATATGCCAAACATTGTGCTAAGCGCTGGGGATACATTAAAAAGGCAAAAGGCAGATTCTGCTCTCAAGGAGCTCACATCCTATGGGGGAAATGCATGCAACCACAAGCTATATACAAGATAATTTGAAAACAATTCACAAAGAAAAGGCATTAACATTAAGGGGGATCACAAAAGGCTTCGTGTAGAAGGTGGGATTTTAGTTGGGCCTTAAAGGAAGTCAGAGAAGTCAGGAGGCAGATATGAGGAGGGAGAACATTCTAGGCATGGGGGACAGCCATTGAAAATGCCCAGAATCTGGGCATGTGAAGTAAAGCATGGAGGCCAGTGTCACTGAATCAAAGAATATATGGTAAGGGAAGGGTGTGTAAGGTTACAAAAAAAAAAAAAAAAAAAAGACCAGAAAGGCAGAGGGAGCCAGGTTATGACCATCTTTGAATGTGAAATAGAGGAATTTATATTTGAATCTGGAGGTGAGAGAGAGACACTGGAATTTACTGAGTAGGGGAGGTGAGACAAGTACTTCAAAAAGATTACTATGACAGCTCAGTGGAAGATGGAGCTGATTGGGGAGATGTTTGAAGGATAAATCTGCTGGAGAAGATGGGAGAGGATTACATCAATGGCACATATAGAGAGGTTGGCCTTGTCCACGAGAAGGGTCACCCCGTTATCAGAGGCAAGAGCGACAGAGGAGAGAGTTCCTGGTTGGTCTTCTTGACCCTGCAGTGATGAGGAGGGAGGAAATAAGGGTAGACTGTGCTAGAGAGGATTGATGATTAAACCAGGAAGAGCCATACCCTCAGTAGGCTAGACAAGGAGGTCGGTACCAGCTAAAAGCAGCTCATCTTTGTACTGTTAGACAGGGGGATGGGGTATTCTCTACCATCCCCCTCCCCACCTGCACCTATAATTACAGGCACATGGCAGTGAGAACATGTGCTTTCCGGAGTAAGCATGATAACCAGATCTCAAGTCTCTAGCTATCTCTTCTGCAATGCTTTCTTTCCCTGAGCACAAGCGAACAAGGTGATCCTGAGATTGCTATTTCTAGCCTTGGTAGCTACTCCGTGATCCATTGTCATTAAATCAGTTGCTGGTTGCCTAGCAGGAAGTGCGTCCAAAACTGTAAATTTCTTGGAGGAGATGACCACTTCCTGGAGGATGAGCCATACATGCCTGAACAACCACATACAAGGTATGGACCTTGAATGAATGACAGCACAGACTGAGGCAAAAGTGAAATCTGTTGAGCAGTTTCATAAGTCTTTGAGGAGTTTTTAAATCCCAGAAAAGTGCAATAAAGGTGACAGTTATTTCTTCATGTTCCAAGCATTTATTTAGGCACACATGAGTGTTTTGTGTTTTAAGCATTTTTTTTTTTGCAGTGGAGAAAATAAATAGCTGTCTTATACCTTATACCTACTACTTTTTACAGTGTGACTCTTTGAGAGCAGACTCTAGACATAAGCCAAATCTAAGTTTTGTTGTTTTGTTTTTGTTTTTTGTTTTTTTAAGAAATTTCCCATAGGCTCATTATGGGGCATAGGGAGCCAAAAAAAAAAAAAAAACTTAATTCTTATCTTGGTATTTAAGCTCTCCAGGTCTGAACCCAATCTGTAGCAGTCCAGTTCAAGCCCTTCATGGGAGAAGAGTGTCCCCTGGCTGTGGGTAACATTATTATACAAGCCACTGTTAAAAAATACTGAACAGAACAGAGCTCTCTATACCCTTGAACAGAAATGTCATTCCAGTTTGACATCAACCAATTAATCAATACTCTTCAGGTCCACTCATTCAACAATCCAATTCATATCTTTCCACCCTGTCCATACGGGTATTATGATAGACATTTTCAAACACTTAGCTGAAATCTAAGTATGCCATATCTGATCACCTTTGTCAATTTAGAGGTAGATGTTAGAGCCCTCCAAAGGTGGATTTGACAGTACCCCGGGAGATAGCAACTGCCCTTTTTATGGAGGTCTTCATTTGTTTGTGGTAAGGGGAGATGTGATAGATGATCTTCCTTTTCTGGTACAAATTAGATTAGATTACCTATAAAGTCCCTTCCAGTTCAAGATCTATAATCTAGTGAGCCTTTTCAACTCAGAAATTCTGTATTTCTAGATTAGTGTCCTTCAATATTTCAATGGATCCTAAATCTCATGGTTGTAGGTATTTTTTTTTCCAATAGGGGTTTTTTATCCTCTGAGATTTCTGTCCATGTCCTTCAATAAATCTACTGGAACCATTTGTTAGGTAATTTTTTTAAATTTTTATTTCTTTTTTTTATTTTTTAATTGATTAATATCTAGTTTTTAACATAAACTTCCATAAGATTTTGAATTCCGAATTGTCTCCCCATCTCGTCCCTCCCCCATCCCAAGACAGCATGCATTCTGAATATCTCTTCCCCTAATCTGCCCTCTATTCTATCTCTCCACTTCTCTTATCCCCTTCCCCTTCTATTTTCCTGTAGGGCAAGATAGATTTCTATACCCAATTGCCTGTACAATTTATTTCCCAGTGGCATGTGAAAACAATTTGTAACATTTGTTTTTAAAACTTTGGGTTCCAAATTTTCTCCCTTCTTCCCTCCCCACCCAACCTCATTGAGAAGGCAAGCAACTCGATACAGGTTACACATGTGTAGTCATGAAAAACACTCCCATAGTAGTCATGTTGTGCAAAACTAGCTATATTTCCCTTAATCCTATCTGCCTCCCTCATTTATTCTATTCTCTCTTTTGACCCTGTCCCTCCTCAGAAGTGTTTGCTTCTGATTACCACCTCCCCCAATCAGCCCTTCCTTCTATCATCCCCCCACTCTCTTATCCTTAACCTATTTTCCTGTAGGTTAAGATAGATTTCCATACCCAACTGAGGGTGTATGGTATTCCCTCCCTAAGCCGAATTCGATGAGAGTAAGGTCTGCCATTCTCTTTCACCTTCCCCCACTTCCCCTCCACTGTAAAAGCCTTTTCTTGTCTGTTTTATGTGAGATAATTTACCCCATTTTACCTCTCCCTTTCTCCTTCTCCCAGTATAATCCTCTCTCACCCCTTAATTTTATTCTCCAGATATTGCCCCTTCATCTTCAACTCACCTTATGCCCTCTATCTATCTATCTATACATATAATTTTTCCCTCCAATTACCCTAATACTGAGAAAGGTCTCATGAGTTACAAATATTATCTTTCCATGTAGGAATGTAAACAGTTCAACTTTAATAAGTCCCTTATGATTTCTCTTTCTTGTTTACCTCTTCATGCTTCTCTTGAGTCTTGTATTTGAAAGTCCAATTTTCTATTCAACTCTGATCTTTTCATCAAGAATGCTTGAAAGTCCTCTATTTCACTGAATGACCATTTTTTCCCCTGAAGGATTATACTCAGTTTTGCTGGGTAGGTGATTCTTGGCTGTAATCCTATCTCCTTTGACCTCCAGAATATTATATTCCAAGCTCTCTAGTCCCTTAATGTAGAAGCTGCTAAATCTTGTGTTATCCTGATTGTGTTTCCACAATACTTGAATTGTTTCTTTCTGTCTGCTTGCAGACCTGGGAATTCTAGTATTTGGTTACAATATTCCTAGGAGTTTTCCTTTGGAGATCTCTTTCAGGAGATGATGTGTGGATTCTTTCCATTTCTATTTTACCCTCTGGTTCTAGAATATAAGGGCAGTTTTCCTTGATAATTTCTTGAAAGATAATGTCTAGGCTCTTTTTTTTTAATCACAGCGTTCAGATAGTCCAATCATTTTTAAATGATCTTTCCTGAATCTATTTTCCAAGTCAGTTGTTTTTCCAGTGAGATATTTCACATTCTTTTCTATTTTTTCATCCTTCTGGTTTTGTTCTATAATTTCTTGATTTCTCATAAAGTCATTAGCTTCCATTTGCTCCATTCTAATTTTTAAGGAAGTATTTTCTACAGTGAGCTTTTGGGCTTCTTTTTCCATCTGGCCAATTCTGCTTTTTAAGACATTTTTCTCCTCATTGACTTTTTGGACCTCCTTTGCCATTTGGGTTACGCTATTTTTTAAAGTGTTATTTTCTTCAGTATTTTTTTGGGTCTCCTTTAGCAAGCTGTTGACTTGTTTTTCATGATTTTCTTGCATCACTCTCATTTCTCTTCCCAGTTTTTCCTCTACTTCTCTTACTTGCTTCTCAAAATCCTTTCTGAGCTCTTCCATAGCCTGGAAATAATTCATATTTTTCTTGGAGGCTTTGGATGTGGGAGCTTTGACTTTGTTGTCTTCTTCTGGTTGTATGTTTTGATCTTCTTTGTTACCAAAGAAAGATTCTATGGTCTTACTTTTTTTGCACAGATTGTTCATGTTCCCAGACAATTACTTGAGTTTTAAACTCTTTGTTAAGGTAAGGGTCTGCTTCCAGTGTGGAAAATGTATTGTCCCAAGCTTCAGGGGTTTTGTGCACTTGTTTTCAGAGATACTTCTAAAGACCTGTAAATTTTCATTTTTTCAAGGTAGTATGATCAAGGGTGAGGTATTTACTCCTTTCCTGGCCTTTGCTCTGGTCTATGAGTGACAACAAGCACTCTTTTCTGCTTAGAACTTAGAGGGTTCCCTCTCCACTGCCCCTATAAGTTCCACCATGCCATCACTCCTCTTTGCCCTAGGATCGCCACCCAGAACTCTAACCCAGATCCAAGCATGGGCAAAGCAAGAGAATCTTGCCTCAGCACCAGCAAAGAGATCCCTGCAATGGCCTTCTGATCAGCCACTCAGTCTGTGGGCTGCCTCCAGAAGCAGCCACCGTCTTGGGGCTGCACTGGGACTGGGGCTAGGACCAAACTTCCCTCTCACCAGTCACAGACCTTCTAAGTTGACTTTAGCATTTGTAGGTTGAGAAGTCTGGAAACTGTACAGCTGCTCATGATTCAGTCCCCTGAGGCCTGCTCCAGGTTCGCTAAAGCCTGGTCTTTGTCTGCACATCCACGCTGAACTGTGTTCCTCTCCCAGCACGGTGCAATAGGCTTTTCCAATCAACCATCTAGGTGGTATTGGGCTGCAGATTTGTTTTACTCTGTCTTTTTGTGGATTCTGCTACTCTAGAATTTGTTTAGAGCCATTTTTTATAGGTATTTGGAGGTCTTTGGGGAAAAGCTCAAGCAAGTCACTGCTTTCACTCTGCCATCTTGGCTCTGCCCTGCCTAGGTAATTTACTATTTCATGAATATCAATGCAGTATTAAGGTCCCTTGCCTACTATCCTTTGCTCTCATTATGCACCTGGACCACTTCCATTTCTGATATATATATAATCAAGGATGCCTCCTATGTTAGCTATTTCTTGCACACAGACCTTCACTGGTAATGTAATGGAGGATATTTATACCCAGTGTGTTTTTCTTCATTTCCCATTGGGTCATCTGCCATTTTGATTTTTTTTTTTTGAGTTTGTGGTTTTCCATGATTGTACATATAATAATCACCAGATAAACATTCAAAGACTCAAATGGCTATGTGGTCTGATTGATTTGGATGTTCCCTCCAATGATTCAGATCACAATACAGTTACACAATATTGTGTAACTCTTGTCATGTTCAACCAAAAATTTGCTCTGGAGAGCCTGCCTTAAATTCTTGAAGACTTCCTTGCTCTTTCTTTACATGTTAAGAATATTAGAGGAGCATTCTAGCTGTCTATCTTTCAGCCCTCACTCAAGACAAATAACCAATCCATCTTCTCTTGATTTCATATGCTTCTCTGAAGACATTTTTCAAATTTTGGGGGGTTATTTTGGGGGCTTGAGGGGGTTAGGCAATTGGGGTTAAGTGACTTGCCCAGGGTCACACAACTAGTGTTAAGTGTTTGGTCTGAGGCCAGATTTGAACTCAGGTCCTCCTGACTTCAGGGCTGGTGCTCTATCCACTGCACCACCTAGCTGCCCCGATGACGTCTTTTACTACTGTTCTTCTCTAAAGTTCTTAATTGGTTATATATTGAAGCCTGTTCACATAAACCATGTTTCCCTCTATTGCCCTCTGTGTGATATTAATTTTTGGTTCTTGGGAGACTAATATATTAGAATATAGTCTTTAAAATTACACGTTTTTATGTCAAAGCACTCTTGGAATCACTGAAAAAGCTACACAGTTTGCCAAATGTAATTCATCCTGTTTTCTTCTTCCTCTTCCTTTCTCGGCCCAACTTACTGTTTGTCTGCATTAGTTATACAAGTTCTTAAAAAAAGAACAGATTAACTCAATGGTTTGTCCATGCAAGTGCATGCAATATGTTCAATTCTTCATCCACTTGGTTTTTCCAGTATGGATCAGTAGGCTGATCTCTTTTAAGCAACTATGGGTCTTTTGAGGAGGTCATATTTAACAAACATTAAGCACCTAAAATGTGCAATGCATTATATTAGATTCAATTAGTACAAAATCATCTGCAAATAGAAACATCTAGACAATGTCACTATTTATAGGAAATCCCTCTCTCATCTTCCAAAACAGTGGCAAACACTTCTAGCAAAGATGTCTTCCTATTTATGTCTTATTTGTTACCATCTCTCATTATAAATTAGTAACTCTGTTACAAAAGGATATAGGCAGTCTGGCATGAATTGTTGTTAAAAAGTTTATGAAGGCTTGTTTCTAAGGTTCGCAAACCACACCTGTGTTCTCGAATTCTGCCAGGCATTGTTGACAGGTTACCTGCAGTATGAAGACCTCTCTTATTCCCCCTTTTGGAACTGGGAGAATGTTGACTTGTTACCAGTACTGTGGAATCTCTATTCTTTCTTTCTCTGCCTGTGTAAAGTGTCCCCATTCCTTAAGGATCAGATTAAATCTTTTAGGTCCCAAATAAAATTCTACCTTTTACAAGAAGCTTTCCCTAACCTCTCTTGATTCCAGTGCCTTCCCTCTATTAATTATTTCCTATTTATCCTGTATATAGCTTGTTGTGTATATAGTTGTCTGCATGTTGCCTCCCCCATTAGATTATAAACTTCTTGAGGGCAAGGGCTGTCTTTTGACTCTTTTTTGTATCATCAGCACTTAGCAAAGTGCCAGGCACACAGTAGGCATTTAATAAATGTTGATTGATTAAAATTCCACTTGTCCCTGAAGTCTTCTCTGAAGGTTAACTTTTCAGCCTATAGTGATCCCAGAGTCCATATAGGAGTTGCTATGCACATACTGTTTGTACCACTCACTTGGCTCATTGCAAATATTGCCTTGTCTTCCTTTATTCGACCAATATTTAGTAAATAAAAAAAAGCAGTTACTACATGTTGAGCACTATGCTAGCTACTAGAGATTATACAAAGTTTAAGCAAGATGCAATTTTTCTCCTTATGGAGCAAGTACTTCCAGGAAATGGCAAACCACTCCAGTATGTTTGCCCAGAAAACCCCAAATGTGGTCATGAAAAGTTGGACATGACTAAAACAACTGAACAACAACAACAAAAAAACTGTCATGTGTTTTGTCTCCATTATGAGCTCCTCAAGAACAGAGATCAGGATCCTACAATCTCAAAGTTGGAAGGGACCTCACCATCTTGTCCCACCTATACCTGAACAAGACTCCCTCCATCACACACTCAACCAGTGGTCATCCAGCCCTTACTTGACCATCTGCTATACTATGATTTACCATAGCAGCTTGAACAGAGACTTTCAGGTAATAGATGCTCAACAAATATTCTTGATTAATTTTTAATGATGGTCCTTTACTTCATCTTTGGTCCATCACATGGGTGTCTTTTTTTGCCCTGAGATTGTCCACTTAACCACAGATGCTCCTCATGAATCCCTCACGACACATTCTGAGAAAGAAACATTACTTTAGTAATTTCTTCCAGGCATGCACAAACTAAAAAAAAAAAAAAATCCAACAACAACCACCACCAAAAAAAAAAAAAAAACATGCCTGCATGCACATTTAAATGAGATTATAAATTACTACAATAAATGAAGATGTGTGACTGTGTGCTTACCCAAATGCTCATAACTGTGTGCACATCAACAATTCAGTATTCATAAAAATGCCTAAATAAATCCCAGTGATCTCAAATTTTTCCATTAAGTGTATTGAAAGACATGATCGAGGAGGAGCCTTTGCTTTTGCTAACATACTAGCAAGCAACCAGATTGATTTTGAATTGTTTCTTGAAAGGCATGTGACTATGAGGTATAAATCTGTCAGAACTAAAAGCTATGTATTTGAAACAAGTCCCACATGGCTTTGAAAGAAGACAGTTTTAATTGAACCATGCTAAATAATTACTATTTTGGGACATATGTCCAATGGTTAGATTCCACAAGGGGAATGGGTGACTCTCCTTCTCTTTGTGACATTAGCCCACACTTTGTATACATGATCACTCATGTATTCATGTGTAGCCTAACTCAATTTTCCAACCTCACTCTTCCACTTTCATTTCTACTTGTCGTCATCTTACTCATCTTTCAGAGCCCAAATAAAATGCCACTTCCTTCATGCAGTCTTTTCTGATTTTTACAGCCAGAAATACGTTCTTAACTGTTACTTGATCTAAAAACACTTAACATTGCTCTTTAATATGTCAAGGACCTTTAATTTTTTTCAGGGTGGGTATTCTTTCCACTGATAGAGATGCAGATCTTCAATCCTCCATAGCATAGATGGCAGTTTCATGACTGGCTATGGCCAAAATCTTTCATTACAGGTGGCTAATCACTGAGTAGTCTCTCTGGACTTAACGTGTGTGTGTGTGTGTGGGTGGGTGGGTGGGTGTGTGAGTGAGTGTATGTGTATGTATGTGTGTGTGTGTGTGTGTGAGTGTGTGTGTATGTGTGTGTGTATTGGGGGCAGAAAAAGGGAATAATTAGTTATTCCAAAATTAGGGGATTGGAATAATTTATTATCCCAATGCAGAATGGGTTGTAATTCTTTCATAGAATGATGGAGTTAGAACTGGAAGGGACCTTAGAGATCATTGAGTCTAACTTCTTCATTTTACAGATGAAGAAATTGAGGTCTAGAGAGATCATGTGACTTGCCCAACTTTACCTAGGTAATGAATGGCAGAGCTGAGTTTCGAATTCAGGTCCTCTGACCCCTTTCCCTCTGTGCCACACTGTCTTCTTCAATGCCTCTCTACAACTTCTACCAACCATTCTTAGTTCTGCCCTAGAACAAACCCAATTCCTCTTCCACTTAACAGCCCTTCAAATAATAGAACAGGGCTAAATGTATCCTTGAAGTCTTCTCTTCTCCAGATGAATCACCCCCATTACCTTCATCTGATTTTCATACCACAATCTCAAGAACATTCATCATCGTGGTCACTCTCTTCTGGATCTTCTCCAACTTATCAATTTCTTCTTTTATTATTTCTAGGTTGAGATGTTTAAGTTTTCTTCTTTTTTAAAAAATTAACAAGCATTTATTTTCCCTCTCTCTCACCTCTTTCCCTCTAAGTAAAACAAGTATATCAATAACAAGAAGAATAAAAAACAAAACCTTTATGAAAATATGTATAATCAAGCAAAACAAATTTGCACAGTGGTCATATCCAAAAATTTATTTTTCATTCTATATCTTGAGTCTGTCACCTATCTGTCCAGTGACAGGTAGCATATGTCCTCATCAGTCCTCTGGAATCATGATGGTCCATGGCATTGATCAAAGTTCTTAAATCTTTCAAAGTTGTTTGTCTTTCCAACACTGTCATTACTACATAAATTGCTCTCCTGATTCTGCTCACTTCACTCTCCAATCAATTCACACAAATTTTCCCAGGTTTCACTGAAACTATCCCTTTCATCATTTTGCACAGTACAATAATACTCCCCTACATTCACATACCATAATTTGTTCAGTCATTCCCCATTGGTGGGCACACCCTTAGTTTACTGTTCTTTGCCACTATAAAAAGAGCCACTATAACTATTTTTGTACATGTGGGTCCTTTTCCTCTTTCTTTGACATCTTTGGGGAATGGGCATAGTAGTGGATATGCACAATTTAGTAATTTCAGGGCATTATTTCAAACCACATTCCAGAAGAGCCTGAACATTTCCATTAATAATACGTTAATGTAGGGGCAGCTAGGTGGCGCAGTGGATAGAGCACTAGCCCTGGATTCAGGAGGACCTGAGTTCAAATCTGGCCTCAGACACATAATACTTACTAGCTGTGTGACCCTGGGCAAGTCACTTAACCCCATTGCCTAACCCCCCCGCCAAAAAAAAGAAAGCTTAAAAAAATTAAATTAAAAAAAATAATACATTAATGTACCTGTTTTCCCACAGCCCCTCCAACATGTCATTTTCCTTTTTTGGACATCTTTGCTAATCTAATGAGCATTATCAGCTCCTTAAAATTAGGTACCCAGGATTAAGCACAATGCTTTAGATGTAGTCAGACCAGGACAGAGTATTGTATGACTATAATCCCTTCCAGTTTTGAACTCCTTCTTAATAAAGCTCAAGATTAAATTAGGGTGGATTCGAACTCAGGTTTTCCTGACTCCAAGCTCTATCCATTGTGCCATCTAGTTGCCCTAACAGCAAACTAATGCAACAGTCTAGGCATGAGATGATCAGGGTCTAGACCAAGGCAGTGGTGGTATCAGAGTAAAGAAGGGAGCACAGACAAGAAATATTATAGCAGATTGAGAGTGCCACATGCAGAAATTGAATCAGTGAAGCAAATGAAAACTTATTATGGATCAAGTAGGCCTTATACAGATCAGAGTACAATGATCAGTTTAAGCATGAAGAAGCAAGTTGGAGTCAGAGCATTTCTGGAGACTGAAGATTAGGAAAACAAGTCAAAAAAAGAGGTAGAATAACACACTATAGGGCACAGCAAAGGCACAAATACCATAGAACGATACTCTGAGCAATGTCCAGAGTCCAGACAGTCAGGGAAGAATCCAATGACCACCAAGAATTGGAAGGTGAATAGTTGAACCAAAGTCAATAGAGGACACACATTGAGGAGTCAGAAACTTACACAGGTAAGTATAAAGGGAGCAGGGCAAAGTAGAATAGGCTCAAGACCACAGTGAGAAGCAAAGAAATTGATGATAAGGCTTTGAAGGGTTGCTCAATCCGGAAGATTATGTGGGTCTTTTGGAGGCAGAGGTTGGTCCCCAAGTAGGACTAATCTGGGAATTAACGGCTAGGCATATATAATTGATTAATTGGGTATATTAGTTAAGCAATAAGCATTTATTAAGTGCTTACTATGTACTAGGCATTCAGCTAGATGTAGGAAATACAAAGGTAAAAATGTAAGAGTCTCTACCCTCAAGGAGCTTATTTTCTATTGGAGGAAACCACATATGTGTGATGTAGGTATGTACATATATGTGTGTGGATATATTCAAAATATATGCAAAATTAATATAATATATTCAAATTTTACACAAAATAATTGATGACATGTAGCTGGAATGAGTGAGAAGAGAGAAAGTCCTGTTAGTACATCTATATTCACTAATTTTATATATTTCCATTCAATTCAGAAATTATGTATTAAACACCAACTATTTGTCTAGCTCTACGCTTACTTCAGAGAAGGATAAAAAGTTGCATGCAATAGTTTCTACTCTCTGAAGGGAAGAAGATTGGGATGAATTGGCTTCACTCAGGCATGAACAAGACAAATGGTGGAACTTACCTCTCTTGGTCTTGGTGTACTAGAAGAAGAGATTCAAAGGATTATGAGAGATGGAGGGAATAGGCACACGTGTGATCTAGGCTGACAATTCATGATAATTGTTATTTTGAAGATCATTTGAGGTGAAGGGGTTGGGACACAGGTATGTTGTGGTTGGCTCATGACTCTGGAGCTTGGTAAAGTGAAATGGACTTTGATGAGTTGAGGTGGGAAAGATGAGTGATCCAAGACAGCCTGAAGACAAATCAGAGTCTAGAATATAACAAAATAGGGACTGAGTTCCTCATATAGTTTCCTTAAGTAGGCAAACTGAACAAGGCCCAGGGGAATTTACAAATAAGTGATACTGGGTGAAAAAGATGAACAGATAGAAGTGTGTCAATGACCTTGGTCAGAAATAGAAAAATGGAAAAAAGATGGTGAGGCAAGTATCAGGTCAAAGTGAGACAACTTTAGTCTTGTCTACGAGTGGGTTAAGGCTTTCCAAGAAGCACCACCTCTGGAGACGTCATTCTGTTCCATCCCTAAAGAGGTCTGGTCAAATGAGCATGATTGGACTTCATCAAATTAGGGTCATCTTAGTAATACCACTCCTTTTGTGAGCCCTGCCTTCTCTGGGGACTTATATAATTGCTCTAGATTATAACATTATCCTTTGATTAAGGCCTCCACAAATAGGGAAGGAACTCAGGGTAACTAGAAAGTTTCTCTCCTCCTCTCCTGGATCTTCACAGTCCATTTGACTCATAGTACCTATGAGGGCAAAGATCTGAGTTTGCTTTTTCATATCATGGCTCTGTGCCTAAATTCCTTAGCTCCATCCCTTCCTCGAGTCCATGGTGACTGGACTGGCCTGTCTCTCATTCTGGTCTTTCTGCCTAGTCCAATGATCATCTTGGCTCTTGCTCCCACCTTGAACCAGGAATCCCTCAACTCGGTCCTGAGTTCTTTACCACTAGTCCAGTGACTACTGCTCCATTGCCATCTCCAGTCCTACGTCCACAAATGCCATCCTTACTGCGCCAGTTCTATTGCTGCCTTCTCCATCCCACTGTCTACTTTCCATAAGGAAAATGTTACATCTTTTAGACTAAGACAACCGGAGCCACCATGCCTCTGGGTAATTAAAACACTCTTAGCTCTTTTAAATGTAACCCCATAGGCCAAACAGCACACTTTTGCCTCTTAGGCAAGTGTGAAGACTTCCTGATTCTTCCATTTCAACTAATGGTCCCTAGCTTCCTTCCTAGTTCTGCTAGGGTGAGTGAATTTCCATGAATTGATTCCTTGACTGTCCCATCTCACCTATCCTTACTCCCAGCCCAGTTAGGATGACTAAATTCCATTTATCTCCTCTCTGACTCATAGTCAGAATCTCCTATTAAGGCTTTTGTTGTTCAGTTGTTTCAGTCATGACCAACTCTTCATGATACCATTGGGTTTTAGTTTTGTTTCATTTTTTTTGCAAAGATACTAGAGTGGTTTGCCATTTCCTTCTCCAGCTCATTTTACAGATAAGGAACTGAGGCAAACAGGGTTAAGTGACTTGCCCAGGGTCACACAGCTAGTAAGTATCTAAGGCCAGATTTTAACTGAGGAAGAGGAGTCTTCCTGACTCCAGGCCTGGCAATCTATCCACTGAGGCAAGGACAAAACATTAACGTGAGTTTCCACTAAGCCTTGTTATTCCTTGGCTCCAACCCGTCCTCTAGTCCTTGAGTCCAGGGTCATTTGACTGGCCTGTCTCTTATTCTGTTATATCCAGCATGAGCTTTGCCTTTCTTGTGTATCTTGTATATCTGCCATCGGCCAGTGGAACCTGTTCTGCACCAGATCCAGAGTTTTCTCTTGGCACAGGTGCCCAAAGTCATTATAAAGGGTTATTATAGCCAGAGATAACACTTGTTTTCTTTTTTTATCTCTATAAGAGGGGTACTCCATATTTCTACCTCAAAGGACCAATAAGAGGTATGGACCAGGTGTGAGCAAGGAGGTCTAGACATCTTTATTGAATCAATCAATTAAAGACATTAGACTAGGTGCAAACCATCTGGTTAATCATGTGGGAAAGGAATGGAGCATTATAGGCCATTAGATGAAAGTAAGTAACACTAAACAGAGAGGATATTGGGATTGGTTGAAGAGACTCATGCTCTGTAGGTTTTGAAAAAAAATAGCAAGCTAGTCTGGAATCCAAGTTCCATAGTGTTTGGCAACCTAGAGAAGCAAGCCATTCCAGCCAAGTCCCTGACAGGCAATAGCTTGGTAAGGTGAGGAAAGCCTCTGTCTTCTCTCCTACACCAAGGAAGACCTTGGAAACTTTGAAATATTCAGAAGTCTTGGACTTCCGATTGGCATGTTAGCAGTGAGAAGAGCAAAAGAGCAACATCTGATAACAATGTCTGTACTGGAAGCTCAGGACAGACTAGACGCACAGAAAAGGAAGTTTCGGAACTTGACAAGGAGCCCAGCAGAAAGTTACACCATGCCTAAGGAGAACTTCATGAGGATCCCAAGAAGAAGAGAAAAGGATTGCCTACAAATGACTTCCAGGAACTAAGAGTTACCCCCTTTGCCACAACACATGCTCTAAGTGTGATCCTACTATCCCCGAATTCTTTATGTGGGAGAATGTATCCCAGACTTCTGGAGGGAAGGTTTTGTACCAACTGTTCTTATAATCCCACTTTAGTAAATACCTGTTCTTAAAAACTAATTGAGTTTGGCTGGCTAATTGATCCCAAATAATAATCAATGGAGAAGCACCTGTTGGTAGAATCTTGTGAGCTACAGTACTAGACAAACCACTTTGAGCCCCTCAGGGTTTTCATAGGGGAAAGGTAACAACCATCCTCTGGGGACCTGACTTGCCAATGTGAGTGGTGGTTTGGGAGACTGAAGCCAAAGCCTGAACTATATCTCTTCCAGAACTGGTTTTATTTCAAAATAGCATTCCTTGGCCAATCTCCAACTTTTGTCTCTCTTTTAACAATAATGGAGCTAAGAGAGCAAATAATGATTCCAAAGAATCTTGTCCCTCTGTCTCAGCCAATATCACTCCTTGACAGGTCATTGTCCTATAAGTTAGCTAACTGCCAGTCACACATGGTCAATTTTGGGCAGGAAAGATTGGTTCAAAACAACAAATATTAAGTGGTGCAGTGGATGGAGCATTGAGCTTAGAGTAAGGAAAACTTTAATTCAAATCCAGCCTCAGATACTTCATAACTGGGTGATCTTTAGCAAGTAAGTCATTTAACCTCTGTTTGCCTCAATTTCCTCATCTGTAAAATGGGGATAATAATAGCACCTACCTCCCAAGGTTGTTGTGAGGAATGAAGGATATAATAATTGTAAACTGCTTACCACAGTGCCTGGCACATACTAAGCGCTATATACATGTCAGCTGTCATTCTACCAATAACATACTCTTCTGAGAAAGTCCCAGACTGTCATCCAGTTGCACGCTTGAATTGCCCAGCCAGCTTCCATCTCTAATGGCTGCCATAACCCTGAAAGCTGTCTCTCAGCAGCCCTGATCACAGATTTTCTTACATTATATGTGCTATGACTTTCCTTCCACTGTGCACTTGGAAGGGACAAAGGGACAAATCCCCTCCAAACTGGTTGGTCTCTTCCAGCAAGAATCCTCCACATGTGCCTACTACCTTTAGGTGACAGTGCATGTGGTACAGGAAGTACTGTTCCCCTGCTGTGACTTTCAATCCCATTTCTTGCTGGGTTGATTTGAGCTGCCCTGAGTCTCATTCCCTAAGTTTGCTGAGCTTTCTTATTTCTACCCTGCAGCCATCCTTCCACAGCTGCTCCTTTACTTGGATTCTCAATTTTTTGGATCATAACATTGTCCCCTACATAATTCAAGACCTTCTTTGATGTTGCCCGATTAGCCGTATTTGTAATCCA
Source organism: Vombatus ursinus (assembly GCF_900497805.2). Taxonomy (NCBI): domain Eukaryota; kingdom Metazoa; phylum Chordata; class Mammalia; order Diprotodontia; family Vombatidae; genus Vombatus; species Vombatus ursinus. The sequence continues at coordinate 20,758,537 of NW_020955033.1, read as the reverse complement.
AATGGTGTCTAGGGGGGATTCTCCTGTAAGTATGCCTCACTGAGCAGCTAGAGTGTGTAAGGCTTTAGATCTCACCTCACTCTGTACAAGCACCTCCACACCATCTTTTCTACTTAAATCTTAAACCCAAGGGTGCCCACCCCTAAGTATTTCAAGTTAATGCTATGTGGAAATAGATCACAAAAATACTTTTAATAATATTGGTTAGGGCTATTTTCTACATGTTTAATTTTTCTTCTTTTTCCCCCATATAGGCATTATCTAGGTGGCACAGTAAGTAGATAGAGCACCAAGCCTGGAGTCAGGAAGACTGGAGTTCAAATCTGGCCTCAGATAGCTGTATTACCCTGGGCAAATCACTTAACCCTGTTTGCCTCAGTTTCCTCATCTGTAAAGTGAGCTGGAGAAGGAAATGGCAAACCACTCCATATCTTTGCCAGGAAAACCCCAATTTGGTCACAAAGAGTCATAGATGACTGAAATGACCAAAAAACAACAGACATTATCCAGCTCATTATCAGATAAAAAGAAATTAAACAGTCTCTGTCCTCAAGAATCTTAACTTCTTGGGACAGGTAAGTGGAGTAGTGGATAGAGCATCGGTCCTGGAGTCAAGAGGACCTGAGTTCAAATCCAGCCTCAGACACGTAGCACTTACTAGCTATGTGACCCTGGGCAAGTCACTTAACCTCACTGCCTAGCAAAAAAAAATAAGAGGAATCTTAACTTCTCTTAGGGGGAGAGAGGGAGGGAAGGAGAGACAGAGAAAGAAAGAGAGAGAATGTATACATATATACGTATAGAGATATACATATGAGAGAAAGGAGAGGAGAGAGAGGGAAGGAATCTAGACTAGTGCTAGGTTTTAGATCTTATCCAGTACTGGCCCCATTGGTCAGTGTGTTTGTATGTGTGTATATGTGTATACAAACATGTATGTACATATATACGTATACAGCTCATCTGTAATTATATATACATGTGAATATACATGCATATAAACACATTATCACATCTATATCTTTTCATCTATATATATGAGTTTGGAGCTATATATGTGTATATGCATAATATGTGTGTACATATAATGTATATGTGTATATATGTACAAAATAATTGAGGATACCTAGCTAGAATGAGAAATGAGAAGGCAGAAAGAAGGCCCTGCTAGGACCACCCATTTTCACTAATTTTGTGATCCTAGTTCTCCCAAGAGAATAAGCTACCAGATTTCACATGTATAAGAGAACCTGAATATAGGATCATCAGGATATTTAGATTTCCCTCCAAACATTCTATAGAAACCTTCCATTTGGGGATTTTAGTTCACCTGTTGGAAATGCCTGTCTGAACTATTTGAATGAAATATATGTAGCACAACCTCTCCATGTCTAGTTTAAAAATTGGCCTTATAAACCCTGCCAGTTTTGAGCCCTGGAGGTTTGTACCCCATCTGCTCAACTGGACCTGATCTAATCCAAACCGTCATCTCCTATCAAAGGAGGCATTCCAATGCTCTGTGAATCCCAAATCCTCCTCCCTGTACTGTCGGCATGTCTATTGATTCATCCCCAATATCAGCTTTCTCCCTTTTTATATGTGCCAGACATGGAGAGAATCCTAGAGAAACAACCAGGATTGATCCAGTATTCCATATACTTCCTTTAATTTTCCAGAAATATATGCAGGAGCAGAGATATTATTCACTAGTAGGTAGCTGCAGGAACAAAAACCTCTCCCTGAAACTCCAGATGGGCCAAGAAGCACTATAGGCACCACCGCGCCCTCCGAGTGAGGGTCATAACAGTGTCCAAATGCAATAGGAGGAAATCGTAGACTCACAGAGTCTCAGAGATGGAAGGGACCCAGCTGCACCTGACAAAGTCCCCTCTGTCCCCCCTTGCTCCTCCTCTGCTTGAAGTACCCAATAAATGCCATGAGGAATATTTCCCTGATTTTCTAACATTAGACATTGCTTCACTCCTAGCCAGGGTTAATAACATCATAGATTTGAAGTTAGAAGAACCCTTAGAGTCCATCTGGCCCTATCTTTCCCATTTTACAGATGAGTAAACAAACCTAGAGAGGCTGAGTAATTTGCCCAAGGTCAACAGTAGAGGCAAGATTTGAATTCAGGTCCTTTGACTCCAAATCTAACACTCTTTCCATTGTACCACTCTTCCTTGATGGTGTGGGTCCAAATTGAGATGCTTTATGGAGTTTGGAGGTTTGGAAGTTAGTGATGTAGAAGGAGTAGATAATGAGGGGGGGGGAATAGGAGGAAGTGTTATTCCTTTATCTATGGGTCGTTTCTGGTCTAGAAGATCTCCAAGAGACTTTGGGATGGGTCCAGATGCCCAAGTTTGGTCTGGAGGACTAGACTGAACTGCAATCCTAAAATGAGTCTGTGCATTGATCAAATTGAAATTAGGACAGCCTTGGGGCTATCTCAGCCTTCCTGAATCTGCCAAGCTAAGGATGAGCCAGTGAGCATGGGATGATCTGCCCAGAGCAGCCCAGAACACAAAGCAGTATTACCAGGAGCTCTAGGCCTCTCCCAACCAGTAAAAGTGCCAAGAGTGGCCACAGGAAAATTGCATGACTATCCTTAAGAACACAAGTCAGTAAACTACAGCCCATGAGCCAAACCTGGTCTACTGCCTACTTTTGTAAGTCCTATAAAAATGTAAAAACCATTCCTAACTCACCAGTTATACAAACATGCAGTGGGCTATATTTGGCCCATGGGCTATACAGTTTACCTACCCTGCTCTGCAATAGTTTGAACCACAGCTCGCATCCATAGGCACAGGGCTGGGTCAGCACACAATGATCTCTCTGTGTCCACAGAATTTTATCCCGTGCTATTTCTCTCAGGAGGCAGCTTTATAGAGATAAATCGTAACTGAGGATACAGGGAAACCAGGAAGGGAAGACTGTGTATTCCCATCACCTAGTTGTCCTCACTCCCAGGCTCTGGTCAGTAACATGGGAAGAATAAAAGGAGAATAGTTCTTCCAGTCATATTGCCATGCCAATTTCAACTTCTTCTTCAGGGGTTCAATATTTCTGCAGAAACAGAGAGAATCAAACATCTCCTATTTTTTAAAGGGGAGAGGGTAGGAGAGAGAGAGAAGGGAAAGGTTATTGAGCTTCTGTTTTTACATCTCAGTAAATTTCCAGCACACACTGCCCCCTGCTGCTGTTCAATCATGTCTGACTCTTCATGACCCCATTTGGGGTTTTCTTGGCAAAAATACTGGAGTGGTTTGCTGTTTTCTTCTCCAGCTCGTTTTACAGATGAAGCAAATAGGATTGAGTGACTTGCCCAGGGTCATACAACTAGTAAGCAACTGAGGCCAAATTTGAACTCGGGAAGATGAGCCTTCCTGATTCCAAGCCCAGTGCTGTATCCACTGCACCACCTAGCTGCCCTGTTCTGTTCCCTACCAAGCCATAATACCTTAAAACAAAGAAAAAGAATTAAGCAAAACCAGTTAACACAGTGACTGCTTCTGAAACTTATGTAATATTCCCCTCCCATAGACCCCTAGCCTTCTACATGAGGAGGGAAAATCTAGCCTTTTTTTCAGTCATATAATCTCTACAGATTATGAGTATGGTCGCAAGAGCGGATGGGGATGCATCTGGTGGGGGTGTCTGTGTGTTCCTAAATACTATAAAGGTATTGTGAAAAACCACTGCTTCTACTTTCTCATCTATAAGATGGAGTGAGACTAGATGATCTCTAAGTTTCCTTCTAGCTCAAAAGCCATGATCCTATCCACCACCCATGGATTTTCAGTGATGTCACTAGCTTTTTTTTCTTGTATTATTAAAACATGCAATAGTGCTGTTGGAACAGCTAGTAATAACCAAGGTGGTATTACAACTTATGATCACCAAGATTATTTTACCTGATGCCTAGCAACGCAGAGCACATTGCATCAATATCTATTTAACTGACTTGAATGGAGTTCATCATTGCTTATAATAGAGGTAACATGTTATTGTGGAATAACTTGGAGTTAGAAGCTCTAGAATTAATTCCTAGCTTTTTCATTTATTAGCTGTATGATCCTGGACAAGCAACTGGTCTCTTTGAACCTCATTTCCTCATCTATAGAATGTATATAGTTATTTATTCATTCATCTGATATTCTTTCAAACAAATATTTATTGTTTACCATGTGTTTATTGTATGACCCTCTTCTAGGAGCTGAGCATAGGAAAATATAGTGCTATCAAAGAGTATACAATCTAATCAAGGGAAGAAAAAATGCAAAAATAACTATAATAAAAAAAGAGAAAAATAACTACAAAGTAAAGGTCTTGACTAAGAGCTAGGAAAAATTTGAGGGAGCTAGGTCACTTTCACTTGGGGCAGAGGGTAGCAACTGGGAACACTTTGTGGGTGATGTAACAACCAAGTTGGATCGTTATGGAAGGGACTTCAAGAGACAAAGGAGGAGAGGAGGAATCTGCTCCAGGCTTGAGCAATGGCATGGGTCAAGGCTTACACTTGGTAGAGGAACCTATCCTATGCTGTCTGTTTCATAAGGTTGTGATGATGACCAAGTGACATGATGTTTATTAAAACACTTTGTAAATTGTAAAGTACTACCCAAATGCAAGAGATTGTTATCATTGCTTCTGTTTGTCTTTTGTCTACTTTATGATCTTTTAATTGATAAGTTGAACAAGCACTTATTAAATAATTCTGTAGAAAACTATGTTAGGTATCAAGGAGATCTGTTTATATAACAGACTCATTGACCCAGAGAGCTGGGGTATCCTCTCTCCCACTAAATGGTTCTGGATACCTACAGACTGAATTCATTTCTATAGAAGTCTGACCTCAAAAAAAAAAAAAAAAGGATCAGCAACCATGATAGACTTAGCTCTTCTCAGCAATACAATGATCCAAGACAATTCCAAAAGACTCATGATAAAAAATGCTATCCACATCCAAGGAGAGAACTAATCAAGTTTGAATTCAGATCAAAGTATACTATTTTCACTTTTTTTTGTTTTTTGTTTTTTGTGACTTTTCCTTTTTGTTCTGTTTCTTCTTTTATAACATGACTAATGTGGAAATATGTTTAACATGATTGCACATGTATAATCTGTGCCAGCCGCGCCGTGCACTCTCCTCCTATAAGGAGCAGGCTGCCAAGGTCATACTTACCAGTCTTCGGTGCCCACCCAGATAAACACAGAGACGAGCTGATCAGGAGGTGCAAACATTCAAGCTTTATTCAGAGCCCATCACAGCAAGGCCAAGCAGGAAGGCCAGAGCAAGAGAGCAGGAGCAAAAGACAGCGAGCTCCGACCACTACTGTCCCTTAAGTACCTACTTAGCTCCTCCTCCTCAGCCCACCTACTAGTCATTGATTGTAGGGTCAGATACTGGAAGGGGATGTCTGGGGTTAGCGCTTAGACCAAGGGAGAGGACGTGACGCAGGAGGCTAGGACCGGATACAGGAAGGAGGCATCTGGGTTAGAGCTGTGCCTAGGGAGAGGACATGACCCAGGAAGTCAGGCCCAGATACCGGGAGGAGGCGTCTGGGGTCAGTGCTACACAAAGGGAAAGTACGTGACCCAGGAAGTCAGGAAGGAGACGTCTGGGGTTAACGTTGCACCTAGGGAAGAGGACTAGACAAAAGAACTCATTCTCTGCCATCCCACTCCCACGTGGCACAGCCCCCTGCCTCAGGAGCACGTGGTCCGGCTACTTCCTTGTATCCTGTTCCTTCCCCAGCTTATCACAGCTCCATATAGCACTGCCCACTGCCTCGGGAGCGTGAGCTCCGGTTACTTCTCCGTATCTAGTTCCCATCCCAGTTCACCACAACTCCGCCTAGCACAGCCCCTGCCTCGGGAGCGTGAGCTCCGGTTACTTCCTAATACCCAGTTACCGCCCCAAGTTGCAACAATCTCCACTTGGCAGTGGCCAACATCAGACAATCCCTCACAATAATCTATATCAGATTACTTGGCATCTTGGGGAGGGGAGATAGGGAGGGAGAGAGGAAGATGTGGAAATAAAAATCCAATAAAAAAGATGAATGATGGAAATTGTCTTTACATGTAATTGGAAAAAATAAAATACTATTTACATTTTTTAAATCCACAATTTTTTTAATCTTAAAAAAAAAGAGAGATTAGGTTTTTTCCTTGTCTTTGGCTCATTACACTCTACCCCAAAAGGAGAGCTCTGGAGACAATATCTTAAATAAAGTTTAAGTTTGGTTTGTATCTAAGGTCACTACCAGAGATTAATTGGATCCCTTCTAGAAAGGCACTCAAAGCACAAAGTACAAAGTAGATTGGACATAGGATACCTATTTCCTTTACCACAAAAGACAGGCTTAAAACACAAGAGACTTATACATGATGTTGTTGTTGTTTAGTCCTTTCAGTTATATCCAGCCCTGAGTGACCCCATTTAGGGTTTTCTTGGCAAAGATATTAGAGTGGTTTGCCATTTCCTTACCCAACTTATTTTACAGTGAGGAACTGAGGAAAAAAGGGTTAAGTGACTTGTCCAGGGTCACACAGCTAGTAAGTGGTCTGAGGCTACATTGGCACTCAGGTCTTCCTAACTCCAGGCCAAGCACCCTATCCCCTTTGTCACTTAGAATATAAACACTTAAAGAGTGAAGAAGTATTTCAGTTCCACTTTAACTCTGCACTGTCTGAAACCTCCCTCAATGGCCATATCTTCTGACAGGCCTAGCTACGTATCTTCCATCCCTGAAGGTCATCTCTTCCATGAAGCATTTTAGTAGCTGCACAGGACACTTAACACAGTAAGGCCAGTACCTGCTGAAAAACATAAGAACTTCTGAGGGAGCCACTAGGCTAAAGAAGTCCATCTTAATCAGGTTACTATACAATATACTAATATTGAATAGTAAATATATCTAGTAGCCTTGTAATCAATAAACAAAAAGACCCCAGCCACAGGAATAAGGACTTGCTATTTAACAAAAACTGCTGGGAAAATAGAACAGCAGTATGGAAGAAATTAGATTTAGACTAACACTTCATACTTTTTATCAAGATAAGCTCCAAATGCTGATATGACCCATATGTAAAAAGTCATGTTAAAAGCACATTAGAAAAACATAGGGAGACATTTCATATTTGACCTATAGATAGGAGAGAAGTTCATGACCAGACAAATGATAGAGAGAATCACAGAAGACAAGATGGATAATTTTCATTGCATAAATTTTTTTTTAAATTTCACACAAACAAACCCAATAAACTCAAGATTAAACGGGAAACAATTAACTGGGAGGCGGAGAGAGTGGGGAATCCTTACAGAAAGTGTCTCTGATAAAGGTCTCATTCCCAAGGTATCTAAGGAACTGATTCAAATTTATAATAGTAAGAGCCATTCCCTAGATGGTAAATGGTCTAAGGATATGAGCAGGCAGCTCTCAAGGAAAGGACCCCAGGCTATTTATAGCCATATGAAAAAAACGTTTCAAATCACTACTAATTAGAGAAATGCAAATTAAAGCAATTCTGAGATCCTTCTTCACACCCACCTAATTGAAAAAGATAACAAAAAAGGAAAATGATAAATATTGGAAAGGCTATGGGAAAACAGGCACGATGATGTACTGTTGGTGACCTGCGAATGGGTACAAACATTCTGGAAATCAATTTGGAAGTATACACAAAAAATTACTAAATAATGCATGCTCTTCAATCCAGCTTTACCATTACTAGACCTATACCAAAAATAGATCAAAGAAATAGGAATTAAGTCTTTTAAGTACAAAAATATTTACAGCAGCTTCTTTTGCATTTGCATTTTATGAATGTTTTGGATTACTATTGCACTATAAGAAATGAGGAAATACGTTACTCAAAAGAGATATAGAAAGATTGGTATGAGCTAATAAGGAATTAAGTTAGCAGAATCAGAAGAACAATTTGTATTATGTAACATCAATATTGTAACTATGAACAATTCTGAGTTTTAGAAACTGATGAAGAATGAAGTGAGAAGAACCTGGAGAACCATTATAAGAATAACAACATTGTAAAGACAAGTAACTTTGAAATCTATGAGAACTATGCTCAATACAATGACCAGGCATGACTCCAGAAGATCAATAATAAAACATACTCTACCTCCTAACAGAGAAGTGATAGATATAGGGTGCATAATCATACATACATGCATACACATACATATATATGATACAGAATGTATATACATATATACATGTGTGTAAATATACACACAGTCAGTAAGGGAATTTGATTGACCAGGCATATTTGTTACAAGGAATTTGTTTTTCTTTTTTATTTTTTTCCCACAGAGTGGGGAGAGAAGGAAAGAAAATAGATTTCTGCTGATTAAAACATTTTTCAAAATAGAGAGGTGAAGGGTGCAACAGAAACGGAATGTTGCATATACTTTCAGGTGAGGTTGGTATATTGCTAGTTTTCACTAATTGTTTTACTTTGTTATAAGAAAATTCTCATGGAGTGGAAGTAATCTGTAAGTGTTTGTAATATAAAAAACAAAATACCTTAATAAACCATTTTTTAAAAAGACGTTCCTTTCTCAGGATCATTGTTCATTCACATGTTCTCAGCAAAAGAAATGCAGGCAGAAAAAGCATCCAGAGACTTGAAGTCCAATGTCAGATTCACTTAGATATATGCACTCAATGCCATATGTTCATGGTCTCCATGATCATCAGAGGTAGGGGTTGGGAAAGAAGACATTCTTGTCACAGGAACAATAAGGGATAACTGTGAGAGTTTCAAGCCATGTATTCAGAAGAAAGAAAAAAGAGAACAAGGATGAAAATTGTCTCTCCCTTAATAGTGAAGGCCAATTCTCTTTGAGGTAGCATATCATCATGCCCCTCATGTTGGGGAGAAGGAATATGTCATATGGGAACCAACCAAAGTCCAGAGTACAGGATCAAAATTACTCATGCTCTGTGGGAAGACTCCCACAGGCCCATCCCCAAACATGTTTTATGGGAGGTCATGACTAACCTCAGAGTTAGAGTCTAGCTTCTTAGAGAAGGTGGCATTTGAGTTGAGCTTTAAAGAATGATTAAAAGGGTCAACTAGGTGGTGCAATGGATAGAGCTCCGGTCTTGGAGTCAGGAAGACCTGAGTTCAAATCCTGCCTCAGACATTGGACACTTACTAACTGTGTGACCCTGGGCAAGTCACTTAACCCCAATTGCCTCACCAAAAAGCAAAAAAAAAAGAATGATTAGAAGTGGGTAGGGAAGGTGGGTAGGGAAGGACATTCTGTGCATAAAGAACAGCTTGAGAAAAGACATAGAGGAGGTAGGAAAGTATGGTAAGTAGTTAGTTTGACTGAAGAATAGAGAACATAGATGGGAATAATATAAGATAAATTTGTTGACATAGGGTGGTGCTAAATTGTGGAGGATCTTTAATGCCAGGCCAAGGCATTTGAATGGTGCTTGGAAGGCAACAGGGAGCAAGTAAAAAGATTTTGAGCAAAGGAGGGATGTAAGCAGAGACAGCTTGGAGGTAGTAAAAAGAGCTCTGGAAGGAAACAGGCATTTATTAAACACCTACTATATGCAAGGCACCGTACTAAGTATTTACAAACATCTCATTTTATCCTCACTACAACCCTGAAAAATAGGTGCTATCCTCACTACAACCCTGCAAAATAGGTGCTATTTTTACAGATAAGGAAACTGAAAGAAACAGGGGTTAAGTGACTTGCCCACAGTCACATAGCTAGTAAGTGTCTGAGGCTGGATTTGAACTCAGATCTTCCTGACTCCAGGCCCAGAGCTCTATACATTGTGCTATCTACCTGCATCTAGATGGAATCAGGAGACTTGGGTCTACCACCTGGTAGATGTATGACCTTCTTACTCAACTTTTCCAAGCATATCTCTTCATTTGTAAAATAGAGTTAATAATCCTTGTACTATGTACCTTACAGAACTGTGGAGGAAGTGCTATGTGTCCCATAAAATATTACATAAATGTGAGTTATGATGATCAGATCTATGCATAAGGCAGATTAGTCTAACACTGTGCAGGATGGATTGGAAAGGGGACAATGGAGTGAGGAAGACCAATGAAGAGTCTAACGTAATTCAGGCAGTTAGTTGGTAATGAAGGCCCATAATGGGGTGGAGGCAATGAGACCTGAGAGAAGATGTGAGTGATAATGACAGAACTTAGCAACCAATTGTATATGAATGTGGGGATGGTGTTCATAAACTCAAAGCTGGAATGAAAATTGGAGGTCATTTAATCCAACTCTGCCCCCTCCTTTTTTACAAATAAGGGAGCTGAGACCCAAAGAGGCAAGGAAGGAAGAGTCAAAGAAAATATCAAGTTTTCACATATGGGAAGTTGGGTGAACAGTAATATCATTTATAGAAAATATGACTTCAGAAGAAAGAACAAGTTCAGGGGAAAAATAATTAAGTTTCGTTTTGGAGGCAGCCAAGATAGTTGACAGCATGCTGGACCTGGAGTCAGAAAGACTTGAGTTCAAACCCAGCCCTAGCTGCGAGATCCCCAGGCAAGTCGCTTATAACCTCTGTTTGCCTCAGTTTCCTTATCTGTATAACTTGGTGATAATAATAGTACCTTACCTCACAAAGTTATTGAGGATAAAATGAGATAACATTTGCACAATGCTTTGCGAATCTTAAAGCTTTATGTAAATGCTTGCTATTATTATAAACAAATAGATGGGCAAAGAAGCATTTAGTAAATGCTTAATGCATGCCAGGTAGGAAAGAAAACATAGAAAAGGGAGCTAGAGAAGGGGGCATTGTCAGGATAAGGAAAAGTCCAGAGTTGGAAGTGGTACTAAGAGAGAAGTGAACATAGATAGTCTGAGCACTTCAAGAATAGTGGTGCTAAGCAGGAACTTACCCATGAAACCCATCGCACTTAAGCTACCACCAGAGCATCTCCATAGAGATGCCCCTCTAGGCACTTTCAGAAGCAAGCCTGTACCTTGGGAGAGAGGTTAGGGCTACAGATAAAGATTTAGGAGTTTTTTTTTTTAACATAGGCAGGGGTGTGCTGGCAAATGTTTAATAATTATCTTTGGAGGAGAGAGCAGGCCAGGAGGTGTTATCTTAGACACATTTTTAAGTTTAATATACATTATTAATTATGGGGCAGCTAGGTGGTTCAGGGGATGGTGCACTGAGCCTGGAGTCAGGAAGATCTGAGTTTAAATACAGCTTCAGACATTTACTAGCTGTGTGATCCTGGGCAAGTCATTTAACCTCTGTTTGCCTTAAACCACTGGAGAAGAAAATGGCAAACCAAGAAAACCCCTTGGATAGTTTTGGCATGCTATGGTCCACAGGGTCACAAAGAGTTGGACACAACTGAACAACTACATTATTAAAATTTTCTCTGTCATTTTCTTAAGTCTAGACAATCAATGAAATAATAAATCAAAGCCTAATTTTGTAGCATTTGCTGATTTCCAAGATGTAAATGCTTACACTGAAAATTTAATAATCATCCCTTAAGGTGGTTTGAGCTGGCTCCAACACACTCCCCAGATACAGATGGGAATTGTAGCAGGGGAAGTTAATGAGATTGTCAAAGGAGAGAAGAGAGAGAGAGGGCAAGAGAGAGAGAGAGAGAGAGAGAAGGGAGGGAAGGAGGGAGGAGAAGAAAAGAGAAAGAGAAAGGGAGGGAAGGGAAAGGAAGGGAAGGGAAGGAAAAGAAAAATTCCACTGAGGAAAAATTACATTTTTTTATGTATCTTACTAGAGAATTACTTTTTTTTCTGAGTGAAATCGTGTCCTATTTATCAATCCACAATGGATACTGAGATATATAAACAATTAGTCCTTCCATCTTGTTTTATTTTCATAGACCCTTCACTTTTTTTTTTAACATGGTCATGTATACTAACCTAACTCTGTGTATGTGTGTGTCTGGCATTCTCTGCATAACTCCACAGGGGAAAGTAAATAGAAGGCCTGCTGGGATCACCAATGTCTTTTTTCCCATTCGCAATGGTTGGGCCCCCCCCGTTTCCCAGTGTTTCTCAGTCTTGTGACAATCCAGCCTTTAATTCATATTTGCATGTGTTGTGAGACTAACCAGGCAACTGAATGACTGCCCGGGAGTGAAGCCTGTGATGATGTAGAGAAATGAAATCACTGTTTAATGAGAATCGGTGAGATAAGGTCCACAGATGGACCATTCGGGGGGCTGTGTTTGAACTGCGGTATTCCATTCATTTTATAATACACCTGACTGTGGGCTTAAATTGCATTCTTGGAAAATTTAGCCCAGCATGACGAGTTCTTCTTAGAATAGCATCACTGACATAATGTTCTGTTCAATAAACCTGTTGCATAAAAGGTTATCATGTAATTTTTATCATTACAAGCCTCCCATGTTTCTAGAACACATATTAAAAATGTTTTCAAATGATCTACAAAAACCTACACATGCATGAATTCACACATGGACCCATACATATTCTAGAATGAAATCCAAGAAGGAATAAATACAATTCCTAGGCATCAATTTATCCTGTGGGATTTTACTTCCTGATCTTTTTAAGAGTTTTTATAAACCAGCACCACAGAATAATTTAACTTTAAAATATATGAAGGGTAGCATTTCTCAGGTACTCCTGGTCCTTGGTTATCTATTTGCTCTTAGTCTTCATTTTCATTTAATTAAAATTCTTCAACCAAGTAAGGAAACTCTTATCAAATTCTCTGAATGGAAACATCCCTAGGTGCATGGTGACTTTGGTTCTGTCTTTTTCTCAAAGGGTATAGAACCAGTATTGCTCATTTTTGAAAACCATTATGCCACACAATAACTTACACATAAATGTTTGTGCTGGATGCAAATAAAACTCCAATGGACCTGTAATCACATCAGCGTAGGTATTCAACCTTCAACCATGCATAATCCATTTTATATGATGGGTGAACATGGATAGGTTGTCCTTGTCCATGCCTACCCATAGATCTGTGATGAAAATAGTGTTAAGCAAAGATAAGGAAACAATATGCACAATGAGTGTAACAATATAAGTGAAAAGAAAAATCATCACAAAACAATAAAAAAGAATGTTACAAAATTACAAAGAACAGATGCTTCCAATATGAGAAGACATCTTCCCCCTAGAACACTGCATATGATGTCAGATTTTTTCAATGTATTGATTGATTTTGTTTAATTTTTCTCTTCTTTCACTTTTTATTTTTGCAAGAATAATATGTGTAAGGAATGACTGTCTGGGAGATGATGGGGTAGAGATACAGGAAGAAATTCAGATGATGTCAAATAAAAGATGTAAGCAAATGAATATCTACTGACACAAATCCACATTATATCATAGCACAGATAGTGTATATTCTACCTCCTCAAAATGTTTTATATCCATCCACTTCTCTCTACTCACAAGACATTCTTTACCTATTTCCTAGACTATCGTAATAGCCTTCTAATTGATTATCCCACTTACAATTTCTCCCCCTCTCCAGTCCATCCTTCACACAGCTGCCAAAATCATCTTCCTAAGGCATAAATCTCACCACTTCACTTCTCTGTTCAAAAACCTTCTGTGGTTCCCATTGCCTCAAGGATAAAATACAAGCTCCCTAAATGAGCATTTAGCCACAGTCTGATTCCCTCCCACCTTTCTAGCTCTATTCCATACTCCTGTCTTTCATGAACTTTCTCCTCCAGGAGAAAGGCAGAGAGACAAAATTAAGCCCAAAGGACCAGGTTATTATCTTCCTCATGCTAGCCCCATTTCTATAAAAAGTATGTGTATATGTAAGTATACACATACATGTGGTCATCAAAGTTTAAAATAGCTTTGGACCTCCCTTATGTTATCTCCCTCCTCATAGAAATTTCCAAGATGTCTTTGGGCATCTAAATCAATGTGCAGAAATTACAATAGCTTGTAGTTCCCATCCTAACACACTTGCAGGTACCCAATACATGGCATCCACATTAGAAAGAATTGTATAGCCTTAAGTGTAGCACATGCAACAAGCAAAATACAAGACCCAATAAAAATGCTGATAAAATAGCATTGCATATCAAAATGTGTCATGTAGTATGACGCATAATATACACTGTTGGTTTTGTTGCGTGTAGTAACGACTAATACAAGCTACAAGGTATATGAAGTGTTCAGGGAGGACGAGCGTCTCTCATATGAGGGCTTGCTAAACCCTTTTCAGGGCTGCTAATCTACCTTTGGTGTCCACCTTCACTCCACTGTTACCTGTGGCTCCAAGAAGCTATAGCTTGTGCATCAGCCACACTCCAGTAAAATCATCTTGGCAGATGGGCTAAAATCAGGTTTAGCATAACCAACAGGTCTCAAACCTGTCAGTGAGTTAGGGGGATGTCTTTCCCCAAGCAGGTGAAGACTCCCTGGCAGAATGGGTGGGTGAGAACAATTTGTTCCAAAGCCATGAAGCCAGCGTTGTGGAATTCTTAGAGCTTAGTCAGGCATCAAAGATGCCAAGGTCATCCACTGCATCCTGGTCCATTTCAAGTCATCTTGACTTCTGTCCTGCCACTAGACTTCAATGACTCAGGAAGAGATAGTGAGGCTGACAACCTTGCTCAACTCTGCCTCACTTAAATCCAATTCATGAGCAAGTCAAGACATCACCTATGATGTCATTGGTCCCCTTTGAAAACAAAAGACAAACAACAAAATAAGCCACGTGCAGAAACACAGCATATTAATATGTAACAATATATGCATAATACTGCATATTAGAATGCAAGTTAAAGATGTATATTTTACCAGTACATGCAAAATATTGCATACTGGTGCTTACATATCAACACTAGATTCATTATCAGTAAAGCATAATATAATAGCAATATCATCATATAGTAAAACATGTCATTTATATGTAACACAAAGTAATACATATCACAGTTATATTGAGGGAGAAAAGAAAGCACATATTAAATAAAAAATGCTTCTTCAGTGAGCTTTGTCTAGCTGGAAGAACAAACACTAGTCCCATTTTTTTTTCTGAAGTATCATAAGTATAATAAGAGACTGGTCATACCCAGACCTTATGAGTGCTTGTTGTTTTCTCAACTGATGCAATCCCCAGCAAAGGCTTCAGAGCATACAGAGCTATGACTCTTTCTCTGATCTGCTTTTTTACTATGAGGTGAAAAAAATGAACTTTTGCTTGCCTTCTAAGCTGGAACTGAGAATGCATTCAAAAGCCATTAAGGATTTCACTCTCTTTACTGCCTGGCTAGTTTGAGTGAGAAAAAATATGCTGTAAGTCTCTGGATGAGAAGAAGCCTTGAGCCCTCCCACTTGGACTGATATATGGCCATGTACATGGGTCTCTGTCCTTTCCCTTTTTGAATTTCTTCTTTGCTTCTCTTAGATGGAGTATTGGACATGGCTATAATCTTGAAAGATTCAAAAGGTCAGAAGACCATATGTCTAGTTACAGGAGTCCATGGTCAAGCTTAATATAATGCAAGACCCTGAAGAGCAAACCTACAGAACAGAACCCAGCAATGGATCAACCTGGCAGCTGAGATACCATGCCTCTATGCAAAGAAACAATTTATCCAGTAGCTATGATACATTCAAAAGTGAACTTGGTGAGTTAAATACTATCGAATTTGAGATCACTCTCCCCAGGCACCAACGTGATAGAGGGAAGAGTGTTCCCCTTGTGTGCTGGAGAGAATGATTTGTACTCCTCTTCTTGCTATGTGAATTACTATTTAATTTATGAAATTGTGAAATGGGGCAGGCATGCTAGGTTCATTGGTACTCATTGGGAAAGACCACAATGGCAGCAGGAATTGATGCCACAATCACACTTTAATAAAGCACAGAGGATGTAGGGGCAAATGAAACCAAAAACAAAGAGACAAATGACAAAAAAATGGGGAGGGATATGCAGGCAGAGGGTGTAAGAACAGGGATAGGGTGATGAAGGAAGACAGGAAGCAGTGGAGAAGAGAATGAGGATGGAGAGAGGCAGAAAATATTAGTCATATAACCATCAATTAGAGTTGGGAGCACTTGGCAGCATGGACACAGATGAGAGATAAGAGTGCTTGGGGGGAGATGCAAAAAAAGTCAAACCATAGGTTCTTTCTTTGGTAACAAAGAAGATCAAAATATACAACCAGAAGAAGACAACAAAGCCTCCAAGAAAAATATGAATCAGTCCCAGGCCATGGAAGAGCTCAAAAAAGACTTTGAGAAGCAAGTAAGAGAAGTAGAGGAAAAACTGGGAAGAGATATGAGAGTGATGCAAGAAAATCTTGAAAAACTAGTAAACAGCTTGCTAAAGGAGACTCAAAAAAATACTGAAGAAAATAACATCTTAAAAAATAGCCTAACCCAAATGGCAAAAGAGGTCCAAAAAGCCAATGAGGAGAAGAATGCCTTAAAAAGCAGAATTGACCAAATGGAAAAGGAAATCCAAAAGCTCATTGAAGAAAATACTTCCTTAAAAATTAGAATGGAGCAATTGGAAGCTAGTGACTTCATGAGAAATCAAGACATTGTAAAACAAAACCAAAAGAATGAAAAAAATAGAAGACAATGTAAAATATCTCATTGGAAAAACAACTGACCTGGAAAATAGATTCAGGAGATATAACTTTAAAATGATTGGACTTTCAGAAAGCTGTAATCAAAAAATAGAGCCTAGACATCATCTTTCAAGAAATTATCAAGGAAAACTGCCCTTATATTCTAGAACCAGAGGGTAAAATAGAAATGGAAAGAATCCACACATCACCTCGTGAAAGAGACCCCCAAAGGAAAATTCCTAGGAATATTGTAGCCAAATTCGAGAGTTCTCAGGTCAAGGAGAAAATATTGCAAGCAAACAGAAAGAAACAATTCAAGTACTGTGGAAACACAATCAGGATAACACAGGATTTAGCAGCTTCTACATTAAGGGATCACAGGATTCAGAATATGATATTCTGGAGGGCAAAGGAGATAGGATTACAGCCAAGAATTACCTACCCAGCAAAACTGAGTATAATCCTTCAGGGGAAAAAAAATCGACATTCAGTGAAATAGAGGACTTTGAAGCATTCTTGATGACCAGAGCTGAATAGAAAATTGGACTTTCAAATACAAGACTCAAGAGAAGCATGAAGAGGTAAATAGGAAAGAGAAATCATAAAGGACTTAATAATGTTGAGCTGTTTACATTCCTGCATGGAAAGATGGTATTTGTAACTCATGAGACCTTTGTCAGTATTAGGGTAGTTGGAGGGAAAAAATTATACGTATGTATATATGTATAGATAGATAAATAGAGGGCACAGGGTGAGTTGAAGATGAATGGGTGATATCTGAAGAATACAATTAAGGGGTGAGAGAAGATTATACTGGGAGAAGGAGAAAGGGAGAAGTAGAATGGGGTAAATTATCTCACATAAAACAGACAAGAAAAGGCTTGTACAGCGGAGGGGAAGGGGGAAAGGTGAGAGGGAATGAGTGAATCTTATTCTCATCGGATTTGGCTTAAGGAGGGAATAACATACACACTCAATTGGGTATGGAAATCTATCTTACCCTACAGAAAAATAGGGGGAGAAGGGGACAAAAGACCAGGGAGGTGAGAGAGGGGAGGGCAGATTTGGGGAGAGGCAAACACTTTTAAGGAGAGACAGGGTCAAAAGAGAGAATAGAATAAATAGGGGGCGGGATAGGATGAAGGGAAATATAGTTAGTTTTCCACAGCATGACTACTATGAAAGTGTTTTGCATGATTATACATGTATAACCTGTAATAAATAAATAAATAAATAAATAAATAAATGAATAAATAAATAAATAAATAAATAAATAAATAAATAAAAGAAGAGAAAAGATTTTTTAAAAAGAGTGCTTGTGGGGGGAAGGAGTTTGAGGTCTCATATTTATAAGATTTCAAAAGGAATAGACTCTCATCTGTGAAACCTCAGGGATTAGTTCATTAACATATCCAAATCATCTGAAAGTTGTCAGTAAAACTTAAAGTTAACATATCTACATCACCTCCAAGTTATCAGCACCATTTAGCATACTGTTGGTCTTACTGCAGATCTCCAGAACTTATCTGAGATTTATCTATCTTAGGGTCAAAATCCCTGACAGCAAAACCTATATGGCTTCCCCTGATTCACCACCTATTACCAGGGAGGTGTTTTTGGTTAACATATGATACCTTTTGTAAATTTTGTTTCTTTGATCTTTGGGATGATTTGTTCATGACTTCTAGGTTCCTCTTTGCAATCTTACTTCCTGCTATTGCCCCTTTATATTGGCTACTTATGAACTTACTATACTGCCTAGAAGGGGGAAGGGTCAGGGGGATCAGAACAAGACACAATTTTAACACACTCTAGCTTCATGATAATTAATTCCATGTAAAAGTTCATTTATATTAATTGGTTAAATGATACAACGACACTAATTACTGGAAGGTGTCCATGATATAAGGAAGATACTAACATAATTGGTGATTGATGTTTAGGACATACTGAAATACTGATGGCATTAGAGGAAACCCTACTGCCCCTTGGGGGTATCCTTGGAACCCTAGAGGAAAGATATAGCCAGTCTTCTGGGGTACCCAACTTGGCAGATTGAGGGGGAGTTGGAATAAAAGCTAATAAGGATTTTTAAATAATTTTGCTAACGAGCTAAATAGGCTTGGCATTTCTGCGATGACTTCCTGAGGTTATGGATGGTCCAGACTAATGATCAAAGTCCATAAGTACGCTGTCCTGTAATCCTAAACTGGAACTTGTGGATGGTTGCCTATGTATAACCATGAACTCACTATGCTGAAATCCCCAACCAGAGTTTGTGGATGGCAGAGGCTGTTGAAGACAATCTCAAATGGGTGCCTTCTATTCTTCAGGAGCCACTACCAGTTGGTAGGAAAGGAATTTTATCTCCGTTTAGCCCTCACACTTTTCTGAACTACAATCCCCATCAGACCAAGGAGCTGAGTTCTCCGACCCCCTGGCAGATATTAAAAACCAATTTCTTCTTTATCTGAAGTATCACCTTTGTAACGATGGGTTAGCTCAAGCAGTCTCCCTGCTACAGGTAAATAGGCTTTTTGTCTCAGTTTGCTCAGATTACTGTCCATTAACATTTTCCATCTGCTCCCCAGGAAGCCCTGCTAACTCCCTCATAGACAATAGGTGGTTGCTAAGCATTATCTTTTCAGGGACCAAATCATTTTCTGGAACTATTTTATAAATAGGCAATGTTCCCAGTCTCTCAACTACAGTGGTTTGGTATCTGTATGTTTCCTCTGAACCAAGTTGTAGCTAAACTCTTAATGCCTTGATGAATATCTCAACAATGAGTTCTAGCTTGTTTCTACCAGAATATTTCTGAGCTGAGTTCACAGTCAGGTAGTTGTCTGTCTCCTCAGCTAATTTCTTTCTTTCTTTTTTTTTTTTTTGTGAGGCAATTGGGGTTAAGTGACTTGCCCAGAGTCACACAGCTTGTGAGCGTTATGTGTCTGAGGCCAGATTTGAACTCAGGCGCTTCTGACTCCAGGGTCGGTGCTTTATCCACCACGCCACCTAGCTGCCCCTCCTCAGTTAATTTCTTAACCAAGAGATATGCATTTGTGGGCTCATGCCCATATGAAAAAACATGTATGATACATGTGAAGGGGCAGATCCTGCCTCCAATGGTGTAGGACCACTGTTGACTTCTGGTGATATTGCACTGCTCTTTGCTGGTAGTTCTGCCTTCACTAGACACTGATTGCTGCACCAATAGTCTGTTGAATGCTACTAAGCGATATTACTATGTTGAACATGAAGGAGTGGAGTTTCTCCTGGCTTCGGCACAAGTCCTTAGCTTAAGTGCTGTCTCTTCCTCAAGAGAAGAGTGGACTTTGCCATGTTCTTTCAGTATAAATACCAAGGTTGTTTCTTTGTTCTTTTTTAAACAGCTTTTAGAAAAAGTTTCCCAGAGTAATCATTCAGCAAAAGTCTTCCCTAAGGAGAAAAATACTATTTTCCTTAAGGAGTAGCCAATTTTGTTCATTTCAGCCTAGGATAGATGGCCTTCTTTCTTCTTCATGAAAATACAGAATTGGATCCTCCCGGCTGTCTCATGCCCTCAGACTAAATCTTTTTTTCTTTCTTTCTTTCTTTTTTTTTTTTAATATATAATCAAGTTTTCCAGTCTAGGGCTTTGGGTATGCTGAAAATGTTTAATAACCAGCTCTCTAATAAAAAAATGTATACTCAACATACTTTTAAGTTTAATCTACGTTAATATTTCCTTCATTATTTTCTTAAGCCCTAGAACATCAACAAAACAATAAGCCGAATCCTAACTTGTAGTTTGACAATTTCTGAGGTATAAATGTTTTCAACAAATATTTGATTATCTGCCCTTTCCAAAAGGTTCAAGCTGGCTCCAATATACCACTGGCACTTTGGTTTCTCTGTAAGTGACCTTACTCTCACTTAGGGTTGGTGTTCTGTCTACCACACGGGCAGCTGGGTGGTACAGTGGATAGAGTGCTGTACTTGTTGTCAGAAAAATCTTCCTGAATTCAAATCTAGTCTCACTTACTAGCTGTGTGACCCTGGGCAAGTCACTTACTCCTGTTTGCCTGAGTATCATCTGTAAAATGAACTAGAGAAAGAAATGGCAAATCACTCTGATATTTTTGCCAAGAAAATTCCAAATGGGGTCATAACAAGTTGGGCATAACTGAAAAATGACTCAACAGCAACAATTTGTCCACCACCCAGTTTTAACCTCTGATTTCTAGAGCAAAGGCATCAAAGATGCATCTTCACCCCATCCTGCTTGAACCAGATTAAAATGAGGAAATATTTAACAAAATGATAAAACAGATAATATTAATATGTAGTTTCTAAGTCAATATGTGGGCTGCCAGAATCCTTACTGTGTATGGTTTAGTATCTCTGTTTCCATTTGAATTTGACAAGACTGTTCTAAACTACAACTGCAATTAGTCATTATCCACATCTGAGCTACTTTCTCAAAAAACTTCCAAGGCTTCTGGGGTTTGGGGTCCCCCAGTTTCTCCATACTAAAATCCTTTCATTCTTTCACGTAGATTGGGGGAGAGGGGGAGGAGAAAGAGTAGCAGAGAGACAATGCTAAACCCAATGGGCAAGGTAGGTTATCTTTCCTCAGACAAGCCACATTCCTGCCTTTCAAATGATATAAAGCAATGTAAAAAAAAAAAAAAGGCTTTGAATCTTCTAAAGAATAGCTGAATTATTGTCTCTGAAATGGCAAAGTGAAAACAAGAAAACTAATTGACTACTAAATACCATTGGACTTGAGGGCAGTTTTGTATGCTAAAAAAGTCTCCAACGAAATAGACCTCTCAGATCAAAGGAAAACCTCTCACCATTCAAAGTCCTTGCTGTAGTATCTCCCCTATTTTCCCCAAATCTTCCTTTAGTGTAGCTAGTAATTTTTAGGATAATTAACACCCTCTCCAGATTTCCTGTAGCTACTAGGCAGACCTCCTCCTCCTCCCTCCCTCCCTCCCTTCCTCCTTTTCCCCCTCCTCCTCCTCCTTTCCTTCTCCTCTCCTCTTCTTCCCCCCCTCCTCCTCATCTCCTCCTCTCCTTCCTCCTCTTCTCCCCTAATTCCCATCCTTCCTCCTCTTCTCCCTCTTCCTCCTTCTCCCCCTCCTTCTCCTCCTCCCCAATCTTTGAAATGAGGATAATAAATAGAAGGGTATTATGAGGACTATGGCATTTCAATTGTCAGTTATTTTTAATATGGTCAGTTATTCTTATCTTAAGACAGTAGCCTGATTTTAAATATGCGGCAAAATATCAGAGCAAAGCTATAAATTTATGAGTTAGTCAATTAACAA
This sequence comes from Vombatus ursinus, assembly GCF_900497805.2. Taxonomy (NCBI): domain Eukaryota; kingdom Metazoa; phylum Chordata; class Mammalia; order Diprotodontia; family Vombatidae; genus Vombatus; species Vombatus ursinus. The sequence goes on along the minus strand of NW_020955033.1, from coordinate 20,736,629 downwards.
ACATTTATTCAGCCCAACAATATATCTGGCAGTGCTAAACTCTAGGGATAATATATGTTTGTGTGTGTATATATAAATATATATTTATGTGTGTATTTATGTGTATATGTATACATACGTGTGTGTGTGTGTGTGTGTGTGTGTGTGTGTGATTCCCTGCTCTCAAAAAGTGACCATAGGAATTGGAGCTTTAGGAGCAGCTAGGTGCAATGGATAGAGCTCCAGCCTTGGAGTCAGGAGGACCTGAGTTCAAATGTGACCTCAGACACTTGACACTTACTAGCTGTGTGACCCTGGGCAAGTCACTTAACCCCAATTGCCTCACCAAAAAGCAAAAAAAAGAAAAAAAAAGGAATTGGAGCTATAATATGTAAATAACTAGGTGCATAATAGATATATACAGAGCAGATGAGAGAATAAAAATCAGAACTGTTTTTCAAACTAGAAGGTTTAGGTTAGAAGAATGCACCTTATTTTATTCTAAATAAGCTTAGAATTTTAGATTAATGGAGCAGCTAGGTGGCAGTGGATAGAGCACTGGCCCTGAGGTCAGGAGGACCTGAGTTCAAATACGGCCTCAGAACAAACACTTGACACTAGCTTACTAGCTGTGTGACCTTGGGCAAGTCACTTAACCCTGATTGCTTCACCAAAAAAAAAAAGGATTTTAGATTTTCTTAAAATTGGTTTGGGGAGTGGCTTCTCAGAATGACTAGCTTCTAAAGCCAGTCTTCCTCAATCTCTGATTTTTGCCTGGGGCATTGTTTTTATTGTTCTTGTTCTTGATCTGGATGTTTGTTAGTTTGCCAAGACCAGCTGCTTCCCAGCAGGCTGGAGATGACCAGGGAGCTAGTTCCTCAGAGGCTGGCAAGGACAGCCAGGACTCTCACCTGGCTGGGTCAGTGCTGTTGATCTGACTCTTGGGCCTGAACCAGGAGGCAAATCCATTCTTTCCTTCGCACTTTCGCTATAAATGTTGCCTTCTTTTCCTCTGCAGATATGACCCACGCCAACCTTACCTGAAAGCATCAGCTTTGCTATCTTTGGGGCCTGGGCATTTACAGGAAGGTGCTCAATTCAACAAGAAATATCTGTCCCTATGCTTACCCCTAATTGTTTAAGTTCCAGTTATTCCTCAGGATTTAAATACTCTGTTATCATATTCATTTCTGGAAGCAGTTAGAACCCTTTCTATCTAAGACTTATGGGATCTGTTTTCAAAAAATCAAAAAAGCTCCAAGCCTCCACATGCAACCAAGCATAGCTTCACACCTATTTTTGGCCTTTATGGGAAATCAACCATCAATCAACAAGTAGTTATTGTAGCTTTTCAATATGTTTTGTTGTTTGGTGTTTCAGTTGCATCCGACTTTTAATAATTCCATTTGAGGTTTTCTTGGCAAAGATAGCAGACTGATTTTACACTCCCTTCTCCAGTTTATGAGGAAACTTGAGGCAAACAGGGTTAAGTCACTTTCCCAGGGTCACACAGCTAGTCCAAAAGTTACGGTGACTTGCTTATCTATTGTTCCCAGCCCTACTTATCAACCAGAGTTGGAGGAGGTTCTGGTGCAGAAAGAGACATCAAGTCTGCAGCTTTTGCATTACCTGCTCTTTGTCACTTACCCCAACCTACAAATAGTCCTGTTCTTGCTTCCGGGGGGGGGGGGGGGGGGGGGGGCGAGGACTGAATTGCAAGCGCCCAACCTCTTTTGCTGAGGTGCATCTATCTGAACTGTCTTAAAAGTTACCTCCATTGCTGATCTCCAGTGATCAGCCCATCAATGTTTTGCTACTTTGATGTACTTATAATAAACTCCTTTTAATTCTCTTTGTCCTTAGTTTTGCCTCCTTAATCAGAGTGAAATTTCAAATGAAGAATTTTCCTTTCAATTCTTTCAACAACCACAAATGTCTGAGGCCAGATTTGAACTCAGGAAGGTTAGTGTTCCTGATTCTAGGCCCCATATTCTTTCTGGTATACAATGACTGCTGATGGGGATACAGAAAAAGCATAAGATAGAGGCTCTGCTCAGAAGGTGCTGATCATCTAGGAATAAATAAAGGTTAAAACACAAGAGACAGTGATGGATATAAGAGGACACTTAAATAAAATGCTACAGCAGAGAACAAGACATAGGCACCATTAGGGTTATAAGGAAAGGGAGATGAATGAGGACTGGAGAATCAGAGAAGGCTTTATGGAGGAAGTACGCTTTGAGCTGGGTCTTAAAAGATGGGTCACGTTTAGACAGAGGCAACTAGGTGGCACAGTGGATAGAGTGCCTGGAGTCAGAAAGACTCATCTTCCTGCGTTGAAATCCAGCTTCTGACACTTACTGGGTGTGACCCTGGACAACTCAGTCAACACTGTTTGCCTCAGTTTCCTCTTCTGTGAAATGAGCTAGAGAAGGAAATGGCAAAACACTCCACTATTTCTGCCAAAATAAAATCCAAATAGGGTCACAGAGTAACACATGAATAAAAAACAACTTAACAACAACAGGGGTTTAGATAGGTAGAGAAAAAAAGAAAAGGCACAGAGAGGAGGGGGAGAAAAGGAATGGGTAATATTCCTGGGACTGTGAGGAGACATGCTGAAGGAAAGTAAAAGATGATTTCTAGAGAAATAGAATATAAGGTTTAGATGGAGACAATCACAGAATTTTAAAGCTACAAAGGTCCTTGAAGATTATCTTGTCCAACCTCATTTTCCAGGTGAGGAAACAGGCTAAGAAAAGGTAAGTCACTCAAAGGTCATACAATAGGTCAGTGATAGAGTGAGGACTAGTATTCAGTGGTCAGACTGTAGATGGCCTTTAAATCTAGGTAGAGGATTTTTAATTTGGTCAGAAAATAAGAATCTAAAGAAGGTTATTGGATTTGGGTTTTTCTTTTAAACAGGGAATTGACAAGATGAATAATTAAATTAAATTCAAAAATAATTTATTAGATGTCTATTGGGAGTATAGCACTGTGGCCAGTGCTAAGAGAGTGACAAAATTTATATATGGTAAGTCTCTTGCCCTCATGAAGCTTGCAGTTTAGTAAGAAGATAAGACATACACAGAAAATTGTGATATGCAATAATAAATAATAAGTATATCAGAAAGGTTTAAAATGTAATTTTCCGTAATATCCAAGGGACAAAATTTTTTTTAAAATAATAGCACTTCAAGGGTTACAAAATGTTTTACATACATCATCTCATTTAATCCTCGAAGCCATCTTGTGAGATTAAAGAGTAGATAAAGTGCTGGCCCTGGAGACATGAAGACCTGGGTTCAAATCCAACCTCAGACACTTACTAACTCTGTGACCCTGTGCAAGTCATTTAACACTTGTTTGCCTCAGTTTCCTCATCTGTAAAATGAGGATCATAGTAGCACCTACCTCCCAGGGATGTTGTGAGGATCAAATGAGATAATAATTGTAAAGCAGTTAGCACAGTGCCTGGCACATAGTAAACACTATATAAGTATTAGCTGTTGCAATTATTACTGGGGTGGGAAGCAAACGCATTTCTACAGTAACACTAAACTTTTTACAAATATTACCTCATTTGATCCTCACAGCAACTCTGCGAGGTAGGTGCTGTTATTATCCCCATTTTACAGTGGAGGAAACTGAGGCAAACAAAGTTAAGTGACTTGCCCATCGGGTCACACAGCTAGGTGTCTGAAGGTGGAATTAAGTTCAGGTCTTCTTGACTCTGAAACCAGCGCAGTTACCAACATCACCTAGCTTCCTAGATAGGTACAACTATACTCGTTGATAAGAAACAAGGTTCAAAACCTTAGGAAATTTTCCAGCCTGGATTCCTAGAGACCCCAAGGAGACTCTCATCCACCAGGATCTCACCTCCAGTCTCATCTTCATTAGATTGATAGTGAAATAAAGTGAGTAGCCAAAATAAAAGCGAAAATGTATTAGCACTAAGGACCCTCTAGGAGTAGCAAACCCTTTCTTGGAGTATAGCCATTTAAATGGCTTTTCAGGCCCTGTTAGAATACGTAGTCAATCAATAGAATCCTATGGTGGAGGAAAAGAAACTTGACTGAACAATGAGGTGTTAGGTTCCCATCTTTAGAGGGGTTATTATCAGAACCTACACTACCACTCAGATCTAGTGGTGGTAGAGATATCGTGAAAGAATAGAAGCCTCAAGTTTCAGGCCTGAATTATTTGAGACTGTTGAGGGGCCTCATCAGTACATCATGGCGCCCTCACAGTGCTTAGTCACGTATAACACTTCTAGAATGGTGCTACTCTTCCTCTTTGCAAAGGCCTCAGGTCTAATCTGCAGCAGACCTGGGAACTGGACCAGGCCTTTGAGCTTCTCTTTCCATTACACCACATTGCCTCTAGAAGAAAGGGTGCTTACCTAGATAGTTCTTGTGCTGGGAAGTTTCCTCACACTTTATTTAGCTCCAGACTCTGCCCAGGAGCCTAGAGGGCCCGGAAGACAGACAGGTGCCAATTCCCCCTCAGTACATCCTGGCAATGTCACAAAAGAAAGTTAGTGAAAGAAAGAGAAAAAAGAAACCATTGAAAAAAAGCAGTTCTTAGCCCCAGAGGCCTCACAACATTCATTTCCCAGGGTTGCTTATGGTCTCTTTTGATGGTGCTCTGTTCTGTGCCCAGTCTGACCCATCCTGTTCTTGATGCTTTGTTTCCTGTCCTGTTCCACCCTGCCCTGTCCTCTCTTCTCTTTTCCCCTGCCTTCCTTCCTAGATGTAAGAAGCTGAGCAAGTTAATTAATTAAATTCAGCAAATATTTATTAATGTTATGAATGAAAAACCAGAGAGAATTTCTGGGTAGTTAATAATCAATTTGTTAATTAGGTTAGTTAATAATCAATAAATTGATGGTCAATGGTTTCTCTTAGTAACCAAAGACCCCTAATGGAGACACTGAATGCCTTAAATATTTTTTTGAAAGGGAATGCCCCTGACAAGCGAAAATCAACCCTCATTGGGAGACATATTAATGAAAAGGTAGGCTAGAAGGCTTCAGCTCCTCCTGCTGAGAACATGGCTTGATCATGAGATGCAGTAGCCTCCAACAATCTGGACAAGGGAATTAATTTCCATCCAACCACTCTAGTTGGTTTTCTCCTTCCTAAACTAGGTCACCCTAAACTCCCGGATACAAAGACATGGGCATATTCCCTAAGGGCAAGAATTCACCTGGATTAGATTCTGTTTACACTCTAAACAGAAACAAGGTCTCCTAGTTGGTGGGGTCCTGCCCAAGATTAAGGAGCATGGACTCCTAGGGTTAGAGAAATCTCCTCTATCAGCCATGTCCTTCAAACATTGGCTGACTGACCTACAGGGGCTGGGACCTAAATGAGGCAATAAAAAGCTTGGATCCTAATTAATAATGGGTTATTAATATAATAGAAAATAATCATTTTTCTCATTAAGCACCTACTATGCTTAAGATACTCTTCTGGGTTAGGAGGTTGCAAAAATGAAAAATTACATAGTCTTGGCCTGCAAGGAAATTATAATCCAATAACCCTTTAGAGTTTTCATTCCCTCATCTATAAAACAGTGTTAGTAATTCTACTTGATTCTACCCTAGAACTGCAACATCTGAGCAACTTTCAGTTTTCTGCTCTGCTGGCCTGGTTATACTGTGGGACTCATTTCATATTATCCTTTTTTCAAAAAGTTTATTGACACTTTTTGTTTTTACATCATCCATTTTCAGAATACCACCCCATACACACAACCCCCACTAAACGAGCCCTCTCTTTTTATTAAACAAAAACAATTAAGCAATACTAACCAGTATAATTGAACAGCTAAGTGGACCATAGGTAGAGCGCTGGACCTGGAGTCAGAAAGACCTGTGTTCAAATCCAACCTCAGACACTAAGTAGTTGTGTGGACCCTGGGCAAGTCACTTAACTCTGTTTGACTCAGTTTCTTCATCTGCAAAATAAGCTGGAAAATGAAATGGCAAGCTACTCCAGTCTCTTTGCCAAGAAAACCCCAAATGAGTTGTGAACTGATCCAACTATTCTGGAGAGTAATTTGGAATTATACCCAATGGGCTATAAAACTCTACATCCTTTGATTCAGGAATATTACTGCTAGGTCTGTATCCTAGAGAAATTTTTTTAAGAAACAGAAAGAACCTATTTGTACAAAAATATTTATAGCAGCTCTTTCTGTGGTGACTAAGAATTGGAAATTGAGGGGATGCCCATCAATTGGGGAATGACTGAACAGGTTGTGGTATATGGTTGTATTAGAATATTATTGTGTTATAAGAAATAACAAGCAGGAAGATTTCAGAAAAACCTGGAAAGACTTACATGAACTGATACAAAGTGAAGTGAGCAGAGTCAGGAGAGTACTGTACACAGTAACAACAATTTTATACAATGAAGAATTGTGAATGACTTAGCTATTCTCAGCAATGCAATGATCCAAGACAATCCCAAAGGACTCATGATGAAAAACGCTATCTGCCTCCAGAGAAAGAACTGATGTTGTCTGAATACAAACTGAAGCATGCTATTTTTCACTTTCTTTCTTCTTTTTTTGTTCAAGTCTTCTTGCACAAAAAGACTAATATGGAAATGTTTTACATGATTACACACAAATAACCTAATATAAGATTTCTTACTATCTCAGGGAGGTGGAGAGATAGAAGATAGTATTGCTTACTATTTCAGGAGGGAAGGAGGGATAGAATTTGAAACTCAAAACTAAAAAAAAACTAACAACAAATGTTAAAAATTATTTTTACATGTAATTGGGGAATTTTTTTTTTAAAAAATGATACCCTAAATAGGGTCACAGTCAGACCCAACTGTAATGACTAAACAACAAAATCAGCACAATGATGGCATATGATAGTGTATGTGCCATTCCATAACCATAGTCCTTCATTGCTCATCTCAAAAGATGGAGTACTTACTTATCTTTTCTCCAAGTCTTAGACTAGTTATTACAATTGCTCACCATTCAACTTCATTCTCATGCTCTTTTCATTAAATGTTGGCTATTATTATTTATAATATTGCAGTCCCTATGTAGCAGGTGACACAGTAGACAAAGCACTGAACCTGGAGTTAGGAAAACCTGAATTCAAATCCACCTTCAAATACTTCCTAATCATGTAACCCTGGGCAAGTCACTTAACCTCTGTTGGCTTCAGTTTCCTCACTTGTAAAAGGGGAGTAAAATAGCATCTACCTCCCAGAGTTTCCGTGAAAATCAAATGAAAGAATATGCATAAAGCACTTTACAAACCCCAAAGCACTATAGAATACTATCATTTTTTTCCCTCCTAGTTCTACTTACTTTGCTATCAACTCAAGCAAGTCTTCTCTTGTTTCTCTGAATTCCTTATACTCGTCATTTCTTAGGGAAAGATAACATTTCCTTACATTCATATACCACAATTGATAAAATGGAGAGTGTCCAGAAGAAGACAATCAGAATGGTCAGTGGCTTTGAGTCCACAGCATATGAATATTGGTGAAAGAACCTGGTATCTTGGGGAAGAGGAAATAGGGAGAGGGCTGCCATTTTGGTTGTCACGTGGAAGACAGATTGGACTGGTTCTGTTTGGCTCCAGGAGGCAGAACGAGAAGCAATGGATGGGAGTTACAAAGAGTCAAATTTAGGCTTATTATCAGAGGGTAGGGGGTGGGGGTGGGGAAACTTTCTAAAAAGTAGAGCTTTCTAAAAGTCGAACTGGCTGCTCTGGGAAGTAGTGGATTTCCTTTCTCTAGAGGTCATCGAAGGTTGGATAATCATTTGCTGGTTACTCCAGAGAGAGGAATTCTTTTTCAGGTAGGGGGATAGACTAGATGGTGATTGAGACCCCTTCCAGTTCTGAAGTTCTGTGGCTCGGTGATGCTGTGATACCTTATAAAACTAAAATCCCATTTTTATATGAAGTCTTTCCCACCCCCTCTTATTTCTAGTGCTTTCTTTCTGTTAAATTATTTTCTGTTTATCCTGTATATGGCTTGCTTTTTCTCCATTTGTTTGCATGCTATTTTCCCCATTAGATTGTAAGCTCCTTGAGGGCAGGGACTGACTTCTTTTTGTATTCCTAGTGTTTAGCACAGTACCTGACACATAGCAGATACTTAATAAATGTTTATTAATTAATTATAAGGTTATTGTGAGGACCAAAGGAAATAATGAGAGTGATTTGGGGTCACATCTAGAAGGCTGGACTTAAAGTCGTGAAGACCTACCCTTTTTTCTATTATTTTTTCAAGTTAAAATTTTTATATTTTATTGTTTCCAATTACATGTAAAAACAATTTTTAACACTTGGTTGTTTTTAAATTTTGAGTTCCAAATGTTCCCCCTCCCTCCTTCCCCTTCCCTCCCCTTGAGAAGGCAAGCACTTTGACATGTTTGACACAGATTATACATATGCAAGCATGCAAAACATATTTACATGTTGAGAAAGAAAACCCAAACCAAAAAAAAAAAAAGAAAAACAAAGAAAGTTTTAAAAAGTATGCTTTCATCTGCATTCAGATTTCATCAGTTCTTTCTCTGGAGATGGATAGCATTTTTCATCATAATTGAATAATGCCTATCTTCTAATGCTACTTCTGATACTGTGTGAGCATGGGCAAATAATTTAACCTCTCAACCTCTGTTTCCCCGTCCGTAAAATAGGGATAAGACTCCTAGTACCTACCTCGAAGAGTTGCTGCAAAGCTCAAATAAGATAATTTATGTAAAGCACATTGCAAACTTGAAGGCTGTTTGTACATCTTAATTAGCATCATGACTATTGCACATAAAAAACTTTGTAGGCCATAAAGCACCACATAAATCTACACTATCATCATCATTGTGCTTTTTTGATTCTGCTTTCTTCACTTTGCTTTATTTAATATCTCCAAATTCCTTTCTATCTCGTATTTATCATTTTTAATTGCATCATTGTGTTCCATTACATTGATAAACCACTGTTTATTCAGCTATTCCTCAATCAATGGACATTTAAGTTGTTTCTATTGTTTTGTAATTAAAAATAATGCTGCCACAAATATCTTTCAGCTTGTCATTTTCTTTTTGATAATGCTCTTAGGGTATATTCCCCATAATAAAATTGGATGACTAGGTCAATGGGTCTAATTATTTCTGTAATTCTCTTTAGTGTTACTGAAATTTGCTCTACGACAATAACTTGCAATTTGTAATCCCACCAGAATTAAGAGTTTACAAATTATGAGTATATGTTGTTCTCCACAACTCCACCAGTACAGAGTTTTGCTCTTTTTAATAGTTTTCACAGTTTTATGATTATGATCTAATACCTCAAAGTTGTTATAACTTACATTTCTTTGATTACTCTTGGGGTTGAATTTTTTTTCTAGTCGTTACTTATGATTTGTATTTTCTCTATTGTAAACTGCTCATATTCTTTGACCATTTTCCATCAGTGCTTAAAATCCTTAACAACTTGGCTTTGGCCTGCTGTTACAGAATTATTTAATATTACTCCCTTTCTTTCACTCTTTTCCTAATCCTATGAGCTAACCTGGCCTACTTGTTTTTTCCCAAAAGTCAGTGCTCATTTCCTACCTCCATGTCTTTGTACGTGTAGTCCTCTTTGTCTTTAATACATCCTTTCTTCTCTCCACATCTTATTGCCTGTGACTTTATTCAAAGCTCATCCCCTATGAGAAGCTTTTCCTCCTCCTCAGTTAGTAATACTCTTTACCTCCTCAAATTACTTGTATAAAATTTGTTTAAATGTAGCATCCCTCCAGGACAATGTAAACTACTTCAAATCAAGGACGATTTTTATTTTGTCTTTGTATCCCCAGTGCCTAGCACAGTGTTTTGCACATACTGAGAGTTCAATAAAGGCTAAACAGATCGGATTGGATTAAGTATTAGGCCAAGGTGAGCCGAAACTATGGGGCAATCCTAGCTTAATAAATGTGTAGGTTCTCCCAAACACATATATACTTGGCTATGTAATAATGATGGTGGTAAATAAATGTGCAGGTGACAGAGGTTCAAAATGCACATTTGGATTTCACTCACTGGCACTGGGAATTATTTTGGAGCTAACAGTACATTTGGTATCACTTCCATCACCCATCCATGACAAAAGTAGACTATCCAAAGACATACATTTGGGAATTATACATCAAATCATTATACATCATTATAAATCATTATACATCAAATGGTATACATTAGGGAATCGCTCAGGTTTGGGTTTTTTTTCTATTTTCTCTTCTAAGCAGTCAATTAAGGGCTCTGAGGAAGAATAAAGATTTTCCTGTTTAAATAAAACCCAAATGATTATAACCCAAGGATTATTCCTCATCAACATCTCATTACCAGATCTGACACAGGCATAGGGTTCAAACTATAGTAAATGAGTAACCCACGTGCTACTTGGGACATTGCAGTGATGCAAGCAACCTGGGTAGACTCATGTGTTGCCTTCCTAAAACCTAGGAATAGGCAGTGTGTCTCTATACTAATTATCCAAAAAGGGAGTACGATATCTAAGTTGTCTATCAGGTAACAATACACTTAAGCCGCAGCAAAGTGAGCTCATCGGAGATGCTCTGGTCCATTGGTAGAAAAGCCTTTCTGAAAAGCTATCACATCTTTATGGGCCACCAGAAGGTACTCAGTCTGCAAAGATTCTGATCCCTCCCGGCATTAAGGTACCGGATTCCTCACAACAACACCAGCTAGGCTCTAAATTTATGGTAAGGAATGAAAATGAAATGACACTCAAAAAAGCTCTGTGGCTCAGCCCTACCTCACACCTGGAATCTCTTCTCTTTGTTCAAATGATAACTCCACATATCCACATCCACAGGAAAAAAAAGTCATATAATTTATTGTGGCTACATAGTTCATTGGTTATGGAAGAAAGTGGAAAAGAAATGGACCAAGAATTCCTGTATGTAGTTTCTGCCCAAAACTCTCCTGAAATTCTTCCCACAATTGCAGGTCACAGTAAAAAGATAAGAAGAAAGGGGATTATGTGTGTCCTGGACTCAACTTTGGATCCAGACTATCAATAGAAATCATGGGCAATGAGAGAAAGATGTTTTTTCCATCTCTTTAACCTTTTGGGTTTTCAAAAGTGACCAGTTCCTTACCATCAGCCCAGTCTTCTCTCTTCCCACTAATCCTCAGTTTTGGTTGACTTCTGCACCTTGGTTTCATCACTGGCTCTAATCACTGCAGACAACTGCCAAAGAAGGAATACCTCTCCCAGAGCCAACTGTCAGTTATCCACATGACAGTCATGAAGCTTTAGTCCAAATGCCACATCTCTCTCTACTCCTAGGATCCTGCGAATGGTAGATGGTGTCTCTCAAGGGAAATGGAAATAAAAATAAGAAATCTTCAAATCTGTGTATCCCCTTACAAATTTCACCACTTCACAGTGTTACATCAATCTTCCCCCTGTGAAAACCTGTAGGTGCTTCCTTCTGCTTCCCACAGGGGTTAAATGCCATTGTAGAATCAACTGCTAAGCAGACAACAATGTACCTAATATAATTCTATCAGTAAACAAAAGAAATCCTTCTAAAATATTTGTATATTATTCAATTAGAATATTTTCTCTGCTCCTTTTCCTCCCTTAATTCTTGCTGAACTATGCCGTCAGACCTTTCACAAAGAATGAGGTCAAATTTAAATGTTTGTTATGACAACTCAAAGGATAGAACACTGGCCTTGGAGTCAGGAATACCTGCATTCAAATCCAGCCTCAGACTGTGTGACCCTGGGCAAGTCACTTGACCTCTGTTTGCCTCAGTTTCCTCACCTGTAAAATAGGGATAATAATAGTACCTACCTCCCAGAGTTGTGGCAGATCAAATGAGATAATATTTGTATAGTGTTTGGCACAGATAAGCACTTTATTAGTTGTTATATAAATGCTAGATATTATTATCATGTGAGGAATTACAGAAAACCATAGTAAAGCTTGTCATCAAAAAAAGTATGAGAAAGAAGATGGGCTGCTCAAGTGGTAGGAGTGAGGGATCATCAATGGGTGCTCCACAGATAGTTTCTTGACATCAAGAGAAATGGGAGAAGGCTCTAGCACATCGAGAAGACCCCCTGTGGTAAACTTATAGAAGACATGGACAAGAGCATCATGGGACATGCAGGTATGCATGAGTTGTGATCCGCATAATTAGGAGGAATATATATAATGATGAGATCACAGATCCACTGGTGCATTTGAGTACTCATTTAACTACATTCATTACCTGGGTGGTCTCATGTTAGCAGCATGAGCATATTAATCAGAATAATCATGGATATGAAGCTGGAAGCTCTGCCGTGTTTCTTTAGCAGCCCCTACTCAACAGAATATCTAATAAAGCCCTAATACTATATGAGTAGTACTACTTGAATAATATCACTATAGTTCTTATTATGGATAATAAGATAACTATTTGGAGGTGAGTACAAATAATTGTCTGAACCCTAACCCTACTGAGCTAGTTATTTCCTTCAATATCCTGGGGGTGTAGAAGTTGGCAATCTCATTAATAATTAGCAGGCTTGATTCTGTCCTCCATATTTGTAAAGATGATTAGCAAAATGTCTTCCTAAGTTTCCTAGAATGAGACTTTGCTTCTATCTTTCTCTTGTCCACTTCTGGCAATGGTGAAAGAGCTACTAGCAAAAAGAGCTTTATGAAGAGAGTGGTTTGTGACCTAGAAAAAATTTTTTTGTGGTTTACTCTGACCATGACAGCTGTGGGACATATACAAATACTATGTCAATACATTGAATGTGGGAGATTCCAGTATGGGATACTCTCTCCACTGAGGCAAACTACAACTCACATATAACTTATACTATTGTCTTAAAGAGAGTTGTTGTAGAGACTCAGAAAGGTTTAAGAGATTTCTCCCATGGCTATATGGTAGGGGGAGGTGGGGAAGGGATGTGGTGGAAAAAGGAAGGGAATAAGCATGTATATAGATAGCATTTACATGCCAGGCACTGCACTAAGGACTTTTAAAATATTACTTCATTTAGTAATGATAATAATAATAGCTAACATTTATATAGTGTTTACTATGTGCCAGGCACTGTGCTAAGCACTTTCCAATTATTATCTCATTTGATCTTCACAACAACCCCATAAGGTAGGTGCTGTTATTGTCCCCTTTTTACAGTGGAGGAAACAGAGGCAAACAGGTTAAGTAATTTGCCCAAGGTCACACAGTAAGTGTCTGAGACTGGATTTGAACATAGGTCTTCCTGACACTAGGCCCAGTGCACTGCAAGATTTGAATTCAAGTTTTTCTGACTCTAAATCTATGTACTGCCTCTAAAGTATCATCTCTTTTTTATAGTTGAGATAATTGACCAAGTGGCTAAATGTTTTGCCTCATGGTCATGGAGATAGTAAAAATTTATCCAGGAGTTAAAGTTCATTCTTTCTTCTACAGAGATGGGTTGATGACAGAGAAAGGGAAGCTTTTGCTTTGCATTTTCCTGATGGGGAAAATGAGTCCTAGAACACTGCAATAGCAGGACTAAGACAGGTGTAACTCCTTAATAAGAACTCACATTTATGAAGTGCTTGGTGATTTAGGAAGTACTTTCCTCTCAGCAATTCTCTGAGGCTAAGTAATGCAAGTATTATTACTGTTGTTCTTTTTGTTAGTATGTTATAGCAGAGGAAACTGCAGCTCAGAAATATTCAATCACCTACTCAAGGTCACATAGTTAGTAAGCAGCTGAGAGCTGAAGCCTTGTCTTCCTCCTTCATCATTCAACTCAAAGTGTTCTCTCCAAAGTTGACGATGGTCTCTTGTCTGTCAAATCCAATGGCCTTCTCTTGTTGACTCCCCCATTAGATTGTGAGGTCCTCAAAGGCAGAGACTGTCTTTTGCTTTTCTTTTGTATACTCAGTCCTTAGCACAGTGCCTGGCACATAGTCAGCATTTAATAAATGTTCATTGACTGACTGAATCTTCATTCTTCTTGACCTTTCTGTAGTCATTGACACTGTTGATAACTTTTTGTTTCTGGATCTTTCCTCTCTAGGTTTCTGTGACACAGCTTTCTCTTGATTCACCTCCTATCTGCCTAACTGTTCCTTCTCAGTTTCTTTTGCCAGATTTTCATCAAGGTCATGCCCACTAATCATGAGTGTCCCTGAGGGTTTAGCACAGGACCATCTTCTCCGTCCCTTTTATACTAGGTACTCAACTTCCTTTGGAAGTCTAGCAAACCCAATAGCAAACCCAGAATAATTTTTAAATGCATAAGTACATAGGATTATAAAGGAAGCCAATAATATTGAAATGAAGTTATCAAAATATTTTTTTCAAAAACTAAATTCATGGATCCATAGTTAAGAACTCCTTTATACTGTCTCATTTGGTGATCTCATGGGCTCCCATGAATTCAACTATCAGTTCCATGCAGATATAAATGGGAATTTTTTATTTTTTATTTCCTTTTTAAGTATTTCCTGCAACTTTTAATTAACTGAAATCCTGTCTTCTATTAATATTAACCTCACCTGGCCAAATCCTGTCCAATGGGATGCACAAACTTACATAAAGCATTAAATATTCCTTAGATAAGAAGCTAAAGGAAGAATTTCAACAGTCCTTTACTCCTTGGTGACATGTAAATCTTCCCCCTCAATTTGCCAATTTGTGCAGCCTCCAAATGTAGTTTAATCTGTAACCTGACTTAGTTTACCTATAGAGTTTGTTTGACAAAGTTTATTTCCTTAGGGGATATATAACATTATGATTTTGTTCAACTAAGTTTGTTCAACTTTTATGACATTGAAGAAATATGCTATTATGGATCTATCTTTCCTTTAACTTTTATGGCCTAAGACGAATGAATGTACAAGATTGCAATATGTAAAAGAATTATTTCTCTGCCACTTTGATGTAATTTTGCCAATAAGAAGCCTGGTTAGAATTCTAATGATTGTTCAGGTTTTCTCTGAAGTCTGAACCTATGCTTGAGCATAATAATAAAACCTAGATTTTTACCTCTATAATTTTTGCATTATGGTAAACATATTTTGCAGCAGTTAATACATCACATGAACTCAGAGAGGAGATATTTCTCCTATACTACAGATGATTCCCAAATCTCCATATCTATCCCTAATCTCTCTCCAAAAGGTCATGTGGGAGAGGGACTGGATGGTCTTTCTTGACCCTAGAAGGCAGAACTAGGGCCACTAATTTAATTATCTCTAACAAAAAATTTTTCATTCTACATAAGGAAATTTGCCTAACAATTCAAGCATCCTAAAAATGGAATAGGTCACCTTGAAAAGCAGTGAATTCCCTCCCATTAGGAATCTTCTGGAAGAGCCTGGATAACCACTTATCGGGATTGCTACAGGAAAAGATTCAGGACTGTTGAAGTCAGATTGGAGTCAGAGATTGAAATCTGTTGGAGTCAGATTTGGAGTCAGAGAACCTAGGTTTGAATCCCAGCTCTGCCATCTGTAGATCCTCAGGCAAGTTCACAACTTTTTGGGACCTCAGTTTCTTCTGTGTTGATGAAAAGACAGGATTAGATCAAGTCTAGATTTTCTTCTAGCTCTAAACCCTGTGATCTCTAACTATCTATTAATCTGGATGAGCTCTAATGTCTCTTCCAAACCTAAATTTTATGCTATCTAGCAATTTATGAATCTAGATCTAAGATCCTTAACCTTTTCAGTATCAGACTGTGGTAAAAACCTATTGAGCCCTTTTCAAGGTATTGTTTTCAAATGCATTAAATTAAAGGCTTGAAGCAGGACCCAGGATCCAAAGAGGTACTGCAGTTCCCAGGGTTCTCATTTGTTAATAAGAGTATTGCATTAGATCACCTCTAAATTGCCTTCTAGGGGTAGCTAGGTGGCATAATGGATACAGTACCAGGTTTGAAATCAGAAAGACTCACCTTCCTGAGTTCAAATCTGGCCTCAGATACATACTAGATGTGACCCTGGGCATGTCATTTAACCCTTTTTGCCTCAAATTCCTCGTCTGTAAAATGAGCTGGAGAAGGAAATGGCAAACCACTCCAGTATCTCTTCCAAGAAAATCCCAAATGGAGTCATGAAAAGTCAGACATGACTGAAAATGACTCAACACGATAACAAATTCCTTTCTAGTTCTAAATCCTGTGATCTCTTACAACCTGTGAGGTTACAAAGGATACAAAGAAAACCATTACCTGAAATGCTTCCCTCCTTGTCTCTGCCTCTGGGTTCCTGGCTTCCTTCAAGTCTCAACTAAAACCCCACCTTCTGTAAGAAGTCTTTCCTGATCCCCCTTAATACTAGTGCTTTCAGATGAAGAAATTAAAGCTATCTATAGTCATATAAAAAAATGCTCTAAATCACTATTGATTAGAGAAATGCAAATTAAAACAACTCTGAGGTACATCACACCTATCATATTGGCTAATATGACAAAACAGGAAAATGACAAATGTTGGAGAATATGTGGGAAAATTGGAACCACTAATGCATTGTTGGTGGAGTTGTGAAATGATGCAACCATTCTGGACAGCAATTTGGAACTATGCCCAAAAGGCTATAAAAATGTGCATACCTTTTGATCCAGTAATACTGCTACTAGGTCTGTATCCCAAAGAGATCATCAAAAGGGGGAAAGGACCTACATGTGCAAAAATATTTATAACAGCTCTTTTTGTGGTGGCAAAGAATTGGAAATTGAGGGGGTACCCATCAATTGTGAAATGGCTGAACACGTTGTGGTATATGAATGTAATGGAATACTATTGTTCCATATGAAATTATAAGCAGGCAGATTTCAGAAAAACCTGGAAAGACTTATATGGACTGATGCTGAGTGAAGTGAGCAGAACCAAGAGAACAAATGTACACAGTAGCAGCAACATTGTGCAATGACCAACTTTGATAGACTTAGCTCTTCTCAGCAATGCAATGATCCAAGACAATTCCGAAAGACTCATGATGCAAAATGCTATCCACATCCAGAGGAAGAATGATGGAGTCTGAAATGCAGATTGAAACATACTATTTTCTCTTTTTTGTTTTATTGTTTTTTCTTTCTCATGGTTTTTCCCTTTTATTCTGATTCTTCTTTTACGACATGACTGATGTGGAAATATGTTTAATATGATTCTACATGTGTAGCCTATATCAGAATGTATGCCATCTTGGAGAGGGGAGAGAGGAGAGAGGGGGGAAATTTAGAACTCAAAATCTTATAAAAGTGAATGCTAAAAATTAAAAACAAATAAAGTGGGGAGGATTCATATATTTCCAAAGCCACAGATTTGTGTACAATAATTCTACCCTACCCCACCTTATCACTCCCACTCATGTGTTTTTTCAATGTCAATGAAATACTTTGAGAGTTAAAGGCAAGAGAAAGTCTTCTGAAACTAGTCAGGATTTGGGGGTCATTAAACAAAATAGCTCACAACTAAAGCTATAAACAACTACCTGGCAATGGGCAGAGGTCTTTATGTGGGACAAGGATATCCCATTTGAAAGTAAGAAATACTATTAGACCTAGTGATCTAAAACTGAACTAAAAACCCTAGACTCTTGATTTCTACCCCAACTTCAAAATCTGACTTTCTGTGGCCTGACTTATGTTTTCTAAGCTTTTGATTTCCATTTTTCATCTATAAATTGAAGTGAAAATGCAATTATATCTACTTTTAAAAAATTTTGTAGGGAAAGAATTTCATGTTTAGATATTGTGCCTATTACCTTCAATCCTTCAAGGATCCGTGATTTTGTTGCTTCTCATCTTCTTCCCCACTCCCCCCCACCACAACAACAAATATAACCCTTAGACTTAAGAGATGGTCTTAGAGAATTGCTTCAGCCAAAATCATGCTCTCTAAACTTGGCTAGGCTGGTCCTTGAACACAGACCTACACTGTGTCACCAATACCAAGAAAACAAAGGTTCTCTACCAGCTAGCACTGCACCATCCATACATGGAACTATCGGTTACAACAAATGGAGAAATTTTGAATGCTATGGATAAATTCATTTACCTTGACAGTATACTTTCCAGGGATGTACACATAGATGATGAGGTTCACACATGCATTGTCAGAGCAAGTTCAGTGTTTGGGAGGCTCTGATGGAAAGTGTGGGAGAAAAGAAGTATTAGATTGTCTACCAAACTGAAGGTCTACAGAGCCATTGGCCTGACCTGTGACACCGGGACAGTCTACCAGCACCATGGCAGGAAACTGAATCACTTCCATTTGAATTGTCTTAGGAAGATTTTACAGATCACCTAGCAAGATAAGGTACTAAACACTGAAATCCTTTCTGAAGCTGAACTGCCAAGCATTCAATGTCTACTGCAGAGAGTAGAACTCCAATGGACTGACCACATAACTTGAATGTCAAATGTATGTTTGCCTAAAAGACCATTTTACAAAGATGTCAGGCAAGGCAAGCACTCACACAGAGGTCAGAAGAAGCAATACAAGGACACTCTCAAGGTCTCTCTGAAGAACTTTGGAACTGATTGTGAGACATGGCAGATGCTGGCAAAGGACCAGCAAGCATGATGTGCCCACATCAAAGAAAGCACTATGCTCTATGGGCAAGACAGAATTGCAGCAGCTCAAAAGAAACATGAGATGCTCAAATTTAGAGAATCCACCCCAAATGTTCACATGGACTATTTGTGCCCGACCTGTCAGACACACTGAAACTTGACTCTAACATAGTGATGTCATTTTAGTCACCTTCAAGAACAAAGGACAACAACTAACCAACCAACCAACACTGTGTTGCCTGGTCAATTTCTAAAAGAAATCTTCCGGAAGTCATTCAGTTCTGGTCAGTTCCATGCCATGATGAGGCACAAGAGTAGGACCTCACTTTCTCAATAAACACAAATTTATTAAGTGCTTACCACGGACCAGGTGCCATGCTAAGCAGAGGGGATACAAAGAAAGACAAAAACAGCCCCTGCCCTCAAGGAATTTACATTCTACTAAGGAAAATAACTTATAAATAAATAGGTACATACAAGACCTAGACAGAGTGGGTGGAAGGTAGCCTTAAAGGAGAAGGTGCTAATAGCTAGTGGAACTAGAAAGTCCTCTTGCAGAAAGCAACATCTGAGCTGAGTCTTGAAAAAAGCCAGGGATCCTAAGACGCACAGGAGAGGAAGGAGAGTATTCCAGGTATGGCGGACAGCTAGTACAAAAATACTGAGAGAGGAGTTAAAAGTGTCATGTGTCAATGGAGTTCATAAAACCCTGACTGGGAAAAGTGTTTTTAGCCTCTAAACACCTCAAGCAAGTAGATAGACAATGGGAATCCTGATCCTCCTCTCTTCCTCTGAACTGAGATAAAGAAGTCCTGAAAAAAAAAATTTCTTAATCTTTACATAATTCATTTTACCCAGCTGGAATATCACAAAAATTCTCTGATGGTTGGTTTCATTGGTTCCTTAAGCAAAAAGGCTGCTGAGCACATACATCATTTTCATTCAGCTGGCTTTCATTTTCTTAATATAATAATGATGAGGTTGATAGCAGCAGTAGTGATAATCAGTAATAACGTAACAACGCATTAACAGCCAAGAGGCTCGAATTGCTCAATAGACACTGTCATTACTCTCAATACTTTTTTCCTCCGTATTTTTACACACTTGATTGTGTCTGTCTGCCTCTGTATATCTGCCTTTATGAAGCTTCAATATGGCAGAAACTTTTAAAAGCAGTTTTGAATGATTATCAAGTGAAATATTTCTCCTGCTTGTGAGAATCAAACATTAAAGTTGCTGTTCTCATGTTTTACAGTGATTCACATGTGCACATGGAAACACTAAGCACTTCAGCACCCAATTCAAATATCAACTTACACTGCTTACTTAATGGGTAACCAATCAACTCAGCTCAATTACTGGCTCTTTCTCAGGTGTGTAATCACTTCTGTGCTCTTTGAGTCTGTGCATATCAAAGATATTACATTATGTATGAACTGAAAAGAGTGAGAGAGAAAACTGTCTACATATATCTGCTGAGCTACAGTAGTTGACAGGCAGTGTGATATATTGACTAAGAGCCAACCTTGAAGCCAGGAAAACCTGGTTTCAAGTCCTCCCTCTGACCCATACTGGCTCTAGGCCCTGGACAGGTCAATTAACCCCTCAATGCCTGACACAACTTTTATAAATTGCAGAGAAAATGTTTGCATAGGCAGAAGGAGTTTCATTACTTGGAAGTTCCCCATTTGGTGTTATTCAGTTATTTCAGTTCTGTCCAATTCTTCGTGACCAAAGATACTGGAGTAGTTTGCCAATTTCCTTCATCCTCTCATTTGACAGATGAGGAAACTGAGGCAAACAGAGTTAAGTGACTTGCTCAGGATCACACAGCTAGTAAGTGTCTGAGGCCAGATTTGAACTCACAAAGATGAGTCTTCCTAACTCCAGGCCCAGAGTTCTACCCACTGTGCCTCCTAGCTATCTGAAGCTCCCCATACTAATGAAAAAAAAAAAACCCACACAGGTCAAGGCCCTATCCCTATACTGCAGATAGTAGAAGCTACAACTTAAGAAAGAAGGCTAGCCATAGAAGCTGGCTTTCTACTTTTCATAGGGGACAAAGTCCAGAAAAGAAGCCAGTGACAATCCCTGTGGCCACAGATATCTGTATACAAGTGCACAAAGTATGGGTAACAAGCAGGTAAACCAGAACTGCCAACATGAGAAGACAAATTTGACTTGCTACGTATCACCAGGAATTGGTGGGATGTCATTGATGACTGGCCTTCTGGTTCTAGAAAGGCGTACCTTATTCAAAAAGGACAAAAGAGATAAAATGGGATGGTGGAAAGGAGAGAGCATTGTATATGAAGGCAATGCACTTGTGAAGAAATGGATAAATCCTCAAGGGGCTGGGACTAAGAATCACGAAGAACATTTGGATGAAGAACAATGAAGCAAGACCAGAAGTGATATTGTCTTGGGAGCTTAGTATAAAACAGAGGACCTTGTCAGAAGGAGAAATGGAGCTCAGAAAACAGATCATAATTCTGACACACAGGCACGATACAGTAGTGATGAACTAGTGTTACCTTACATAGAATACTGAACACAGAGTCAACAAGCCCTGAGAGCAAATTCAGCCTCAGACCCTTACTAGCTTTGTGACCCCGAGCAAGTCATTTACTCTCTCTCAGTCTTAATTTCCCCAAATGTGCAACAGGAATAATAATAATACCTATCTACCAGGATTGCTGTGAGCATCAAATGAGGTAATATTTGTGAAGCAATTTATAAATTGTAAAAAGTCATATGAATGCTAGCCATCATCATCCTCCTCCTCCTCATCATCATCATTATCCAGATAATAGGCAAGTCAGCTAAGCCAAAGTAAAACTTTGTAGAAATAGGCCAGGATCCAGAGCCCAGGAGCCCAAGGAATTGCAGTGCCTCTCCATACCACCCACCAGTCCGGATTTCAGCCCAGTCCCCATAGCCATCATTGAGAGGAGCAACCTCTGTGGAGAAAATGGCCTACCAGTGCACTGGATAGAGTACTAGGTCTGGAGCCAGGAAGACCTGAGCTCAAATCCAGCCTCAACCAACCATTAACTAGTTGTTTGACTCTGGGTAAGTCCTTAGCCTCTGTTTACCTCAGTTTCCTCAGCTGTAAAGTGAGGGTAATAATAGTAGCATCATGAGGTCATTATGAGGATCAAATAAGATAAAAATTACAAAATGCTTAGAAAAATGCACAATACAAATGCTCATCCCTGCCTTCTCCCACCACCATCAGCTACCTACCAATTGCCATCAATAAGCAAGTAAACACAAGAGTCTAGGGAAAAGCACTGCCAGCCATGCCACTAACTCTGCTTCCAGTCCTGCCCCTAAAGCCATCATCCAGGGGAGCAAACATTGTGGAGATGTGGCCTGTCACCTGCCTCTGCAGATACAGTAGCCTTTACCTCCTCGGCACTCACAGCTATTAAAGACCCAGAAAAGAAAGTCCCTACCATCACAGTCCTTGGCACAATCAAATGGTTCAATAGAAGAAATAGATGTCATTTTTTCCCATGGAAATAACGTTAAAAGAGATGCATCACCACCTCCTCTGGCACTACTTTGTCCTAAGGAATGCTGGGTCTTTCCATCTGACTTGCAACTGAAACCTCTTCTATGTTTTCTCTCCCTGTTAGAATATTAGCTCCGGGAGAGAGGGAATGTTTTGCTTTTCTATTTGTATCTCCATTGCTTAGCATGTTGCTTTGCACATAAGAAGTTGTTGTTCAGTCTGTTGGACTTTTGTGACCCCATTTGGGGTTTTCTTGGCAAAGACGATAGAGTAGCTTGCCATTTCCTTCTCCAGTTTGTTTTTTAACATGATGAAACTGAGGCAAACAGGGTTAAGTGACTTGCCCAGGGTCACACAGCTCGTAAGTGTCTGAGGCTGGATTGGAACTCAGATCTTCCTGATTCCAGACCTGGTGCTCTATCCATTGTACCACCTACCTGCCCCCAATAAGAGTCAATAAATGCTTTTTAACTCATTCATCTATATCGTCTGTGACTTTGAAAAAGGTGAGAATTTAACAAATTCTTAATTTACAATAAGTCTTACCTTAATGATAATTTCATTTTTTAGAAGGTGGAGGAAGGAACAAGAGGAAATGCTATTCTGAAATTTATTCTGACAAGCCAGAAGGATTTTTTTTTGCAAAATATAACCAATAGCTAACATTTGTACAGCACCTAAAGGTTTGATAATTGCTTTATGTAAACATAATAGCTACCATTTCTATATCTAAAGTTTGCAAAACATTTTAGATTTGTTATCTTATTTGATCTTCATAACAACCCTATGAGGTGGGTGCTAGTATTAATCTCACTTTACAGCGAAGAATATCAGACTGAGAGAGGTTAAGTGACTTGCCTAGGGTTACACAGCTGATTAAGGCTGGATTTGAACTCAGATCTTCCTAACTCCAGGTCCTGTGTTATATCCATGACATAAAGCTGACTCTCAATAGAAACAAAAGAAAACAAGTAGAAACAATGGGAAAATTGGGAGGATGGTGGCTACTTATGTTGTAGAATTCATAATAAAAACAAAACAGGTATAGTCTGACTTGCACCCTGGATTTCAGAATAAATAAATAGATACAGATATAGATATATAGATATACACACATACATATACATACATATATCTATATGCATATGCATGTATATATACATATACATATATATAATCCACGTTAATTGTAGCCTTCTTAGGAGAGATGGCTGAAAAAAGAACAAAGTAAAAAGTGCACAGCAGAGAACAAAAGAAAACTTATAAGAAAGCAAAGGTGGACAGCTCTGAACACAATGAGTAGTATTTATTATATAGGCTTTCTTGAAATGAAAATTAATTGCTGTATAATTTGAATCCTCTCTTATGTTCTGTTATGCACATGGCAATGCTTTTTTTCTTTTCTTATTTTGTATTTGTTTTAGTATTTAAGTTTATAATGTGTTTTCTTTTTCTTATTGTGTATTTAAGTTTAAAGTAAATTTTTAAAAAAGAATAATGTTAGGATTGTTAAACCTCAGAATGAGTTATCTGACAAATAAGTACAACAAAAAGGGCCTTTTAGCTATGTTGGGGGCTCAATAAGGGGATATGTACCCTTGGGGTGAATGGGATGGTGATAATAGATGATGGAGAAAAGACAGCACTAGTCACCTGTGTTAGTTTACTCTTTCTGGAGAGCTAATGGATCTCACTAAAGAAGTCCTATTATACTCTGCAGTTTAATGCAATCAGCAGAATATTACATAAAAATAGGAAAAACCTAGAGGGCTATAACACCTATAGCACCCTTTCTTAACCTTTTTCTGTGTCATGAGCCTCTTTGGAAGTCTGATAAAGCCTATGGACCCTTTCTCTGAATAATGTGCTTAAATGCCTAAAATAAAATACATGAGATTATAAAGGAAGCCAATTCTATTGAAATCGTTATCAAATTATGTTTTTAAAAAACCAAGTTCATGGCCACCAGGTTAAAAACCTCTGATCTGTAAGGAATCTCCTTTCCATTTATTGATGTATTTATTGATCACCTACTATGTGCTTCACTCCAAGTGTGCCAACCTGCATGCATAGTTACTGAGTTTTATCCTGCTTATAAAGGACCATTTTCCCAATTGTTCAGTATTATCTGGAAGTTTCTCTCAGTCTTCCAGAATATTAACCACCCCACCTAATTTTGTTTCCACTGCTAGTATAAGGGACAGATTCTTGATTGCTTTATCCAAATCATCAATAAAGATATTGAAGAGAATGGTTCCCAGAACCACTAGCTTTGGAGCACCGCTCGATGTGTCCCCTCAGGCTGACAGTGAGTCATTGAAAACTACCCTTTGGTGCTGCCTTCCCAGTCACTGAACAGTGGAATTGCCAAGAGCATGCTTTCCTAGCTTGTCAAAGGCAGTGTTAGGCGGTAAAGAATCAAACTTCTTACTGAAATCAAGACAGATCATATCCATTGATTTCCCCTGACTCTGTAGCCTCTCATTCTCTATCATAGGAGGAAATTAAATTGGTCTGGCACTATTTGCTCTTTACACAGCTATGGTGATTGTTACTTAGTACCGTATGCTCTTTTAGTTGGTAGCAAACGGATCATTTGATGATTTATTCCAATACCTTCCCAGGTATTGATGTTAAACTGACTGCTCCATAGCTTCCAGGCTTATCCTCTTTTTTCCTTTCTTCTAGGTGGGCACAACACTTACCCTTTTCCAGTCCTTGGGGACTTCTCCTGCCCTCTATGATTGCTCAAAAACTACTGGTGAGTAGCTCTGAAATGAACCCTGCCAATTCCTTAAGTACCCTAGGGTGCATGTCATCAGGGCCTGCTGCTTTGAATACATTTCATTTTTCTAGGTCCTCTGACTACGTCTTTCCCTATTCTCCTTTGGCTTTCCATCCTTCCATCACAGTTGGGACCTGCTCCAGTCAGTTGTTCATATCTGATCTTTTCTGAAAAGACAGAAGTAAAGAAGACAGTAAAAGCTTCAGCCTTTTCACCACCCTCTGTTATTCATTTTCCCTCTCTGTCAATTCAGGCAGCAAAATGTTCTCTGGTCCTCCTCATTTACGTGAATTTATTTGAAGAATTTCTTTTGTTATTTTGTAAGTCCTCTGCCAGTTGCATCTCTTTTTCATCTTTCTTCTTCCTCCTATTTCCCCTTCGAGCCTTACTCTCTCTGTAAAGTCTGTTGATGATTATTTCATGTCCAGAGCACCCTCTCATCAAGCAATTCAGTCTATCATTTATATGAAGGACATTAAAAAAAACTGACAGTGTTAATGATGTTCACCAAAAGAGTACAGAGCTCAAAGCATAATAATTTCCAAGACTGACAAAGTATGTTCTCCTACTGAAGGCAGTGGTCATCCTTCACATCTGGCATGGACCTCCTCCTCATCTCTGCCTCCCAGAATCTCTGTCTTCATTCCAGACACACCTCAAACACCACAAAGCCTTTCCTGTTCTCCCCCACCCCATCTGCTAGTACCAGTCCTCCCAAAAGACCTTGTATCTATTTGTATTTATTCTTTATAAACTTCTATCTCTTCAGATAATCTCCCCCCTCACCCCAATAGATGTAAGTTTCTTGGGAATACAGATTATTTCATTCTTTGGATTTTACATCCCTGGTGCATCACATAGTGCCTAGCACATAGCAGCAATCAATAAATGCTTATTTGTTGATTAAAGTCCAACTCTGAGGCTTCATTATGGAGGTGACCTTGAGCTCCCAAAAGCTATGCCAGTGGAGGTCAAGCTCTGACAGATGCTACCAGGCTGGAAAGCCTTCAAGAAAAACACCTGCCACGAATGTCTCTGTCATCTGAGGACGAAACTAGCTACATGCAGACTCAGAACCCAAAGGTTGACCACCAAGTGAAGAACTGAAAGTGTGGGTCATGAAACTGTCTAAGGTAGGGGTTCTTAAAGATTTTCTTGCATCACAGACCCCTTTGGCAGTCTGGCAAAGCCTATGGGCCCTTTCTCAGAACAATGTTTTTAAATGCATAAAACTGAATATATAGGATTACAAAGGAAATCCATTACATTGAAACAAAGTTGTCAAAATATTTTTTTAAATGTTCATGGACCACAAGTTAAGAACCCCTTATCTAAGGCATATGAGGAACTATAATCTGCATGGTGTAAAGGACCACCTGGACAGATGAAATCAGAAGTCTATCAAATTCATTATAAATTATACAAATTATAGTTAAGTGATAGCACAGGTATGTCCCCAAACATATTGCCAATTAAATTCATTAAATATTTAATTGATTTGAATTTTCCATATCATTTCCTCTGAACCTCTTCTTGGCCCTGCTCTCATTTTGCAATGTATTATATTTAATGGCATATATTTTCTAGTGTGGCAACTAGGTGGCACAGTGGATAGAGGGCAAGGCTTGGGGTTGAGAAGATTCCTCTTTCTGAGTTCAAATTTGGCCTCAAACACTTACTGGCTGCATGACCCTGGGCAAGTCACCTAACCCTATTTGCCTCAGCTTCTTCATCTGTACAATGAGCTAGAGAAAGAAATAGCAAACCGCTCAGGTATCTTTACCAAGAATACCCCAAACGGGGTCACCAAGAGTTGAACACAACTGAAACAGCTGAACAAGTTTTCTAGTGGATTTGAAGTTACTTGAGTATAGTAAAGGTACCATTTTTCACTTCTGTATCTCTGACTTCTAGCAGACTGCTTGGATATAGTAGGCACATAATAAATGTTTGTTGAAATGAATTGAAATGAAATGAATTTTTATCTTGTTATTTCTTACATTTGGACTTAATCTATTCCTTTGACAGTGAAAATCAAGCTCACATCACTGCTTTCTCCATGTGTGTAGATATCCTATAGATTCGATTGATATAACTGCTGATATCAATTGCAACTACATGGACTGGAGCTTCATCTGTTTGAGTGAAAGTAGGCAATTAAAATTGCCTGCAGGCCTGAGAGAGGAGGCCCAGCATCTGGGCTGAGATTCCATTTAAATGGATATTAAAATGATGCTGCTGATATCATCTCCTAGTTACCAAGTAAAAATGTTAATAGTAGACCAAGGCAGAGAAGTCAGTATTGCAAGGCATCCTCCAGCTTACTCCAACAGAAGGAGTAGGCGTCAGCCCTCAGTCATCTAAATGACTTGAATAGTAAACTATGGTTTCTTCAAGGGGTGCAATCAATGCTGACCATTGGAAAAATAATGAAAGTCTGTCCCTTCTTCCTGTTATGTGCTCTTTCCCTCCTTACTGACAACCCTTAAATGTGTTGTGTGAAAAAAGAACTGAGATAAGTATAATGGGAAAGAAGTTTCTGCCCTCACCAATTCTTATTGCAGCTTTTGGAGGTACTTATGCAGCCGTGTCTAGACCAAGGGTGGTGAACTGTGGCCTCGAGGCCACATGTGGCCTTCTAGGGCCTTGGGTATGGCCTTTTGACTGAGTCCAAGTTTTACAGAACAAATCCTTTATTAAGGGGTTCTGTTCTATAAAGTTTGGATTCAATCAAAGGGCCTCAAGGACACAGGTTCCCCACCCTTGGTCTAGACTCTAGAGAATTAGATAGACTTTAAGAGAATAAGAAGAAGGAAATTGTGACAGCAATTGGAGAACATTGGACTTGTGAAGAAGACTAGGAAATTAACATAAAGAAGAGGGATTTAAAGAAATTGGAGAGAACTTGAGGAAAAATTGAAGGATATCAACTTGAGTTGTAGTAGGAGATGAAAAACTCAGTCTGAAGAAAGAAAAGCATTGAAGAAAAGGGCCCAAGGAGAAGAAGGACTCAAACAGGAAATAATTGATAAGATGAGGTAAGGAAGAACAGATCAGCAAAACAAATTGCTAAGACAGGATAAGAAGGTGGTATAAAACATGGAACTTGGAGTCAGGGAGACCTGAATTTAAATCCTGCCTCAGATATACTAACTGTGTGATCGTAGGCAAGTCATTTAAGCTTTCTGCCTCAGTTTCCTCATCTGTAGAATGGTGATAACAATAGCATCTCCTTCACAGGGTTGTTTGTGAAGATCAAATGAGATATTATGTAAAATGCTTTGCAAACCCTAAAGTGCTATATAAAAACTAGCTATTAGGTAATGGAACACTATTGTGCTATAAGAAAAGATGAGCAAGCAGATTTCAGAAAAATCTGGAAAGACTTTACATGAACTGATGCTGAGTGAAGTGAGCAGAACCAGGAGAACATTGTACACAGTAACAGCAACACTATGTGATGACCAACTTTGATAGACTTAGCTTTTTTCAGCAATACAATGATCTAAGACAATTCCAAAAGACTCATTATGGAAAAGGCTATCCACATCCAGAGAAAGAACCATGGAGTCTGAATGTAGATCAAAGCATACTATTTTCTCTTTTTTGTGTTTTTTTTTGTTTTTTTCCTTCTCATGGTTTTCCCTTTCGTTTTTATTCTACTTTCATAACGTGACTAATGTGGAAATATGTTTAATATGATTGTACGTTTGTAGCCTATGTCAGATTGCTTGCTGTCTTGGGGAGGGTGGAGGGGAGGAAGGGAGGGAGAAAAAAATTTGGAGCTCAAAGTCTTATAAAACTGAATGTTGAAAAAAAATTTTAAACTAGCTATTAGTAAGAGGAGGTAAAAAGGAGTAAATCTTTAAAAGGAATAAAGGTATACAGAGGTAATAAAAGGGTGTAAACTACTACTAAGAATGTGGAGCAGGGTGAATTTTGAAGTTACTTGAACTGTCTAATGTTTGTATTTCTGCCACAGTCAAATGACTCTTACTTATGCTCAAAGTGAAGACTGGCTTCCCTCCTATTAGATGACTCTAGGAATTCCTTTTCACACTCCAGTTTTACAAAGTCAGTGAAGAATTCACATCAACACATAAACATCTCAAACTTAACATATACAAAAGAAAACTTATTATCCATACACACCCCAAAAAAGTCTCCCCTTTTTCCTTCCTTTTTCTATCTAGAGTATCACTATCCTTCTAGTCAAGTTACACTTTTGTACAGTTCAGATTGTTGGTGAAAAGAAAAAAAAATTAATATTACTTCCAGTTTCTACTATATGTATTTCTACTGCATTGATTCTACAATGCAATTGATTTTATGCTATATTTACACCCTTATATTGCCTCTGTATACCAGAGGTTCCCAAAGCAGGCAATACCATCCGCTGGTGGGGACTGGAATGATGGGGGGCAGTAGTAGCTTTGGGTACAATTGGGGGGCATTGGAATAAAAATCAGGGGGCTGTGGAAGCATAAGTAAAAAAGAGAAGAAAATTTTAAAAAATTTGTACATGTTTCATCTGCTGTATAACAGAGTTAAAGTCATAGTGATAGTTTATTTTTATAATTGATTTTTATATTTGAATTTTTATAATTGAATTTTTTGATTTTTATAATTGAATCTGAATCTGCCTAAAGCCACCTTTCTATATCCATGAGTTGGGCTCAGAAATTTAGATATCCCTCCAAGTTCGCTAAAAGTTAGTTTAAAAGAAAAGTTGTTATTGCTCATGCCAGTATCTCCCGGGATACTTCCTAGATCTGTTTTCTAACGCCACAAATTACCATCCCCAAAAGATATGTCATCTGTCCTTGCCTATCTTTGTGTAGTTAGGGGACTTTTTCATCTCTTCCAAGGAGACAGAAAGTCTGGCAGTTGAGATCCCCTAGCAAAGACTATAAGATGCAGATGGATCCCATAAAGCAATTAACATCCTTTAATTGTCAGAGAGTAGTGTGATTATGCTCATCCTAAATGCCAGCCCTCCTTTCTTAGTATAGCCAGTTGCAATGTTCATGCCCCAACCTTACAACCTATCACCTTTTCTCCATGCCTACCAAGATCCCTTGTTTGTTGTGTCAATAAAGAGGGGTCCCCACCTTCTCTTGGGGTCACTGGTTTTACTGAGGTTGCCATCCTGACCTGCTTTGTTAACAGTTATATGTGTTACTGCTAATAAACTGATGTTGCTCAGAGCCTATACCTCAGTCTACTTTTACTAAATTTACTCAAGACATTAGGAAATTGTTCCCTTAAGTCAAGCTTAAATTTGTCAATGAGTGATGTCTACAGTCTCTCAAAACCATGATTCTATGATTCTAAGAGCAAAAGGTTGACTCATAAGCATGTATATATAGTAGGTGTCACTTTCATAGACCAAATTTTACTCTCTTGTGAGTCAAGTGGAAGGTTTTCAAGTAATGTTCTATGATAAGGCATTGGAAAACTCCATCAATGTAACACCATTGAGATGAGCAAAAATATGATGCAGCAAAATGTTTCATCATCAAGCTTGTGAGCAAAACTTTCAAACAACCTGGTCAGACCCCACAGAAATAAGAAATCTACATTGTACCACCACACGTCATCATATCACCACTGGCCACCACAAGTCAGGCAATAGCTAATAGTTCCTTCAAATCTATGAAGTCTTTCATTTTTCCATTCCTCTAAATAGGAGAACCTAATTGTAAATATTAAAGAAACTGATCAACTAATAAGCATTTTTGCAGTGTGTACCATGTACCAAACATTCTGCTAGACACTGGAGATACAAAGACAAAAAAGACACATTCCCTGCCCTCAAGGAGCTTACATAATGAGGGGATGAAAGAGGGAGAAGATGGAAAGGAACATAGGTATGTATGCTGTATATATGTTTAACTATATTCATATATAGATAATATAAAATATGCACAAAGTAAATTCAAGTTAATGGTTTGGGGGTGTGGTGGGGATACTTGTAGTCAGAGAAATCAGGAAAGGCATCATGTAGGAGGTAGTACTTGAGCTAAGCTTTGAAGGAGGCTAGAGAATGCAAAATGTGGAAGTGAGTTGGCTATGCATTCTAGGCCTAACGGGCAGAGGTTTCCAAAGCAGGCAATACCATCTGCTGGGGGGCACTGGAATGATGGGGAGCAGTAGTAGCCTTGGGTGCAATGGGGGGGGCATTGAATAAAAATCAGGGGCTGTGGAAGCATAAGGAAAGAAGAGAAGAAAATTTTGAAAAATCGTTTGTACATGTTTCATCTGCTGTATAACAGAGTTAAAATCATAGTGATAGTTTATTTTCAAATAAACACACAACATGCAAGTTATAACCAATCAGTGGCCACGTCCGCCAACAGGTCTTAACAAGCAAGTGTTGGCAGGTGAGCATATTGCATACTGTCCAGCATGCATCTGCAGGAATATGTGCATGTAATGACTTGTTTACAATATGATACAATAAGGTTATGTGATGCAATATTACATCATCAAAATTTCAACGCAGGAAAAAATCCACAAATTTAAAATAAATTATTAAATTCAAGATGCATTTTTTTAAAAATATTTTATATTTTTTGAAATGACATAAATTTTAAAAAACATTAAAGGGTTTCAGATTTCGGGGGGGGCAGGAAGCACTGAGTAATTTTTTTGAAAAAAGGGGGCAGTAGGCCAAATAAGTTTGGGAACCTCTGACCTAGACAAAGGCACAAAAATGGGAGATGGAATGTCATAGGAGGGACAGCAAATAAACCAATTTACCCAGACTGGAGAGTACATCAGTGGTGTTGATCTCTATCTCAAATAGAAATGGAATTACTAAACCATGCCACTGAATATTGACTTAGAAAACTACATATTAACATTATCTATATTCTATTATATTTTTTATCTATTTTGTTAAATTTTTCCCAATTACATTTTAATCTGGTTTAGCTGCTAAGGAGTATGCAGTCTCCCACTGGGTATCAGATAAAGGTAAATAATGTGTGATGCATCTAGAAAAGTAAGCTGTAGCTAGATTTTGAAGGACATTAAATGACAAACAGGAGAACTTGACCCTTTTGTGTGGTAAAAGGGAAGCAGTAGAGTTTCTTGAGCAGGATAGTGACTCAGGGGTGGGGGAACCTGTGACCCTCTCTAGGTCCTCAAGTGCAGCCCTTTGACAACATCCAAACCGGGCCACACTTCAGGACCTAGAGGGCCACATGTGACCTCAAGACCACAGGTTCCCCACCCCCGTCTCTAAATCTAACTGGTTTTCCTGCCTTAAATCTCTGCTCTATTCTAACTCACTCTCTATACAGCAACCAAAGTGAGCTTCCTAAAAACTAGGTCTGACTATATCATCTCTTACTCAGTAACTCCAGTAACTTCTTATTAACTCCAGGAACAAATATAATGTCTTGGACTTGTCATTAAGGACTTTCACAGTCTGGCCTCATACTTTACTTCCGCTCCATGTTCTCTGTAATCTAACAATACCAGCCTATTTGTAGTTTCTGAAACAATTCACTCTATCACCCTTCTCCTGATCATTATACTATTTGCTGTCCCTCATGTCTAGAATTCTCTCCTTCTTCACTCCTACTTTGACATTGCTGGCTTCTTTCAAGACTCAGTTCAAACATCAACTTCAACAGAAGACCTTCCCAGACCCCTTAGATTTCCTCCCTGAGGTCAACCTCATTGTTGTTGTTATTATTGTTGTTGCTGAGTCATGTCCAACTCTTTGTGACCCCATTTGGGGTTTTCTTAGCAAAGACACTGGAGTGATTTGCCTTTTCCTTTTCCAGGTAATTTTATGGATGAAGAACTGAGGCAAACAGGGTTAAGTGACTTGCCCAGGGTTAGTAAGTGTCTGAAGCCAAATTTGAACTCAGGAAGAGGAATCTTCCAGACTCCAAGTCCTGCCCTCAGTGCCACCTAGCTGCCCCTAACTTCCTTTTACACTGTAGCCGTATCTATTTATTTATGTATTATGTAAGTTCCTCAAGGGCAGGAACTGCTTTTGTGGCTTTGCCTTTCTTTGAATCTCCAGCATTTAGCACAGTGTCTGGCAAACAGTAGATGCTTAATATTGACTGATATGAAATTATTGTAATCAGTGGTGACATCCTTTCTTCTGCCCATAACACATTTTTTAACACTCAACTTGTTAAAATTAATGAGGTTGGAATTGTCTTACTTGCATATCATATCTTTTTTCTAATTTTTATTCTTCTAGCTTTGTA
The DNA here is from genome assembly GCF_900497805.2 of Vombatus ursinus. Classification (NCBI taxonomy): domain Eukaryota; kingdom Metazoa; phylum Chordata; class Mammalia; order Diprotodontia; family Vombatidae; genus Vombatus; species Vombatus ursinus. The sequence continues at coordinate 20,703,536 of NW_020955033.1, read as the reverse complement.
CTAATTTTAATCTTTGTTCTATCAAATTGATGATCTTACTTATTGTACTCCATATTTGAGGAATGATACATTTGTAACTGGGTTTTTCATATCTGTTAATCATTCTATCTATGACTTTTCTAATATTTTCCCAAAACATTTGTGATATATAGGTAGCCATATTATAATACATTTGACAGCTCATTTCAGAACCAGCAGGGATGTCTGTTGCACAGGATGGGCATCTGACTATCTTTCCCCAGTGGACCCTTGGTCACCTCATCTTGTACTGTTCATCATGAGCATAAGAAAAAAGGCCTCTGTGAAGAAAATTGTAGCACCATTTTGGTGGCTTATGTGGTACTGATGGGGTATGGCCCATCATTCAGTTTCAGAAGCCAAGACCTTTGCCCCTTTTCACCAAAAGGAATTTGGCTCCAATTTGTTTACAGACCCTGGAAGACCCTTAAACTTTTAGATTCCTTATAGACTCCCCTTATCTCCCTTTGAAAGCCCTAGCCCCACCTTTTGATCTTATTCAGATGTACCTTTGCACCTTGCCCTAAAAAGAATCTGGCTCCCATTTGTCTACGGGCCCCAGAAAACCCTTAAACTTCTAGGTTCCTTATCTACACCCCTTATCTCTCTTTGAAAGCCCTAGCCCTGATTCTTTCAAACTTCTATCTTCCAGTTCCCTTCATTATCTATTCCCATTGTTTATTCAATCTCTCATACCTGCCAATCAGAATTCTCATCTAGACCCTTTTCCCAACCACCCCCCCCTTCCTCTGGCCACCCAAAGTTACTTTAGTGTATATGAGATCCACCCTGGCCCCCATTCAAATGCTGAGACTCTCTCATGTCCAGAGGCTGAGCTTTTCTCATGCCCACTATGTGATTTATCTCTAATAAACTTTTTCTCTGGATGAAGAAGATTTGAGTTGAATTCATTCAGGCAGGCCCCACATTGTGATCTTGGGGTTTGAGCACCCCAAACCTCTAGACCTCTTCAGTACCATCTCTTGTATAGGTTGAAGAAGCAAAAGAATTTAGTAAGATCCTATAAACACATTGATTTATAATCTGAGTTCACTGTGAAGGTGAGCACAATAGAGGATGGGAAATACACACACACACACACACACACACACTAGATAATATGTCTCAGGTTTGAAAAAGGAAAGAGGTCAAAGGCTTATAGATGACTCAGAAACCTCATACCTACATATTTATGCTTTCAAAAGGAGTGGGAAGGTACTAGGCATGGCAAACACTGGCCCCAGAGCTAGGGATAAAAAGACAAAAATGAAATAACCTCTGCCTCCAATGTTCTTTCTACCATATCTCTATGCCTCTCTAGATTTAAAAATCCCCTACTTAGAGAAAATGTGTTAGGACTCCATTAATGTCACGGACATTTGTCCTGCAGAATCAATTGAAAAGAATCAAGCAAGATCTTGTCAGATTTACCTGAGCAAGAACAGTCTTAATTTAAACATCATTTTGCTTTAGATTTGAGAATTCTCAAAAGATCAAGTTGATAAGCATTTATCAGCCACCTACTATGAGCCAGGCACTATGCTAAGCCCTGGAGATACAAAAAAAAAAAGGCCAAAAATATTATCTCTACTCTCAAGAAGCTCAGTCTGGTGGTAAAATCCCATCCATCTTACTCTTACTCAAGGTACCTCAGGTAGTAACGAATTCTGCCCATTAAGAAACAGCCAGGTACTGAAGTGGGTCCAGAAAAAAAATTATGATATCTTATTATTGATTCATCCGGGGTATGTCTATTGCCTGAGAAATTTAACTGAAACATGACAGAATCATTATTTCTAAATAATGTTTTCCTTTCAGGTTATCCTCCAACTCTTAAATGGCCTCCATCTTTAGTTTCTTTCACCGCATATCAATGATTGTGATGAATTCCCTTCCTCCATAGCAAGTATAAATAACAACAATAGGCCCCAACCTTTCTAACCAGATAAGCTCTTTCACTTCCAACAGGCTCACCAGGAAACCAGGAAACATTTGTACTCAACATTGATCATATTGCAACTATAAGTGGGAGCAGGGAGAAATACTTTAAATTTTTCCTGGGTGATGTCAATTAAATGATATTTCCTTTACATTTTATCTTGGGGTTTCTCTTTTTTTCTTTTTCTAACATGTCTCTTGGATTTTTTTTCCCCAGGAAAACTTTCCCATAAATTCACAGAATGTTCCAAAGCTCAGTATAGGTTTACACCCTGAGAATTTATTATTCATGAAATAGACCTTTTGAAGTCTGATTTCTCAGTATTGATGTTTTATCTTTAAACAGTGAACATGAACATTGGCTCAAAGGTCCACTGACAATCACTCAGGAATAACTCAGACGTTTGTGTCTAGGCAAGGTCTCCCCTACACAGGGAACCTTTTGTAAATATTAGTTACTAGAATCGTAACACTAATAGATGTAGTTAATAATTATCACAATGTGCCAAAACTGCACAGTTTGTTCCCTGATTACAATATTAAATTGCTATTGAGCTGTGGTATTTGCTTCAGGCAATACGAGTGAGAACCCCCCAAAGACTCTGCCTGGCCTCGCCACACAAAAATGGAAAATGTACTTCTGCACACAATACGCAGGCAGCAGTGGGGTTTGCCAGAAAACAAACACAAAACTCAGACAATAGAAGGAAAGTTTTATCAGAGCTGAAGTGTCCTTTCACTTGGGAACTGTCATCTCTCTAAAAGAAAAACACACACACACTGGATAGCAGCTTACATGGCAGGCCATTACCATGGGCCCAGTGACTCATGATGTAGATAGAGCCAGCTGCACAGCCAGAGCAAGCTTTGTTTTATTTGCATTTGATTACATCTCCAGATAGCTGAGAAGTTGGGGGCACCTGGAGAACAAGGGCAGGCTTAGGCCTCTAGGAGAGCAGAGAGAGAGAGAGCTTTGAGTTCCCACCACCCTCTTCCTTCCCTGACAGGTCAAGTAGCCTGGACAATAGGGCAAAGCTTTTGAGAGCAAAACTGCAATTTAACTGAGAGGTGTCATTAACACCAGGGCTGCATATTCAAAAGCAGGCTCAATGGGGGCATTTGTCAGATGTAGCCTCCCCCTCATCCACCCACGCACTGCCTCCCACCTCCATATTTGCAATTAGGAAATGCTTTTACTGGAGACTGAAGGCAGGGGCAAATGAGTGGTTAGCAACCAATTTACATGTACAAACAGGAGCGAGGTTTGCCCACACTGGGGGCAATATGCATAAACATATTGTGGGTAGGTCTACCCTTGTGCTGTCCTGAATACCGCTTTATAGGAAGGAGACTGACGGGTGTGAATGTGGCAGTAGCAGGACCAGAAACTTGAGTTGCTTACAGAGACTGATTAAAACAACACAATTCAGCACAATGGATGCAGTTTTTTCCTTCATCAATCCATTTATGCCAAGGCCAATAAGTCAACTGTAAATGGTCTTTTGGGGATGACATCAGATTCCACTCTGGGGTATCTGCCTTGGAGAGTGTCTAGCTTCCTTCCCAACACTGCTCCCGGGACACCTGCTCCAGGGCTATTCCTAATCTTACCAGTCATTAGCTCTTTGTCTCTCTCACAATTACTTTGTTGCTTCCATGTAAGCATTTACTTACTTGCTTGCATGTAGCAGCTTTTCCCCATCATGACCCCAGGAATGTAGGGCAAAGCCTGATTTTTTTTTATTTTGGTTTGGTTTTGGTTTTGTTGTTGCTGTTTTTGTCTTTGTATCTACCCCCAGGCCCTGAAAGTGTGTCCTTGAACAAATGGCCACTTAATTGATGTTTACTGAATTAAATTTAATTCTTAGGCAAAACCTTGTAAAAACCTGAAGCCTTCTTTGTGACCATTCCTTGGTGACTTTGTGGTACTGAGGATCATTTGTTTCTATGCCGCTGCCATTCTTTCTAAATTCTAATGGCCAGAGATGATGAAAGACAGGTAAAATTGACTAGCAACACGTTAATGGATATTTTTAAGCCTTTATTTTTTCTCTTTTGCTTCACTCTGATTGACGGCTCTAATTTTCCTGTGAATTGAAGGGAATGGCCATGCCCGATGTCTTCTGAAGACCATGTTGGGTAGAACTAGAACGCCTAATTTTGAGCACCCTTATAGCTTCTCCCTATTGATATCTTCTGTAGGAAGGAAACATAACTTGAATGTATATCCAGCAATCCTCAGAAACTTACCAAGGAACTCTGGACTATGCTAACCATTTTTGAAGATAACCAAATTATTCACTCATGAGTCAAAGACAGTAAAAGAGAAAGGCTGGAAGGTGTCACTGGAATGCTAGAATGATGTTGAAAGGAAAAAAGAAAAATATCAGTTAAAGGAATAGAGCCCCACCCACCCATCCTTCCTCTAGAATAAGCAATAGGCCAAGGGGCCAATTTAACATTACTACAAGGATCACAGGTTCTGATAGCATAGAATCATAAAATTTTGGAGCTGAAATGGGCATTAGACAGGTAGAAAAAGCATTTAGTGCTTATTTTATGTGTGTATCTATGTATATGTATGTGTATGTATGTATGTAAGCTTACCCTCAAAGGTCTTATATTCTAATAGGGGAAAGGCAACACATAAAAAGGAGTTGGAGAGATAAGAGTTGGGACATAGCAACATGATTTGGAAATGGTGGCCAGGAAGTGAGATGGACACCTGGTTCCAGTCAAGATAAAGTAAAAGTTTATCTATCAGGGTACAGAGTGGATCTAGGAAAGAGGGTGGTGAGAATGATGACTGAAATACAGGCAGCATGGTTTGGAAATGGCAGCCAGGACCTTAAACATCATCCCCTCTTACTTCACACACGGATTCTTTTAGATGTCATTTGCAAATAGGAACATGTAGAAAACCTCACCTTGTGGAATATTAGGCTCCCAAAAACTCAGGTTGAGGATTGCTGAAAGAGCAATGGAGAGAAAAATGATGGGCATGAGGAGAAATGGGGTAAAGGGTGTCTTCCAAGAAATGTATGATAAAAAGTAGGAAAGAAGATAGAAAGAAAGGAAGGAAGGAAGGAAGGAAAGAAGGAAGAGAAAGAAAGAAAGAAAGAAAGAAAGAAAGAAAGAAAGAAAGAAAGA
>NW_020955033.1:20691399-20698420 GCF_900497805.2 Vombatus ursinus | reverse complement strand
AAGAAAGAAAGAAAGAAAGAAAGAAAGAAAGAAAGAAAGAAAGAAAGGTCAATCACATAGCAGGGGGGTTGGGGTGGAAATTAACCAATGGGCAATACACAAACTGCTAGCTTCGACACAGCATCTAGAGAGGTGGGTGGTGCAGTGGATAGATCACTGAGCTTGGAGTCAGGAAGATCTGAGCTCAAATTTGACCTCAGACACTTGCTAACTGTGTGACCCTGGGCAAGTCACCTAACCTCTTTCTACCTCAGTTTCCTCAACTGTGAAATGGGGATATTAATAGCACCTACCTCTCAGAGTTGTATCAAATGAGATAAAAATTAGGAAGCACTTAGCGTGATACCTGACACATAATACGTTCCCTCCCCTTCTTTGGTATTCATGAAATGTCAGAAGAATTTGAAGAGTCCCTCAGCATGGTGGGGAGGCTGGACTGAATATATGGGAGGTCATGGCAGAATGAATCAGAGCATAAAGAGATGGATTGCTATCAGCATCTTCAGAGGAAATATAGTGATGAGATCCCAGATCCATTGAAGAATCTTTTTTTATTGTATGGCTTGTACCTTACCAACCCCCATTTTGTAGAGGATCATACAGAATCACAGAATCCCAAAGCTGGAACAGTTTTAGTGATGATCCAATTGGATTTCCCCTTGTTGCCGATGAGGAAATTGAGGCCCAATAAAAATTAATTGATTTTTCCACAGTCATGTAGTAAGCAGTTAACAAGTGTTTGTTTTAAAATAAGGAGAACAAAACTACATGATTTTGATTGTCTTCCAGGAAAGGTTTCAACAATCAAATCATTTTGTTTTCAGTTTCCCTCAGAGATGCAAAGGAGTAGGAAATTTCTCTTTGTAGTTAAATCCCCAACTCCAATCCCAGATTTGCATATCTTTTCCACTTGCCTCAAAAGGATGAGGCATTGTCCAATATTTTTTCACAGAAGCATTAGTTCTTATCTCAGTTAGACTGCAGTCTTCCAAAGCAATGCCTATAAGCACAATTTTATAGAGATGGAATCATAATTTCATAGTATCACCACTTTATTGTTGGTGTTCAGTTGTTTTTCAGTTGCATCTGACTCTTTGTGACCCCATTTGGGGTTTTCTCAGCAAAGATACTGGAGTAGTTTGCCATTTCCTTCGCAAGCTCATCTTACATATGAGGAAACTGAGGCAAACAGGTTAAGTGACTTGCCCAGGGTTGCACAGCTACTAAGTGTCTGAGGATTTGAATTCATGTTTTCCTGACTCTGGTGCTCTATCCACTGTGCCACCTAGCTGCTTTAGAAACTTGAGATCATTGAAACTTGAGGCCATTTCTACACTGGTTAAAAAACAAATTAATTTTTTAAAAGACAAATGAACTTGTTTTGGGGGGAGGGGCAGTTGGGGAGGGGAGTTCCAAGTAATCTACTGTTCCTTTGCACAAAGTACTATATTCTCTAGGATTTTTCCAAATGAACTATGTTATTTCAAGAAATCAGGAGCAGCTATCATAGGGGTGCAAAGAGCAGCTATTGTAAGGATACAAGGGTTTTTTCTGGCTAAGCTACAGCCCTAAAGCAACATGGTTTTGCTGCTTATCTACATACATAATCATGGCAGAAATTTGGGCTAAGAATGTAGAGAACAATGACCTTGCTTCCTTAGTTTATGTCTTATATTTGTGGCTCAAATTAATTTCTAAGTTAAACCAGAGAAATTTTGAGGAATTTCTAGCCTTAAGTCAGGTAATTATCTGGGACAGAGGACCATGATCTCCACCCTGGACTTAAGGGTTGAAAAACAAAAATTTAATCTTAGCCAAGGGGCACTCTGACTAGTTTTTGTTAGCTGGTGTGGTAATTTTGACCTAAGAGCTGTCAGCCTGCCCTGTATTAGTGAAAGGTTTTCCAACCACTACACCCTTGCAGACTGTAACTAAAGTGACTGATAGGTCATTCTGAAGAAATGAAACTCAGAAGCTAGTAGCAAAGAACAAGATCTTATAGAGATTGGGGGCCAAACTGCCTCAAGACCATCAGAGACCAGCAGGGCATAACCCAGCTGAGACTATATACCCATTGTGGAACATACCCATCAAAAATTAAACAATAATATCACCAGAAGACATGTGCAGTCCTACAGCATTAGAAGTTTGAATTGCCCTTCCAAACGTTGTCTGTAGGTGTGCTTTTCCCCATGTTGGTTCTGACCAGGGACATATATTTCCTGTGTGTGCAGATTCTTCCTATGTGCATTTGGGAAAGAGCATGCCCCAGGTTTATGGGGAGAAAGAGGAGATGCTATTGTCACTTTTCTGACTGCCATATCATTAAATCCTTTACTTTGAACCAATTCAGTTTTCTGACTAACTAAAAAAAAAAAAGTAAACACATCAGTGGAAATTTGTGAGCTATGATTTGGTATAGATGTAGACATATGGAATACCTTAAATCTGTGGTAGCTATTACTGGGAACTCCATCTGTGAGAAGAAGGTACTACACTATACACTCTAACCTAAACTGCAATCTACCATTATTAATACGTGGGGAAAAGCCAAAGATACTCCATTTAGCATCACTGAACATATGATATTTGGGTGAAAGAATTTGTAAGTGTGATTGCTGAGATATTGTCCCTGATCATGGAGAACATGGGAGGCACCACGGAATTAAAGAGAAGTAAATGTCCCAATTTTCAAAAAAAAAAGAGAGACTATTACATGCAAATTATAAAACAGTAAACTTGAACTCCATTCCTGCCAAAACTCTAGAACATATTACTGATGGGCATAACTGGTGAGTATCTAGAAAAATCAATGATACTAAGATGCTAGTAGGGTACCATCCAGAATGAATCATGCCACATTCCCTTTTTTCAACAGGGTTATGAGAATGACAGGTCAGGGGATAGCTGTATGTATAAGTTACCTGGATTTTGTAATTGATACTTTTTATTTTATTTCGCAGTCATTTCCAGATATAACCCTCCTGCTATTCCCACAGTGAGCCTTCCCTTATAACAAAGAAAAATAAGCAAAACATTCCAAAATCGTAGTCTCCCACTTCTCCAAAAGAGGGAAACTTACCTAGATTTTGGCAAAACATTTGACAGTCTCTAGCGAATTTCTGTGGGTAAGATAGAGAAATACAATAATATAATTAGGTGAATTTGGAAAAGGGAAAAGGAATAAACATTTATTTAGCATCTACAATTTGCCAGGCACTGTGCTAAGTATTTTTTACAAATATTTTCTTATTTGATCCTCATAACAATCCTAAAATATAGGAGCTATTATTATCCCCATTTTACAATTGAGGAAATTAAGGCAAAAGTTAAGTGACTTGTCTAGGGTCACATAACTAGTAAGTGTCTGAAGCTGGATTTGAATTCAGGTCTTACTGACTCAATACCCCATATTCTATCCACTGTGCTACCAGCTGCCTGTAGAATTATATGGAAATGGCTGAATGACCAGAGACAATGAATATTCATTGATGGTCCTAAGTCAATTTGGAATGATGTCTCTGGTCAAATGCCTAGCAATATGTGCTATTTTACATTTCTATCAATGATTTAGTTGAAGGCAGAGATGATATGCTTCTAATTTATAGATGGCACAGAGTAAAAATAATAGCATGTATGTAGTGGTTTAAGATTCACAAAGTACTATAGATATGTTATCTCATTTGATCCTCACAACAACCCTGTTAAGAAGATGCTATGGTTATCCCATTTTACAGATTAGGAAACTGAGGCTGAGAGAGGTTAATGACTTGCTCAGGGTTACATAGTTAGTAGCTGAGGTGGGATTTGAATTCAGGCGTTCCTCACTCCAAGTCCTCCAATCTATCCACTTCACAACCTAGTTGCCTTACATGTGACAGGATACAAAAATATCTCGACAAATTAGAATGTTGTGCTGAATATAAGATGAAATTTCAAAATAGATCTAATATATTTGGGTTCAAATAACCAACTTCAAAAGTACAATACAGGCAAACTGGCCAGACATCAGTTTGTCTGATATTTTGGTGGAACCTCAACATTCAAAGAAATCAACAATTTGACGTGCCAGTCCAAAAAAGCCAACATGTTCTTAAGGTGTCTTAAGAGACACAGTGTCAAGAATGATGATGCTTATCTGCAACCCTAGAGACTTGTAAGAGAGAACCTCCAAACACCACCAATGAGAGCTCTCCTTGGTTGAGCTCCTCTCTTATCTTGCTTCCAGCTAAAGAGCTCATTTACTGTGACGTACTCTACTGTCTACCTTAATTTGCATGATTTTTCCAATTTCTATTTAGTGCTTTCTTAATATAAAAGCTTTACTATTGATAGTCATTTATGTAATCAGCACTTGATGGCAAGGAGCTGAGCTAGCAATAGTAAACAAAGTATTACCTTTCCCTTAAAAACAATCAGGGAAAAGTGGCAGTTAACCTGATGGTAAAAGTATTGTACTCCTAGACCACCGATACTTGAGGTGTAACAGATAGATCTAATTCTAGCCCAATACCTTCCTTAGAGATAAGCAAGTAAAGGAGGAGGCGTTAGGCACTGCCCTCCTTCTATTCTCCATAAAGGTGAAATCAGTTTCCCTTGGAGATGGGGTGGACCAGATCCCAGATCACATATCTATTCATGTCACCTGTGAACCAAGCCATCTTTATATTTAGCTAGCCACCACACACATACATTTCCCAAAAGAAAGAGAATTAAGACGATAATATAAAATCGAAGCACTGAATCTGAGCCGAGAATCCAAGAAGGGTCATCCAGGGCTAGGGTGTGTGGGCACAGGGGCTGAAGTTGCTGCTGCTATTTATAAGGACAAGTGAAAGCCAATGAAGAAATCAAGTTGAACATAAAAATCATTTTGGCAGGGATAGTTTTAGCTGTGAATTTCCCCCTCCCTTTCTTTGGATTTGGCAGGAAGGCAACCCTCCCACCTAGTGGCGGGAGGCTACAGAAGTGGTGGTACCAAGTGTCTTTTGCAAGGGCAGGAGGGAGGGAGCAGGAGAGAAGATACAGTGAATGGGGAGATTAGCTCAACAGTGCCTGAAAGAAAAGAAAGAGAAGAAATCTCCAGATTCAGTGTCAGGAAGTCGCTCTATGAAGGGTCCTTCTGTGGTTTCTAAACATTTGTAAAACAGAAATTTTACTTAGCAACTTTGTTTGGAAAGCAAGCATCCAACAGGCATCTTGGGCAGTTGGCCAAATAATGTTAGAATCAGTGTTTTACACTGTAGCTAAATTTGTAGCTAAACACGGGCAGCATTATAACAAAACAATAGTAGTTGGGGCAATGTTTCACATGTGTTCCTACCAGTACAGCTATTCCTGCCTTGACCAACAAACTTGTGGCAATAGAGAAGAGAAAGGAATAAGCATTTATGCAGCACCTACTATCTGCCAGGCACTATGCTAAGAGCATATTTATCTCATTTGATATTATCAATTATCAAGTAATATTATCTCATTTGATCCTCACAATAATCCTGCGAGACAGGTGCTATTATCCCCATTTTACATTTAAGGAAATTGAGGCAAACAGATGTTAAGTGACTTGCCAATGGTCACATAGCTATTTAGTGTCTGAGACTGGATCTGGACTCAGGTCTTCCTGACTCCAGGCCCGCTGTGCTACTAACTGCCTCTGTGACAGATTCGAACTAAAATGAAACTGATACTTGAGTTTAATTTATTCATTCCTTCATCCAATTGTTCATTATTTAACAAACATTTCTTAAGTGCCTACTGTGTGCTAGGCTATGTGCTGGGGGTACAAAAGCAAAAAGAAAAGGATTCAGCTCCCTCAAGGAGCTGAATCTACTCACATAGTTGGACTTGAGGAATTCCCAGGTTCAGGCTTATTCCTGTTTCCTGATCCCTAGCCTCTACCTAGAAAGGGGTACTTACTGAACATTCCTTGAGTGGGGTTTTGCCTAAAGGTCACATGTGAAGGAATGCCTATAAGATAATGTGTCTCAGAGTCTTCCCACATAAATTTAAAAAAAAGCAAAGGTAATTCTCTGTTGCCACATGATCCACAGATTCCATCATATGAGTCCAGAGCTATTCTGAATTTGGAATCCCATTTATCACACTTTAACCCAAAGTGCCCCCTAATCTCTCTATGCCCTAGAGAGTCTAGTATTGTTTGATATAATGTTCTCACAAATAAATGAGTGGTCTTAAATAATCACGGCTTGCATTTATATAGCACTTTCAGGTTTTTGAAGCACTTTATGTGTTCTCGTGCCTATATTACAGATGAAGAAACTGAGGCTCAGGGAGGTTAAATGTCTTGCAAAACATCAGAGCTGTCTGAGGCAAAATTTGACCCCAAATCTTCCTGATTCTAAATCCAGTATTCACTGCCTCACTGGTGTCTTAAAGAGCCTCAGGTTTCATATAAAAGATTTACATACCAATCTAGTGCCATAGTCTGAGTTTCACTGTCTTGAGTCTGAAGAAATAGCATAAGAAAGGGCAGGCTTGCTGGTAATGATGTTTCCAGCAGGCATGCCAAGATACTGATCAGAGGCATATGTGTCTCAGAGAAACTTGTGGTCAGGGGCAGATTCTTAATCTCTCTGACATATGAGCCCCATCCCATCCTTTCTTATATCCTCCACAAAAAGTATCCAACCTTGAAAGGTCAGAGGAGTCCACCTCACTTCCAGACAGAAAAAAAAAATTAGGGGGACTGGAAAAGATCCGGAATGTCTGCCTTGAATTTTTGGTGGACTCTATTGAGACTAAGGTTTGGTAACCAAAACAAAAAGGCAAAATGAATGATGTCAGGGAGGATGGTGCCTTGGGAAAAGCCAAGAGGTGGGACATTTCCACTGGATTACAATCAAGAGAAGCACCTAAAGACTGGTACAGACTCCTACAGATGAGTGTAACAGCTCCCAGGACTTAGAAAGATTTCTCAAACCTTTGTCATTCCTGTTGAAGAGAGTTCGGGGTGGGTGTGTGTGTGTGTGTGTGTGTGTGTGTGTGTGTGTGTGTGTGTGTG
>NW_020955033.1:20637228-20691389 GCF_900497805.2 Vombatus ursinus | reverse complement strand
GTGTGTGTGTGTGTGTGTGTGTGTGTGTGTGTGTGTGTGTGTGTGTGTGTGTGTGTTTCCCTCTCCCATAGCACTCATTAAGGAATCTTAGTCATGAATTTCTGGCTGGTGTAAAACAGCTGCCTTGATATTGGTGTCCTATGGTTTCTAAGCTCCCCGTTATCCTTGGAGGATCTGGAATCTTATTGGCTGTGACTTTTCTAAACACTCCTCTCAGTGAAACCCTGCCATTAGCACCAAAACTCCAGCAGTCTCACTAGCTATGGGCAACTGCTTGTCTCCCTGACAAAATCTCCCATCAGCCTCGATTAGTTTGGAGGGCCCTGTCTCATCAGAAAAGCTCCATGACAAATCCACTCCTAGTCCCCATGTTATAATGCTGCCATCAGGCTGAACAGTCAAAATCCATTTGAGTTCTGGGCTTCTGGGTAAACTTATCATTGAACTAAACTCCTTGCTAAAGGACAGTAGCTTCTTGGTCGTGGAGGGTGAAAATTGGTTCCATGGGGAAAGCTTCAAAGCCACTGCAGCCATTAAAATGTGGCTGGATGGATCCTGAGAACAGAAGGAGATGAGACCATGAGTGGAAATGTGATGGAGAGTGGGGAAGGGGCTTCCTGTAGAAAATGGCAGAATTATTGTGCATTCTGCTTGAGTCAGGACACTGCAGCAAAGAGCCAAGTTGGTCCACAAGACTCATTACTGTTAGTCTGTTTAACATACCAATTACTTGGAGTATTTACCATGTTTAGATTGACTTCATGTCAAAAATTAATCATGCCACTGCAGAGTGCCACTCAGAGGTGTGCTCAAGTTTATTGCCCAGAAGGAAAATAAAGATACTGTTGTCCTGACTCTGGAAAGCACTTTAAATCTGTTCACCAGATTGAAGAACAAAAGCTGTTTGAAAGCTTCATAAAACATAAAAATACTCCACAGATGCCAGAGATGAAAAGCCGGGTGTTTACCCTGGTGAACAGAGAGGAGAGCCTTAAGTTCAACTGATGGCTTCACTACCCACTTGTCAAGTGACCTTAGGGAGGTCTCTTCATCCCAGTAAACCCTCCATGTCTCCATTCAGAAAACAGCCAACAACTTGGACCACTGTGACCCCCAGCTTCTACATCATACCCACCCCTTTTGCCTCAGAGATGGGACCCATTCCCCTGTGCTGGTTAATCAGTGGAAGATACTCAGGCTGCTGCTGCTTCATCTCCAAAGGCCCTAGGGTTGCTGAAAAAGATCGTGTATTCATTTAGTATAAATCTAGGTGCTCAGAAACAAAATGAAACAAACTGAGACAATGAAGTGTGCGCCAGGCTGGCTGTGAGCTGTGTGAAGCAGAAATTTCCCTGGTGTGAATCAGGCTAGTTTGTACAGCTGGGAACATAACTATCCCAGGCATGAACAAGGACTCAGAACAAAGGGCAACAGTTGTGAGGTCAACAAAGGGACCACAGAACAGAAGCTGCAAGCCAGAGGACAAAAATGGTCCTGCAAAATTCATGTTAACACTGTTCTCCTAAGTGCTCCAGATGCCCAGGACTCTACCCAATGGACACTGAGAGTGTTTGTAGGCAAGGGTCAAGAAAAGTTTTGAGGACTGGTTTAGTGGTCTAAATTTAGACATCTTGCTGGCTGCAGTTGTATACACCTGTAGGCCTGCTGCTAGGAAGGCTGAGGCTGGTGGATCACTTGAGCTGAGGAGTTCTGGGCCACAGTGAATGAAAAACTACTGTATCTGCACTAAATCTGGTACCAATATGGTGAGTACCTAGGAGCAGAGGGCCACCAAGCTGCCTACAAAGGAGCAAAACTGTGCAGATTGGGGAAATGAGATGCCAATCTGCATTAGGATCAGGCCTATGAGTAGCTGTTGCACTTCCAGTTTGAGTGAGAGGGTGAAAAATAAATAATATACTCAAAAATATTTTGTCAGTTATTAAGAGTGTTTTTATAGACTCCATTGCAACATCACACAGAGATCTCATGTTAAAAATGGATGGTGTATGTATCTATAACTTATGGCCTGAAACAAATATTAATTACTTTAGTGAAATTGTAACTCAAAAATAATCGAACCTACCAACATAACTTCTGTGCATAAGGAATTTGATTCTAATACGGACACATCCAAAATTTATTTATATAGCAAACATATGGGAAAATATATATGCATATCACATACTTTTCCCTCAGTCATGACGGACAGATGCTAGGCTCAAGTGCCTAAAAATCCCAAACCACAGGGTACTCAGAAGTCTCCATTGGGACCTCTACAACCTGAGCCATAACATGTATTCACAGTATACTCACAGTCAAAAGAGAAGCAAACATCTGTATTTATATGCATTTGTCTATTTTCTGGATCAAGAATCACATTTTGAATCAAAGATTAATATTTTGGAGCCCTGGGAAGTGGCTGTGGATAGAGCTATAGATAGAGACCATCATAAGGACTTAAAGGATAGAGATACAGATAGAGATACATCTACATAGAAGTGATCATTGAAGCTATAGGAATAGACAAGGTTATCAAGTGAAGGATACCTAGCCAAGGGCAGGGTCTTGGGAGACATCCATGTTTAAGCAGCAAGAGGACGAAAGGCTCCAGTAAAGAAGACAGAGACCGAAGCTTAGTCTTCTAGTCTATAAAAGTAATAACTACCTTACCTATCTCACAGAGTTGTTGAGAAGATCAAAAATTATATTTTATGTAAAAACACATAGTAACCATAAAGAACTTAATAAAGATCAGCTAATTTTTTTTGTTTAGATCTGTGATTTCTTTGGTATATGAAATACCTGGTGTGAAACCCTATCCATGATGTCAGTTAAGCAAGTCCTCTGTAGCTTAGAATCATAGAGTTGCTTGGGGGCGCTGAGAAAACAAACTACTTGCTGATCATCATACATCTAGCATTGTCAAAGGTAGGACTTGACCCCAAGTCTTCCTGATTCCCAGGCCAGCCTTTTATTCACTACATCATTCTGTCTCTCAGCTATTATTAAAGAATCATTATATGTGTATTGGGGATGTCATTTGATGAATTTCCCTAATCAGCTTGAGATTATAGGTCATAAACCTTTATCAGAAGAGCACCTTCCATAGAGGCAGCCATGTGTCCTAAAATAGCTTACTAGTTGGTCTTCAGACTGGGACTACTTCCTGATGATGGGTTGAGAGGAGTGCAGGAAGATGGATTCTTCTCTGTGGCTTGTAGGAGGGAGCTGTGAAATAGTTTTTTCCTTTTACCCCTTCTACCTTTTTTTTCCCCACCTTTTCTCTCCAGTGCATTAAAATAGGGGAGGGAAGATGTCTCAGATTTCTCTCAACTCTTCCTCCCAGGAACAGAAAAATGGTTACTTGTAGGAGAAGAGTATGATAAGTGGCCAGTCTGTGCATATCCAGATAACATTCAGAGGGAAGTTCAAGAGTTCCTAGCTGCCTTCTGGTATCTTGCTGCTTCCTTTCGATAGTAGACTCCTTACCTGTTCTAATTTTTTACTCTTTGGCTTTCTTCTGATATTTCTTACTTTCTTATTGATTTGTGATTTCTGTCTAGTCCATTCTCTTTTTCAGGAAGTCCACTCCTTGGCTCAGGTATTCTACCTTCTCTTGTAAGATATTTATTCTCCTTCAGGTTTTTTTTTCTCAAGAATTCTAATTTCATTTTTTTTATCTCTTGGTTTATTTCTTCCATGCACTCTTAGGGTTCTTTTGGTTAAGGTCTTCTTGTCTCTGATTTCCTTTTGTATTTATTTAGTTTCTCTTAACATACAGTATTTCTCCTCAATGTGGATGGGTACCTGTTCTTATAGTCCTAGCCAATTGCCTAGAGGACTGAGAGGTTAAATGATTTACCAGTGGCCACTCAGGCAAGATGCCTTAGATACAGGCCCTGAACCTAGATCTTCCTGCCACTGGGGCTTTCAGTGTTGAAAGAGAGAGAGACAGACAGACAGAGAGACAGAGAGACAGACAGAGAGACAGAAAGAGACAGACAGAGAGAGATGGATAGATAGATGACAGAGAGTTGTAGATAAGCAGATAGTGATAGGTAGATAGATGAAAGAGAGAGACAGAGAGATCTAAAAGAGGGAATATTTTATTTTCTTTCTGTGAGTGAGTGGCCTTTGATAGAAGACAAAAAACATCCCACCCACACCCACTTCATTCTGTAAACTCCTATAGAGCAGGGACAACGTCTATATTCTATAAATTCTATAGCATCTTGTGGGTGCCATATACAGCATAAGTGCTCAATAAATATCTGTTAATGATGATGAAGGACACCCTTAAAGACATCTCTAGTAATAAGTTACATGCCAAGATAAGGAAATATGAGTCCATTCCACATGTTGCAGGGGGTAGCTCATTTCAAAATGCAGGCACTTGGGAAGTAATTAGCTACCACGGTGCTGTCCTCCTCTAACAAATCCGAGAATAACTCTTTATTTTTGTTAAACTTAAACAGTTTGTGGCAACAAATGTTTCTTGTGCTTTCCTCTGAATAGAAATGTATTTACTTTTAATCAGTTGGGGACTCATTAGTGAGGTTGCCTTTATCTCCCTGAGCCTTTGCCTTCTCACTTGGTTTTTTTTTTCACCCTGTATTAGTGTTTTGTTTGTTTTCCACAGAAGTGGCTGAAATCAACTCTAATGGGCTGAACAAATCAGAAACAGAACTTACGTCAATTGCAATCTAAGAGCTGGCCCCCTTTAGAATCTGCCTCTTATCACAATCATTTGCTCTTCCTAACGAAAATGTATGAATGGCTAAGGGGGGAAAAGCACATCATTCAATTAATCGGGCTGTGCGCAACATTAATTTACCGCAGAGCCACTAATGAGAATTACTGGTAAAGACTGCACATGAGAATCAGTTCTCAGAGACATAGAGCATTTTATATATTTCTCAATGATAGCTGAAACTCTTAAAAGGATTGTTGTTGGAGAAATAAAAGAGGATGAAATATTTGTTTCAGTGCTGGAGAAACAGAGGACATACTATCTGGTAAACAAATTAGAGGATCAAGGTCTTAGTTTCATAACTACATGGGCTTCTTTATCTGTAAAAGAAAGTAATAAGAGCTTTATTCAGTGAGTCCCAAAAATTATAATATGGTTTTAGACTATTAAAGTTTAAAACCTAGCTAAAACTTTTAGGACACTGTATAATTCTTTTGAAATTTACAAAGCACCTTCCTCACGTCA
The DNA here is from genome assembly GCF_900497805.2 of Vombatus ursinus. NCBI lineage: Eukaryota > Metazoa > Chordata > Mammalia > Diprotodontia > Vombatidae > Vombatus > Vombatus ursinus. Next base: position 20,686,171 of record NW_020955033.1, on the reverse strand, counting down.
GCCCTATGAGGTAGGTCATACAAGTACTTACTCCTCTGTTTTGTGGTTGGAGAAACAGTATCTCAGAGAAATTAAGTGACTTCCCCAAGGTGACACAGTCAATATATGATCGGGACTGGGAACTCACACACAAGACTCCAGCTTCATTTACAATATTCCTTCACCCACATCTCTTTCTTACATGATCAACTAACAGGTGACAAATAATATATGTTATAGTGAATAGGTCACTATGAAGTCAAGAAGATTTGGGTTCAAATCCTGCCTCAGATACTCACCAGTTGCACGACCCTGGGGCAAGTCACTGAGCTGCCCTATGCCTCAATTTCCTCATCTAAAAAAATGAGAAACTTGGATTCAAGTTTTCTAGCTCTGATTTTATTACTAGAAGTTATACCTTTACCCTACTGGGATTGCTTCCTTCTCTTGGCTGAAAAAGTGGCGTCTGTGTGGTGTCCAAAAAAATGTCACTCCAGTGCCTAGAATTCTTAATAAAAATTCTAGGAATAGCACTGGCCTCTGGGAAGCAAGTGAATATAAGAGAAAAGAAATTCTTCTGTAATTCCTGATGGTCATTAAGTTGAACTCATCTTAAGAAGATATCAAGGAGGTAACAACAAGTATGACAGAGCACTCCCTACATACATTTGACTTATCTAACCCTTATGAGAAGAAGAGGAAGAAGAAGAAGATGAAGAAAAAGAAGAAGGAGGAGGAGGAGGAGGAAGAGGAGGAGAAGAAGGAGGAGGAGGAGGAGGAAGAAGAGGAGGAGGAGGAGGAGGAGAAGAAGAATGCTTGTGTGGGCCAGAAAATTATACTGTAATACTAAGTGACAGGAGCACATTGGTCATCTAAGGGACCAGACCCCAGAAAGAGGCAGAACTGCCAAGTTTGGAGATTGACATTTGTACTCAGTAGAGGAGAGGAATTTCATTCTCCAGAACCTGGAACAAAAGATTAAGAGGAGACCACAGCAGAAAGCGGAGGTGGAAACCAAGATCTGTTGCTGAAGACACTAGCTTGGTACAGTGGAAAGAGCTCTTGATTTGAAGTTCGAAGACCCAAGTTCCAGTCTTGGCTCTCCTGTTTCCTGCGTGCATGACATCAGACAAGTCACTTAACCTCTTCTGGATCCCATTTTTCTCATTTGTAATATGAAGGGGTGGAATTAGTTGACCTTGAAGGTCCCTTCCATCTCCCAATCTATGATTGTATGATATTAAGTCTAAGAAGCAATCAGAATGACATTAATGACACAGACAGGTCAAAAGGATTAAGTGACCAGTCAGGAATAGAAGAAGCAGCAAAAAGCCCCTAGCAAGTCTAGTCAAAATGTCAGAGAAATAGTTCAGGATAAAGAAATGTTTCCACACAATAATACAAGCCTCGGCATAGCTTTCTGCTATGATGGCTGGGAGAGCACGAACCAGCCCTGTCACCCCCACTCCCACCCTTTTTAAAGGGTTCTTCCCAGGGGTTGGCTGGTAAATGTTTAACAATCAGCTCTCCAGGGGCAAAAATACACCTATGAAACTTTAAAGTTTAATCAACATTATTAACATTTTCTCCATTTCTTTCTTTTTTTTTAATGTTCTTTTTTTATTAATTTATTTTGAGTTATCAATAATCACTTCCATAAGCTTTTGGGTTTTAAATTTTTCTTCCCCTCTCTCCTCACCTCCCTCCCCAAGATGGAACACAATCTGTCCATCTCTTTCTGAAGTCTGGAAAATCAACAAAATAATAAATCAAGTCCTGATTTGTAGCATTTTCTGATTTCCAAGGTATATATATGTTCTTACTGAAAATTTAATAATCAGTTCTCTCTCCTGCCAGTTCAAACTGGCTCAAGCACACCCCTGCCTTCTACCTAACAAAAGATATCAGACCAACAGGAATTTTAATTTATGCCTTCCCATTCTGTGCACACGATTCCTTGAATTACTACACAATGTTGAGCTCACTCACTTGCTCTTTCTTCACCAATATGAAGCAATAAGTAGCCAGATTAAGACCTATGTTTTCCTATGTCAGTTTAAAATAGTATTGCTACAATTTCCATACCTGCTAGTTCATCTTTGGTCCATAGGATGACTACATTTCAGAGCTAGAAGGATCTTAGGGATCATTTAATCCCAGCCCCTACTTTTACCAACAAGAAACCTGAAACTCTGAGAGGCTATGGGATTTGACCAGCGTCCCAGAGAGAATTCTAGATCAGATTCAGAGACAGGATTTTAACCCACATCTTCTAATTCCATCTCCAGTGCTCTTTCCATTGTATTACTATACCAAAGATCTTTCCTTGAACCTTTTATTGATTAATTCTTGAGACAAGGTTAGGTATTATTCATATCTTCTCAATCATTTGGGGGAAAGACTTAAATAACAAGCCATAAGATCATAAGATCATAGGATCATAAATTTAGAGCTGGAAACAACTTTAGATGGCATGTGGTCCAATCTCTTCATTTTATAGATGAGGAAACTAATGGTCAACCAATTTAAGTGACTTGGCCAGGGTCACGCAATTAGTAAGTATCAGAGACAGAATTTGAATCCACTACTTTCTGGCTTCACTATCCACCATACCACAATGCCTCTATAATCTATTTCATTCTCTAAATTTACTCCCCTTTTTTAATCTTGTTCAAGAACTGGAAGACTGAATCCTCCTACTGGCTATATAGGTCCATTAAATTGGGGGTATTTGGCAGAAAGTGAGGTCAAGGCTCTTTGGACCTCAATTTCCAAATCCTGACATCCTGTTTCTCATATGTAGGCCCCAAATACAATTTCTAACACCTACAATCTCATCTTTACCTCAGTCAAGTGTACCTTGACACTATCAAAGCATGTCTCTTTTAAGCAATTTTTTCCTTCATGCTCCATTACATGAAGTGAAGAGCCTTCTGAAGTTCACTGCTGGAATTCATTCAGTATCATATTTGCCTGTGAAAGGGTATTTACACTTGACATTTTAGAGAGTACACTGTAGTACCCAATTTTCACACCCAAATAATCACCATCTGTGTCGCCCATGTTACAATGGTCCCAGAAAGTAAAAGTATGGGCTTTTATTGCCTTCATTTTGAGTTGGATTGGTTGGATTTGGGTTAGCTGTTAGAGAATAATTAAACTTAGCTTTCTTTTGAGTCATGTATAACCAGAAGAAGAGGTGGACCTGTCCTAGAGTGAGAATGAAAGATAATCATGGACGGCCTGAGTGTTGTGCTAGTAGCTACAAGAAAAGTAAAAGCTATGAAGGAAGACCCCCAAGTACATTAGGTAGATCTGTTTTGTAGGATTTTGTGGAAGGACAAAAACAAGAACCATATAGGATGAGAAGGTCTGAATGGATTGACAACTATGCCATTAGAAAGGGCTCTACATCATGATAGATCATGGATCCATCAAAGCAAGAATCCTTCTCCAAACACAGCACCCCTATTGCCTTTTGCCATTGAAAAATGAGACTAAGAGACATTAAATGACTTGCCCTTAAATGTCAGAGGCAAGACTCAAATCCAAATCTGATTTTGGCTCCAGTGTTCCAGTCATAATGAGACTTCTATGGCTTTGCTAACAGGTGAAAAGCAATACATAATAAGACAACTTATGTCTTTCATGTCCCCCATTGGTTGGGATTGTTTCCTGCTATTAGCAGAAGCTGTGGTTTCTGAAAACTGTGGCTGAGATGTCTGAAATTTTTAACAAAAAATTACAGGAATTATATTGGCTTCTGTGCATAATTTAAGGAAAAAGAAACTTTAGATGCATTACTCTTATTTCAGAGGGAAAAAGGAAGGGTAAAATGAAGAGTCTTTGAAAAGAATAAAATGCACTGAAAGCCACATAAATGTTTCAGGGCAAGTTATTGCTGCATCAGTCATATCTGCAACTTCCCATTTTCATGTTATAGAGTTACGAAAGGAAAAAAATTTTGCTCCAATTTAAGATTCTTTTGTTGATCACCAAGATAGCATTTAATTCAGTAAAGCAAAAGGCAGCCTTAAAGGTCCTCATACAACAAGTCGCTCTTGCATAAATTAAAATTATACAGGATTCCTTGATGAATGTAAGTACAAAGATATCTGTTTAACAACACTATCTATTGTCAAGTGAAGAATGAAATAGGGAAACTTTTGCCTCACCAAAGGTCTTTCCCATTGTCATGGAATCTGGCAGTGACTCAAAAAACTATTTATTAGCCACTTAATAAATATTAAGTGCCTAATTAACTTAGGCACTTAAATTAAGGACTAGGAATTAAGTTATGCTAAGAACAGGGAATACAAATATAAGAAAAAGAAAAAATAGTGCCTGCCCTCAAGGAACTTACATTCTAATATAGAAAACAACACACAAAAGGAAGCTGAAAAGGAGGAAAGGAGGAGAAAGTATCCAGTGTTGGGGAGTGATGGAAAAGTCCAGAGGAGTGCAGCCTGTTGGGAAATGAAGAAATAACTGGCCTGGGTTCTCTCCTTAAATAGAGTTTGAAAGAGGATTCCTCTACCCTCTAATCAGAAGGAGGGGGACCAGAGGCAGAGGTTACTTCAGAGGGTGGATTCTAGAGCTGAAATGATATTCCCAGAAAAGAAGTTTCTAGGACATGATAGAGATACCCAAAGAAGTACAGCCTGGAGGATATCCAGATTCTCCTATTTGAGGATAACATGACATTTATGTAATCAATGGGATCCATGATTACTCAAAAGAGATAAGTCTAACAATGAGAAAACCCAAAAGCATGAAAAAGATTATCTGTTGTCCAGACTGTGACATATAATTGGATGACCTCTCCACTGAGTCATACATATATAAGGACATATATCTGAAATAGACACTACAGATGTACAGTGAATTGGACCTGAAATTGAACAGGAAAAAGAAAGTAGGATAGTGAGAAATTGTGCAGTGTTTTTCAAAATTCAAAGCTTCTCCAAGGCATAAAAACCCATCTTTTCAACATACTTCTTCTCTGTTGATTCTATACAGAGGAGACTCTTGGTATACCATAATTCTTGCTGAGTCAAAATTCTGAGTGGCCCAAAGAGCAATGGAGAAACACATGCAGATATAAATAGGCTACAGCTTTATTTTGAACAATAACCTTACATGTAACAAGTGATGTGAGGGATAGCCAAAAAAATGTATAGTCAGTGTATCCAGAAAATGTATGGGATCTATGTAGTGTTCAGGGAGAACTAGCACCCCTGGTGTGAGGGTTTAGCAAGCCTTTTTCAGGGCTTTTCATCCACCACTGGTGTCCACCTGTCATCCAACTCTCATCCGTGGCTACCTGAAATGATAGCATGTGCAACAGCCACAACCCAACAAAACTGTCTCAGCAGATGAGCTAAACAAGGTTGAGAGTAATTGATAGGAGTCAAACTTGTCAATGAGTTGGAGGAATGTCTACCCCAAGCTTGTGAAAATTTTCCCCAGTGGCATGGGTAGATGAGAACAATTTGTTCCAATACCACAAAGGTGGCTAAAGCAGGTGCCATGGAGCACTTAGAGCTTGGTGAAACATTGAAGACACCAAGATCATCCATGGCATTCTGAGCCATTACCAGTTGTCTTGACTTTTGTCTTGCCACTGGACTTCAGTGACTCTGGAAGAGAGAGTGAGGCTGGCAACTTTGTGCAACTCTGCCTCACTTTAATCCAATTCACCCATGAGTCAAGACATCACCCCATAATGTCATTGGTCCTCTTCAAAAACGAAGGACAAACAACAATGGTCAGAAAAGAAGGTAGCAGTTGAGTCACGTAGTGAGAAAGATGAGCATCCCAAGCACTAAATTATCCACAAATGTAAAAACATCTATAGGAATGCCTTAAGAACATGGGATAGATTCTCTATGGAGGATTTATGGGACAACACAGAAAAGAATCACTCACTGTAAGAAGGTATGGATAGATTGCGATCTTCATTGAAGGAAGGAATACCCACATGAATGGGATCATGGATCCATTAAGGTAATGAAGTCTGTATCAGATCAGAGATTTAGAGCTAGAAGGGACCAAGGAGGCCATTGAGGCCAACCCCCTCATTTTAGAGATCAGGACATTGAGACTGAGAGACTGTAAGTGACTTGCTCACAGTCACACAGTAAGTGAGTGTCTACTGAGAGTCAATACAAGATAACAGAATGTTGGAGCTGAAAGGATCGTAGAGCAGAATAATCTGGTCTAATGCTCTCATTTTACAGATGAGCCCCAGGAGTTTGGTTTGGGGGAGCAGTGAGACTTTGCCCAAGGTCTCAGAGGGAACAAGTGATAAAGGTGGGATTTAAAACGAGGCACTCTCATCCTAAGTTCAACATTCTGTACACTGCACCACGCTGCCTCCCTGTGTGGATTTCATTATAACTCTGCCTCCCATGGAACTCTGTGAAATTTACAAATATCCTATATGACCTCATTCGGTAGTTCATGGGTGTGTGATTTTTGCTGTGCATATTCCTTTGATTTGTATTTATCCCAACCTCTCTAGATGGTCTTTTAGAGTTTGCAGCCAAAACACTCATCCATCCAAGTGAGGTCAGCCTAGTGCAGAACCTATCTGAACCTAGCAAGGCTGATCCTGGAACAACAAATGAATGACCTGTCACTTTGTGCAACTCTGCCTCACTTTAATCCAATTCACCCATGAGTCAAGACATCACCCCATAATGTCATTGGTCCTCTTCAAAAACGAAGGACAAAGCCCTTCCAGCTTGGTAGACCCTGACAAGTCTTGGCATAGCCCTTCACAGTTCAGGGTCATCTCTAAGCCAAGATGAAGCTACAGAGTAGAACTCTAGTGGAGGATTACCTCATCAATTCACTTTCACCTCTGACACTTACTAGCCGTGTGACTACAGGCAAAACGCAACCTGTCTGAGAGCCCCAACAGAAAGAGGTGATGGGGTATAGTGGATAAAATGCAGAACTTGGAGTCAGAAGGTCTGGGTTCAAATCCTGCCTCAGACACTAACAGTATCAAGTCAAGTCACTTAATGTCCCTAATTTCCCATTTTATCACCTGTAAAATGGTGACAATAATAGGAACTACTACAAGGGACTATCATGAGAATCAAATGAGATGTAGATAAAATATCTTATAAACCTTGAAGTGCTACATAAATGTTAGCTATTATTGTCATTATTATATTATATTCCTTTGTGTTCATACACTTAAGAAACATTAATTAAGTGACTACTACTTGGGGGGGGCAGCTAGGTGGCCCAGTGGACAGAGTGTTTGGGCCTGGAGTCAAGAAGATTCATCTTCCCGAGTTGAAATCTGTCTTCAGACACTTACTAGCTGTGTGACCCCGGACAAGTCACTTAACCCTGTTTGCCTCCATTTCCTCATCTGTAAAATGAGCTGGAGAAGGGAATGGCAAAGCACTCCAGTATCTTTACCAAGAAAATCCCAAATGGGGTCATGAAGAGCTGTACAGGACGAAAAACAACTCAACAGCAATAACAACCACAACATTATTTGCCAGGTATTTTCAGAGGCTTTGAAGAAATAAAGACAAAAATCAAACAGTCCCTGCCCCACCAAAGAGAATACATTCTATTGGGTAGAAACAACATGTACACAAAAGAATAAATACAAAACATCTACAAAGTAAATACTAAGTAATTGTAAAGGGAGAACAGTAGCAGGTCAGAGACCAAGAAAGAGTGCTAGCATTTGAACTTAACTCTGAAGGAAGTTAATTTCCAAAATGCAGAGGTAAAAAAAAGAGAATACATTCCAGGAATGAGAAACAGAAAGAAAAAAATTCCTTTTTTTTTTTCATTTGGGGGCCGAGGAAATTTAAGTCACCAACTTCTAAGGATCTTGACTTCAAATCAGTTATCAGAGACTTCTAGAAAGGTACGGTTGTAAGGGTTTAGAGACCACCTAATTGAGTACAACCCCTTAACTTTACAGATGACAAAATTGAAGACTGGAGAAATGTAGTGACTTACTTGGCAACGGTAAGAACAGATCCCACGAACACTTACTCCCGAGCTAGGCTTTCCATTACTCGACTCTGGCTGGGCAAGACTTCCGCAAAATGATCCTTCGGAAAGAATCTAAACTCTTCGGCAAGTCAATTATGGTGGGCTAGGAATTGTTTTCAATGTCCCATAGTATCAAAAATCAATACTTTTTTCTGCTTCTTTTCTTGAAAGTCTGCTCTTTTAGTGAAATTCTATTAAGCTAAATGACAAGATAGATTAGTATCCACTTGCATTTATGTTCGATTCCATGGGCATTTATTAAGGTTTATAAAGAACTTTCTTCACAACTCTCTGAGGGAAAAAGAGGGAAAGGAAGAGGAAGTAAGGAGTATTTAGATAGTACCTACTAGGGCCAGGCACTGTGCTAAGCCCTTTTTACAAATGTCATCTCATTTGACCCTCACAACAACCCTGCCAAGTAGGTGCTGTTATTATCTCTAGTTTACAGTTGAGGAAATTGAGGCAAATGGAGGTTAAGCGATTTGCCCAGGGTCCCACAGCTAGTGTCTCAGACTGAATTTGAACTTAGGTCTTCCTGACTCTGGGCCAGCGTTCTAGCCGCCGTGCCACCTAGCTGCCAGAATTATCACCCCATTTTACAGATATGGAAACTGAGGCTCAGAAAGTTTAAGTGGCTCATCTGTAGTAACACACTAAATAAGATTCAGAGCCAGGTTTGCCAGCGTCAAGTCCTGCGCATTTTCCACTGCCTCCCTAGATCAGGCCAGGAACATTTTCAAACAGCGAGGACATTGTGCGTGTTGGGAATAGCCTGGCCCCCTGCCTCCCATTTCTCTTCTCAGGGCAGGTGGGTCTGTTTGTCTCCATGCGGCCTTGATCCCACCTAGACTCTAGCACCTACCTCAGAAAACCTCAGTTCTCAGCATTCCGTTTTAACAACAAATTCACTGCGCTTAATTTGGAGGAAGGTTTAAAAAAATTAAATGTGTTACGGTCTCAGAATGGCACAGTGGAAAAAAATGGCCCTGGAGTCAGAAGGCCTGGCTGTGTCCAAAACTGGGGCAGGTAATTCCACCTCTTTGGGTCTCAGTTTCCTCACATGCACATATCCTTGCTCAAAGATGGGAATCAGAAGAAAATCATTACTCTCCCAAGCTGTTGCTAATTCCATTCCTCATATAGAGAATAAAGTAACCATTCTTTCTACCCAATACAAGAGAGTATTAAGGGAAAACATCAGCTTGAACTCTGTATTTCGTTTCTCCCCTGAGCCTAAATTGTTTGCAGTCCCTTGTAAAAAACAGTTGAGTGAAGCTTAAAACCTGTAACTATAAAGCATGAACCCAAGCATCAGTACTTTCAAAGAAGGGTGATTTTTCATGTTTCCCAGAAAAAGTATCAAGGCAATCTTGCTACTAAGTCCTTTCTTTACCAGCCCAGTATCTGCTGCTTACTCACTCTGACCCTGGGCTCTTATCTTCGTGGCCAGAAATCCTGTGTCTGGGTCATGAAAATTTGCTGCCCGGTCTTCCCAAAAGTAGGTTCCTACACTTCTAGCCCCAGGTCCCTGGTCCCTACTGCCCAATGTCCTCGGCAATGACGTCCACCTGCCCATCTAAATCCATGCTGTGCAGCTCCTCCGCTCTGCCTTGTCATTCCTCTATAGATTTGTAAAGTACTCTGCCCCCGTTGGAACTCTGCCATTCGCTTGCTCTTTCTTACCGGCTCCAGTTTCCCAGATTCTGAATGCGTTCTGAACACTCAGTATTCTTTTTTCTCCCTGGATTTAGAAAACTTTATTGGCAGTTACTTCTAAATTCCAGTTTTCCATAGAAAAATGGAATTGTCCTCCAAGAAACATTCGCGTATGCCCCCACTGTGTGACAAAGTAGGAAAGTTTAAAACCTCAAAATATTGGATGAGCAAAAGAAGTCCCCCCAAAAAAAGCATTTCTCCAGAAAAATGTCAATGAAATTCAGGATGTTCTTAATATAAATTACATTTAAACACATTATTTGAAACCATATTCAAAAAATATTAGATGGAGCAGCTAGGCGGCACAGTGGATAGAGCATTGGTTCTGGAGTCAGGAGGATCTGAGTTCAAATCCAGTTTCAGACCAGACACTTGACACTTACTAGCTATGTGACCATGGGCAAGTCACTTAACCCCAACTGCCTCACCAAATATATGTATATAATATATATACACATATATATTAGAAAGCTGATGTGGTATAGTAGATAAAAAGTCAACTTCAAAGCCAGTGAGAACTGGGTTCGTATCTTGCATGGGACACATCCTGGTTGTGTGACTATGAACAAGTCACAGAATCTCTCAGGATTCTATTCAGTTCTCTAAGACTATAAGTTACAGAGAAGGTGATTACCTGCAGTGACAGAGGGAGTTTCCTGACCTAGAGTTCTCTATTCTAATAAAATTTCAGGTCTAGACTCCATCCCCAATCCCTATTTAAACATTATGGTTTACAGGTCATTCAATTGTGCAGGCAAATGGATTTTCCTTCAACTCATTCTTCTTATGTTGGCAACATCTTTTAGGGTGCGTGGAATGTAGTAAAAATTGCAGTTTTTATTTTTCAAGACTAAAAAAATGGTCCACTTTTACTGTAGTTTCCTGAGATATCTGCTCTATTGAAGTCAAAACAAGAGTTTTCTTTTTGGATTCTATCTTCCTGTTGTAAACTTCCTTTGCACATCATCTTGTACCTAACATCAGCTCTATATTCTGTTTCTGCGAGAGCATTCCAACAATTTGCTGCATTTCTTCTTGTCTTGGTAATAACAATGACGATGGTTCTCCATCCTCTTGAGGATCTCCTGGCTCCAAATAGCTAGCACCACATGCTGATTTGATAGGCAACACTCTCCTGAGCTAAAAGGTTTGGTGACACCTGGACCTGGATGAACTCCTCCACAAGAATTGGGTGACATTGACCTCAGAAAGCTCCCATAAGGCACCATCCAGCTAAGTCACTCAAATGAGACAGACCTGCTTCCCTCAGCTCCCAACCGCCCACTCTCAACATCAAGCAAGGTACCATGGAGCAGGAATGTAAGCATCTTTGTCCACCCCTATAATCACTTATCTTTTCCCCAACTGTAACCTCTTACCCAGTTCAAACTTCTCCATCTTGAACTCAGACTGAATATTCCAAAACAGTTTACCACCTCAGATGCCTTGCCTCAGATATTGAATCTAGTCTGTTTTCCATTACCTAACTGCCTCTTTCAGCCTATGGGGGTTCACACTTTCTAGTTGACCTTCCTGACCTGTTTAATCTCATCAGTAAGTCCTGGATCTGTAAGTGTTGGAGATTTCTATGGAATAGAGCTTCCAGATGCACACAGCATGGGAAAGCTTCAAAACAGGAATAATATAAACCCATTTTGTTGTATATCTTTCCTCTGCTTGTCTCTTTGTCCTTCCCTTTTTTATTGTCCATTTCTAGGGAAAGATCCTCTGTCATATTTCAGATATATGCCCCAGGAAAACAGCGTATCTCTTGATTGTCCATGACAGATCTATGTACAACCTCAGCCAAAAAGTCACCAACCATATTTAAGCAGATGTTTTTTGGACAGATCAATGAATGGATAGATGGATGGAAGGATAGATAAGACATCATGGCATAGTGGGAAAAGCATTGGGCTTTATCACCAGAAAAGCTGGGTCTGAGTCCCAGCTCTGCTTCATTGTCCTGGTCAAGCCATTTAACTTCTCCAAGCCTCAATTTCCTTATCTGTAAAATGGGGATAATAATGCTTTCATTTCCTAATTTATAGGGTTATTGTAAGGAAAGTATATTTGAAAGATTATTTGTTATAGTAGAAAGAAGGATGAACATGTAGTCAGGGAGAGACAAGAGTTTGAACCCTGATGCTGATTATTTAGTAGTCATATGGGTCTAGACAAGTGATTTGATCACTCTGAGTCAGTTTCCTCATCTACTGTGCCTGTATGTGTGAGGACCCATATATGTACATATGTATTTGTACCCTTCCTCACAAAAAAAAAAGAAAGTTCAAAAGCCTATGAGATCAGTTGAGGTAGGAATCATTATCCCATTGGAGAGATTGACTTCCCAAATGTCAAGAATTAATATTATGCCTAACAGCTACATACCTTCTTGAGGCTTCTCTAATTCTCTCAGGTAATTTGATAACATTTAAAGCTATTTCAGGATCAAAACATTGTTTGTCTCCTTTTTAAAATGTGTTTGTGTTAGTATTAAGATGATACAAAGAAGAGATGGAGAAAAAAGAACAAACACAAAATCCAATCTATTAAAACACTGCATGCAGCATTCACCACAACTCTGGGTCCATTCCACAGTCAAAGGGTATTTTGCAGAGACAAGTGAGACAGAGATGAAAACCATATGGGTTTATAGTGGAATAACACAGTTTATCTCCACAGGTGAGAGGAAGTGCCTATGGGAGTAAATACTGTATGTCACTAAATTTAAACCAAACACATATTAAGAGCTCAGTTTTGATCTTTGTTGGAGAAAAAAGGCCCTGAACAACTGGAATAAGTAAGTAGCTCTCTGCACTCTATGAAAGCAGTGTGTTTTAGATTACATATTGCTCCATTTGGGTAGATCCCTATGTGTGCACATCTGGTAAGGCAAAACATTTTAACATCTGTGCTTCTGGAAATTATGGTCATTGTTTAACCCACATCAGTGACCACACATCGGTTTCTGTTAATATACCGTGCGACTCATTTTGTCCAAGCAAGGGTTAGATTAGCTTCATAAAGCTGTCTGAGAAAATTCTCATGCCATTCCACAAGGTAGTATGCCCAAAAGCAGCAGTCTGCTGCTGTCAAATTCAAACTAGAATGGCAAGATCCTCCACAGATCATACTATTGTTCTCCACGGAAATTCAGTTCTGATCTTACTTTATGGGGCTTTCCAGGCACTGCCTTAGAGGACACTTTGATATGTTGAAGGATTAGTAAGTTCATCAGTAAGGGCTCCTTGCTTCATAGTCACAGGTAACAATGCATCCCTGTGCTACCCTTATTATCTATGTTAATCAATGAACCCTCCATATATATCATCTACCAAACACTTTTGAGACCTTTTTTTTTCTTCTCATAGTACCAGTATATTACTTGGGTTGGCCATCTTGTCACTTTTGTTCTTGAAATATGACCAACCCACCTTCTTTCTTAGTCATACTAACAATATTATATTTTACTCATCTTAGAGTCATAGGATTTTTGGATCATAGGTTTAGAGCTAGAAAGAGCCTTCTAGTACAATACCTACATTTTGCAATTAAGGAAACTAAGGCACTGAGTGATTAAATGACTTACCCAAGGTCACACAGGTAGTAGATGGCAGAGATAGGATTTGAACCCAGGTCTTCTGGCTCCAAATCTAGTTCTCTTTTCACGCATCACTCACACTACTCTCTTCCATAAACAAAAGAGTTAAAGTCAGCCACACCATTGATGGAGGGCAGTTTTAAAATGAAAGTGGTTGAATCTCACATTGTTTATTGAGACATGCTACAAATAGATACACAATTTAGAAAGAAAAGATAACATCATAAACAAATTAGAGGAACATGGAAGAATTTACTTGTCAGATCTATGATAGGAGAAGAATTGATGACCAAAGGATATAGAAATTCACAGAAGGTAAACTGGACAATTTTGATTACATGAAATTTAAGAGTTTTTGCACAAACCAAACTTAAAAGAGAAGCAGGAAAATTAGAAGAGAAGCAAAAAAAAAGGCAGTGGAAATCTTTGCAGTATATTTATCTGATAAAAGTCTCATTTCTAAGATATATAGAGATCTGAGTCAAATGTTTAAGAATTAGAGCTATTCCCCAATTAATAAATGGTCAAAGAAAGTGAATAGAGAGTTTTCAGGGGAAGAAATCAAAGCTAAGAGTAGCCATATAAAAAAGATCCAAATCATTAATAATTAGAAAAATGCACATGAAAGTAACTTTAAGGTACCACCTTATGCCTATCAGATTGGCAAAGTGGACCAAAGAAAAGGAGGAAATGACAAATCCTGGAGGAACTGTGGGAAAACAGGTACATTAAAGCACCATTGGTAGAACTGTGAACTGGTCTAGCCATTCTGGAAAGCAATGTGGAACTATTCCCCCCAAAAGCTATTAAACTGTCCAAACCCTTTGACCTAGGGAATATTGCAAGTAGGCCTATATCCCACAGAGATCACAAAAGAAGAAAAGAACCCATATATACTAAAATATTTATAGCAGCTCTTTTTGTAGTGATAAAGAATTGGAAACTGAGGGAGTGCTAATCAGTTGGAAAAGGACTGAACAAATTTTGGCATATGAATGTGATGGAATAGTACTATGCTAGAAGAAATCCTAATAAAGATTGTTTCAGAGAAACCTTGGTGGATTCGTATGAAATGATGCAAAAAAAAGTGAGCTTAACCAGAAAACAGTTTATACAATAACATCAATATTATAAAGATAGACAATTTTGAAAGACTTAAGAACTCTGATCAACACAATGACCAAGCATGATTCCAGAGGACTCATGATAAATGATGGACTCAGAGTATGGATTGAGGCATATTATGGGGGGACATGGCTATTAAAGAATTTGTTTTGCTTAACTATGAATATTTGTAATGGGTTTTGCTTTTCTTGCTTTCTCAATGGATGGGGAGAGGGAAGGGAGACAGAGCATGTTTGCAATTGAAAATAAAACTGAATTTAAAAAATAAAGCCCTTTACAACATGAAGAAAAAAACTGAAACTGGTTAGGAAATTAGTAGTCTTTGTACCATTGGTTCTTGAAGTAAACAACTCTGATCTAAAAAGTCTTTCATACAGTCCATGGGTAATCCCTTACAGTACAGAAACATTTAATTTTAGTGCAGGAAAGGACTTAATGATCATCTAGTCCAAAGCCCTCATTTTGCAGATGAAGAAACTAAGTCTCAGGAAGTGATTTGTCCAATCTCACACCTAGTTAGTTACAGAGACAGTTAATGTAGGTCTTCTTCTTTTAATCCAGGACTCTTCCCACTAGACCACATTGTGCGCTATTATAGCATCTATACTTTTTTTTTCTAATTAATTAATTTATTCACATTGTTTAATGAAAAGTAAATGTTTCATACAAAAAAGCAACACTACTTTTCCTGTAAGGCCATTGCAAAATTAAATGATAGTAGGGGCACAGATGGTCTTTTGCCTTTTTATCAGAGTCACTTGAGGACAAAAATGTTTGAAAACCACCAGTCTAGGCTCCTATTTGTGGAGCAGTCACATCTCTGGAATTCTCCTCTAATTGTTTTGACTTCTGCCCCATGGAGGACCTTGGAAGTAACTGATTTATCAACATGCATTTTACATCAGTTTATCAGCATACATCATACAATGTGTGCTGTGCCTAAACTTAGAGCCCCAACCAATTAGCTCATCCACCAAATAAAAATGAGTATTACATCCAGGTGCAATGAATCAGTAAAGGAAAAAGGCTTGCTTTGAACCTAAGACTTAAAATCAGTTGGTTTTATTAAACAGACAAATGGCAGGAGTCCAGGCTGCCTTTCTCCTGTAGACCTAGAATGGGGTTGGGTCAGAAGCAACATAACAACATAACCAATCGCCAAAACTCACACCTGGCTCTCCATCCAAACAAAGCCCTTGGCTTCACTTGGCCTTCAATCGAATGTTCAGCCTGAATTTGAGGTGGAGGATAGATGCCCTGAGGGTCTTCTGACTTCCCAATAATTCCAGCTAGAACCCTATAATAGAAGAATTGGATGAGCATTAATGGAATCCCAAATGAGTACCAGCTGAAATAACACTACTTACAATGGACTAAGGAAAGAAGCCAAGATACTGGCTATTCAGACTTTTCTAGCTGACTGAACAGATTGATCAGACAGTCACTTTCTTGGGGGTAGAAAAAAAAAAAGAAAGTCTGGTAGAAAAGTATCTAGAAGGGTGTGTGTCTTTGTTCTAAAGTATGCTATCATCCTTCTCAGCTGGGCAAAAACTTCTGAAAAGAATCTAGAGGTTGCAGCTCTCTTTCCCTCACACCAACCACTCCCGCCTCCTTTCTGCCGATTATACACCATTCCAGACTGGCTGTTCTCTTCAGTGAGAGCTCTCCTGCCCTGAATGGGTGTTGATGCGACAGTTAGTGTGTCCAGATGTGGAGACTTCCTTAAAGGTAAAGTGGAAGAAGGAGAAAAGATTAGCCTGTAATATACTGAAGTCAGTTTCACTGCAACCTAACCATGTGTTAAATGAAAAGGAAAAGATGCCATTGAATTTTATCTCCAAATGGTGTCATTATTTCCAGCTAACTTACTCCTTCAGGCAAGCCAGATCATTGGCTTTCCTGAAGCCTTTTCCAAAGTGTAATGCACACCCTCCTCTTGCTACCAGAACCCAGAAAGGAATAACAGCAGCTGGAAAAACATTATAGTCACTGGGAAAGAGAAAGGACAGCTTGTGATAACTAAGCTGGTGGGGTTGGTCAATGGCCAATTGTCAGGACCAGGTGCCTTCCTCAGTTTGCAGCAGGGGAAGGGGCAGGGAGTGGGGCAGTTTGGGATCAGAGTTGGAGAGGTGCTATTTCCTCGTTGTCTTGAGTCACTGGGGGTTAAAGTTCAAGGAGTTTTTCTTGGAATAAGCAGAAAATACAGCCTTTTTGGCTAAGTATGGTGGAGCTGGAATGTGGCATTTTCCTCCACTTGTTAAATTGGGGTTTTTGTTTTATGCTCTTTGGATCTAGCTCCTGGTGCTTTCTGCTTAGCTTGAAAGGATTTCCAGCTCCACGTTTTCATATGTGGAAAAGATAAAGTGGAGTATTTTACTTTATGGCTTTCATTTTGCCATCAGGTTGAAAGTTACAATATATCTGTGCATATTAAAGACATGGGGATTTTGAAATTTTTTTAAGGATTCCTTAACATGCCCCACTGAGAGGCAGGGTGGTATAATGGAAAGAACTAGGTTCAGATCTTGCCTCCAACACTTGCTGGTTGTGGGACCATGAGCAGAATATTGAACCTCACTGAATCTTAGTTTCCTTCTCTGCAAAAGAGGAATGAGAATACCTGTACAACTTACCTCTCAAGGTTGTTGTGAAGATCAAATGAAATGATACGTGTCAAAGTCTTGTGCAAGCCTTAAAGCACTATATAAGTGTGACCTGTGATACTATACAAATAAAATTACTTCTACAGAGGAAGAATGTGAAAAAGAAATATGCCATGCTGCATCTGCTGAGGTATATTGTAATCAGTAGACTGATGGCAAATGAAAGCTACAAAGTACCTACTTTTGGGAGGCGGGCTTAGGGGGAAAGATAATGAGTTCCATTTTGGACATATTGAGCTTAAGCTGTATAGAGGACATACAGTTAGAGATGTCTGAGAGGCAGCTGGAGATGGGAGATTGGAGGTCAGCAGAGAGGTTGGGGCAGGAAAGGTAGATTTGAGAATCATCAGCATAGAGATATTAATAAATCCATGGGAACTAATGAGATCAACACATGAGTAGTATGGAGGAAGAAGAGAAAAGAACTCAAGACAGAACCCTGAGGAACACCTACAGTTAGAAAGATCCAGCAAAAAGATTCAGCAAGAGACAGAGGAATGGTCAGATAGCTAGGAGAACCAGGAGAGAGCAGTGTCCCAAAAGCCTAGAGAAAAGAGAGTGGCAAGGAGTAGAGAGTGATCAACAATGTCAAAGACTGCAGAGAAGTGAAGGAGAATGAGGATTGAGAAAAGGTCACTGGATTTGGCAACTAAGAGATCATTAGTGACTTTGGAAAGAGCAGTTTTGGTGGAATGATAAGGTCAGAAGCCAGATTGTAAGGGGTTAAAAAGAGGGTGCTAGAAAAGAAAGCAGAGCTACCTGTTGTAAACAACCTAGCCTTTTTGAGGAGTTTAACAACAAAGAGCAGAAGACAAGTAGGATTATAGCTAGTTGGGATAGAAGGATCAAGTGAGGGTTTTTCAAGATAGAGGAGAAACTGGCATGCTTGTAAGCAGCAGGGAATAAACCAGTAGACAAAGAGGACCCCAAAGTAGTTTCCAGGGAAGAATACAAATTTCCAGTTGGAGGACAGTAGAGATGAAAACCAGAATGGAAGTGACATAGTTTATAGTTTATCACATAGTAGTAGGTGCTTATTAAGTATTGCTTGATTGATTGGTGGCTGGGGAGAACAGTAAGCATAGGGGCAAGAAAAGGAAATCTGGCCCAAACCTTCTGGCACCACTTAGAAATTAAAGGGACAAAAAACATGAATGGATGTTTAGGCCATCAAGGATTTGGTCAACTGTAGCAAGCTTGCTTCAGTGTTGCCTTTTTGCCAAGAAAGTCCTTTAAGTTATTCCATGACACTGCCCTCCAGGATCTGGGAGATGTTTTACACAAAGAGAGAAATGACTCGCAGAAGCCTATTGCATGTATCAAGGGAAGTCTCACTGATAGCGAGACTCATCATCCCACAACCAAATTGGAGTTCTCGTCTTTAAAGGATAAATTCCAAGACTGTAAATGAAAAGCTCATCTTCAAGCCTACATACTTATACTTTGCCAAATGCTAAGTTGAATGCTGCTTGCTAGAAATGGGTACTAGGGTTAGCTGATTATCAGTTCAGCATGCATTACTAAGTAGGAAGGATCAAGATGGATGCAAATGTCCTCTCTGTAGACTCAGTGTGTCCCAAGTAGAGATGATGTCCTTAGAAGATGTGATGGTAACCTGTGACACAGGAAAGGAAAGCTATTGGAGTACTTGCACTTGTTGCTATATGATGCACAGCATTATGACTCTGAACACTTGAGCCAAAAAAGAACTCTGAACCTAGTGCAAAATAGATTCTACTGGGCCAGGATAGCAGCAGATGCATGCAAGAAGTGCAATATCTGCCTTACATGTGTTTAAAGGAAAATCAGTCGATTTGTTAAGAGCCTACTATGCTCTGGGCACTATGCTAAGTGCTACGAAACCCCAGCAGATATTTGGAACTTGTGTATCTATGCTTTTTATCTCTGGAAGGAGTTAAGAAGACTATGAACAGCATGCTGGTAGTGACAGAACCTTCACCCAGTATGCACAGGAATTCATATTCATCCAAGAGCCAAAAAAGTTTCTATAGTTGCAGGTGTGTTGAGGGGAAAGTATTTCTTCATGTACGGATTCCCTGTTCAGTATCCACTCTGACCAGAGTCAAAATACAGAAAGCAAGTTGCCCAAGGAGATGCTAGTGTTGGCAAGAATGAGGAAGTATAGAGCTAACTATACCTGACTGCCCTCAAGGAGACTCACAAGCAAAGCTTTTTTTTTTTTTTGAGTATTTAATTTATTTATTTTTGGTTTTCAACATTCACTTCCACAAGATTTTGAGTTCCAAATTTTCACCTCATCTTACCCCTCCCCCCACCCCAAGATGGCATGCATTCTGAATATCCCTTCCCCTAGTCTGCCCTCCCTTCTGTCTCTCCTCCCTTCTCTTATCCCCTTCCCCTTCTATTTTCCTATAGGGCAGGATAGATTTCTGTACCCCATTTCCTGTAATTCTTATTTCCCAGTTGCATGTGAAAACATTTTTTTAAACATGTGTTTTAAAACTTTGGGTTCCAAATTTTCTCCCTTCCTCCCTCCCCACTCACCCTCATTGAAAAATCAAGCAACTCAATATAGGTTATACATGTGCAGTTATACAAAACACTTACATAGTAGACGTGCTGTGGAAAACTAACTCTGTTTCCCTTAATCCTATCCTGCCCCCCCCATTTATTCTATTCTTTCTTTTGACCCTATCCCTCCTCAGAAATGTTTGCTTCTGATTACTCCCTTTCTCAATCTGCCCTCCTCTCTATCATTCCCCTGCTCTCTTGTCCCCTTCTCCCCCTATTTTCCTGTAGGGTAAGATAGATTTCCATACCCAATTGAATGTATATGTTATTCCCTCCTTAAGCCAAATCCTACAAGAATAAGATTGACTCATTCCCTCTCACCTTCCCCTGTTTCCCCTCCACTGTAAGATCCTTTTCTTTTCTGTTTTTCTTTGTGAGATAATTTACCCCATTCTACCTCTCCTTCTCCCATTATAATCCTCTCTCACCCCTTAATTTTATTCTCCAGATATGAACCCTTCATCTTCAACTCACCCTGTGTCCTCTATCCATCCATCTATATCTATATCTATCTATATATATATATATAATGTATATATATATATGTAATTTTTTCCCTCCAACTACCCTAATACTGACAAAGGTCTCATGAGTTATAAATATCATGTTTCCATACAGGAATGTAAACAGTTCAACCTTAAAAAGTCTTTTATGATTTTTCTTTCCTGTTTACCTCTTCAGGTTCCACTTGAGTCTTGTATTTGAAAGTCAAATTTTATATTCAGCTCTGGTCTTTTCCTCAGGAATGCCTGAAAGTCCTCTATTTCACTGAATGACCATTTTCTCCCCTGAGATTATACTCAGTTTTGCCAGGTACATGATTCTTGATTGTAATCCTATCTCCTTTGCCCTCTGGAATATCATACTCCATGCCCTCTGGTTCCTTAATGTAGAAGCTGCTAAATCTTGTGTTATCCTGATTGTGTTTCCACAATACTTAAATTGTTTCTTTCTGGCTGCTTGTAATATTTTCTCCTTGACCTGGGAACTCTGGAATTTGGCTACAATATTTCTAGGAGTTTTCCTTTGGGTATCTCTTTCAGGAGGAGATTGGTGGATTCTTTCAAGTTCTATTTTGCCCTCTGGTTCTAAAATATCAAGGCAGTTTTCCTTGATAATTTCTTGAAAGATGATGTCTAGGCTCTTTTTTTGATCATGGCTTTCAGATAGTCCAATAATTTTTAAATTCTCTCTCCTGGATCTATTTTCCAGGTCTGTTGTTTTTCCAATGAGATATTTCACATTGTTTTCTAATTTTTCATTCTTTTGGATTTGTTTTACAGTGTCTTGATTTCTCATAAAGTCACTAGCTTCCAATTGCTCTATTCTAATTTTTAAGGAAGTATTTTCTTCAGTAAGCTTTTGGACTTCCTTTTCCATTTGGCCAATTTTGCTTTTTTAGAGCACTCTTCTCCTCATTGACTTTTTGGACCTCTTTTGCCATTTGGGTTAGGCTATTTTTAAGGTGTTATTTTCTTCAGTATTTTTGGGGTCTCCTTTAGCAAGCTGTTGACTTGTTTTTCATGATTTTCTTGCATCACTCTCATTTATCTTCCCAGTTTTTCCTCTACTTCTCTTACTTGCTTCTCAAAATCTTTTTTTGAGCTCTTCCAAGGCCTGGGACTGATTCATATTTTGCTTGGAGGTTTTGGATGTAGGAGCTTTGACTTTGTTGTCTTCTTCTGGTTGTATGTTTTGATCTTCTTTGTTACCAAAAAAAGATTCTATGGTCTGACACTTCTTGCAAGGTTTGCTCATGACCCCAGCCAATTACTTCAGTTATAAACTCTTTATTAAGATAGAGATCTGCTTCCAATGTGGAGAATGTACTGTCCCAAGCTTCGGGGGTTTGTACAGCTATTTTCAGAGATACTTCTAGGGACCTGTAAATTTTCAGTTCTTCCAAGGTGGTATGATAAGGGGCGAGGTGTTTACTCTTTTCCTGGCCTGTGCTGTGGTCTATGAGTAATCACAAGCACTCTTTTCTGTCTTGGAACTGTGAGGAGGATTCCCTCTCCACCACCACTACAAGCTCCACCATGCCAGCATTCCTCCTCGCCCCAGGACTGGCCCTCAGAACTGTTACCCAGATCCAAGCATATGCAAAGCAAGAGAATCCTGCACCAACAAAAAGATCCCTGCAATCCTTTTCTGATCAGCCACTCAATTCCCCCCTCAGTCTGTGGGCTGGAAGCTCAGGATGCAGCCTCCACCCTGGGGCCAACCTCGGGAACTGGGGCTGAGACCTAGCTTCTCTCTCACCATAGAAACAGACTTTTCCCACTGACTTCTAAGTTGTCTTTGATGTTTGTGGGTTGAGAAGTCTGGAAACTGCCACAGTTGCCCACGATTTAGTCGTCTGAGGCCTGCTCCAGGGTCGCTGCGGCCTGTGTGCCCACATCGAACTGCACTCCTCTCCCGACCTAGTGCAATATACCTTTCCAATCAACCATCCAGGTTGTTTTGGGCTAGAAATTTGTTTCACTCTGTACTTTTGTGGGTTCTGTTGCTTTAGAATTTGTTTAGAGCTATTTTTTATAGGTATTTGGAGGGGTTTGGGGGAAAGCTCAAGCAAGTCACTGCTTTCACTCCGCCATCTTGGCTCCGCCCCCCCCAAAGCTTTTTAATATCAGACAGTTGAATATACTAGAAATCCTGAGGCCTAAGCAAAACTCACAGGGAGTCAACACATGGCATTTTTAGTTTATGCATACAATTCCAGTGAGTATGATGCTATAGGTTTTACCCCTACACCTTTGAGGTACCTCATACCTTTAATATTTGAAAGCCTAAGACAAAAGTCCTACTGAACCTGTAATATCTGGGCATCTTTATCAAATTGTAAAACATTCAACTTCCCAAAATTTGGGAGATTTTTTTTTTAGTTCTAGTGGGTCTTGAACTTTTGTCTCCATTCAGAGAATGATGAACTCAAACAAACATAATGATATACTGAGAAACAGAATTGTTCACAATTATAGACATTGCCTACCAGAAATAGAATACTGCAAATGGTTGTACCATGCCACACATCATCATCATTGCACCTACTATGTGCTAGGCACTGTGCTAAGCCCTTTACAATTATTACGTCATTTAGTCTTCACAACAACCCTGGGAGGTAGGTGCTATTATTATCCCCATTTTATAGATAAGGAATCTGAGGCAAATACAGGTTAAGTGACTTGCCCAGGATCTGAGTATCTGAGTAGTATTTGAGGCCAAACTGGTGTTCTATCCACTATACCCCATAGCTGCCTAAATGTTAAACCTTAGTGAGAACCTATGAGCTCCTAAATCACTAACAATTAGAGAAATGCAAATTAAAACAACTCTGAGGACTGGACTAAACCATAACAAATCCAAAACAAGCTATAAGAAAGCTGTTGGTGCTATCCAAAAACCTAGCACTCCATGACCACAAAGCACCATATGATTATTCTGGACATTTAGTCCAAAAAAGAACTCTGGTGTTAGTACAAAATAGATTCTATTGGACCAAGATGGCCCCTTCATACCCATCAGATTGACTAAGTTGACAAAAATGAGAAATGCTGGAGAGGCTGTGGGAAAACAGAAAACATTAATGCATTGTTAGTGGAGCTGTGAACTGATTCAACCATTCTAGAAAACAATGTGGAACTATGCCCAAAAAGCTATTAAACTGTGCATATCCTTTGACCCAGAGATATTGACACTAAGTCTAAACATCAAAGAGATCAAAGAAAGAAGAAAAAAACCAATATGTACCAAAATATTTATAGCAGCTCTTTTATGATAGCAAATAATTGGAAACTGAGGGGGTGCCCATCAATTAGGGAATGGCTAAACAAGTTATGGTATAGGAATGTGATGGAATGCTATTGTGCCATAAGAAATGATGAGGGGAATGGTTTTAAAAAAAAACCTGGAAAGACTTATATGAACTGATATTAAGTGAAATGGACAGGTCCAGGAGAATGATTGATATAATAACAATATTGTAGAGATAAACGACTTTGAAAGATTTAGGAACTCTAATTAGCACAATGACCAAGCATGATTCCAAAGGACTCAGAATGAAATATGCTTTGTTGTTGTTGTTCAATTGTTTTTAGTAATGTCCAGCTCTTCATGGCCCCATTTAGGATTTTCTTGGCAAGGATACTGGAGTGCTTTGCCATTTCCCTCTCCAGCTCATTTTACAGATGAGGAACTGAGGCAAATAGGGTTAAGTGACTTGCATAGGATCACACAGCTGCTAAGCGTCTGAGGTCAGATTTGAACTGAGAAAGATAAGTCTTTCTGACTCTATCCACTGCATCACTTTGCTGCCTATGAAACACTCTACCTACCTCCCATAGAGAAGTGATGGACTCACAGTGAAGATTGAAGCATCTCTCTCTGTCTCTGTCTTTCTGTCTGTGTGTCTGTCTGTATCTGTCTGTGTGTGTATGTGTCTGTCTGTCTCTGGACATGGCTAATGTAGGTATTTGTTTTCCTTAACTATACATATTTGTAATGGTTTTGTTTTTCTTGCTTTCTCAATGGATGTGAGAAAAGGAGATGGGTGGGAGAGAAATCAAAGCTGAAAATAAAATTGAATTCAAGAGAAAAGAGAACCTTTGAGCAGTAATCAAAGCTAGATTTGTTTAATGGACTATTCATCAAAGATATGTTTAATATAAGAGTTTGTTTTCATTGTGAAAAATTAACAAATATGTGTCCAAATCTTGTAAATTCATTGCCAAATCATGTAAAATATAATTGAAGCAATAGGAAAACATTTAAGATTAAAAATTATAAGGTTTATTATGTCAACACAATTTAATCATTTTACTTTGTCCTAATTAATTTGGACATCACTGTACTCTTAGTTCTGTAAATACATAGCAAGGCCTTTACTAGTCCCCCAAGCTCCTAGGAACCTCCCACTTAAGGTTACCTCACCTCCATTCTCTATTTATTTTGTATACCCCTATTTATATTGTCTCCCCCATAGGATGTAATCTCCCTGAGAACAAGGACTTTTGCATTCTTTGTATTTGTATCTCTAATGTCTAACATGGTACCAGGCACAGATATTTAATAAATACCAATTGATGGATTTTGTTACCAATGAACTTTTGGTACCATCCCCCATGACACACAAAGGATGATAGGATATTTAACTTAGTCTTGAAACTGAATCCAAGAGGTAGTTGGCAAACAGCCTCAGGGTATAGCTCAACTTGAGAGTGTCCCACTGAGAATTCACTGAGACCTGGAGCACAAACACAAAGCAAGTCCTTTACTGTTATGGTAAGACA
This sequence comes from Vombatus ursinus, assembly GCF_900497805.2. NCBI lineage: Eukaryota > Metazoa > Chordata > Mammalia > Diprotodontia > Vombatidae > Vombatus > Vombatus ursinus. Next base: position 20,661,212 of record NW_020955033.1, on the reverse strand, counting down.
TGCTTAGTTGCTTTCAGAAAATTGGATCTGAGCAAATTCAATTCAGTCAGAAATACAAGACCAAAAAAAAAAATGGTAGCCCATTACCTCAGGACAAAACATTAGGAACTTCCATTAAAAAATTCATAAAAATGATCATGAAAACAGCTCATATTTACATAATACTTTAAGCTTTTGCAAATATTTTATGAACAGTTTCTCATTGGATCTCATCAGATGGTTTGTACTATCACATGGCAGTAGGCAATCACTTTTCTTCTCTTTCAATATACATGAGATTTTGATGGAAAATAAGCTTGCTTAGCATAGATTTAAAGTTGGAAGAAACCTTAGAAGTCATCTAGACTAATCCCCTCATGAATTCTCTCCCTCTTCATCATTTCCTGCCTTTTCTAGTTTCCTTCTAGTCCCAACTAAGAGCTTATCTTCTGCAGGAGGCCTTTCTGGATCCTTCATAATTCAAGTGGCTTCTCTCTGTTGTTTATCTCCCATTTAACTTAAATATAACTTGTTTGTACATGGTTATCTGTGTGCTGTCTCCCCCATTAGACTGTGAACTCCTGGACTGTCTTTTGCCTTTCTTTGTATCCCCAATGCTTAGCCTGGTATATAGTAGGTGCTTAATAAATGTTGATTGATTGGTTGATGAATGAGAAAGTTGAAGCCCAGAGAGGTAAAGTGATTTTCCAAAGGTTTCACAGGTGTTAAGTGACAAAGGTAAATTTTGAATCCAGATCCCTTAGCTCCAAATCCAGGGCTCCTTTCACTATACCTAGTTTCTTCCCAAGGAAGCAAAAAGAGTTTAAAAAGGTGCTTCTGGCTTGTTTAGACCATCTTCTCCTTGACTTTTGAATTCAAATGTTCCCAACACAAAGCAGCACCTGATGCACAGCTGAGGCCAGCTTTCCTCCCAATAGCAAGCTATCTTTAATCTCCCCCATTTTATTCCTGGTAATTTGATTGTTTGGTCACGCCTCCTCATAAGTGAAATTTTACACTGGAGTATTTCTTTAAATCTCCCAACTTCAGCTATAGGAAGTAGCTGAATGATGATTGCTAATGGCCAACATTCGATAATTCCTATAATGTGAAATCTCAGCCAGATTTAATGTTCAATATCCTTGGGATTCACACTGAAATTATTACAGACATTATGTATTCCATTCCCTGGACTTGGAATTAATTTCCAAACCAAGTAAAAAGTGAATCCATTTTTTGTTTGTTTGTTTGCCTCATGGGATTTCAGATCGGTAACAGTCTATTTATTTCAAAGTTTCTGAAGTTTAAAAATACCTCTTCCCTTTGTTGTCTTTCAGCTGTATTGAGTAACTACACAGTGTACACTTGCCAAGTTTCCTCTTTCGTGTGTGTGCGTGTGTGTGTGTGTGTGCGCGTGTGTGTGTGTGCGTGTGTGTGTGTGAGTGATTTTTGGCCATTTCTTTACTGGCTACCTACCCTCAAAAGTTGATGGTCCCTCACCGATTTCCCTGACTAATAGTGGTACATTTATGTGGTTGCTGGTGTCCCAATAGTATTGCCAAAGCACAGCTATCTGCCAAAATCCAACAGTAAAAGTCCCTACATCTATATCTCCATTTTATGAAAATCTGTCATGGAAACAGAATCCACAATATGCATCACTTTGATCAATCAATCAATGCATTGGCTGCACTTCTAATACACCGGCCATACAGAAAGCTTAGAAGCTGGAAAGCCTCCAAATACTGTAGAAGAAAGCAACCAGACCTATGTTAGGTTGTGATCCAAGAATTCCCAGACAATAAATCTTTAATTGGTTACACTGGCAACTCTCACCAAATTGAAATGGAGGGAATATTTTACATACCTGGTGTTGTTGGGATTTGCATCCTGAATGGTTTAGAAAGTAGAACCTTGAGATGAGGCATGTTTCCAAGAGTCCAAAATGAAATGAGCTCAAGAAAATGTTAGGAAACAAATACACAAGTCTTGCTCCCCAAATGAATGACAGCTGGCTGGGAGTTCAGTTGCACTGATGTCCCATTAGGTTCAGAAACATCCTGGGTCTTGCGAATCATCTCACAGGTTTAACAGAGCCTCCTTCCTTCACCTACCCCTCTGGGCCCCAGGCTCAGAACTCATTCATGCAGCTGTTTTGAAAAGGACTCCCAGGTATTTGGAGACTTCAGCTGTCTTGGTTCATTCCAGATTGATTGAGTTGAATTTGAGCAAATCTTATGAAAATCTTCCTGTTAGGCATTTACAGTTTTAAATTCAAGTGAATGGGAAGTGGATTAGAGGTGAAAAAGAGTAGGGTGCAGGCTAGAAAAAGTCTAATCTGCTTCCAGCTATAATACTGCCACAGACACTCAAGCCAACTCTATATCTTTGTACCTGTTTCCTTATCTGTAAATGTAGAATAATCCTACTCACCAAAGTCATAGGACCATGAGAGGTATGTTTAATGATCATTCATTCACACATCTAACAAACACTAATTAAGCACCTACCGTTCAAATCGAGTGATCAACAAACATTTATTAAGTACCTACTCTATGCTAGGCACTGTGCCAAGTATGTAGCAAAGCATACTATACTAGGAGCTGGTTGAGAACCCAAGTTTATATAATTCAAAGTCCAAGCCCTCATAGAACTTACAACCTGGCAGAGGGATAAAATAGTAACCTAGATGATGACAATATATGTCATCACAAGTGAATTACAGAATTGCAAAGCAAGAGACTGTAGGAACAAAATCCAAGAGGGAATGTGCTCTTTAGCTTAGGGGAGCAGCGCAGGAGGGGGCACATAACACTTGGTAAAAAAGGAAATACTGGGTTTGAGTTTCAGAAGATTACTACTAGTAGTGATTCAATGGGTGAGGAGGGGAAAAGAAGACATTACAAGTACAGGGAGAATCCTGAACAAAAGGACTAGGGCTTATTCCAGCAGCACAGAGTAGATCAGTTTGTCTGTACATGGTATGATGTTTGCCTAGAGGGCAGTGTGAGAAGTGATAGGAAATACTGGTTAGAGCACTGGCTTTGATGTCAGGAAAAGCAGATTTTATTAACTGGGGAACAATGGACAAATCATGGACTGCTCTGAACCTCACTTTATTCATCTGTAAAATGGCAATACTCTTAACTTCCCCAAAGGGTGTTGTGAGACTCTTTTGCCAAAGCACTTGGAAAACCCTAAATCACTACATATTTTAATGTCAGCTACTAGTAGAATTAATAGGAGCTAAACTAGAAAGGAAAGATGCGGACTTCTGGAGCTTTTTGACAGGCAAGCAAAGTATTGAACTAGGGAGGTAATAGGGAGTTACTCAAGACTTTTGAGCAAAGGTGTGACATGATCAGATCCCTGTATAAGGGTAAAGCACTCCCACTCCACCCCACCCCCAGCAGCAATTGCATTGAGCCTGAGACTGGACCCCAAGGCCATGGTGATTCCTTCTGCTTTGCATTCCTTTTCCTTGGGCTGAACAGCCATACCAACATGGTGATTTCTAGCATTGGAAACAACCTCTTGGTTCAAGAGGCAGGGTCCCTTGCCCCTTCAGTCAGACCTGACTGTCAACAGGGGGAGGTTTTTACAACCACACTCTTCTCAGAGAAGATGATCACTGGCAGATGGATGAGGCCAAACCCAAGCCATGCTCTGGCTTACCAGAAGAGATGGCATTTGTAGGAATTGTTCAAAGAGTGGAGACCAGAGATGTGAGTGAAATGACTATTCAACAGTTCCCCAAAATGTCCCATATTTAAAAGCCAGCAGTGGAGTGGATAGAGTGTTGGACCTGGAGTCAGGAAGACCCGAGTTCAAATCCAGCTTCAAACTCTAGCTATATGACCCTGGGCAAGTCACTTAACCTCTGCCTGCTTCAATTTCCTTATCTTAAAAAGGGGATAATGATTGTACCTACCTTCCAAAGTTGTTACAAGGATTAAACAAGATCATAATTGTGAACTGCTTACATAGTACCTGGCACATTGTAATATATGTGAGTGTTAGCTATTATTATTATGTTTTGATGTTTTAAATATTATCCTCCTAGGAGAGTATAATAGGGGTAATGGGTTATTGTTTCATGTTTTAATCCTTGTTAATGCATGCTTATGAGTCTTTTGTGTGTTAAGTATTTATTTTTGCAGATGAAATCACTGTCCTATACTTGATCTATGTTGTACATCCACTATCTCTCTGATTCCTTTTTCCGGAGACCTTAGATTTGAAATAACTCCAAGCTTTAAGTGATGTTTCCCTGGGGCTACTTGGTGATTGAGAGAGCAAGAAGTAGCAAGAAAAGAACCTGATACCTCTCTTTATGGGCCAGGCTTCTCCCAGGATAAAACCTCCGAGGCCAAACCCTCTCTTATTGAGATAGAGTGTTCTCAGCCTTCAATTGACCAGGGTTGGTCTGTTGTTTGAGAAAATTTATTCTGGTAGCAATATGAAAGGTAGATCAGAGTGGAAAGTAGAAGTAGAAAAACCTATTAAGACTCTATTCTAATAAGCTGGGCAAGAGATAATGAGGGCCTGTAGTAGGGTGGTGGAGTATGTAGGTGATGCCATAGTACACAAAGTGCTGGGCCTGGGGTTAGGAAGACTCATCTTCCTGAGTTCAAATCTGGCCTCAGACGCTTAATAGCTAGGTGACCCTGGGCAAGTCACTTAACCCTGTTTGCCTCAGCTTCCTCATTTGTCAAATAACCTGGAAAAGTAAATGGCAAAGCACTCCAGTGTCTTTGCCAAGAAAACCCTAAACATAAAGAGTTGGACACAACTGAAAATGACTGGACAATAACAACAACATTAGGGTGGTAGCAGTGAGACTAAAGAAACGAGAATGAATGAGAGAAATTATGAAAGTGGAATTGACAGGACTAAGTAATTGAGTGACTACCAGAGCCAAGGAAGAGGAAAAAGTTAAGAAAAATTAACATAGTAAATGGGGACTGGGTGAATAGATGCACCACTGACAGAAATGTGAAATGAGAAAGAGGAGGTTTAGGGAGAAAGATAAGATCCATTTTGAACACATTGAGTTTGAGGTGCTAATGAGACATCCAGGACATGCTCTAAAGGCATATGAAGAGGAAAGTCTGGAGTTCAGAAAAGAGATCAAGGCTAGAAATAAATTTTGGTATCATCAGTGTTGAGGTGGTAGTTTAAGCTTTGGAGGGAATGAAATTGCCAAGAGAGAGGGTATGAAGAGATACTTACCTTTAGGAGTTGGGAAGGGGATACAGAGTCAATGAAGGAGAGAGAGAACCATCAGTGAGGTAGGAGGAAAATCAAGAAGGTACCTAGCATGGGGCACAGCCCATGCCAGAGAAACTGCAGTGTCCAAAGCAGCAGATAAATCAATGAGTATAATGACTGAGAAAAGACCATTTGATTTGGTGATTAGAAGGTAATTGGGGACCTTTGAGAATGAAGTTTCAGTAGAGTAGTAGGGGTGGAAGCAAAGAGTGAGAGATCAGTGGAGTGGTGAAGATTGGCACAGGCAAAATTTTCAAAACATTTAGCAGTGACTAGGAGAAAAGATATAGGAGAATCAGACTCCTCCCAATGCCTTCCTTTATAGAGGGCAGAAAATGTCCTCCTCAGCTCATTCCACTTGGCATCTGCTCTCCTACCTGGTTTCAGGTCCATGGAACAAGCTAAGTTTCTAAACTCACCACCATGCTGCCAACTTAAGCCCTGATTGATACCACCTCCCTCAACCTCCTCTCTCCTCTGATTGGTATGCTGGAGGGTGGAGTACTAAACTTCCCACAATGCCTGCCTTTATAGAGGGCATAAAGTAGACTCTCTCAGCTCACTGCATTTTGCATCTGCTGCTCTGCATGATTTCAACTCCAAGGAACCCCCTCACAGTGTACCCCCCATCCCATTTCCCTGATGCTGTCCCACCCCTTCTTGCTTTCCTGCCTCCTTTTGTGTGTTGTCTCCCCTTTTAGACTGTAAGCTCTCTGAGAGTTTTTTATTAATTGTATCCTCAGCACTTAGCAGTGCCTGGCACATAGTAAACACTGAATATGTGTTGACTGGATTGGATGATAGTTGGATAGGCTAGATGGGTTAAGATAAGGCTTTTTTTAGGATTAAGGAGAGCTGAGTATGTCTATAGACAAATGGGGACAGGGAAGACTAGAGAGGTAGAGGGGAGTGAGGATGATTGCTTGAGCAAGAGGCTAGTGAAAGTGGAAGAGAATGAAATAAGATCAGAGGCACAAGTAGGATTCACTTAAGTAACAAGAAGGAATAGCTCTTTTTCTAGGGGTACATGAAAGGTGGAGAAAGTGGCTGGTAATGCTAAGTTTTAAGGAATGAGAGACCTGAGAGAGAACACATTGGCATCTCACCTGAAAGCTAAGGAAGCCTTTGGAGTCTGGCTCTACCAATTTATGGAAATCCACCCCCCGATGGAAGAGGAGCAGCCTCAGATGGGGACTACTGTGCATTTCCAAGGACTCTACAACCTTTTCTAATAAAAGTATAAATCAAACACTGCCACCTTCAGTATTCTCAGTCTTACATCTAACAATACATAGGACTCAAAACCCATTTTATTTACATGCAAAAGAAATCCAGCAAAGAATAAGCCCTGTCAGTGTGATGGGGTTATCTGACCACGCAATGGCTTAATCTATGAAAATCAGAAGAAAAAGATTAGCTAAAGGAAGCCTTCATGGAGACTCACTGCTTTATATCTTATTCTTAAAGACAACGGTGACACAATGTTCTTTGTCTGAGGTGGGGAAAAGCATTCCACAGCCCTGCTTCACCCAAAAGAAAGGGATGCAATACCTAGAAAATCTTTAACTGTGACTCCTGGCCAGTTCATCTATCAATCCAAGCTGGCAGATCTCAAATATACATGCCCCAAGTGTTATGGACATGGGAAATCAGCTTCCCTAGAGTCTGGGATTCACTCTCTTGGTCTATCCATATTTGCCAAAAAGTTTTAGGATTGAGATCAATTTGTCTCTAGAGCTCCAAAAAAAGGGTGGAAATCCTTTCATATTCCAGGTCTAGTTCAATCAGGAATAAAGCATCAGGTCTACAAAAAATCATACCCACTAATATAATAACTTTGCCAAAAACTTAAAGGATTCTTTAGGCTTTGCTTTATCTACTCATGCAAGGGCAGTGAGATGTAACAGAGGATAGAGTGCCTAGTCTGGAGTCAGGAAGACCTAAGTTCAAATTCAGCCTTATACTTACTAGCTGGCAAATCATTTAACCTCTGTTTGCCTCAGTTTCCTCATCTGTAAAATGTGGATAATAATAGCACCTACCTCCTAGGGTTGTTTTGAGGATCAAATGAAATAATAATTGTAAAGCTCTTATCACAATACCTAGAACACAGTGGGTGTCATAAATGTTAGCTATCATCATCTTCATCTTACAGTATGTTTGAGTGATAGAATTATCCATGGCTCTCCCAGCTAGTTACAGTAAAGATTCAACCTGATTTCTCCGAACACAGCCCAGTGTTTTTTTATACTATGGGCATGATCCCTCCAGTAACATTCCAGCCCTCATAGAGAGTAAAATGAACCAAGAATTCTGACAAAGAGAATTCTGACAGCCATTCACAGAGTAGACTGGTATCTATATGATATAATTATAGGAGAGTTTGGACACAACCTTCCAAAATACCTCTCTCACCTATTCATTGGTTTCTGAAATTCATTTAGTATGTAACAAATCCTTCTATTCTGTGATTGGAGATAAGAGATAAATTAGAGATAAATACCCCTGAGGAAAATATCATTGTTGATTTAAATTCATGCTAAAGTGTACATGGCTGATAGAACTTTTTCTTCCTTAAGAGCATGTTTTAATATGTTGTACTGGACATATTAAATAGAGGAATTACACACGTGAAAGGAATAAATAAATAAAGAGAGGGGAGGAGGTGCCATACGGATTTCACACATTTGTCCAGGCCAGCTCTGCCAACAAGTTCAAGAAGAATCACAACTCCAGGAAACAGGGATGTTCCATGTTGAATGGCCCTGCCTCTTCAGCATTCCTTCCCCCAATTATCTGATTAAACTGTTATTACTACCATGATTATTATTATGAGAGCTACATGTTTATGCTAATGTGTCCTAATGGGTCTTGGTTAACTGTTCTTTATTCTACAATTAGCAAGGTAGAATCTATTTACTAGTCGTTGTTTAGTTTGTATCAGAGCTTAGTCCTTTAAATAATAATGACTTTCGTTCAAGAAAAAAAATCAGATCATACAAATAAGGGAACACCCATTACCTTATGCCATTGTTTGTTTTTCAGACCTATTAGACCCAAGACATTCTCCATATCAATAATATTTTTAAGTTTTGTTTTTTGTAAAAGATTTAAATACAACATATTTGTTTAGAATATATAGAACTCAACTGATATAATAAACAATAGGGAAGATTTTCTGGGTATTGCTTTTATTTGTTATTCCTTTTAAGAATCCAGGTCAAAAAAATTGTTCTAGCACCTAAGAAACTAGTGTACAAAACCAGTGAAAACCAAGCAAGAGGTGGTATTTTGAAGCTCAATGCACTTTATATGCCTATAAAAAAATCTGTCTTCAAAACATTTCACCAGCTAAATATAAGGCATTCAAAATACATAGGTTAAGCCTATCAGCAGTATAATATCATGGAAAGGTCAGACCACTTGGAATTGTGAGCTTGCCTTACTGTGGACAAATAAGGTCTGATCATGGGCTGAGTGAATGGATATAAGCTTCTACTGCCTCTTAGCAAGGGGAAGGGCAGGGGCAAACAGTGAAAATATTAATTTTCATCAGAAAAAAATGAAACTTGTTCAGAACTTTATTGGCAGAAGTGAAATTAGTTTTTCTATAGTAAACAGTTAGGGGCATTAAGGGACTAGTCATCTATTGCCCAGAAAAGGAAAAAGAAAAAAAAAAGCAGTAGACTCCTTAAGTATTCTTGTTCTCAGGAATTCTATTCAGTGTCAAAGACAAATAGGGTCTGGTCATGGATTTACAGGAGAGAAAGAAAGTGAGAGAAAGCAGATATGGAGAAGAGGGAGGGAAGAAGAAGACAGAGTAAGAGAGAAACTGACAAAAAAAGAGAAAGAAGAGAGAAAGAGAGAGAGAACAGAAAGAACAGAGAAAACAAAGCCATATTAAAGAAATTCTTCCTTATTAAAAAATCCAATTCTAAAGCAAAATTCCTAAGCTTACAAAAGCTCAGAACATTTTTTAAAAGGTTTTTTGAAAATAAAACCACCACTCACTACAGCATGGCAAAGTATTGCTAAATTCCAGCATAACCCATTATAATCACAGATCCAGCTCCCTTCCATTTCCAGGTTCCAGCTGATTGTTAAACCACCACCATAAAGTCTATGCCAAATAAGACCTAAGCTAAAGTTATCCAAGCAGAATCAAAAAGAAGACCAGAGAGAACAAGGCACATAGGGACAAAGCAGAGACATGCTGTTTTCTAGAATTCCCTGTGTTCCATCAAAAATGGGGGAATAGAGAAGGGTACCAAGAGGGTACCATGGCCGTAGATAGCATAACTAATAAGTAAAAAGGAATCACATTTGCAGAATGCTACTTATTAGTGCATCTTCCCTTAGTTCCCACAACATTGTCTGCACTGGAGGCAGAATCCATTCTGGCTAACAGTAGTAAAATAATGATAATAAACAGTCTTTACTGAGTGTCAATAATGTGCTAGGTGCTGTGGAATACAGCGGCTGATCCTTGCCCAGCGGGCTCACAATCTTAGCAGTTCCAAATATCACCCAATTTCCAGCCCGAGTTGTCACATGATAGGGAATTTTACAAGCCCATCAAACACCTACACCTTCCTATAAATCAACCCCAACCACAACACTGAGCTCATATCTATATCAATTGTGTATAGCCTGTCGGAGTAATATTCACTGGGGGGCATAAAGTAATAACGTATCTGTCTGCACTAACGCTCATTTACCTTGAAGAACACATGCACACACACACACTCATTTAAAAATAAAAACCTAACTGTTTGTTACAGGGATTTCCAATATCTGTCCTAAAAGAGAGTGTTTTATTTTCAACTGGTCTTTTTGCTTTAATTGCCTCCAAAAACACACTCCTTTTTGATGGGCACAGCTTTTCCCAAGCAAAGTTGTCCTGGTAAATACAGCCGAAGGGAGTGGGTTGTCGTAATGAGTGCCTCTTCTGCTCCTTTACTGGCATTTGAGATGATGGAATAGATCTTGAAAACCAGGGAGAATAAATCATCATGAATCAACATATTACTATTGTTTGTGTCTATCCCTGTGATCTGCCAGCCACCCATAAAGGGATAGAAAAGTTCCTTCTAGGAATTTTACTCCCTTCTGTCCCCAGGATGAATAAGGAAACAGTGCAAGATAAGCACAATTGGGACTGGCTGAAATCCAGCCCCACATTGTATCAATGAAAAGACCCCCTTTTCCTTTGCCTAGCAACAGCCCCTTACCCCGGAGCAACTTAAGGGGCATTTTTCACTCCCAATGTCATTTTAACTTGAACTCCTCTGATATGATGAAAAGGAATAGTAATTTATAGGGTGTTAGTGTGTAAAGAACATTGTTTCCCAATGGGGACCTATATAACTGTGCTTCCGCAGGCACAGGGACGCAGGGACTGATTAATTCCCAGTTTAAACATGCACATGGAGGCAGATCTGTTTTCTATTTTTACTGAAGTCACCTCAGACCACTTCTGATTTCCCTGGACCCCATTTCCCTCACCCCAGGAAGGCAACATGCGGGGATACTTCCTGCTGGTATAGGGGTCTGGTTCCTGGCAGCCTTGTGCAGGGAGCCAGTCTGGATTAGATAGGGAAGAAGGAAGCTCTTCATAGCCTACAGAGAAAGATTCTTAAGAGTACCTCAGGCGATTTCTAGGGAGCTAAGCCTCCCTCCTTTTCCTGTTCCATTCCCATCCCTCCCACAACTGCAGGAGAAACAAAAGGTAGAGAGTTATTCAAAATATAAAATTACCATTATCTGGAGGTGTCATTGTCAACAGTTCCCCATTACATCTTACTGGTATTGTAGGTTTCCCACCAACCAACCCCGATCTATTCTCTCTCTCTCTCTCTCTCTCTCTCTCTCTCTCTCTCTCTCTCTCTATCTATCTATCTATCTATCTATCTATCTCTCTGTTTCTCTCTCTCTCTCAAATCATACATGTATATATATATAGATATATACTATATATGTATGTATATGTGTAATATACATACATATGTGTAAGGGGCTTGACCTGGGCATGCCCAGATTGCCTAACATGGAGGCACTCTGCATCTAGTGTTTTCCTAACATGTGAGTGAGTGTAGTCTTCCTTGTTTGCATAGCCAAAATAGGCTGTATCTTTAAAACTAGCCAGACTGAGACAATCTCTCTATTTTCCTGTGCACCCTTTCCTGCTGGGTCCTCAAGATGAAGATTACAGTTCATCCACAGCATGAGCACCATGAACTCAATGAAGAGGTGAGGATACCTTCCTCCCCTTACTTTACCCCAGCTCCCAAAAAGGGAGCTTGAGGTCTCTGTTCTATTTGCCCTCAGTTTCAGGTGGTAATCCCCACTGGAACCAGGAGTTTGAGTCTTGGAGCCAGGATTCCAGTTGGGATGCTGGAGCCAATCAGCCCAGCAGGGAAGCCCCAGGAAGCCAAAATACCAGGGACTCCAGCCCAAGGTGGGTTTGGGACTTGGAATTGGTGCTGTGTTCTATAGGAACTAAACTAAGCTATGAACCTAATCTTCTCTTTCTCCTTAGAGACTAAGATGTTGAGGGAGGATAAGGGGGAATTATGCATCCCACATGTTGGGGGACTAAATATGTATCTGTTATTTTTACCTTTTGATGTAATTTTTTCTTTTTTAAAGTTAATACAACTGTTAGTGGCTAAATGAATCTAAGGTATAGGGAACCACCCCTACATTTTGAGGGAATACCACCAGTGGGGGTGGAACCATTTACAGAGTGCCTAGATATCCCCAAACCCCTAAAATTTCACCCTGAGTCTCATTTTCCTCATATGTAAAGTGAGAGCATTGGCCCTCTAAGGTCTCTTCCAAGTCTATGATTCTATGATTTCTCATAGCACTCATGGTATCTCTTGCATTCTGCCTTACTCTATGGCTAAAGATCTCCAAGCACACATTCTTTTCTCCTCTACCGAACTGTAAGCTCTTTGAGGGCAGGAACAGTATCTTATTCATTTCTGTCCCCCACCATACCTAGCACAGTGCCTTGCACAAAGCAGGCACCCTTTGTTGAATGAATTAATGATATCTTCTCACATAGGATGCCCTTTGAGAAAATGAAACAGGAGACACTTCCCCAGCCCCACTGAAAGTGTACTAGTTAAGGATTCAGCAAATGAAAGACCACTTACTGGGTGAGGACTATTCCTTGGCAAATCTACTTTTGCTGCATTAGTAAATGGAGGTGATTGTTTCTGGATTCCAGTTGAAAGAAGGCTCTCAGCAGGGGACACCATTTTCATCCCTGATCCCTAAAACAAAAATGTGAAAGAGTTAACACTCACTTTCCCAAAGCCATCTTTCTAGGATAAATTTCCATAACTCACATAGTTGTCCATTCCTCTAGGGAAAGATCAAGGGCAAAAAAAAAGCCTGCTATTCATCTGGGGAAAGCCCAGCTGGTCATATGCTTCTCCAAAGCAGTGGCATAATCTGGCTATCCTAACTGGAGTTAGCCACCTCTGCAAAGGACAGCAATAATGATCCAAGAAGTGGCACAGATACTTCCCCCATGTGAGCAGCAGGACCCCTAGTGGGTACCAGGACTAAATAGACCTACTTGGGATAGCGCATGTATGGCTGATGCTTTGAGAAGGGATAAACAGAAAATTAAGCAGAGACATACAATTGCCAATATAGATGCAAAAACTAAGCGCAACTAAGATAACAAGGGAAATAGGAAAGCCTCTATGTCCTAAAAAATGATCTTAAACAGTTCCATCTCTAATTTTTATATGGCATCATTTGCTAACTCTGCACTTGTAACAGAAATCCTCTGACTGAACTTTCTACACTTTCTACATTAAGATAGCTTGAATAGGGGTTATTTTAGAAAACGATTAAAAGGGAAGGAAGGGTAATGAGCATTTATATAGTGACTACTGTGTGCCTGGAACTCTGCTAAGCATTTTTACAAATATCTCATTTGAACTTCACAACAACTCTCTGAAGTAGGTGCTGTTATTATCCCCATTTTATAGCAGTGAAAACCAAGGCAAACAAGACATCTAAGTGACTTACTCAGGATGACATTGCTAGTCAGTGTCTCAGGCTGGAGCTGAACATCATTCTTTTTGATTCCAGGCCCAGGGCATTATCCACCACACCACCAGCTGCCTCTATTAAAATATTAAAAATAGTGAGGTTGGAAGATTTGCTTTTTGTTGAGATCTAATGCTCTCATGAATCCATCATTTTAAAATATCCCAATCCACATTCAATGTTACTTGTAATTTCATTGATGTTTATTTTACTACATATTGTAATTTAATTAAACATCAGATACAAGCTTCACTGGGATTCTCTCTCTCTCTCTCTCTCTCTCTCTCTCTCTCTCCTTCTCTTCTCTTCCCCTCTCCCTTTCCCTCTCCCACTCCCTTTCCCTCTCTCCTATTCCCTATAATGTTCAAGTCTTGCAAATTCAGTAGTAACTACCAAAAAGCAACAGTAGACTAGGCAGTGAATGGACTATGCTTTGTTTTTAAATAACTGTGTCACATTTATTTCCATTTTATAACTGATAGGTTTTCTATGTGATCCCCACATCTCCCAAACCTCTAAAAAAAGTCAATAGTAATTCTTATTAACTGCAGTGGCACCTGCACTGTTATGGTCAAATCTGGCCCCAAGCAGGTGCCCCTGCTGCTTGACTCAGCTGGCAACATGCTCAGTCCTGACTCTGGCAGATGCTTCTATTGTGTGTGTGTGTGTGTGTGTGTGTGTGTGTGTGTGTGTGTGTGTGTCTTTCAGGCAGAGAAGAACTTTGAGGACTTTTAGAAATTCTTTTTCTGAACCACCATCTTTTGGTTTAATATAGTTTCAGAATAGAGAAACTTTTTTTTCTTTTTTTTAAAAAAAACTATTATCAAGTTTAGGAATGAAAACCTGTGAAACAACAACAAAAAATACCTTGATGCTTTAAAAGATAGGTGATTACCCCAGTGTGGAAATGGCTTTCACTGACCACATCTCAGGAGTTGTGGCTGAAAGGTTGATCACCTGATAGCTAGCTTTCTGGTAATGAGATACTCAGAACTTACCTGGATCTTAGGCCTTCTCACTATTAATCTTTATAGGTGACTATCAACACAAAAGATGGATTATGGACAAATCTCTCTTGCAATTCCTATGGACAAGATAGAGATGCATGCTAGACCATAGAATAGTTAGGTAGATTTGGAACTAGTTGAAGTTGGACTCAAAAAATAGCCATTAAAAAGTTAATGCCAACTTAAAAGAAGGTCTCTAATGGAACACCCTAGGGATCTGTCCTCGACTCTAAGGTGCTCGGCATTTTTATCTATAACTTGGACAAAAGTATAGATGGCATGCATATCAAACCTGTAGATGACACAAAGATGGAAGGGATAACTAACAGGTTGAATGACTGATTAGCAAAAAATCTCTTCAAGGCAGAAAAAATGAGTGAAAATGAATTTTATAATATTTGATGGAGACAAATGCAAAGATTTACACCTGAGTTTAAAAAAAATCAACTTTGAAAATTCAAGATCTGAGAGGCATGGCTAAGAGAGAAATTTGTATTTAATAAAAAAAACTTTTCTTTTTTGGACTAGAAGCTTAATATGAGTCAACTGTGCACTTGTGCAGCCGGGAAATCTAATGGGATCTTAGACTGCATTAAGAGAGGCACAGAGAGCAGAGCAAATGATTGTCCTCTTACACTCTGACCTGGAATCCACATCTGGAAAACTGTATGAAATTCCCAACACCATATTTTAGGAAGAACTTCAATAAACTGATGATCAGACTTGTAGAGGGCCTCAGCACCTTAAAACCCAAGGACCAGTTGAAGAAACTAGAAACAGGCTCTCCAGGTCAATAGCAGATTACCTCCTCTTAACGTCTAAAACAACTGAACAAATACTCCTCACTGGGGGCCTTGGAACAAAGGCTGAATGAACAGTTGTACTAAAGAGGCAATTCTTCAAGTTAGGTGGCCTCCGAGGTTCTTTCTCACCCTGATGTTCTAAGATTCTGAAATTCCAGAGGACTGTGATTCCATGATTCCTTAATTTTGTGAATGGACAGTTCACACGAGAACCCTCTTCACTTCCACGGCTATTCCTACTTCTCTCTGGCTGTATCTGCTTTCTCTACTCCAGGGTGTTTTAACAGTTTTCTCCATGGGTCTGTCCTTCTTGGAGTATGTGGCTTCCACTACGAGGAGACTTCTTTGAGGGTGGGGGGGGGGGAGCAATGAAAGGAGCCAGATCTGTGATTTCCATCTACTCCATCGTGTAAGATAACATAGTCACTCTCTCTCAAGATTCCCATCGCTTCTATATCACTGACGCAGGTTCCTGGTCAGAACTAAATCCACAATAGCAGTTTTCCTTATTGTTCCCTCTACTTCCTGGTAGATTGAATCATCAACAAGGCAAATGCAGAATTTACTGGATGCTCTAATTTAAGAATAAAGCTTCCAGCAGTGGAATTCCCCTCTCTCTCCTACTAGTATGTTCCGTCTTTGTGTCAGTTAATTAATCATTATTAGGAAAACATCATCCATATTATCTCTCTATCCAGGTACTCTATAGTAAATTCCCATGAGGATATATCGCTGTGATGCATCTTATTAATAGCAATGATAGCAATAATATAGTAATAATATTTATATAGCATTTTATAGTTTTCAAAGTACTTTACATATATTACCTCACCTGATTACTATATCCATTTTACAGATGGAGAAACTAAGGCTGAGAGAGGTTAAGTGACTTGCCCAAGATTGCAAAACTAATAAGTGTCTGAGTCAGGATTTGAGTTCAGGTCTTCCCATTAAAAGTCCAGTGATCTAGCCCCTGTTATAATGAAAGGAGTACTGGATTTAAAGTCAGAAACCTTGGTTCAACTCCCAGATCTGCCATTTACTCCCTAGGTGACCTTGCACATGTCACTTAATTCCCCTGTTTCCTCATGTATAGAATAAAAAGGACAGACTAATTTATCTTCAAACCCCCTTTCAGCTCTAAATCCTATGATCCACTTCCATTTCTCTTTTCTTTTATTCTCATCCAGATGTTCTCCATTGTGTCATCTCAGATTCCTATATTTCCATATAGCTTTGTAAAACATAGCACGATTTTCCCTTTCTATTAGATCTGCTTTGTTTGAATTCTTCCATTACCCAGGCCTAGTCTGTTTGATCCCTATCTGAGCATGTTGCTTCTAAGACACCAAGTGGAGTAGCTCCTATCTTATACCTACCATCTAAAAAGATGTGAAAAGGCAAGTGACAATTATGAAGCAACTTGTTGTCTCCTTGGGTTCCAACATCTGCTTTGTCACTTACTATCCATGTGTCTTTGGCTCTCAACTATAAAATGTGAAGGATGAAAAAAGTCATTTTCTTTTTTTTTCTTTTTTTCCCTTTTTAAAAAATTATTTATTTATTTATTTTCAGTTTTCAACATTTCTTTCCATAAGATTTTGAGTTTTAATTTTTCCCCCTTGCTCCCCTCCCCCCTTCTGAAGATGGCATTCAATCTGATATAGGCTCAACTTATACATTCATATTAAGCATATTTCCCATTAGTCATGATGTAAAGAAGAATTAGAACCATGAGAATGAAGCAATAAAACAAAACAACAAAAGAAAAGGAAAGCAAATAGTATGCTTCCATATGCATTCAGACTCCATAGTTTTTTCTCTGGATGTGAATAGCATTTTCCATCATGAAACTTTTGGAGATGACTTAGATCCTTGCATTGCTGAGAAGAGCCAATTCTATCAAAGTCAGTCACTGCACAATGTGGCTGTTACTGTGTACAATGTTCTCCTGGTTCTGCTCATTTCATTCAGCATCAAAACTAAGTCATTTTTAAGGCCTCTTCAAGCTTTAAAATGGCAAACTTAGGTCTCTATGACTTCCTGGTTTCCTGTCTACTGGCTTCTGTTATGGTTCTTCCATTCTCATCTATCTGTCACTATCTGTCCTATAAGTCATTTTGAATGGACTCATATCTTGGGATATATCCCTGTCTGCTCCCTCAGCTTTGGAATTTCATCTACCTCCTCCATCACTGTATACTGACCCCAATCCACCCTATCTCCTACTGCCCCAGACCAAAGTAGCTAGTATTAACCCCTTACTTTATGTTCCTTCCACTGTCATGAGCCCCCTCCTACCAAGTTTTAGCAATACTCTAGTGTACCTGCCTCTTTTTTTATTACTCATAATGTAATCATTGGTATACAGACCTTTGAGACAATAAGTATTGTTCCCAACTCTTTCCAGTTCCTGAGAATTACTAGACATTTTCATGCTATTGTTCTTCTTTCCATGACACACCTGACGTCCTTCATTTTATTCAGTGGAATAGGTCTAAGAACAATCTCCTAGAGAAAAGAAGGCTTAGAAGGAAAATAATAGCTGTTTTCAAATACATGAAAAGCTTTCATAGGGAAGGAGGGTTAGATTCATTCTGTATAGCTCCAAAGGACAGAATTAAGGTCTGTGTTTGGGAGTTACATGATGATAGACTTCAGCTCAATAAGGAATACCTTCTAATAATCAAACATGTCCAAAAATGGAATAGACTTCCTCACAAAGTTGTGAGCATCCCACAATTGAAGGGTTTAAGCACAGGATGGATGACCATCTGTCAGGAACTCCTGCATTTGGTAGAAACTAACTAACATTACATTTAAAGGTCCCTTCCTGTTGTAAGGTTTTATAATTCTTGTGAATCCAACAGCCATTTTGAGACTGATCAAGTTCTGACAGCGATATAAATTCAGACTAGCTCTGGGAATATAAATATGGTTGTGATGTTATTCTAGGGTCTTATGTTCCAGGTTTGTATAGATCCTCTGTCAGCCAAAATCACCAGAAGGCCCCTGAAATATCTCTATCTTTCTAGGGTGCTTGGGACCAGGTATCCATTTAAAGCACCTAGCACAATGGAAATGAACCACTTTTCCATTCTCAGATTTTGCCCTGTAGGTGATAGTTCTGATATGAACCAAAGGTGCTCCTCCATAAAGTAAGTATCTATTGTACATGTTAAGACCATATCAGAATTCTTGATAAATGCAACCACAGAGATAACTTTGTTCAACAACCTTCTAATTATTGTCAAGAAAGGTATAAAACAGGAAGATGTATACTTTTCTCATGTGTTCATGTCTCCCATGAAAGATATGCCCTGCATTAATTCCAAATCAAAAACAATTCTCTACATATGGTATTATCCTCGACATACTCCTGTTTCTGGATGATGTTGTGTTGTTTTTTTCAAGGGCAGAACATTATTGGGCCTCCTCAATACACTGTATGTTTACTCAAAAAAGAGATTAGCCTGACAATCCACAGAGGAAAAACCAAATGGATGAAAAGTACTTATTGTCCAGACTATGACACATATAGTTGAATAACCTGTCCATGAGTTAGTATTTTAGGAAATATGTTTTGGACAGGCACTGCAGCTGGACCTACAACCAAATTGGAAGAAAAGAGTAGGCTGAATTGCATTTGGGCAATTACACAAAGTTTTGAATGATCCCACGCCTCTTCCCAGCACAAAAGTCCATTTTTCCATAAAAAATTTCTTACAGTAAGTATGCACAGTTGTGAATCTGGAAACACCATAGAACCCAAAGAATCAAAGTCATGGGTAACCAGAGTTTAATGGAGATATTTATGGAGGGTACAGGTGGGGCAGTACAGCAGCATATTTCACAGGATGATCTATCTACATGTAAGAACTACATGTAGATGATATAATTCAGGAATATAGGATGAGAAAAGGAGGGAGGCTAGTCATGTAGCAAAAATCAATTCAAAAAGCACTTATTAAGTACCTACTAATTACCAGGCTCCATACTAAGCATTGGAATGAAGGACAATAGCTGGACAGCCTGAGTGCGGCCCTGGCACCCACCAAACACAAACAGCAACAACCCTGGATTCTAGAGGGGCAGCTAGGTGCACAGAGTGCCAGGCCTGGAATCAGGAAGACTCATCCTCCTGAGTTCAAATCTGGCCTCAGACACTTACTAATTGTGTGACCCTGGGCAAGTCACTTAACCCCATTTTTCCTCAGTTTCCTCATCTATAAAATGAGCTAGAGAAGGAAATGGCAAACCACTCCAGTATCTTTGCCAGGAAAACCCTAAATGGGCTCATGAAGAGTCGGACACAACTGAAAACAGCTGACCAACAACAAAGACACTAGAGGAAGGCTTCCAACAAAGTGAATAGATCTTCTGTGAAGGGTTTATGGACAAGAATCTCACTGGATGTAAAAGCATACCTAGGTGGTGATGCACCAAAGGAAGAAATACTCACACCAATGAGATAGCAGTGGTATAGTACATAACATATTTTTAAATCTTGGAAACATCATAATCCAGAAAATACAAGAGCACCCTATATTTCTATAAAGGCAATGTAGCATAATGGATAGAAAGTTGGCCCTAAAGTCAGAACTATCTGGCTTCCAGTCCTGCCTCTGACTCGCCCAGTGCTTAGCACAATATCTGACACATAGTAGGTGCTTTATCAATGCTTCTTGATTAACTGACTGACTGAAGTGACCCTAAGCAAGTGGCCTAACTGCTCAGTGCTGTAGGTCACTCTCTAAAATGAGAACCTGTATTAAATAAAGGAAGTTATCTATCTATCCAGGAATTCCTTATGCCAATGAAGTTACAAGTCCAGTTCCTAACCTTACATCTGTATTTCACTTCACACTTTTCCAAGCCCTTTCATAAATACTATCTCCTTTGCTTCTTGTGACAACCCTGTCAGATACACAGGAAAGGTATTATTAGCTACATTAACTTCTGACTGAGGAGAGCTGGTTTGCCCATGGTCACACGATTGATTCTATAGCACAAAGTATCCGTTCCTGTGTGCTGGTGATGAAATGTCTGGAAAAAATCTGGAGCTCCTTAAATGAAAAAAAAAATTTTTTCAGTTCCCCTTGATGAGTCCCATTTCTGATCACGTGCAGGGCTCACCATGTGGGGAAGCGCCTCCAGGAATTCTAAAGCCATCAGGAGGCCCATGCAGATCTGAGAACATAATTTTCCCCTGGGTCTTCCTGATTGGATTTCCCATCTCCACAGCCCTCCTGTTCTGTTGGGGTGCTTGCGAGTTTTGCATTTTTCTAAAATTCTTTATATTTGTTATTGCTGTATCCTGCCCTACCATAAAGGAAGAGGGGGTGGGGAACCTCATTAAAATTATATCAAAAGGAAAAAAGAGGAAATAGAGCTTAAAACTCCTGCAATCTACACACAATAACCCAATCAACTAGAACACACAGGTTTAAATGGACTCCATCCTAAGGTGAACCAAGATGAATAAAATCCCCTCCAGGCAATTTATTTCCTTCAGGACACTGAGGGGTAAGCCCTATTAAAGTGAAGCCATCAAAATGCCTGGCATTCATATAGTGCTTTTAACCTTTCAAAGTGCTTCCACATCTATTTCTCTCATCTGATCCTTGCAACAACCTTGCAGGAGATGGGGAGGGTGGGTATTCTCTTCCCCATTTGACAGATAAGGAAACTGAGGCATAGATTTTAGGTGACCTTCAATGACAGAGATAAGTCTAGCACCCAATTGTCCTGGTTCTAAGTCTACTAAACCATGCTATCCCCCACAAAATAAGTCCAGACCTAAAAGAAACCAGACATTCAAGAACATTAATGTGTTCTGCCTCTATTTTTTTAGTGTCTTTATTGTTTGGCTTTCATGGAAATCCAAATTTGTGTGAAAACTTGAAATGTATTTGGGGGACTTGGAGACTATGTCCCTCTGTTCTTAGCGATATTAGGAACAAGAGGAAGTCAAGATGGCTAAGAATATATAGTCCCAAGAAATAAAGCCATGATGTTGAAAATTTGTTGACATTTTCAATAGTCTAAGAACAAATCTAATCTTACAATCAGCTCATTGACTAATAAGAGAATGAGATGAACATGACTCAGTGTCACAATGCTACCATATGGTGGCTACCACATGCTAGCAGGAGAATCTGCTAGCAATCTTTTGCCTGCCACTGGAAACCTACTTGAGGAAAGGTAAGCCAGGGTGGCCTATATAATGTAAAAGAAAGCAAAAACAGACAATGACTAAGTGAGCCCAGAGTAAAATAGAGACTGAGAAGAAGACATACAACAGTGACATGAAGTAAATTGAAAATCATAGTGGTTGTAGACCAGCACTGGAAGAATGATGGTACCCTCAACAGAAACAGGTTAATTAGGAGAAGAATGGATTTCATAGAAAAGATAATGAGTTCTGTTTTGGACTTGGGTTGCCTAGGAGACATAGGACATCCAAGTGGAGATGTCAGTCAGTCAGTTGATAAACATTTATTAAGTGCTACTATGTGCCCGAGCACTGTGCTAAGCATGGGGGACACAAATGTGAAAAAGACAGATAGCCCTGCCCTCAAGGAGCTTACAATCTAATGAGGGGAGACAACACATTAAAGGAAGCTGAAGTGTCAGGGTGAGAAGGAAAGCCAAGGTATCTGTCCCGGCAGGGTATGAGAAGTTCAAAGGAATACAATAGACTAGGAAATGAAGAGATGACTGGCCTCAGAGCTATCTTTAAATAGAGATTTGGGGAGGAGCTCACCACTTTGTCCCCTAACCAGAGAGGTCCATAGGGTGAGAAAGTGCTGATAAGGTATGAGTACAAGGCTGATATGATCTTGCAGGATGGTGAGGTTCCTCAGAACATGATGAAGAAATTCAAGTGTAGTCAGGTGGGAAATAAAGGCAGATGTATAGGGACATAGGGCATCCAAGTGGAGCTGTCCAACAGATAGCTGGAAATAGGGCACTGGAGCTCAGGAGAGAGATGAGAGCTGGATATATAGATAGAATAATATAATCTTTTCTAATGACTTAATGAATTAATTCCAAGGTAACATAATGGCTTTTTAACGTTGGCCCTCTAGAGACACAGTAAGGAGTGAATCTAAAGGCAGATGAGGGAAATGTTTGGGAGTCAAAAGTGCTTTCTGCACTTTTGAGACTTATAGGATTCAAAGAGCCTAGAATTCTTAGGTCCTTGCAACTTGGGTCCTTCTTGAATGTCTGATTTCTTTTAGGTATGGGTTTACTTTATGTGAGATAGCATGGTTTAGTAGACTTAGAACCAGGGAAAGAGTGAGTTTTAAAGAGGCAATGTTGTCCAGTGGAAAGGACACTGGATAGAGTGCTAGATTTGGAGTCAGAAGACTTGGGTTCAAATCCCAGATCTGCCACCTATTATGAGTGTGACTTTGGGCAAATCACTTAAGCTCTCTAAGCCTGTTTCTTCATCTATAAAATAAGGGAGTTGGACTTGGTGATCTCTTTGATACCTTCCAACATGAATTGCCTTTATTAAATATAAAGGTAAGGTCTAGGGGATAATAATTCAGAAAAAAATGATCACCCCCAATGGATAGCTATTGCAATAGCTTTTTCCCTAGACCAGGGGTGGGGAAGCTGCAGCCTTAAGCCCACATGTGACCTTCTAGATCCTTAAGTGCAGCCTTTTGACTAAATCCAAATTGTTCTATAAAATTTGGATTCATCTTCTATGCAGATGCCTAATAAATATTCCTAAAACACAGAGCTGGCCATATCACTATCCTATTCAAAAATCTTCAGTGACTCACCATTATTTCTAAGAAAAAATACAAAACCCTCATGCTAGCATCGCAAGACCTCCATTCTTTGGTTCTCATCTACTTTTTCACTCTTATTTCATAATCCTGCCATTCATAAATTCAATTGGTATGAGAGCTGTTCCCTTGGGCATAATATTATTCATTCCATCTCCTTCCTCCATGTTCTTCCACTGTTGGTTCTCTCATGTCTATAATGTATTCCCTTCTTTGCTAAAGGTATCATTTCTAAAATGTATAAGGAATTGAATGAAATTTGTAAGAATAAAAGCTACTCTTCAGTTAATAAGTGGTCTTATCTTCACTTCTTAGAAAAACTATTTTCCTTCAAAGGACAGCCCACGTGCCTCTGAAAGGTACCTTTTCTGATCTCCCGCTGTTCCTGTGCACTCTCTCTCTGTCTTTCTCTCTCTCTCTCAAAAACATCTTGTATATACTCTTCATTTCCTTATATAATAGCTAACATAATTTATCCCTCTGGTAGAATGTAAGCTCCTTGAGTCAGCTACTGCTGTTGGTTTTTTCCTTTGTATCGACAGTGCCTAGAAAAAAATGTTTGTTGAATTGATTTGTGCATAAAAAGTATACAGTTGGAAAAGGTGGCAGGCCATCCGTACAGCAGGATGAGGGATCATATAAACTGCTATGCCAGTTTTCTCAAAATATTTTTCTTTTTAAACTAAAATAAGGCCTCCAGCAGATTTAGATAAATTTCCTATAGAGGATATATGAGAAAATGTGGACAAGAATTGTACAGGGTGGAAGGAAAGAAGAAAGGAAGGGAGGGAGAGAGGGAGGAAGGAAGAAGGAAGGAGGAGAGAGAGAGGGAAAAGGGGAAGGAGGAAAGGAAGGAAGGAAAGAAGGGAGGAAAGAAGGAAGGAGGAAGGAAGGAAGGAAGGAAGGAAGGAAGGAAGGAAGGAAGGAAGGAAGGAAGGAAAGAAGGAAGGAGGGAAGAAGAAAAGGAAGGAATGAAGGAAGGGAGAAAGAAAGGAAATAAGGAAGGAAGGGAGGAAGGAAAGAAGGAAGGAAGAAGGAAGGAGGAGAGA